>NC_092152.1:64749492-65349492 GCF_045791955.1 Oncorhynchus clarkii lewisi | reverse complement strand
CCAGTGTATTTATCACTGTGTTTCTTGTCTCTCTGTGCCAGTTTGTCTTGTATGTCCAAGCCTACCAGCGGTTTTCCCAGTTTCCTGCTTGGCCTTTTTCACCTTTTGCTAGTCCTCCCGGTTCTGACCCTTGCTTGTTTTCTGGACTCCATGCCCGCCTGCTTGACCATTCTGCCTGCCCTGACCTCGAGCTTGCCTGCCCTTCGGTACCTCCTGAACTCTGAACTGGTTTTGCCTGTCCACGACCATTCTCTTGCCTAAACCCTTTGGATTTATTAAACATCTTAAACTCCAACCATCTGCCTCCTGTTTCTGCATCTGGGTCTCGCCTTGTGTCATGATACTTTACACCTGCAAAGTTCTCTCCACCAACAAGAGGGGTGTGAATCGTTTGTCATGAACAGTGCTTGTGCCCATAGAAATAGACGTTGCGCTTGCGCAGGGGGGGAGCGGGATGTTCCCCAATGCTGGAAGGGGGGCCCCCGAGTGAAAGCGTTTGGGAACCCCTGTGCTAAATGACTAAAATGTAAATGTAGCCTAACCTCAGAATATTGCCTGTAAACGTGTGGTCGGTTGGTTGACTGTGGTTGTCTCTGTGTTCCAGCTGCAGGAGCAGGCTGATGCCAGCCAGGCACTGCGGGCAGAGCTGTCCCAGGAGCAGGCCAGGCAGCAGTAGCTGCAGGAGAGGAACCAGGGGGCCAGGGAGAGAGAGGGTCGACTGGAGTCAGAGAGAAACCAGCTCAGAACCAGCATGGAAGCAGCTCACAATTAATCAATAAGGCACCTTGGGGGTTTGTGGAATATGGCCAATATACCACGGCTAAGGGCTGTTCTTATGCACGTTGCAACGCAGAATGCCTGGATACAGCCCTTAGCAGTGGTATATTGGCCATAAACCACAAACTCCAGAGGTGCCTCATTGCTATTATAAACTGGTTACCAATGTAATTAAATGTTTTGCTATACCCGTGGTATACAGTCTGATATACCACTGCTGTCAGACAATCTCCATTCAGGCTTGAACCAACCAGTTTATAATGTATATAAAACTAGCACTCAACTAGACATGTGCAGTCAACAACTCAGCACTCAACCAGGTGCTTTCACACACATACTAATGTATCCAAAAGCTAGTGCTCAACTACAAATATGCGGTCAATAAATTCACACATATTGCAAATGCATGTCACACTCACACAACCAACAAATGTTAATTATACTGTAGTGTTTGTCTGTTGATTTATGACTAAAGGCAATATTCCAACACAAATGATTTAGTGTCAGTGAACGTCATGAATTTAACCTGTGCTTGCTGACAGTTAAAAGTTTCAAGAGGCATTTTTTGGCTTTACATGTTGTTTTTCCATTCATCAGGAGAGCGTCTTCTCCTCACATAGTGTCTGACTGAAGCCTGGCTACACTCATCTACAATCCACTCAGATTCCCCCTCCAGCCATGCTCGCAAATTGAATTAGTTTCCGTCTCTGAATTTGTGTTTCAAAAATAGTAATTATTTTTTTTAACCCCAAAGGAAGCAAGAGAAACGAGTCAGATCTGCACACGTCATGAATTTTGTGAAATAATAGTTTTCCACCAGCCAAAGGGATACAAGCCTGAAGCGCGGCAATTTACCAACTGTTCAGCTGCTAGGAAATTAAATTGAAGCACATAATTCATATCTTTAGAAAGTTAAATCAATCTGATCAAAAACTTTCCCACTCAATTACGGCCTGAAATTAATCTCCTTAATCCCAATTTTAAATCTGTCATGCATATAAGTGCAGATCTCTCATCTATCTGCCCATCCATGTGACTTAATCCTGGAACAGAGAGCTAAAATGGCGCTGCGATTGTCAGATTTAGTCCCATCTATCTTTGAGCCTGATATACACACAGTGGCACACACACCTGATGGGAGCTCTGATAGGGGTGTGTCTGCTGTCTGTCCTACAGCTGAGGGAGCGGGAGAGGACTGTGGGGTGCCTGCAGTAGCGTGTGGTAGAGCTGCAGAGCACCACCCAGAGGCTGCAGGAGGAACAGACAGCCTGCCAGGCTCAGCTGCGGAAGTGAAGGAGGGAGATGGAGAGCAGGGAGGGCCAGAGACACAGCCAAGAGGTTGTACTGTCCATATGTTGAGTGTATTTTGTGTGTAGTTTGGGGCCCATGTTCCATGTGTGTGTTCTCTCCAGATGAGCGTCTTTCAGGAGACGGTGTGCAGGCTGAGGAAGTGTGTAGAGGAGGCCCAGGCCAGCAGCAAGCAGGGGACCAGGGACACAGCAGCAGCACAACACAGCCTCAGAGAGCTGAGACTGGAGCTGGCCTCCACCCAGGCTTCCCATAGAGAGAGCATGGAGCTGGTGCGTGCCCTGCTTACACACAGGTACTCTGTCAGGCATGTATTGAAAATACTGACGTTAAAACAATGACATTAACTCTCAACTTGTTTTAGGTTAATGACAGTGGAGGAAATAATGTGTAGTGGGACTAACAATGTATATTTTGTGTGGATGTTTGTTTTGTGGTGTGCGGCTGTGGTGTGGTGGTACTGGTCAGCTGGCTGAGCAGAGTGGTGAGGCTGCAGGTCTACGTAGTGAGCTGTCCCGCCTGCAGCAGAGGAGCTCCCAGCTGTCAGAGGAGAGAGGGAGCCAGGAGGAGAGGACCAGGCAGCTGGCTGCAGAGCTCCACAGACTACGTACTGCCAGCAGACACTGGACGAGGTGAGAGAGAAGGATCTACACATCAACATTTCCATTCATCGTCATGGCAATTAACCAATAACCATTCATTTCATTGTCAATATCCAATAACCACTGATCTGGTTCTAGATCTGACACTGCCAACTGCCAACCATTAGGTCATGGACCAGATAGCCTCACATTAAATCCTAGACTGTTACAGCCTGTAGCCGACCACTACACCATCACATGATTAGAAGTGTGATGGCTCAATCTTTCAACCTTATGTGTTGTATAATAGGAAAGGGGGTTATCTAGTGTAATATATACCCAGGGCTGGAAATGAACACTATGCCTGGTCATTAGTGTGGAGCACACAGCCCCTCTGAAGTAGAGACTTAACCTCCACAGGTCGCGCTGTACACTAATTGACCACTACAGGAGAGAGCCGGTTCTGTTGTAGAGAAAAGAGGTGTGACTTGTAGCAGTGCCCTTTCTGTGTGTGCGGGGCTATATTCCTAAAGCTGATTGGATAATGAGACCTCTCTCTCAGACCCCCATAGATTCTGCATGTACAACACACACACACACACACACACACACACACACACACACACAGTTGAAGTCGGAAGTTTACATACACCTTTGCCAAATACATTTAAACTCAGTTTTTCACAATTCCTGACATTTAATCCAATTAAAAATTCCCAGTCTTAGGTTAGTTAGGATCACCACTTTATTTTAAGAATGTGAAATGTCAGAATAATAGTAGAGAGAATTATGTATTTCAGCTTTGATTTCTTTCATCACATTCCCAGTGGGAATTAGTATTTGGTAGCATTGCCTTTAAATTGTTTAACTTGAGTCAAACGTTTCGGGTACCCTTCCACAAGCTTCCCACAATAAGTTGGGCTAATTTTGGCCCATTCTTCCTGACAGAGTTGGTGTAACTGAGTCAGGTTGGTAGGCCTCCTTGCTCGCACACACTTTTTCTGTTCTGCCCACAAATGTTCTGTAAGATTGAGGTCAGGGCTTTGTGATGGCCACTCCAATACCTTGACTTTGTTGTCCTTAAGCCATTTTGCCACAACTTTGGAAGTATGCTTGGGGTCATGTGGAAGACCCAAGCTTTAACTTCTTGACTGATGTCTTTAGCTGTTGCTTCAATAAACCCAAATAATTTTCCTTCCTCAAGATGCCATCTATTTTGTGAAGTGCACCAGTCCCTCCTGCAGCAAAGCACCCCTACAACATGATGTTGCCACCCCCGTGCTTCACGGTTGGGATGGTGTTCTTCGGCTTGCAAGCATCCCCCTTTGTCCTCCAAACATAACAATGGTCATTATGGCCAAACAGTTCTATTTTTGTTTCATCAGACCAGAGGACATTTCTCCAAAAAGTATGATCTTTGTCCCCATGTGCAGTTGCAGAACGTAGTCTGGCTTTTTTTAATGGCGTTTTTGGAGCAGTTTTCTTTCTTCTTTTCTTCCTTGCTGAGCGGCCTTTCAGGTTATGTCGATATAGGACTCGTTTTACTGTGGATATAGATACTTTTGTACCTGTTTCCTCCAGCATCTTCACAAGGTCCTTTGCTGTTGTTCTGGGATTGATTTGCACTTTTTGCACCAAAGTACGTTCATCTCCATGAGACTTGGAAAATTCCAGAAAATCATGACATGGCTTTAGAGGCTTCTGATAGGCTTATTGACATCATTTGAGTCAATTGGAGGTGTACCTGTGGATGTATTTCAAGGCCTACCTCAGTGCCTCTATGCTTGACATCATGGGAAAATCAAAAGAAATCAGCCAAGACCTCAGATTTTTTTTTAGACCTCCACAAGTCTGGTTCATCCTTGGGAGCAATTTCCAAACGCCTGAAGGTACCACGTTCATCTGTACAAACAATAGTACGCAAGTATAAACACCATGGGACCACTCACCTGTTATACAAATCACGTACTATTGATTTGTATGACAGCTGAGTGGTACCATGGTGTTTATACTTGCATACTATTGTTTGTACAGATGAACGTGGTACCTTCAGGCGTTTGGAAATTGCTTGAACCAGACTTGTGGAGGTCTAAAAAAAAAAATCTGAGGTCTTGGCTGATTTCTTTTGATTTTCCCATGATGTCAAGCATAGAGGCACTGAGGTAGGCCTTGAAATACATCCACAGGTACACCTCCAATTGACTCAAATGATGTCAATAAGCCTATCAGAAGCCTCTAAAGCCATGTCATGATTTTCTGGAATTTTCCAAGCTGTTGAAAGGCACAGTCAACTTAGTGTATGTAAGCTTCTGACCCACTGGAATTGTGATCTAGTGAATTATTATTGAAATAATCTGTCTGTAAACAATTGTTGGAAAAATTACTTGTGTCATGCACAAAGTAGATGTCCTAACCGACTTGCCAGAACTATAGTTTGTTTACAAGAAATGTGTGGAGTGACTCCAACCTAAGTGTATGTAAACCTCTGACTTCAACTGTACATACAGAAAGAGTTTGCAAAAACGCAAACATTTTAACACACAGTTTTGCTTAGAGGAACTACCTCACATAATAGTCAGTTTAACAGTTTAACTGAGATACTCATACAGTACAGAAATGTAGTAACAGGTTTTCAAGTGAAAATGTCTAAAGCTTTATGGTTCAAATAGTCTAAGCATTGTGTTTGTATTGTGACAAATCCGAAGCACTTTGTTTGTGTACACAGGCACATAAGAGCTGTGTGTGCTTGCTCTGCAGTGCCAAACCTCTACAATGTGTTTGTATGTGTGTTTAGCCGAGGGCACATCTCTGTGGCTCATCGCTGTGGTCTCACGTCATCCTCCTTAAGTGCTGTCAATGTTGCATGGTAACAGCGGCGCTCTGCCCTCTTAATTGGTTTAGGAAGAGCATCCTTGTCATTTTGCGGTCAGCAAACTCCGCCAGAGAAAATGAAGTGTGAGTTGCACCCTCCCCGCACAACCCATCCCACAAAAAATAAATGATTATGTGCAGCTGTGTGTGTGTGTTTGTCAGTTTTTACTTTCCACTTTTAGAAATAATTGCTGGTTGCTCGGTGGGATCAGAGCAAGGGTATAATGATTGTCTCTGGCTGTATGGTATGGCTGGGTTCTGGGGAGGGCTGGGGGAGAGCAACTCATTTCACACACCTAAATGTGAGTGTGTGTGAATGTGTTAACATTAGTGTGTTTGTACAGCATGTAACCTGTTTGTGGTGTCTATGTGCTTGATGTGTATCTACATACTGTACGTGTGTGTGTGTGCACGGCTGTCCTTTTGCACGGATTAGCAGGTGAACGCAGCAAGAGGATGACCAGACTGGGGTTGCGATACTGCCACACAGGGGTTAGGGGGAATACAGAGCTGCAGTACTGCAGTTTGGAGCCTCCAGTCTCCACACACACACCACTTTAATTGCCTTTGCTTCTTTCATTACATGTATTGCCTCTCCTCTGCATTGCGTGCTCCCTGGGCTTGTGGAAAGGTCATTGTAGTGGGGATGTGAACACTGCACAGCCTCCGTGTGTCCCAGCCAAGCAGGCAGAGGATAGGGCGGGGGATGTGAACACTGCACAGCCTCCGTGTGTCCCAGCCAAGCAGGCAGAGGATAGGGCGGGGGATGTGAACACTGCACAGCCTGCGTGTGTCCCAGCCAAGCAGGCAGAGGATAGGGCGGGGGATGTGAACACTGCACAGCCTCCGTGTGTCCCAGCCAAGCAGGCAGAGGATAGGGCGGGGGATGTGAACACTGCACAGCCTCTGTGTGTCCCAGCCAAGCAGGCAGAGGATAGGGCGGGGGATGTGAACACTGCACAGCCTCCGTGTGTCCCAGCCAAGCAGGCAGAGGATAGGGCGGGGGATGGGAACACTGCACAGCCTCCGTGTGTCCTAGCCAAGCAGGCAGAGGATAGGGCGGGGGATGTGGCTAGGGAGGACTGGTTACTGCTGTCCTTCACATTGTTCCTATAAAGAAAAACGTGTATTTTATGGTGACCAGTTCTTTGATGTAGTGGCTCAACATGTACATGCATGTTAGCATACGCAAGCATTGTTAAGAGTGATTTAGAGTCAGATGAATGTGACTATGACAAGACAATGTCACTAGAAGGAGATGTTTATGGAGGAGTTCACTACAATGTAATTAACTAATGAACTATCGTTCCCAGTTTCCTACCTGGGAAGGGTTATAGGAAACCCTCATGAATATACATTGCATGTTGCTGTGATTCATTGTTCACCATTCATTTAAAAGGTTCATCAGTTTTCTGAAATGAGAACAAAAATGATATTAGGAAATGCCAATGACAGGTATCATCCCTCTCCCACCTAGACTCGGTCCTGTGAGGGCAGGCTGGCAGAGCTGAGTGCCCAGCTGGGGAGGTCTCAGTGCTGGGGCCAGGAGAAGCTGGTAGCCCTGGAGAAGGTGGTGTTGATTAAGGTGGAGATGGCTTCTCTCAGGGAGAACTACCATGCCAAGGTGGCCCAGGTCAGACACACACTTACACAATGGGTTCTGGGGACATTCTGGTAGGGTTTATGACTAAGGATAGGAGGTTTTGCTGACCATGTGACCTGATCAGGAAAAACTCTGGGCCCTTATAATAGCCGGAAGCCTTACTGCCTAACTGTGTAACTAGGCCCAAAGTTTTCCTGATCAATTGATGTGCTCATGAAAACCTCTTGGCTCTAGTTATGACACATATCCTCACACTTTGCACTGGCACAGAAAGGCCAAAAAGCATAGTTAGTAATCACCTCTCAATGAAAAATGAGCTGTATAGCCATTAGGATGTGCAGCAGGGGTTTGTTCATGTGTCTCTGTTCAGGTGGAGGCCTTACACTCACAGCACGATTCCATGGAGCACAAGTACAGCACAGCAGCTAATGAGGTAGTGAACCCTTAAAATCTCCAGATATGTCAGATAGACACTGTTAGAGTTGTAGACTCTCATTACACTCTCTCTCTCTCTCTCTCTCTCTCCCCTCCATCTCGTGTTGCGCCAGTCTCTGGGTAATGCTCGTTCAGACAGTTCTCTTCTACACAGGGAGAGTGAGCTGGTGGTAACCAACGTCAACCAGTGGGTGAAGGAGCAGAAGTAAGAGCATACCTAACTCCACACACACACTGATGCCCAGTCACATTCTACTCTACATTCACAAAGCAGCATTAACCCTGTCTTAACCCTGTCGACAGGCAAGGGTCTGCAGGAGGAGAAGAAGAGGCTGAAGGCTGAGCTGGAAGAGAGCATGATTGAAGCCGAGAGGTTCAGGGTACGTACCATACACAGTTACACACACTGGATAACACTGTTAGACCTCCACACATTTACAACCCTGATATACTATAATATAACAACACCAATTGAAGAGCATTGTTCCTTTCTATTGAGTAATGTCACTTGTTTTTGTATCAGACCTCTCAAGCCAGTATGAGTGGCCAGCGCAGTGCCCTGACCAGACCTCCCGTCCAGCTGCTCCACACAGAGTGAGTACTGTACTACTGGCACTGACCTGAGACACTGGATCTGTGGGCTTGGCAACTTCCCAGTTCTCCAGGAACAAGCTGCAGCAGGTCCATACGAGGCAAATGACTACATGTCCTCTAACTCTTCACTAGTTTCTTTGCTGGGGCTCTAGAGACAGCATCAGTGACAAAGCAGTGACTTCCCGGACTGAGTGAATTCCTCTCTGTGTGTTTCTAGAGTAGAGCTGAGACATGGGTCAATAGCAACAATCACCAACACATCTCAGACAGTATTGGTTAAGAGCGGGAGCCCGTCTATAACTCATAAGAGCTATTGGCAGCCATGTTGATTTCTGTTGTTCTGGGATTAGCATCTGTGTTTCTGGGGGCTAATGGTCCGTGTCGTCCGGCTGTGAAATCAGTGGCCTGAGAGCCTCTGAGAAGCCTGCAGATTGGTGTTTCAAATCCCCACCCCCCTCTAATGCAGCACAGCCTGTCTCAGCCACTCTCTCCATCTCCCAGAGTAGAACAGTTTCGCTGTTCCCGAGTTCCCCCTCTTCACCCTGGGTGACCCCCACTGCAGTCTCCCCACGCCTGGGCCCAGACGCCACCGGCCCTTCCTGCCCCACAGGACCACTGCAGCTTGTTAACACCGAAGATACATTTGTGCAGTCAGGCAGGAAATCCTAGAGGTGGTAATCAAAGGCCTGGTGCTCTGACACTGAGGACTGGAGGAGGGCTTAGAGATGACCTCTAGTCTGGCCTCCTATCATGGCCGATCATCCCAACAGACGGACGGACAGACAGAGCCATCCAAGGACACGGTCTTCTCTCCTCTGGGCCAGACATGTCTTAGTCGTGTCTGTTTTCAGACACTCAGACAGACGTCACCCACACATTGCCATGGTACCGACTATATCTTTTTAAAATTGAACTTGCATTTTATATGTGATGCTGAGAAAAGGTGATTTATTGGTGAAATTGTGTTCCATATGGTTGTTTGACAGTTGAAGCCTTCTCATTTTGCGCTGCCGATACCTCCTCGCTTTAAAGTAAGCCAGTCCTGTGCTCACTGGCATTTCCCTGTAATGCGTTCCCGTCTGATTTCCTTCTAAATTGAAATGCGGTAAAGTTAGGACTGATTGGAGGGATTACTTTTGGTGAGTGTGAGATAGGAGGGAGAGAGAAAGAGACTAGACTGGTTGTGAACCCAATCAGAGCCCTGTGTTGACTGTGCTGATTAGAGGCTTGTAGTGAGTGGGATCCATTCTATCCCATCATTCCCTGTTTGCTCTGATAACGGAACCTCAACACTCATCATGTCCCTAACCTCATCCTCATGCTGTCACTTACAGCACACCACACTGATCTCTCTCAAACGTCTTATGCAAGGTGGGTAATGTACCAAAAAACCCTTTAGAACTTTAAACCTGCTTTGAAAGAATAGTTGGCATGCTTTGGAAAAAATTCACTGGTTGGCTGAGTGTTAAAAAACATAAAAAGTTGCAATATGTAGTTGAGGAACACTGAGGCATTGAGGATGGACATTGCTCTGGAGAGAGTACCGTACGCTAATAAGTGTGTGCGTGCGTTGTGCGTGTTACCTTGCCTGATACCAATGGAGGGCAGATGCAAACTCAGCCCATAAAGGCCCACTGGATGGCTGCGACTTCACTCAGCTAATGTTCCAGGACATCCAGGAAGCCTGTAGGGAGCTGGGAGAACACAGAGGAGCGCTAAAAAGCAGCCAGAGAGAGAGTAAATACAAATAAATAGATAAATAAGTGAATGGCATGAGAGGAGCAGAGG
This sequence comes from Oncorhynchus clarkii lewisi, assembly GCF_045791955.1. Classification (NCBI taxonomy): domain Eukaryota; kingdom Metazoa; phylum Chordata; class Actinopteri; order Salmoniformes; family Salmonidae; genus Oncorhynchus; species Oncorhynchus clarkii. The sequence goes on along the minus strand of NC_092152.1, from coordinate 65,339,535 downwards.
GAACAGTCGTCCATTCTCGTGTACGCACCGCGTTTGTTTATTTATGGTGTCTGAGGGCCTGAGCAGGGCTGATGGGGGGAGGAGGAGGGTGCTGGGGGAGGACACTGGGCCTCTCCTTCCTTATGCATGCCTGGCTCTGCTCCCCAGCTTTCATTAAGTGTCATTACCAGGGCTTTCAGCGCTAGAGCCAAGCTGAGACCTGACATCCACTCCATAGATATGTGTGCATATGGATGGACTACTGATCCTTCTTATCCGCAACTGAGGAGGGAGAATTAGGCCAGGGAGAGGAGAGGAGAGGAGAGGAGAGGAGAGGAGAGGAGGATGCAGCCATATCTGACTTTAATGGCCAGAATATAGCTATTACTTAAATGGAGGACAGTATGTCATGAATATGCCATACGGGGCATTTAAAGTGTTTGTACACTGGTGATTGTAAGGGCTATGCACACTGCAGTGTGTTGTAGATCAGGATGACTAGGATGCATATCGATACAGTTACATATCAGGATATTCTAGTTGACTGTACCTGCACCAAAACACCAGTATTTTTCCTTCATATTTTTAATGTGGAAGCCAAAACAAATTCAGCACTTTTTATTTCCATGAATGATCAAAACTCGTTTTCTTATGACTCTTGTTACTGCAGCAGACATATGGTGAGAAATATGATTGGAACATCAAATCACAAGAAAATCACAAATACCGAATCACAACACATATAGAATCGCAGTATATATCGTAATCGGCACCTAAGTATCACAATAATATTGTGTTGTGAGATGCCGGGCCATTCCCAGCCCTAATGGCCAGTAGCAGAAATAAAGGCATGCAGCTGATGTGAGATGTGCATTTCCTTCTACGCAAGGTGTTCATTATCAATGTCCCTTTCCAGTTCACTTCCTGTTAGAAGGCCGGCTGATTGATGGCTTGTACTGTTTATTTGGATATCAGCGAATGAAATATTCATGTCGTACGCTTTCCCAAGCAGAAGTTATCTAGATGCAGCGTAAATGGTACTTGGGATTAGATTTTCACAGCAGATTGCTGTTATTACAGGAGAAAAAGGTGAAAAGAGACTGTGTGAGCAGTCGTTTTCCTGGGAGGCAATCTATTTCTCTTCCACTCAGAGCACCGGAGCGCTGGACCAGGCTCTTAATGCGCGGGAGAGAAAGTGCTTTGGTCTGCAACCTTTCACACCTTCACCTCCCCTTCATGTGATTGAATAGTTAATAACTTTGACTTTCCTTTGAAAGCCTGTGACGTGGCTCCTACTGAACAGCCTGTTGTCTGGCTGACACACCTGCCTATTGCTCTGTCTGTCTGACTGACTGACTGACTGACTGACTGCCTGCCTACATGTCTACTTGGCCCAGATGCCATATTGTCTGATAGCCCACCTCTCTCTTCTACAAGCCCTCTCACTTTCAAGCCTGTCCCTCACCTTATCTGTCTTTCTTAAAGGAGCCTGTACATTATCAGAATTTTGATGGAAAGGGGTTTGGATTGCTTACTCTTCCTTCCTCCCTCAAGACACACACACACACACACACACACACACAGGGAGCTCATTAGCGCACCCCGTGTTCACAGCTCCAGCAGAATGTAACCTTGCCTAATTGTGCGCCATGCTAATTTGTTCTCCCTGCATGATGTGGCGATTGCTTATTTATTCTCCTCAGGGCTCCTCTCACATTAAAATTATTGACTTATTTCATTCACTGCACATTTGCCAAGCTTTATTTGATAAGCTCATTTCCCTTGGTGCCCAAAATCCCCCCTGTTCCCATGTTTTAAAAGTTCTAATGTTCCCAATGCAGATTATTATTCATACTTGTGATTGTTTCTTCGTCTAATTATCTGTGTTGGAATAATTTTGCATCTGTGAGCCTGTTTATCCCGGCGGACTGAAACGGCACAAAAGGGCACACATTAACGATGCGTCTGGAATAGCCGAGGAGCCAGTTGTGTACACAAAGCTGGCAGACGCGGTCAACAAGAAGCTTAACAGGGATTGGGACATCGTGGAAGGTTTACCAAAATAAGCAGACGGAATTTGCATTTGGTTAGAGGGCTGTTGACGAACAGAGCCATCAACATTTGGTCCATCAGGTAATGAGACAGGCTCTGTTTTGATGTGGATATATGCAGCGAGGTGGAGCTAAACTAGTTGTAGTCAATAGAGGTCATGGTTAAGGTGGGTAGTGCAGATCCATTCCACTCTGACCCATTGACCACCATCAGCCCTCTCCTCCCCTACAGTGGGGAGACCCTCCCTGCCCCACACCAAGAGGGGAGTTCTAGAGAGACTCAGCAGTTTAGAGAACAGAGCCAGTACCAGAGCAGAGACAAGCTAGCAGCAGGAGACCTGTTCACTAGTGTACCGGTAGGTTAATACACTGAAATGGACATCAACTCACCAACAGAGGACACAGTGGGATAGTATTAGGTAGGGGAATGATTGGCAATATTTCTGCAGTGGGAGGTGAATGATACCTCATGAGTAATGTATTAACAGTAATTATATGGATAATATTCATGATGACAAATATGCAAACTTAAGGTCCATGGTGATGCCAACATACCAATAGTAACACTGAGCTCTGAGGCTGACTATTGAAGGTATCTTATTTGAATAATCTCTTTCTGTCTGCCTCTGCTCTGTCTCAGATCTGCTCTGACTGTGACAGGAGCCTTGAGTGGCCAGAGAGACAACCTGTGGAGGAGGAGCTCTGGCTGCCAACCTGCATCTGCGCTAGCCCCAGACTCAGCCTGTGTCTGCCTGGCAGGGAGGGGGGCCACGTTTGCTGCTGAGGTGGCCAGAACAGTGGCCCTTAGGACCCTGGAGCGCAGACCCCTGCCATGTGGCCACCACCGCTGGAGCAGACCCACTCTCTCAGCTGGGACAAGCCACGCCCTACACATCTCAGGGAGGGACACTGGTGGGGGCTAGTATGAACCAGTGAGAAGGGAAGTACAGGTAGTTATGACTCAAGAGAATACAGCACACAAATATTTATGATTTTGTAGCTTGATAGATATTAATAAATTATTGTATTATATTTAAGATTATTTAATGACAATACTAAACTTGAATAATTTAATTTCTTTGGTATTTTCAGTATATATTTTTTCAAAATCAAATCTTTGTGGCACAATATTGAAATAATAATAATAATATTGTAATCTCTTACCATTACTCCTTCAGCCCAGTTCTACATTATGATTGTCTACTTATTCACAACAGATTCTGTTGAACACAGATTCTGTGTTGTGAATAAGTAGACAATTACAATCTTACCTGTACAGTATCTGGGTCCTTCCACCAGTTCGGTGCCTTTTTAGAAGTGTAACTTGTGATTTCACAAAATGTTGACATTCTGTCCTAAAGAGCACATGTTCAACTTCATAAAAAACACGTTGCCATTCCAATAGGTTAAATAAAAACATACTATAGTTAGTGCCTATTAAGTGCTAAATAAAGTATCAGGGTTGACGATCTCGTTTTAAATCAGCCATAAATCCTCTCGTGACAGGGGGAATGGAAGCTTGTGTGCAACAGGGAGTGGCGATTGAAACCCGTTAGTTTTCTATCACAAAACAGAAAATGGCCCAACAAGTTTTTACACTATGATTTGACTATTTGATGTTCAATGTTTCTTTTGAAAAATACATTTTAAATGAATAGTTTCACCATATTAAAACTAGAGGGTTGACCTTAAAATGAGGGACAGATGTGAATGAATCACTAATCAAATGAAATAAAACAAATAATCTTCAGAACTGACTTAAAATAACTAGGGATGTACAATGGAGAAATGTTTGGATTACATGGGATGAAGTCTTCCTAGAAGTGACACAGGGTTGGCAGAGGGACATGTCAAAATGCTGAATTTAGGCCTCCCGGGTGGCGCAGTGGTTAAGGGCGCTGTACTGCAGCGCCAGCTGTGCCATCAGAGTCCTGGGTTCGCGCCCAGGCTCTGTCGTAACCGTCCGCGACCGGGAGGTCCGTGGGGCGACGCACAATTGGCCTAGCGTCGCCCGGGTTAGGGAGGGCTTGGTCGGTAGGGGTGTCCTTGTCTCATCGCGCACCAGCGACTCCTGTGGCGGGCTGGGCGCAGTGTACGCTAGCCAAGGTGGCCAGGTGCACGGTGTTTCCTCCGGCGCATTGGTGCGGCTGGCTTCCGGGTTGGACGTGTGCTGTGTTAAAGAAGCAGCGGCTTGGTTGGTTGTGTATCGGAGGACGCATGACTTTCAACCTTCGTCTCTCCCGAGCCCGTACGGGAGTTGTAGCGGTGAGACAAGATAGTAGTTACTACAACAATTGGATACCATGAAATTGGGGAGAAAAAGGGGTAAAATTCAAAAAAAAAAAAAAAAAGGCTGAATTTAGCAAGCCTTTATTCATATTAAAAATCAGATTAATTGAATTCTCCATGCCGTCTATATTAAAGGGCACTTCATTGAGTAGAACAGGCTTTTAAAATTAATATTGGCGCACAATTTCTACTTAATATCAAAAGGCACTCTTTGTGGAACGACCCATCTGACAAATATTTGTATCTATCCATTCAGGGTTTTGATTTAAATTTTTATAGAAACCTAGAAAGAATTAGAAATAAGTGTCCAGCCTTTTATTGTGGTATGAGAAATAGTCCTGCTTATTTCTGAGGTTGTCAAATGATTAATTGATGTCTAGATCAAAGTACTAAAAATGTATTGGGGGGGATTTCATGGTTTCAGTCACCTAGAGCAATACATCCTTGAGTTCATGTAAGTCCTAATGAATTGTGTAGGCAGAGAAGTCTTTGTGGCCAAATAAAAGTCTGGTAAAGGCATCTAAACCCATAACAAGTGTCCCTTTGTTCTAGCACTACTCTATTCATCATGAGTCGGCTGTGTGAATCCAGGCATTGCTGTAGCTTTGAGAGCAACTCTGAGTTCCATGCCCACCAGCTTTCCATAACTGGGGATGTCGGAGCTTGACAGTAGAAAGTATTTTTTCTGACTAGAAGAAAATAAGAGCCCTAAGCAATAGTAGATGAGCTGTTAGTAAGCACACAGTCCACTGGGAGAGAGACATGGCAGCATACTATACATAGTGCAGTGGTGAAGGCGAAACAAAAGCGAAATGTAATACTATTGTTTGCAGATATTAAAGATATCCAAACTATAGTGCCCCCCAATTACAGTAATAAACCATGCCCATCATTGTAATGATCCACACCAGCATGCAGGGTGAACTTTAGAGGAGGTGTGTTCACTGGGAAGGTTTGTGTCCTAAAGAGGCCCTAGTCAGCCAATGGGATCGAGCAGTGGATGTTGTTCACTGGCAGCCTGCTAGGATTAATCCCAGCCTTACAGGAAGACACCATCTTTTTCTGCCTTGGTCAGATCAATAGGCAACATTCTCTCCAGCACAGCAGTCAATACCCAACACTTAAGGTGTCTGTGGAAACTAAAGAATGCCAATAATTGTTATTAATGCCTAGGATTTCCCCAAGTACTGCATTTATAGGGTAATTCCAGTCTAACAGACATTCAACCAACATCACACACACAACACCAATGCCCTCCGGAGACGTAGTGTATACATTAAGAAACCTATACACAAATACAAAGATGGGAAAAAAATCTACAAAATGGAAGTGCATCCTTTTTTCAAATAAGTATTGTGTTTGTAACCTGATTTATAAATGGTATTGCTCTTTTGAGTCCGATACTATAATGGTACTGAGTAGTGAGCTACTGCACCATGCTCTGGGTAAAACCTTGGCCCATTCAGGCCTTATGGAGAAATTGGTCACACTGAAATTCAATCATTTGTCCACGGTGCTAGTTTATTCAGTATGCCTGATGTACCTTTGGTATATTAATCAATACGGCCTGAGGTGTGATATATAAGGCACAAGTGGGTGTGGTATATGGCCAATATACCATGGCTAAGAGATGTTCTTAGACACAACGCAATGCGGAGTGCCTGGATACAGCCCTGGGTGGTTCGAGCCCTGAATGCTGATTGGCTGACAGCGGTGGTATATCAGACCGTATACTACGGGAAGGACAAAACATGTATTTTTACTGCTCTAATTACATTGGTAACCAGTTTATAATAGCAATAAGGCACCTCTGGGGTTTGTAGTATATCGCCAATATACCACGGAAAAAGGCTGTATCCAGGCACTCCGCAATGCATCGTGCGTTAGAACAGCCCTTAGCCATGGTATATTGGCCATATACCACAAACCCAGAGATTCTTTATTGCTGTTATAAACCAGTTAACAAGTAGTTTTGCGTTATACCTGTGGCATGTCGGATATATGCTCCGATGGAATGCTGTTTCAGCCAATCAGCATCCAGGACCCAAACTGCCCGGTTTATTATGGCATTTAATAAAATGTTGAACATTGTGTGTGTGTGTCTTTAATAGCAGGTGTTATTCCGGCCACGTGCTGAGGAATGGATTTGTGTTGATTGTGGAGTGTTATGAAACATGATGACAGACATTAAAGAAATAGCACATTGTAATGCCTTTCTCCTTGCCTCTAAGATCAAGAGGATTTTTTCTGAGAGCCAAAGAAAGGCATTGATTATTTTGTCTGATTGCTCAAGGATCATAATTATACCTCTGCCACTTTGAAGCTGCTCTGTCAGGAAGATTAAAAAAAATTGAATTCTAGGCATTGCCTGCCATATGAATAAGATCGCATTACATACATTAAAATATGTCAATTTGACATTTCTCCCATCAACCCTACCTCCTGAAGTCCTTTTTTCATCTACTGTCTGTTAAGATTCCAGGAAGTAACAAAGAATACAACTTCAAAATTGACTTTGCCATGAGTATCTACTCCAACATGGACGTGGGCTGTCCTGTATGGATTTTGGAATTCCATCCAATTGTGTGTTAATTCATTCTGAAAGCACAGGGTCAGAGTTCATAGGTTTTAAATGTAAGCCATCGTCATTTCACAAGGCCTAAATACATACTGTACGTAGGTGTTACAAGGACAAGATCTCCCATTGGGTGGGCTGCAGCAGAAAGAGTAGGACTGCTTCAGGGAGAGGGGCCCTCGGAATTGCTTTTATTTCACTCAAGCACCACCACTCCACACGACACAACAGCCGCTCTAGCAGTGGAAAGTGAAGGACAGTAAACTCCAAGCATACATTCCCTACCTCCTCTTTCCATTGAAAACTACAAGTGAGGGGGGGGGGGGGGGGGTGTTCTAAATTCAATCAAGCGAAGGCCGTCCCCGGCAGGCAGGGACACAGATAGAGCGAGGGGACGGATGAGGGAAAACTCAACTTAAGTTTCCACTGGGCCTGCTGGGCTCCTAATGCGGCCTTGGATGTAATTGGGTCCCAGAAGGCTGTTCATTATCGTGGCTGTTCATTATTGAGGCAACAAAACGGGTGGAAAGGAAATAAATGCCTCGCTCCACTCTGTGCCCTCCGCTCTGTCCCAGCGCCATTGTGGGATTGGAGTTAATTAAAAGAGCAGTTGATGCCACTGTTTTCCTCATCAATCTCACTTGTGCTCTTATTACGTTTGTAATGACAGTGGGGCTTGTCCTGGTCTGCCACACAGCAGGGCAGAGGGGGAAGAGAGTGGGTACGAGGTATGAGGGACAGATATTTCAACAAATCTCTCAGCGGTCAACAACATCTGTTGAGGATGTAGGTGGGGGGTGGGTGTAGATACTGCAGCGCTGTGAGAGGACGACAGACCTCTTCTTCATTCAGTGGTGTTGAGGTTGAGGACCAGTCTTTACCCCCTAATCCTGCAACTCCCTTGAAGGCCATTTTAATTCCTTTCATCATTACACAGACTTTCCCTGGAAACTTCTGGCAATCTCTGGTAAATAATGCTGGAAATTTCTGTGGCATGGTGTTGCTGGACCTCCAGAAAGCCTTAGATACAGTAGACCACCCTATTCTACTCTACAAGCTAATGGCCCTAGGTTTTAACAGCATGGCAGTAGACTGGCTCAGATCGTATCTTTCAGGAAGGTATCAGAGGGTTGATGTCAATAGCACTTTTGTCTATTGCCAGGTTAATCAGCTGTGGAGTTCCACAAGGGAGTGTTTTAGGGCCCCTCTTCCTGTTATATATCAACTATATGAAATCATCCTGTTCCTGTCAGCTTTTTATGTATGCAAACAGTTTAGCTATGTTGGTCTCACACAAAGACAAGAGTATGGTAGCAACTAGGGAGCCAGCTTTTGCAGAACTGGAGGGAATCAGTAACTAGCTGTCAGATAACAAATTGTCTATCAATTTGGGGGGAAACTGAGTCAATTTCATTGTCTCTAGATTAGGCTAGGAAGATCACCACGCTTCAGAGTCATGGTTGGTGACAGCTAAGAACTGTGTTAGGTACTTAGGCTGTGAACTTGACAGGCTTTTGACCAAGGAGGGCAGTGGGCAGAACGTTATTGCCAAGGTGAACCAGAAAGTCACATTTCTGGATAAGGGTACCTTGAAAGTACTTTCAACAGCATTAGTGCAGCCTCACTTTGATTATGCTTGTACTACTGGTACAGTAGCTCCCCAAAGGTTTTAAAAACAAACTGCAAACGGCACAGAATAAAATGGTACGGGTGATACTGAATCTTAGCTCTCGTTCTCAGGTTGGCCCTTCTCAACTCAGAGAACTCCAGTGGCTAACAGTTGATAAAAGGGAATTGTTGGGATTGACTCACAAAATCCTGTATGGCACAGTCCCCGGTATCTAAAAAGCTATTTTACTTCAGTGAGGGACTCACACTCTTATGCCATGAGGCAGTGCCACAGACTGTGACATATTTTTTACTTTTGTTTATTTAGTAAATATTTTCTTAACTCTATTTCTTGAACTGCATTGTTGGTTAAGGGCTTGTAAGTAAGCATTTCACAGAAAGGTGTTGTATTTGGCTCATGTGACAAATAAAATGTGATGTTATTTTAAGACCTGTACTGGGGAAAACATGTTTATATATATATATATATATATATATATATATATGGCATTGGTAGAGTGGAACAAAATCCCGGCTGCGATGAAAACAGTTTCTGACAGTCATAGGTTCAAACACCCCTGCAGGGCTTGGTTAATAATGTAAACCACCCTGCTCTATTGGAGGGATTCTTTATGCGTGTATATTTGCCTTTTTGTCTACACTGAGTGTACAAAACATTAGGAATTCATGCTCTTTCCAGGACATAGACTGACCAGGTGAATCCAGGTGAAAGCTATGATCCCTTATTGATGTCACTTGTTAAATCCACTTCAATCAGTGTAGATGAAGGAGAGGAGACGGGTTAAAGAAGGATTTTTAAGGCTTGAGACAATTGAGAAATGGGTTGTATTTAAGTGCCTTTGAACGGGGTATGGTAGTAGTAGTTGTGATTGAATTGAATGTTGAGGTGTACAGTATGTCTTTTGCTGGGTGTTAAATGTTTATGTATTTTAAATTGGCAAATCAATTTTTTTTTAAATGGTGACTGCTGACACTAACACACAAGGACTATTTAAAAATGTCAGCCTATAGCCCAGATTTGTCTCATTAAAGTTGGTGGAGTCCATTATAGCCTCCCTCTCCTTCATTAGCCTACTCTCAATCAAGCAGACTTGGGGAATTGAGAGGTTGAAGGAAATGTTCACAATTATCTGCATTTGCATAAGGGTTACTGGGAGAGAGAACTAAATTGACCAAGTAGAAATTAAAATTCAAGAGGGAGGCTGCCTCCACACAGCACAGGGGAATAGGCAGCAAGTTGTTGCACACCACTCAAGAAGGAATAATTCACAACAAAGCATCTATTTTTCATCTAGTCCTCCAAATGGTTGCCAAGGAGAATATAAGGTTTCAACTAGAAAACAAGGACATCAAGACATGTCACCAGAAACACGATGATGACACTGGCACATCATTAAGGCTGTTTGTTTCATACTGGGTATGACCTCAAGAGGATTTACATATGGCTTCAGACTCAAGAGAGATGCGAGACACATCTACTTAGCTCCTCTCTTTACACTCAACATCTCACAGCTGAGAAAATCCAAAGCACTGGAATCATTCATGTAGAGCTGTTGCTGCATTATGGGCGGAATTCAGACCTGAGTTACGTGCACGTAAATGGAACTTATTTCCCTTTTTATGCACTCTCTCGAGACACATATTCTGACCTTGGGGAAACGCATGTGCCAGACAGGTATTTGTTTGGGGTGTCAGAGGTGTGTCTACTCTAACAGTAGTGGTGTGTGGATAAAATCACCAGGGAAGCCAAGCCAGGGAACTGAAAACTGCTGTTCACAAATGCTCTCCATCCAACCTCACTGAGCTCGAGCTGTTTTGCAAGGAGGAATGGGAAAAAATTTCAGTCTCTCGATGTGCAAAACTGATAGAGACATACCCCAAGCGACTTACAGCTGTAATCGCAGCAAAAGGTGGCGCTACAAAGTATTAACTTAAGGGGGCTGAATAATTTTGCACGCCCAATTTTTCTGTTTTTGATTTGTTAAAAAGTTTGAAATATCCAATAAATGTCGTTCCACTTCATGATTGTGTCCCACTTGTTGTTGATTCTTCACAAAAAAATACAGTTTTATATCTTTATGTTTGAAGCCTGAAATGTGGCAAAAGGTCGCAAAGTTCAAGGGGGCCGAATACTTTCGCAAGGCACTGTAAGTATCAAATATATAGATTAGCAGTGACAGAGCAGCTAAGATGCAATAGACAGTAAAGAATAGATAGTGAAGGATACAGTATATACATATGAGATGAGTAATGCGAGATATGTAAACATTATTAAAGTGACTAGTGTTCCATTTATTAAAGTGGCCAATAATATCAAGTCTGTAGGTAGGCAGCCACCTCTCTGTTGCTGTTTAACAATCACCTATGCTTAGTCTAATACAGTGACAACTAAAAGATACCAAAAATGATTTAGTCCAAGTAACGTAAGCTAAATATGATGTGGCTGTCCATGGTACTGATGTGTGTGTGTGTAAGTAAATTATATATTTTTTTACTCACCCTACTTAGAGAAATGCCAATGCCATCCTCCTCTTTCAGGTTGCCTAAGCGGTCTATGACTCTGTCATATACACTTTTAGTTTTTGTTGTCCTACCTAGGCTACCTGGCTAAAATGCTTGCTCGCTAGCTTAGATTCCTTTCATGGGCAACGATGAGCCGTGTCCAGCTAGTGAACATTAGCCTAACGTTACTACATCTAGCTGCATGTTTAACTTCCATCCTCTCATGCCAGGAGCAAATGTATGAATTTATGGTTGGATCAGAATCACCGTTATAATCATTGGCCAGTACAGAGAATTAAGTTTAAATAAGTCCAAATCCCTATCTCCATCCATGGCTAATTTAGAAAAGGGACAATTTTAGCTAGCTAGCTAGCCACTGGAGGACAATGACACAAGGAGATGGAACAATTCAAGTCTTGTTAATGATGTTTGGCTTCTAATGTGAGGTGATTGGTGTGAAGACAAATCAAAACTGGCTTCCGTTAAGATTTTTTTGGGGGCGCCAGGACCATTCACAGCTGAGCTCACTCTGTTTTGCTCAACGCTGATGAACTATTATTTAATTTACAAAAATATCAAGAGGCCAAATGCTCGCTGGCTTCCCTTGCATTCAATGCTACAAGTGGCAACAATGTCATATTCTTTTTTTAAATACTTCTACCCCTTTTTCTCCCCAATTTCATGGTATCCAATTGGTAGTTACAGTCTTGTCTCATCACTGCAACTCCCGTACGGACTCGGGAGAGGCGAAGGTCGAGAGCCATGCGTCCCCCGAAACACGACTCAACCAACCCGTACTGCTTCTTGACACTTAACCCGGATGTGTCAGAGGAAACACCGTACACCTGGCGACCGTGTCAGCGTGCATGCGCCCGGCCAGCCACAGGAGTCACTAGAGCACGGCCAAACCCTCCCCATGGGTCTCCCGGCCGAGGCCGGCTGCGACAGAGCCTGGACTCGAACCAGGATCTCTAGTGGCACAGCTAGCAACTGCAGTCCTTTAGATCACTGCGCCACTCGAGAGGCCCTGTCATACTCTTTTTGACCAGACAGCATAGATGGGATACACATACAGAGATAGAGGAGAGCTGTTTCGTTCGCTTGGATGCTTTCTCCAGTGAGATACATTCAGCCTCTTGTGAATTGAAGGAATTTTATGAAACACAGAGACAAAATAAATATTATTTGGTATATATTTTTTCCTTGATAATTTTTTTGCATGGCTTCCCTTGGGATCTATGAATACACACCACTGAGTGTCTACAGATATGCCGTATTCTGACCTTGACTTAATTCTCTCATAATACCACCGCTTTTACCCGCAAGGAAACCATGAATAAGGTCGCGCAAACCTCTCGGTTCGAAAAAAGTAACACCTTTCTCCATGCACTGTCATTTATAAATCGATAAGAGCTATTAATAAGCGCTAAGTAAATGAGTCATCCGTTTGGAGAAAGGGATTTTAAATACAATTAGCAATTGTTTTAGATAATTTAATTCATTCTGATCGCTGGAGATGAATGTCATGGACACAAAGTGAAAAGCATATCAACATGACAAGCATTCCCGCCCCTTTCCACAGTGAAGTATAAAATGCTGTGACCTTATGCATAATTTGTATTGTATGACATTTGAAGAAACTTGGAGATGCAAGCCAAATGGGTAGGCCTGGTGCATGTGATGATGATGCAAGCATTGTGCAATGACAGTCACACCATATTTAACCTTTGGGCACTGTCCAATGTTTTAATTATATGCCCTGACTTTCTCTGTGTCCTACTATTTATTCATGTCAAATATTAGCCTCTATCAGTATTGACTGTCAGTAATAACCACACATATTTAACTGCCAATTTGGTTGGAATAATACTGTGAAATTTTAGAAATTATCATAATGCCCTTTTAGTTAGTTGAAAAGGCCGCCTGAAATTTCTGCATGTTTTGGCTTACCTGGTGACATCACCAGGTGATGAATTAGTTAATAGACTAATAAAAAGAGTTCCAAACCTCTCCCAATAACAGCTAGTTCCCCACTCAGACCACTCCCAGACAGTCCTAGCAAAGTTCTTATTTGAGAAAGTGCTCTTTGCTAAGAAGCTATTTTTATTTAAAACCATTTCAGTAAGGTACTTAATCGTTACCCAGAAATGATTTGACACTGAGATAAAAAATGCTGCATTGAAACTGATGCATTGTGCAAAACTTGGTGTGTCATCACATTGTTCCATGGTCAGTGTGGGCAATAAGCTAGGGTATGCTGTTCTCCCTATTATAATTATATGTACATTAATATTCCAACATTATCATGGGTTCAAGAACTGAATGTGGCCATTTTCAGAATGAATTTTTTTTGTGCTCCATAGGCTACATGAATCTGTTGTGCTGATCAAATTCAAATGAAAAGGTACACAGTATTTAAAGGGATTGCTTTAGATAAATGAAGAGAAAAACAAATTGAAGAAAAACCCCCTGACCAAATTGGTAGGCCACCCAGTGGGTGTGTTTTCTGGGATTTAATAACAATTTATTCAGTGCGTGGAAGGGAGCCACACCCGCAAACCTCGTTATGCACATACATAGGGTAAGTCTGAATACTAAATACTGAAGTTCTTAAATCAAAATGCATAAAAAGGCATACATTTCTTATGTTTGAATTGGACCCTATGTGCTGGGGTTTAATTGGGAATTCAGAGATTGGAGAGTTATGCCAAGATTAGGGGTAGGACTCGATTCAATCCGTATTGCGGAAGTTCAGCACTATAGGGCACTTGAAATTTAAAGGCAATGTTCCTACGTTTGCGCAGACTGCATTCACGGTATACGCTGCGCATATGTCGGCTGAATTGTAAATTACCTTTACATTTTACCTTTAAATTGAGCTAAAGCACTGAACTTCCGCAATACGGATTGAATTGAAGCTACGGTTAGGGTTGTGGTTAGGGTTAGGGTTGAGGCTAGGGTTAGGCTTGAACCTGGATGTGGACATAAAACTATGGTTAGGGTCACGGTTGGAGCTAGGGTTAGGGTTGAGCTAGCATTCAAAGATAAGGCTTGGGACAACACTAGCCCAATCCCTATTCCTAGCTCAACACAACCCTAACCCTAGCTTCAAGTCCACATCACGGTTCAACCCTAGCTTTAACCACAACCCTAACCCTAGCTTCAAGTCCACATCACGGTTCAACCCTATACCTAGCCTCAACCACAACCCTATAGGAAGGGTTGTGGAAGGCCACCAAAAATCCTGAAATGTCCATCCCTAACTATAGCATTTAGAAGCTTGACGACAAGATAAAACTGCCAAAGGGAGCGGAGTTGCAATCTACTGCAGAGATAGCCTGCAGAGTTCTGTCATACTATCCAGGTCTGTGCCCAAACAATTCAAGCTTCTATTTATTTTAAATCCACCTTTCCAGAAACAAGTCTCTCACCGTTGACGCTTGTTACAGACCCCATTCAGCCCCCAGATGTGCCCGGGACACCATATGTGAATTGATTGCCCCCCATCTATCTTCGAAGTTCATACCGTTAGGTGACCTAAACTGGGACATGCTTAACACCCCGGCTGTCTTACAATCTAAGCTAGATGCCCTCAATCTCACACAAATTATCAAGGAACCTACCAGGTACAACCCTAAATCCATAACCATGGGCACCCTCTTAGATATCATCCTGACCAACTTGCTCTCTTAATACACCTCTGCTGTCTTCAACCAGGATCTCAGGGCCCACTGCCTAATAGCCTGCGTGCGTAATGGGTCCGCGGTCAAACGACCACCCCTCATCACTTTCAAACGTTCCCTAAAACACTTCAGAGAGCAGGCCTTTCTAATCGACCTGGCCCGGGTATCCTTGAAGGATATTCACCTCATCCCGTCAGTAGAGGATACCTGGTTGCACTTTAAAAGTGCTTTCCTCACCATCTTAAATAAGCATGCCCAATTCAAAAAATGTAGAACTAAGAACAGATATATCCCTTGGTTCACCCCAGACTTGACTGCTCTTGACCAGCACAAAAACATCCTGTGGCGTTCTGCGTAGCATCGAATAGCCCCCGCGATATGCAACTTTTCAGGGAAGTCAGGAACCAATATACTCGGTCAGTTAGGAAAGCTAAGGCTAGCTTTTTCAAACAGAACTGTGCATCCTGTAGCACTAATTCCTAAAGTTTTGGGACACTGTAAAGTCCATGGAGATTAAGAGCACCTCCTCCCAGCTGCCCACCGCACTGAGGCCAGGAAACACTGTCACCACCGATAAATCTACAATAATCAATCATTTCAATAAGCATTTTTCTACGGCTGGCCATGCTTTCCACCTGGCTACCCCTACCCCGTTCAACATCTCAGCACCCCCTGCAGCAACTCTTGCAGCTGGTGATTCTCTGATCCAACTCTACGCAGACGACACCATGCTGTATACATCTGGCTTTTCTTTGGACACTGTGCTATCAAACCTCCAAACGAGCTTCAATGCCATACAACACTCCTTCCGTGGCCTCCAACTGCTTTTAAATGCAAGTAAAACTAAGTGCATGCTCTTCGACCAATTGCAGCCCGCACCCTCCCGCCCGACTAGCATCACTACTCTGTACGGTTCTGACTTAGAATATGTGGACATCTACAAATACCTAGGTGTCTGGTTAGACTGTAAACTCTCCTTCCAGACTCACATTAAGCATCTCCAATCCAAAATGAAATCTAGAATCGGCTTCCTATTTCGCAACAAAGCCTCCTTCACTCATGCTGCCAAACATACCCTCGTAAAACTGACTATCCTACCGATCCTTGACTTCGGCAATGTCATTTACAAAATAGCCTCAGCAAACTGGATGTAGTCGATCACAGAGCCATCCGTTTTCTCACCAAAGCCCCATATACTACCCACCACTTCGACCTGTATGCTCTCGTTGGCTGGCCCGCACTACATATTCGTCGCTAAACCCACTGACTCCAGGTCATCTAAGTCTTTGCTAGGTAAAGCCCCGCCTTATCTCAGCTCACTGGTCACCATAGCAACAACCACTGTAGCATGCGCTCCAGCAGGTATATTTCACTGGTCATCCCCAAAGCCAACACTTCCTTTGGTCGCCTTTCCTTCCAGTTCTCTGCTGCCAATGACTAGAACGAATTGCAAAAATCACTGAAGCTGGAGTCTCCCTCTCTAATTTTAAGCATCAGCTGTCAGAGCAGCTTACCGATCACTGTACCTGTACACAGCACACCCAACTACCTCATCCCCATACTGTTACTTATCCGCTTGCTGTTTTGCACACCAGTATCTCTACGTGCACATCATCATCTGCACATCTTTCACTCCAATGTGAATGCTAAATTGTAATTATTTCGCCTCTATAGCCTATTTATTGACTTACCCCCTCCTCTTCTACATTTGCACACGATGTACATAGATTTTTCTATTGTGTTATTGACTGTACGTTTGTTTATGTGTAATTGTGTTGATTTACACACTGTATCTAGACTTTCTTTTTTATACTGTGTAATTGACTTGTTTATTGTGTTATTGGCTTGTTTATTGTTTACTCCATGTGTAACTCTTTGTTGTTGTCTGTGTCGCACTGCTTTGCTTTATCTTGGCCAGGTCGCAGTTGTAAATGAGAACTTGTTCTCAACTGGCCTACCTGGTTAAATAAAGGTGAAATGAAAAATAATAATAACTAACCCCTAACCCTAGCTTCAAGTCTCAATCACGGTTCAACTCTTACCCTAGCCTCAACCACAACCCTATTTATCTTCAAGTCCACATCATGGTTCAACCCTAACATCAACCACATCCCTAGCTTTAAGTCCAAACCATGGTTAAATCCTAACCCTAGCTGCCTGCAACTCTAATTTTGGCTTAACCATAACCTTGGTTTATCATACTTTTATCCTACTTTTCTTTTTGGACCCGTAAGGTGCTGAAGCTCAGCATGGCACTCTCTCTAACAAGGTGCAGGAGTCTGGCTCTGGGTAGCCCAGCTCAATTTAACCACTGCATATCTGAAGGGAAAGGGGATAGCTAGTCAGTTGCACAACTGAATGCATTTAACCCAACCCCTCTGAATCAGAGGTGCGGTGGGCTGCCTTAAATCGACGTCCACAGGGCAGTTGTTGTTGTCTGGGGTTAACTACTTTGCTCAAGGGCAGAACAGCAGATTTTTCCACCATGCCAGCTTGGGGATTCTAACCAGCGACCTTACGGTTACTGGCCCAACACTGTTAACCGACAGGCACCTACCCGTGTTTGTGTGAGGGGGATGCACTGATTTATTTTGTTTTATCTGACAGGTTTACTCATCTAAGCTCAAGTTGTGTTCATTCTCTCCTATATCAATAAAACGTCACCGCAATTTGATCTTGTCAGAGCTAGGTGTTGAGCCATTTCTACTCTACTACACAGTGACATCAGTCATCATGACCTTTGCACTCCACCCCTATGGTCTAACATATGAGAAAAAAAGTACAAAAATACCACAAATCCATGCTAGCTGGTTGGGAGAAACATTTAGAAAATAGTAAAAAAGACACTGCTTTGTTTGGCCAAGGAGGGTCATCCATCATAATTAGAATTAGAAAGTGTCACCTCACCTTTCTGCCAGATCAGCGGCTGATTAAATATTCTCTGGCTGCAGCCAATAATTGAATTGTGTGTGTATGTGCGAGCATGTGTGTAAAACCCAAGGGCTGCTGGGAAAAGCAAAATTAATTACGGACAGGTCTGGCGCCGCTAATGAGCGGGCCATGATTAGCTGCATATTTATTCACATCGGGTTGTTGAGCAAGGTTCACCATTCTCTGGCAGAAAAGCTGTTGGAACTGTAGTCACTAGTCAGACATTAGCAGGTTATATACATGAACACCTATCCACCTGTCAATCATTAGCAGGTGATTACATACAGGTAAAAGACTGGACTAAACTACATAAACATGGACTATGGGCTGGATAAAATCTGTATCACAGAAGATCCGTGTTCAAATGTAAGGGTTATTTCCAATTGAGCCGACATGGCTTATGCAGTGTTTACCGTGAATGCAGTCTCCGCGAACAGGGCCTTTAAAATGTCATTTGAGCTATAAACGCAGAATCCAGACCTTCAAGCATTGATCACTAGCTCAGACATGAGGTTTAGGAGATGGATTCAATCCGTAATCGCTGAAGTTCCGCGGTATAGAAATGTAGGGCTGGATTCAATCCGTAATCGCTGAAGTTCCGCGGTATAGAAATGTAGGGCTGGATTCAATCCGTAATCGCTGAAGTTCCGCGGTATAGAAATGTAGGGCTGGATTCAATCCGTAATCGCTGAAGTTCCGCGGTATAGAAATGTAGGGCTGGATTCAATCCGTAATCGCTGAAGTTCCGCGGTATAGAAATGTAGGGCTGGATTCAATCCGTAGCATCGAAGATTAGTGTTGTAGCGCGGTAGAAATGGTCAAATCATTTTTGATTTAGACATGCAGTCTGCGGATACATTGCCTTTAAATTTCAAATCACGCCATAATGCTGATCTTCGGCGGTACAGATTGATTACAGCCCTTAAAGGCAATGCTCCCGCGTTCACGGAGACTGCATTCACAGTAAACGCTGCATGTCAGCTCAATCAGAAATGACCTTTACATTTCAATTGCGCTTTACTACAGCACTTCCGCAATGCAAATTCAATCGAGCCCTTAGGCTCTGACTGAGATAGTGTTTACTTTGTTTTAGCTGTGGTGAGGGAATCAAGGACACATAACCCAACAGAGTAAAAAATAAGACCATTTATTTTCAGTTCCCAAACTGTAGTCAAGTTAAAAATTATATTCGCAAACCATGGGCTGGTGTTACCAGAGCCTAATTTCACATCACAAAACAGAATCACTGACCACCACAAGACAAGATACTGGTCTGTACAAAACTATACAAAGTCAATCTAGTACACAGAATGAATGACTTCAGAATCAAGTCCACCGCTTGGAACTTGCTGAAACACCTTGCTAAACCTGACTATTCAAGTGCAGGACATATCAGTCTGGTGAAGAGACATGATATAAGACAGGGTTTCCGAAACTCAGTCCTGGGGCCCCCCAGGTGCACGTTTTGGTTTTTGTCCTAGGACTACACAGCTGATTCAAATAACCAACTAATCATTAAGCTTTGATTATTTGAATCAGCTGTGTAGTGCAAGGACCAAAACGTGCCCCTGGGACTGAGTTTGGGAAACCCTGATCTAAGAGACGTGCCACAGTTACACACACACACACACATATATCAACTCCAACCATGGGCCCTGCAAAATACATTTCTGGGATCATTCACCCACTTGACTTGGAGGGGAATCTCAAGATAAAATTGGTGGCCATTTTCAACACAAGGACCATGAGAGGCTGAGGCCATCATGAGTTTCATCCAGGTTCTGACATTCATGTGTAAACGGAGAGAAGCTGAGGAATATTACAGTGCTGTGGAGGGCTAATGGGGTTAGGAAAAGCTCAATTGCTAAAGCTTGTCCTCCAAACAGTTTGCATGAAGGGTGTTGTTAAGGTAGCTCCAGATATAAGGTCTGAGCCACTCATGCCACAAGCACAGTTTGGATAATGCTTCAGTCAGTGAAGGGGCACTTCACCATGGCACAGGCCATTTGCTACACACGACATACAAAAGGATACAGAGGTCAGCCAGTTGTACAAGGTGAAAATGATCTCTTGAAGGAGATTTGAGAGGGACATGATGAAATTGAAAAATAAAAATAAATCAGGCAGAATTCATGGACACACGACAGTACTACTTCTGCCTCCTCTCTCTACTAACACTGAATGACATACAGCCCAATGAACACACTACGGGATCAGACTAGTTTGGACCAGCCGTCCACTTATGACTGACAGCACAATGCAGCACTACTTAAACACTAGTAATGGGGGGGGGGGGGGGGGTCTATACAGTTACATATCGGGCGGGATATTATTTGACGATATTTTATTGTTTTGACAATATCGTAATATTATTTTGCCGCTAGTTGCCTGTACCTGCACCAAAACGCCAGTATTTTCCTTCCATTTCTTGTTCTCCATCTTTTTTATTCAGAACTTTTATTTCCATGACTGATCAAAACTCGTTTCTCATGGATCTCTCTCGTCCCTCTGCAGCCAATATATGGTGAGCAATATGTTCGGAACATCGACTCACAATAAAATCACAGTATCGAATCGCAATACATATCGTATCGGCACCAAAGTATCATGCTAATATGGTGAGGTCCCTGGCAATTCCCAGCCTTATTGAACATAGTTTATATTGATCGGGAGAGACTACCATCAAGAAAACAGCCCCTTGTAGGGTACAGTAGGAGATGGAACAACTAAAGGTTTCCTGCTTGGACTCTGTAGCCTGTGAAGGATGATAAAGGCTTTGACAGATTTTCAAAGCATATCAAATACCCTTTAAAGACGATACCTTTTCAATTATGTTTCATCATTGGGTTTTTTTGTTCGTTTTTTTACTATCACAGAAATAGAAAATACTGCATTCTAACAGCCGTATACTGTATCTCTCTGCACGTAAAAATGGAGGGACGCTATGTGGATTTGGTGACAGAAAAGGTCTGTTACGGGAGCCTCATGTCTTATACAAGTTCTACCTCTGCTGGCCTCTGTCTGAACTGCAGCTAGTACCGAACAATAAGAGGGGACAGTTATCCAAGCCCTCTCAGCAAAGCTCATCCAGTGATGGTATGGTACACATACAGGTGATATTTAGTGGTGAGTTCAAGTGTTTAAGTCTTAACAGAAGATCTAGAGCCCAAAACGAGCTGGGGTGCGCTTTGGGGTCATGGGTGCCTCCTCCTTCCTTCCCGGGGTGCAGATTTTCACAGCCCTATCGAGACAAAAGAATAGACAATTGGCAATGACAGAAGGTAAAAAAAAATTATACTTGCCATGTCAGACATAATGGGACAGGCTAGCAGGGGGGGGGACAGGCTAACGGGAGAGAGACAGGCTAGTAGGGGGGGGGGGGGGGGGGGGGGACGACGACGACGACGACAGGCTAGCAGGGAGGGATAAGCGAACGCTGCTGACAGCAAAATCTATAATCTTTAATTACAGCAGCGTGACACTGACACTACCCAGCATTCCCTCCTCAGTCCTCACACACACCAGCAATTACAGCCATCAGGTCATAACCCAGTCCTTCCCTTCATCCCTCAGTTCTGTCCCCCCTCCTCTGTCCACCCCACCTCACCCCCAGCTAAAGTCACATTTGACAAATTAAAACAAATGTCCTCAGGCCTTCAAAATGTATTTATTTATTAAATTAAACTTTAATTTAACAGGGTGATTTCTAGAGGCTAAGAAAGTCTTTCACACACACCCTGAGAGGCCTGCTGGTAGGAGGATATGGAGAAGTGAGGAGGACAGCCTGGCTGAGATTAAAGCCAAATCCTAACTAATGTGCCTCCCTTTACATAATGATCCATCCTGCTTCCAAACTCAGTAAAAGCAGAGTTTGGATGCAGGATGGATCATTCTAGGTCTAGTAGACAGACATATTGTTGTCAAGTGCTTTAAGAGCTCTCTGTCTGAGGGCCACTCTTCTTTCCACACACAGGTGTTTGGTGAACACAGCAGAGGGAAGACGGCACCCTCATTCCTACCACCACTTTCACATACAAGGACAGAACACTTCTCACAGCTCTGCATTTACATTGAATAAAAGCTCCCATAAAATCACTGACTTAAAGCTTTGATCCCACTTATCTGAGTAAGGGTGGGGGGTTGCTGAATGACAGACAGGAACCAGATGAAAATGTGTCGTAGAAGTGTTTCATGGGGGCACGATGAAGGGATGCTTGTGTTCACAGGCAGAGGCGGACAAAAGCAGCTGACAGCCCACGAGAGCCGGCCATGTTTATTATCATAATTCTGAGGCGCTCGCTCTCTAATCTATTCCTTAATCCTCTGCGTTTTAATGTAATCATTTTGGAGACTGACAGACACACACTCTTATTGTTAATTAATCAGCAGATTTATTGCTATATCAAAGTGTTATTTTTTACCCTCCCAAACACATCTCTTTTGTGAGTCTTATGGAACAGGTGCAAACTAAAAAGGTGTCCCTTCTAATTTGAAAATAAACACTGTCTTCTTTCTCCCCTCTGCTGTGGCACCATTTAAATTGCAGCAGTAATGGGGGTCAGCCAGGAGTCAATATTATTTATTTTTGTCTCGTCTGGAGGGACTGGAGGTGAGAAAAGCTCATCATGGAAAATGAGAGAGGTAGAAAAGACAGAGGATAAGAGAGGAGAGGCAGAGAATTAGAGAGATAGAGATGGTAGAGAAGACAAAGAGGATAAGAGAGAAGGAGAGGCAGAGAATTAGAGAGAGAGAGATGGTAGAGAAGACAAAGAGGATAAGAGAGAAGGAGAGGCAGAGATAATTAGAGAGAGAGAGATGGTAGAGAAGACAAAGAGGATAAGAGAGAAGGAGAGGCAGAGATAATTAGAGAGAGAGATGGTAGAGAAGACAAAGAGGATAAGAGAGAAGGACAGGCAGAGATATTTAGAGAGAGATGGGTAGAGAAGCAGCAAAATTAACCAGTTTCTACGACTCGGAAGGGGCCCATTCTGGAAAACTAACATTTCCCATTGACCCCCATTGTAAAAGAGCAAACTTTGCGTCAATTTTTTGTTATACAGAAATAACAAAACATACAGAAAAGCTGCAATGTTGTTCGATGTACATTTAACCAGGTCAAAAATCCCGACCTACGGTTCACAATGTTCCCACGTAGAGAAATGGAGCCTGCGAGAAGAGCCCTGTGGCTTCAGGCTATTCGGTGTGGGATAGTGGGAAATGTAGGGACGTGGTGTCCAAGTAGGCTACACGTAGCAATGTGTGTAAAAAAGATTTTATCACAGGTAAGACATTTAACTTGTTAAGTACAGTCTGGTTGTAATTCCACTCACTACTTGTAGCTTTATAGTGTGTTGGTGGTCTTGGCTAGCTTAATGTTCTGGTTGGTAGCTAGCTAGCACTCACATGGCTCAAGTTAGCGGCGTCATGAAAAAAGGGGCATGAGGGAAGCCTTTCAATATTACGTTTTTCTAAGTAGCGGGAACGCTCGGCAATGTGGAAAAGTAATCTTTAGACATGTACTTTTCTTAAATGTAGCTTTGTAAGAAAATTGTGTTTGAAAAAGGTAAAGATTTTGCTGTGAGCCAATTGGGTAACCAAGGTAACCACAGGTCATTTTCCCCACGTGAGGCCGCGGCGGTCTATTTAATAGCGACTGGGACTATTGTCAGAGTAAAACCTCTCCATGAAGAATAGATGAAGGTAGATGAGTGTATACCTGACGCTGCCCACGTTACTCTTCCTGTCCTGATCCTCTCTCCTGCTCCTCAGTTGCTGCTCCGCCAGAGACATCTCCTCCTCCATGTTAGTGATCTCCTCCTTGGCCCGCCGCCGGTTCTCCTGCACAGAGAGAGAGAGGAACAGAGGGGTGAGAGGAGAGAGGGAGGAGGAATTAACCATTGAGACGTAGGAAGTAAGGGCCGAAGAGCTTACCATCCTGCTCTTCCCTGCCTGTTTGACGCTGTAGAACATGGGCCCCAGCTCAGCCAGCCACTCCCCATCCACCGCAGTCACACACTGCATGTACTCCTACAGGAGGGACATCAAACAACACAGGTTACAACACAGTAGAACACAGTAGCAGAGCTAGAAGGCTGATATATATGACAGCTCTTCACACACTGCATGTACTCCTGCAGGAGGGACATCAAACAACACAGGTTACAACACAGTAGAACACAGTAGCAGAGCTAGAAGGCTGTTATATATGACAGCTCTTCACACACTGCATGTACTCCTGCAGGAAGGACATCAAACACAGGTTACAACACAGTAGAACACAGTAGCAGAGCTAGAAGGCTGTTATATATGACAGCTCTTCACACACTGCATGTACTATTGCAGGAAGGACATCAAACACAGGTTACAACACAGTAGAACACAGTAGCAGAGCTAGAAGGCTGTTATATATGACAGCTCTTCACACACTGCATGTACTCCTGCAGGAAGGACATCAAACACAGGTTACAACACAGTAGAACACAGTAGCAGAGCTAGAAGGCTGTTATATATGACAGCTCTTTCTGGTGAGTCAAGGTGTAGAACATCATCTCTGAACAGTCCAGATCATAGCGTAGCTGTGTGGAGGCTGGGTCTGTTACCTTGGTGGTCATGACCAGCTCGTGGTAGGTGATGTAGTCTGGGGTGTAGCCCATGCCAAACAGAGAGCTGGTGGGGTGGAGGTGGCAGGGCATGCCTGTCCTCACGTTCACATACTCCCCTATGCCTTTCAGCTTGGCTGCCTGGTGGAAGTAGGCAGCACAGATACACTTCCTGATGATGTCCCAGTCTGAGCCACAGGACACCAGGTTCATCCTCTGCTGCACCATGATGTCTTTGAGCTGGGAGCGCACCTCGCGCACCTGAAACACCCACCACACACAGAGACACGTTAGCTACCGGAGAACCAACACAAGAGGACATTCAATACACATTGCTCAGTGTGGGACTATTGTGATGCAAAGTGGTAATGAAGTGCATTTCGATCCTAAGCCAGGGAGACTGGTCAGAGAGAGTAAAGGACAAGGGCGGGGTCTGACCTTTCGCATGGCCTTGGTGTGGATGAAGTGTTCGTTGCACCAGATGCTGGAGTAGTTGTTGTTCTTCCACTGCAGGTAGACGTTCAGGTAGGTCAGGTGGTCACTCTCTGGGACAGAGAACTTCTCCCTCACCTGGTCACTCTCCTCCTCACGACCCTGGAAAGGTCAGGACACAGAGGAAATACAGGGGTCACACAACTGTCCAGTGTGTAATGTGAACTTTTCTTAACAGTAAGATAAACAAACATTAGCAACACATTAAGACATTCATTGGTTGGCGATCTCAATGACATCTACCTTAGGCCTGTAGAAGATGGCCGGTACAGACAGCATGGAGACGATGATGAGGATGTCAGCACTGCAGCCCATGTCACATGATACGATCAGCATCTTGGACAGAGCCGGATCCAGAGGGAACTCCACCATCAGCCTCCCAGTGGGCGTCAGGGAACCTGAGGGGGACACAAATATTAACACTTCCTGTTTACAGACAGAGGAGAGGGGAAACACAATACAGGTGACACCTTCCTGCCTATAGCCCTGAGAGAGCGAGAGAGAGAGAGATAAAGTGCTGACATAGGAGGATGGTTACAAAATCATATTTAAATCTAACTTTGCCAGCTCTGATTTAAATGATTACATGACAGACTATAAAGGAGCTTAGAGGGAAAGTGCAGAGGCAGAACAGGCTGTATTGGCCAGGTAAACCTTAAATCAGAGATAATCTGCTGTTAACACACCACACAGGCAAATGTCAAAAGTCCTCTACAGACACCAAATCCCCTAATCCCCAGGGATCTGGCTCAGATGAGACAGAGATGAGACTCAGCCAGTCAAATCTAACAGAGGATAAAGCACTATGCAATTACTCCACTACCTACACCACAGTGCTACCTAGCTCTATACTTTACAGTGTGCAGTGCATGTACATACCATTACAGCAACCTATTGACTAGTTCCATCATCCAAGTCTCTCCTCGCACATGTAGTTATTGTTAATCTGTAGTTATTGTTAATCTGTTGGCTGTATTGCTGGTGGGGAACACATACTTATCCCAACATATTTTAACCTTGTTTTCTGAGATAAATTATTATATTTGATCAATTTGTACATTTAGTGGCCTAATCTTGAGTGATTTGGTCCAGGCCAGGCCAGAGACCCACCTGTGTTGTCCAGGGCCCCCAGGATCCACAGCTGGTACATGGAGTTCAGCATGTTGTCCTCAGGCGGGGGGTCCATGAAGTGGAAGAGCAGCAGGTCCTGGACCCCCAGGGATTTGAGCAGCAGCACCACGTTGGCCAGGTTGGTCCGCTGAATCTCTGGGATGGTGGTGGTCAACATCTCATTCTTGAAGGCGCTCTGGGTGTACAGCCTGGATGGACAGAGGAGGAGAGAAGGAGAGATGGAGTGAGAGCGACACCAACGGGGGAGGTTATTGAATAATCTAGCAGACACATTTTTTGTAAATGCACAAATGCTCCATGGAGTGACAGGTCTGGAGATGCTGTCTTCACCACCTGGTTAAACCCGCTCTGCATGGCACTGATATGACTTCACACAGTGCTCCAACCCTGCAACAACGGCACAGTGCTCCAACCCTGCAACAACGGCACAGTGCTCCAACCCTGCAACAACGGCACAGTGCTCCAACCCTGCAACAACGGCACAGTGCTCCAACCCTGCAACAACGGCACAGTGCTCCAACCCTGTAACAACGGCACAGTGCTCCAACCCTGTAACAACGGCACAGTGCTCCAACCCTGCAACAACGGCACAGTGCTCCAACCCTGCAACAACGGCACAGTGCTCCAACCCTGTAACAACGGCACAGTGCTCCAACCCTGTAACAACGGCACAGTGCTCCAACCCTGTAACAATGGCACCGTGAATGAGAAGCCTCCGTTTCCATGAAAGCTGAACGCTCCCCAACTGACATTTAGAGAAGGGCAAAGAGACAGGCCTACTGCACATTATAAACATTTAACCCAGCTACTTATGAGGTATTTACTAACCAAACTATTTAGAGCAGCTCCCATTGCTGTTCAGACTGATAGGTCTGGCCTAACAAAGCATCTCTCAACCATTTCAGTTAGTGGCTAATCCCTCTGAAGTGTGTGCATTATGAGGGAATGATCTGTGTTTTTTTATGCCGGGTTGTGTGAATGTCCTCAGGGCTGGAGATGTACTGTGTGTGTGTGTGTGTGTTGGGTGCAGTCACAGCTAAGAGGTGCTTTGAGTAGCAGATTCGCCACACAAGTCGAGTCACCCAGCATGGCACACACACGTCACCTCCCGCCCCTCGAAACGCCTAGGCCACACCCACTCTAAAGCTCAACTCCCAAATTGATTATTCACAGGGGGTAATCTTGGTAGAGGGGGCTTTTATAAAATTCCAAGCTCATTTACAAGGCAAAACAATCTTGTGTCTGGTGTGCATGTCACCATCTCCCTCAACTTGGTGTAGTATGACAGATAGGTGAAAGGTCATGTGAAATCTCAGAGAGAACAGGCTTTTGTGTCACATTCTCCCTGCTGTAAACAGAGTTAAACTGCATGAAATCCTGTGGAGATTAGGATTCTCCCTCCTTCTCTCCCTCCCAGCCTCTGATGGCTTTGAAAGCAGCCCGGCCGCCTTGCAGATCCGAGGCCTGGACAGCCCATCTGAGGAGAGCTCTGATGGCTTTGAAAGCAGCCCGGCCGCCTTGCAGATCCGAGGCCTGGACAGCCCATCTGAGGAGAGCTCTGATGGCTTTGAAAGCAGCCCGGCCGCCTTGCAGATCCGAGGCCTGGACAGCCCATCTGAGGGGAGCTCTGATGTGCATCAGCCAGAGGATGAAACACCGGCGGGGGCATTACACACAACAACAACACACACAATCGCGCTTCAGATAGACACCCGTTTCAGCACGGCTCACCATACAAATGGATGCTAATGTTGTTAGCTGGTGTTCTACCTTTTTGGTGGATAGGAGCGGTTGGAATGAGATAGCAGGCAGAGTGAGGAGAATTGTGTAATTCAGCCTGTTTATTCCTGTATCTAGGCCCAGATAGACATGAAAAGGGGAAGATATGGCTGATCTAATATTTTAGTTCCAGACTGCTTCAGTCAGATGTAGAGGAGTATTGAAGTATCTTTCTAGAAGTCAGGACACTCTTGACATGTGAATATTCCCTTCCTGCTAGCCCTGACTGGAACTCTCAAACATCACACTAAGGTGACACCTTCAAATAACTGCCTTTCATTACACTTTCATTATGGCTCCATACTTCTCTACCACAACTGGAGGACTGCACATTTGGAGTGTGAGACTGCGTGAGTGTGTGTGTGTGTAGACAGTGACTTACCTGTAACACTGGCCCGGCCCTGTACGTCCTGCTCTGCCCGCACGCTGATTGGCGTTAGCCTGGCTGATGGGGTACACCTGCAGGGCATCCATGCCAATGCGAGGGTTGAACACCTGTCAAAGAGAACACATCAGCAACAAACACAGAGAAATACTATCCTAACATGGTTTGTCTTATCATTTGATAGTCTGGGGAAGATAGTGAGGGTGACAGGGTACCTTGAGTTTGCAGTATCCAGCATCCACAACAAACATGATACCATCCACAGTCAGGGAAGTCTCGGCAATGTTGGTGGCAACGATGCACTTCCTCACACCATCTGGAGCCTGGTGGTTAGAGAACACAACAAAGACATTAGCTACACATCACTTTACCAGTAAGAAGGACGTGTTCCTTTTTGTGTAATATACAGTGCCTTCGGAAAGTATTCAAACCCCTAGACTTTTTCACGTTACAGCCTAATTCTAAAATTGAATAAATTGCTGTTTCCCCCTCATCAATCTACACACAATACCTCATAATGACAGAAATAAATGTTTTACACAACTATTCAGACCCTTTACTCAGTACTTTGTTGAAGCACCTTTGGCAGCGATTACAGCCTCTAGTCTTCTTGGGTATGAAGAGACAAGCTTGGCACACTTGTATTTGGGGATTTTCTCCCATTCTTCTCTGCAGATCCTCTCAAACTGTCAGGTTAGATGGGGATGGTCGCTGTACAGCTATTTTCAGGTCTCTCCAGATATGTTAGAGATTGGTTTCAAGTCCAGGCTCTGTCTGACATTTGTAAACTTGTCCCGAAGCCACTCCTGCATTGTCTTGGTTGTGTGCTTAGGATCGTTTTCCTGTTTGACGGTGAACCTTCGCCCCAGTCTGAGGTCCTGAGTGCTCTGGAGGAGGTTTTCATCAAGGATCTCTCTGTACTTTGCTCCGTTCATCTTTCCCTCGATCCTGTCCCAGTCCCTGCCTGTTTCTTCCAGACGTGATGCTTGGCATTCAGGCCAAAGAGTTCGATCTTGGTTTCATCAGACCAAATACATTTTTAAATATTTTTTTTTACGGGTTTTGCTTTGTCATTATGGGGTATTATGTGTAATGTTTTATTTAATCTTAGAATATACAGTGCCTTGCGAAAGTATTCGGCCCCCTTGAACTTTGCGACCTTTTGCCACATTTCAGGCTTCAAACATAAAGATATAAAACTGTATTTTTTTGTGAAGAATCAACAACAAGTGGGACACAATCATGAAGTGGAACGACATTTATTGGATATTTCAAACTTTTTTAACAAATCAAAAACTGAAAAATAGGGCGTGCAAAATTATTCAGCCCCCTTAAGTTAATACTTTGTAGCGCCACCTTTTGCTGCGATTACAGCTGTAAGTCGCTTGGGGTATGTCTCTATCAGTTTTGCACATCGAGAGACTGAATTTTTTTCCCATTCCTCCTTGCAAAACAGCTCGAGCTCAGTGAGGTTGGATGGAGAGCATTTGTGAACAGCAGTTTTCAGTTCTTTCCACAGATTCTCGATTGGATTCAGGTCTGGACTTTGACTTGGCCATTCTAACACCTGGATATGTTTATTTTTGAACCATTCCATTGTAGATTTTGCTTTATGTTTTGGATCATTGTCTTGTTGGAAGACAAATCTCCGTCCCAGTCTCAGGTCTTTTGCAGACTCCATCAGGTTTTCTTCCAGAATGGTCCTGTATTTGGCTCCATCCATCTTCCCATCAATTTTAACCATCTTCCCTGTCCCTGCTGAAGAAAAGCAGGCCCAAACCATGATGCTGCCACCACCATGTTTGACAGTGGGGATAGGGGTTCAAGGTGATGAGCTGTGTTGCTTTTACGCCAAACATAACGTTTTGCATTGTTGCCAAAAAGTTCAATTTTGGTTTCATCTGACCAGAGCACCTTCTTCCACATGTTTGGTGTGTCTCCCAGGTGGCTTGTGGCAAACTTTAAACTACACTTTTTATGGATATCTTTAAGAAATGGCTTTCTTCTTGCCACTCTTCCATAAAGGCCAGATTTGTGCAATTTACGACTGATTGTTGTCCTATGGACAGAGTCTCCCACCTCAGCTGTAGATCTCTGCAGTTCATCCAGAGTGATCATGGGCCTCTTGGCTGCATCTCTGATCAGTCTTCTCCTTGTATGAGCTGAAAGTTTAGAGGGACGGCCAGGTCTTGGTAGATTTGCAGTGGTCTGATACTCCTTCCATTTCAATATTATCGCTTGCACAGTGCTCCTTGGGATGTTTAAAGCTTGGGAAATCTTTTTGTATCCAAATCCGGCTTTAAACTTCTTCACAACAGTATCTCGGACCTGCCTGGTGTGTTCCTTGTTCTTCATGATGCTCTCTGCGCTTTTAACGGACCTCTGAGACGATCACAGTGCAGGTGCATTTATACGGAGACTTGATTACACACAGGTGGATTGTATTTATCATCATTAGTAATTTAGGTCAACATTGGATCATTCAGAGATCCTCACTGAACTTCTGGAGAGAGTTTGCTGCACTGAAAGTAAAGGGGCTGAATAATTTTGCACGCCCAATTTTTCAGTTTTTGATTTGTTAAAAAAGTTTGAAATATCCAATAAATGTCGTTCCACTTCATGATTGTGTCCCACTTGTTGTTGATTCTTCACAAAAAAATAAAATTGTATATCTTTATGTTTGAAGCCTGAAATGTGGCAAAAAGGTCGCAAAGTTCAAGGGGGCCGAATACTTTCGCAAGGCACTGTAGCTGTAACCTAACAAAATGTGGAAAAAGTCAAGGGATCTGAATACTTTCCGAATGCACTGTATATGCATTCCGACTACCTAACAGCAAGTATGCTTGTGTACAAAGGATACTGCAGTATGTTAAGAGTTCCAACTGTACATGTTAGTGTAACAGTAACTAGGTGTTATTGGTTACCTTCTGGAAGATCTTGGCCTGGAGGTCAGAGGGCAGCTGGGAGTAGATGGGCAGTACAGTCAGAGGAGGGGCACTCTCCAGATCCTCCAGACGCTCCACAATCTGGTCTGACGTCACCTCGATGTCCTCCTGGCCAGGCATGAAGATGAGGATGTCTCCCCCCATACCACTAAGGTGGATCTGTAGGGCCTGCTTCACTGCTGCCTCCACATAGTCTTCCTGGGGAGTCTGCACTCAGAAAACACACAACACTGTTAGAATACACAGCAACCACACACTACCGTGGTACAAATAACAGTAGTCTTACTCTATGACTTAACCGGCCCCCGCGGCTGAGTCCATTGTGCGCGTGATCATTTTCTCTATCCCCACCAGGCGCGATCATTACGCGCAGGTTAAAATACCAAAACCAACTGTGAATCAATTCTATTCATTTCAGGAAAGGTGGAAACACATGACATGTTCATGGACATTCAGCTAGATAGCTGTTGCTCACAGTTTCTCCAGGGATGACATTTTACCCAACATGCAAATGGTCCTCTTTTTAGCTGGTTCTTTGTCAATTTGACAAATGTGTGTGTTTCTCTACTATGACGATTAACCCACAGACAAAAGTGAAACCAAGTTAGTTATAACTAAATTAGTTCTTAGTTATCTTTGATTCTTCTCTCCTTGTTAGTCTTTAAAGCACCCACATGGGTTTGTATCTTCGTGAAAACCAATAAGGATATGGAAGACTTGCATTTTATCGAGCATCTGAAATACAACCAAGTAGTGTGGATGATATGATTGAAAAACATGCATGTGTACATTTATTTTGCAACCCTCGCGCACGAAATGTGGCCGGTCTAGTCAGGGTATAAGTCATTATGCAAATGAAATGGCTGTGTTGACTCCCTGTAAAAACATATATGTAATAAGGAAGGGATGTTGAATGGAGAGTTGGACACAATACCTTGCTGAATAAGATGTCTACAGGGAATGTTCTTCCTGGAATGTGGAATATGGGAACGTTGCCGAAAAATGCAGCAAATTTGTCAGAGTCCATGGTGGCTGAGGTGACTATCAGCTTGAGGTCAGAACGCCTCGATACAACCTGGAAGAAAAGGACACAGAGTTCTACTACTGCTTACAAAACAAACAAAGCCTCCGAATAAAAAATATGCACGCAAAATATTCACAATTGAATAACATCCAGGGAGTTGTAAAAGTGTCTCCCTGGACTGGCAGTCTAAGCCGGCCCACTGCTCTTTCAGCACTCTCGATCCTACCTTCACCTCTATACCACTCTATCCACTAAACATACAAAAGACTGTGGGGTGTCTCCCTCACCTCTCGTAGCAGGCCGAACAGCACGTCTGTGTTGAGGGAGCGTTCGTGGGCCTCGTCCATGATGACAGCACTGTAGTGGTCCAGATCTGACTCTCTGAGAGACTCTCTCAGCAGGATGCCGTCTGTCATGTACTTTATCACAGTCTTCTCCGACGTACAGTCCTCAAAACGGATCGCATAACCCACCTGCAAAGCAAAACAAATTTAATGAATGGTTTAGTAGTGAACTACATATATTTACATTCCACGTATAAATTACGGCCTTCAAACGACAGTGCTACGGGTCAACCAAAGAAACGAGCTGGCGAGGAGAGTTCCATTACAAGTTGTAGAATGGAAGCGGTGTACAATCTCTGAATCACCACTAGATGGCGGTGTTGCACAACATATGAATACAAGCGTCACATCCATAAGGAAAAAACCAAGACAGCACCATGACTCAACATCAATTGACAGATGACCTCTACACACAGTGAACATTGATATCTGGTGGGGGTGGGGGGGGGGGGACACTTATTCTGTTCTGGAGTAGTTCCATTCCTCTATAAACAAGTTCATTGCAGTTCATAAACTCTTGCCAGGTCTGTTACACTGGGTTAACTGATAAGACTAGTTATCCACTGCCTTGACTGATCCATAGATCACCGTTTCTAAGATCTAGTTAATGTTTGTCTAGTGGCTCCTCCCTAAGCCAGCTGAATGCTCACCTCCTCTCCCAGGTTGCTGCCCAGCTCCTCGCTGACTCTCTTGGCCACGCTCATGGCTGCCACTCTGCGGGGCTGGGTGCAGCCCACCATGCCGTAACTGGTGTAGCCGTCCTCGTGAAGGTACTGGGTCAGCTGGGTGGTCTTCCCACTGCCCGTCTCCCCCACCACGATCACAATGCTGTTGTCCCTGGACAGAATCACATCACAACCAATAACATTACAATCCTGATGGGACTTTCAACCTTACGAAACTGTGGAAACATGAATAACGGCTTACAAAAACAGATCTGGAAGTGTACCTGTCAATGATTTACAAACGCTGTCTAACATTATCTAAGTCACCTTTGATGTGGTCATTCTATAACCAAAGGTAAATCACATATGAACATTCTGACTTCACAGCCGCCAACTCCCCCCTTCATTGCCATACATGTCTTTATCATACATCCTGAATGAAAGCCTGCATCTGGGGGTAAGACCGGGGTGATAAGTGGTCCCAGGACAGCCAGGCCGGGTCCAGTAGAGTAGCTACCTGATGATGTTGAGCAGCTGCTGCCTCACAGCGAAGATGGGCAGATACTGCCTCTGCTCCAGCAGGGTCTTCTTCTTAGCAAACTCACTGCTGGCCTCACTCTTATCTTTCATGTGGTCTGCAAACTTCTGATCCGTTCTGGAGGAAGGAGAGGAGAGGGAGGGAGGGAATTAATGAGGTTGTTCTTGTCACAACAGATGTTTAATAAACATTCAGAATGGACACAAAATAAGCCTTTAGTAAAGGGCTTGTTACCTGTAGTCCACCTTGCCATCCTCACCCACTGGCTTGCCCCCAGAGCTATCCCCGTCCTCGGTCTTCTTGATGCCCATAATGTCACCCAGCTTGGTGCCTGCCAGCTCCCAGTGTTTCTGTTGAGCCTGAAGAAACAATCAAAATGACAGTCAGATATTCAGCCAGTAACCATACCATCAAGTACTGTATAGCTGTTTTAAACATTGCCTACCTTCTTGCGTTCCTTCTGCTCGCGGTGCTTGCGGACCAGTTGGCTGCCCTTGCGGGAGATGATGGCCATGTCAGAGGTGGCGTCTTTCACAGGGATGACAGGCTCCGGCTAGAGCACAGAGAACCATCAGCAACAGTGCGCATTCAGTACACAGCAACTCTGATAGTAAGTCCACTAGTTATTACTCAGCCAGTTCCAAATACTTATCAGCAGACTCTCACAATCCCTCAACAAGCCTGCAACAGCTCTCCGCCAATGGCTCAGACCTTAAAAGTATATACACTCCCCAAAATATTTGGAAAGTGAAGAAAAAAATAATATTTGTCTCTATACTCCAGCATTTTGAATTTGAGATCAAATGTTTTATACGAGACGACAGAACAGAATGTAACCTTATTTTCATAACTATTCCGACGCATTCCTAAGAACCTCAAATTTGAGCTCAGGTGCATCCTGTTTCCATTGATCATCCTTGAGATGCTTCCACAACTTGGAGTCCACCTGTGGTATATTAAATTGATTGGACATGATTTGGAAATGCACACACCTGTCTACAGTTGAAGTCGGAAGTTTAAATACACTTAGTTTGGAGTCATTAAAACTCGTTTTTCAACCACTCCACAAATTTCTTGTTAACAAACTATCGTTTTGGCAAGTAGGTTAGGACATCTACTTTGTGCATGACACAAATTATTTTTCCAACAATTGTTTACAGACAGATTATTTCACTTATAATTCACTGTATCACAATTCCAGTGGGTCAGAAGTTTACATATACTAAGTTGGCTGTGCTTTTAAACAGCTTGGAAAATTACAGAAAAGGATGTTATGGCTTTAGAAGCTTCTGATGGACTAATTGACATCATTTGAGTCAATTGGAGTTGTACCTGTGGATGTATTTCAAGGCCTACCTTCAAACTCAGTGCCTCTTTGCTTGACATCATGGGAAAATCAAAAGAAATCAGCCAATACCTCAAAAATTGTAGACCTCCACAAGTCTGGTTCATCCTTGGGAGCAATTTCCAAACGCCTGAAGGTACCACATTCATCTGTACAAACAATAGTACGCAAGTATAAACACCATGGGACCACGCAGCCATCATACCGCTCAGGAAGGAGATGCGTTCTGTCTCCTAAAGATGAACGTATTTTGGTGCGAAAAGTGCAAATCAATCCCAGAACAACAGCAAAGGACCTTGAAGATGCTGGAGGAAACAGGTACAAAAGTATCTATATCCACAGTAAAACGAGTCCTATATCGACATAACCTGAAAGGCCGCTCAGCAAGGAAGAAGCCACTGCTCCAAAACCACTATAAAAAAGCCAGACAGTTTGCAACTGCACATGGGGACAAAGATCGTACTTTTCAGAGAAATATCCTCTGGTCTGATGAAACAAAAATAGAACTGTTTGGCCATAATGACCATCGTTATGTTTGGAGGAAAAAGGGGGGTGGCTTGCAAGCCGAAGAAAACCATCCCAACCGTGAAGCACAGGGGTGGCAGCATCATGTTGTGGGGGTGCTTTGCTGCAGGAGGGACTGGTGCACTTTACAAAATAGATGGCTTCATGTGGAAGGGAAATTATGTGGATATATTGAAGCAACATCTCAAGACATCAGCTCTGTCAGGAGGAATGGGCCAAAATTCACCCAACGTATTGTGGTAAGCTTGTGGAAGGCTACCCAAAACGTTTGACCCATGTTAAACAATTTAACGGCAATGCTACCAAATACTAATTCAGTGTATGTAAACTTCTGACCTACTGGGAATGTGATAAAATAAATAAAAGCTGAAATAAATAATCTCTCTACTATTATTCTGACATTTCACATTATTAAAATAAAGTGGTGATAGTAACTGACCTAAGACAGAAAGTTTTGACTAGGATTAAATGTCAGAAATGGTGAAAAACTGAGTTTAAATGTATTTGGCTAAGGTGTATGTAAACTTCCGACTTCCCACAGTTAACAGCGCACATCAGAGCAAAAAGATTTGGAGAAGGGTCCACAAAATGTCTGCAGCATTGAAGGTCCCCAAGAACACAGTAGCCTCCATTATTCTTAAATGGAAGAAGTTTGGAACCACCAAAACTCTTCCAAGAGCTGGCTACCCGGCCAAACTGAACAATCGGGGGAGAAGGGCCTTCGTCAGGGAGGTGATTAAGAACCTGATGGTTACTCTGACAAAGCTCCAGGGTTCCTCTGTGGAGATGGGATAACCATCCAGAAGGACAACCATCTCTGAAGCGCTCCACCAAATCAGGCCATTGTAGAGTGGCCAGACGGAAGCCACTCCTCAGTAAAAGGCACATGACAGGACTCGCAGACCATGAGAAACAAGATTCTTTGGTCTGATGAAACCAGATTGATCTCTTTGGCCTGACTGCCAAGCGTCACGTATGGAGGAAACCTGGCACCATCCCTACGGTGAAGCATGGTGGTGGCAGCATCATGCTGTGGGGATGTTTTTCAGCTGCAGGGACTGGGAGAATAGTCAGGATCGAGGGAAAGATGATCAGAGCAAAGTATAGAGAAATCTTTGATGAAAACCTGCTCCAGAGCGCTCAGGACCTGAGACTGGGGCTAAGGTGAGGACACAGCCAAGACACGTAAGCACACAGCCAAGGGACAACGCAGGAGTGGCTTCGGGACAAGTTTCCGAATGTCCTTGAGTGGCCCAGCCAGATCCCGGAGTTGAACCCAACCGAACATCTCTGGGGAGACCTGAAAAAAGCTGTGCAGCGACGCTCCCCATCCAACCTGACAGAGCTTGAGAGGATCTGCAGAGAAGAATGGAAGAAACTCCCCAAATACAGGTGTGCCAAGCTTGTAGCGTCATACCCAAGAAGACTCAAGGCTGTAATCGCTGCCAAAGGTGCTTCAACAAAGTAAAGAGTCTAAATAGTTATGTAAATGTAATTTCATTTTTTATTTTGAATAAATTTGCAAACATTTCTAAAAACCTGTTTTTGCTTTGTCATTATGGGGTATTGTGTGTAGAAACGATTGAATCAATTTTAGAATAAGGCTGTAACATAACAAAATGTGGAAAAAGTCAAGGGGTCTGAATACTTTCCGAATGCACTGTATATTTGGCCTTGTGTTGTGCTGCTGAAA
Source organism: Oncorhynchus clarkii lewisi (assembly GCF_045791955.1). Classification (NCBI taxonomy): domain Eukaryota; kingdom Metazoa; phylum Chordata; class Actinopteri; order Salmoniformes; family Salmonidae; genus Oncorhynchus; species Oncorhynchus clarkii. Next base: position 65,302,431 of record NC_092152.1, on the reverse strand, counting down.
GGTGAATTTATCTGCCAGTGTCTGGTGGAAAGCAGACAACCAGGTTTCGCTCTAGGATTTTGTCTGCGCTTAACTCAATTCCTTTTCTTTTTATCCTAAAAAAAACTTCCTATTCCTCACCATGACCCATAACATGATGCAGCCACCACCATGCTTGAAAATATGAAGAGCGGTACTCCGTGATGTGTTGTGTTGAATTTTCCCCAAATATTTCTTTGCCACATTTTTTGCAGTTTTACTTTAGTGCCTTACTGCAAACAGGATGCATGTTTTGGAATATGTTTTATTGTGCACAGACTTCCTGCTTTTCACTCTGTAGTTACTCCACAATACTAACTTAATTGACAATGTTGTTGATCCATCCTCAGTATTCTCCCATCATAGCCATTGAACTCTGTAACTGTTTTAAAGTTACCATTGGCCTCATCGTGAAATCCCTGAGTGGTTTCCTTCCTCACTGGCAACTGAGTTAGGAAGGACGCCTGTACCTTGGTATTGCCTGGGTGTATTGACATGCCATCCAAAGTGTAATTAATAGCTTTACCTTGCTCAAAGGGATATTCAATGTCTTCTTTTGAAAATAATGTACCAGTCTACCAATAGGTGCCCTACTTTACAAGGCATTGGAATACCTCCCTGGTCTTTGTGGTTGAATCTGTGTTTGAATTTCACTGCTCGACTGAGGGACCTTACCGAGATAATTCTATGTGTGAGGTACAGAGGTATTCATGAAAAGATCCTGTAGAACACTACTATTGCACACAGTGAGTGAGTCCATGCAACTTATTAAGCACATGTTTACTCCTGAACTTATTTAGGCTTGCCATAACAAAGGGGTTGAATACTTATTGACTCAAGACATTTCAGATTTCTATTTTTAATTCATTTGTAAACCTTTCTAAAAAGATAATTCCACTTTTACATTAAGGTGTATAGGCCAGTGACCTAAAATCTCAGATTACTACATTTTTAATTGAAGGTGCAACAACAAAATGTGGAAAAGGGGTGTGAATACTTTCTGAAGACACTGTATTTGGACAAATTCACTAATAATGTATTAAATTCTGTGAAAGTTTAGTATTTGGTCCCATATTCATAGCAAGCAATGACTACATTAAGCTTTTGAGCATAGAAACGTGTTGGGTGCATGTGCAGTTTGTTTTGGTTGTGTTTCAGATGACGTTGTGCCCAATAGAAATGAATGGTAAATTGTGTCATTTTGGACTCACTTTCATTGTAAATAAGAATAAAATATGTTTCTGAACACTTCTACTTTAATGTGGATGCTAGCATGATTACAGATAATCATGAATGAATTGTGAATAATGATGAGTGAGAAAGTTAGAGGCATAACTATCATACCCCCCAAAAATGCTACCCTCCCCTGTTATTGGTAAAGGAAACAAAACCCAAAGCACATTTAACTTCTTTAGGAAAACTGCCCTAATGTTGGAAACAAACATCGTTATGCTGTCACCTAGAGTCAAAAAATAATTCCAAGCTATAGTACAGAATATTTTACATACAGCAGGTTTTTAAAGGACCAAAGAGAGTGGTCTGCTTTGCGTTTTCATTTTTGCCATGGAAAAGAATATTGCGACACTGGTATGGTCAGAGCCCTAGTGTCGCCTCACAAAACATTTGATCTCAAATCCAAAATGCTGGAGTATAGAGGCAAATTAAAAGTTTTAGCTTCCCTGTCCAAATAAACAGGTAGCGGGGGAGTGTTGGTCATTTAATTGGCCCATAATATGCTGTCATGATGTATTACCTGCTTGGTGAAGACTATCCTCCCGTCCAGGAAGGGAGGGACCAGGTTGTGAACCAGCAGGTGGACCTTGGCAGCATTGTCCTCCTCAAAGTCATCATCCACCTCCAGCCTCTGGACCACTCCACTGGTCAGCATACGATTAGTCTCCCAGCGCTCATTATCCTGGCAGGAGGAACACAACACGCATCGTTAAACACAGTCAACACACACGGACAAAATTAAAATCCATGGGTGGTATTAACGATAACTAAACGGGCTACATACACCCAGGGCTGGAGGTGGTTATAGAGTAGCAACACAGTGCCATACCTCATTGATCTGTCGTCTCTGGGCAGAGATGCGTTTCTGTGTCTGCTTCTGCAGGATCTGCTCTCTTTTCTTCACATAATCCTCAGAGGTGGAGGTCAGTGGGTTGTGGAACTCGTCATAGCCTTCATCCATCATGTACCAGTCTCTGTCCGCTTGCTGCAACACCGCAGGGCAATAGTCAATACAAAGAAATGTGCATTTATGAAAGTTGGGAAAGCTATTAATTTGTGTTACTGCCAAGACTCCACATGTCCACTGACCTTCTGGTCCTCCTCCCACTGCTGCTTCTCATCATCATTATCAAAGGCAATGCCATCCTCTCCTTCATTCTTACCTGGGGCACAGAGACACAATCCACAAACATCAGCAAGCCTTATCAGAGCATTAATAAGAGCTCAAACGTGACTGGGGGAAGAGGGAGAGGGGAAAGAGGGGCTTACCTTTCCCACGGGACAGACGAGGAGTGGAGCCCAAGTGCTTCCTGTCATTGGCCCATTCGTTGTACTTGTATGAAGGGGTGGGAAGGGGCGTGTCATCAGGATACCGGCCTCTGACTGACCTGGGAACAGAAACAACAAAAGTTCATTTAAAAGCTGAAAATAACATTCCTAATAGTCACTGAAAAGGAGTCTTTTAATAATACTATTAAACCCAGTTAAATTAACATACAAGTGTTGAGCTGCAGTTGCTTACTTGTCCTTCCTCTCACTCTCCCGTCCAGAGCGGGGGCTGCGCTCCGACCGTTCAGACTTGTCAGAGTCCTTGTGTGAAGGGGCAGGAGAGGGAGATTCCCAGTGGGAACGGCGTGAGCTGGCATAGCCGCTGTCATCCTCATCCCAGCTGGTGCGCGAGGGAGTGCCATCTGATTCAAAGGGTATGAGGAATGGAGGGAGAGAGAGTGGTTTGTGTATTGTAAGCGTGACCTAAGGACCTTAAAGAACTGCCTGTCCGGGGGTGTGGCAGGGTTACTGACCTTTGGGGCGTGTCTGGGGCGTTGAAGGCTCCTCTCTCTTGCTCCCCCGGCTGATGCGTTCGGAGGACCAGCCTTCTCTCTGTGAGCGCTCACTCCTCTCACTGCGGTCTCCACGCTCCGACCGGCAGCTGCCGCCGCCGCGGCTGTGACTGCGCTCCCGCTCATCTGCCATCAAAACAGTTAGTAATTACTTCAGTCAGAAATACACAATAGATAGAAAAGATCGCTATTGCCAGAATATTAACAATGTGCATGCAGATGTATACATTTTTTGCTCACCTCTTTCACCCCTTCGATCTCTGTCCGTATCTCTGATCCTCTCTCTGTCCTTCTCCCTCTCTCTGTTCTTGTCCTCTTTGGAAGAGGCGTACATTCCATGCTCACGCCGGTCTTTCTCCCTCTGCTGGTGTTTGCGACGGAACTCTTCACTGACCCCTCCAGGGTTAGAGGGTGTCTCTGAGCCAGTCACACGGTACTTCCTGCTACTTTATGAAACATAGAATAAAGTGTCAATAAGACAACACTGCATGCATCAGTTTAGATCTCTTGATAGGGAGAGTTTGTATTCTATGCCAGTACGAAAAGAGGCTACAGTAACTCAAACCAAATCACAAATCACATAACATACCTCTCTTTTTTACCACCTTGATCCTCCTCGTCTTTGTCTTCTTCATCAGACCCAGAATCACTTTTCCCTTCCTCCCAATCCTTGTAGGAGGATACCTTGGATTTCTTGTTATTCCTGTCATCACTGTCAGCCTCAGCCTGCTCCTTGCCCTCACGCTCTTTTCTCTTTTGAGCTGCCAGCAGATCCAGGCCCAGGAGAGAGGTGCGTGGAGTGGGTGCACGAAAGACATGAGGCTCTACTGCTGCACTCTTCTTCTTCACAATCAGCCCGCCAACCTGCGCAGTGGGGTCACTGCCCTCCAGTCGATGCAGTGACGCATCATCATCCATGGTCTCAAACAACTGTCTGGATTGGATACCACATTTTTGGGGAGATTAGCCAACTACTAATTATGTAACGTTAAGGATGTGTCAGATAATTTAGACCGAAACACTTAACCAAAAGCACTTTGCATACGGAAATTTGACCGCCTTGAGATTAATACATTAAACTAATCGATCAAAAGTATAAAATCGCTTGAATAATTCACGGAATGTATTTTATATTGCTACAGTAGCTAGCTACGTAGCTATTTAGTCAGTACTGTAGCTACACTAGCTACTTATATTATATTTGTTACTACTACATCTAACGCCAATGAACGACCGATTATAATTTAGTGACAGACGTGACTTCAAATAAAACACGTTAAAGTAGATAACGTTACCTAGCTAGATAACTGGATATCGCTCAGCCAGTGAATTAAATAGCGAGCTAGCTATTACGTTACAAAAAGGAAATTAAACTAATAGGTACGACTATACACCCGATATTACAGTACAATTGTAAAATCCCATTTAATAAAACACGGGCTTGCTTACCTTTAACAATAGGTGGTGAGTCTATCAAGACGCTTACACTAGCTAGTCTTTTTTTTTAGCTAGCTAAACCTGCCACATGTATTTATTGTAAATCAAAAAACGATCTTCAATAACATTAACAACCCGAGTTATTGGGAAAATAACATTCATGTAAGTACGAAAACTGTGCCACCCACTTGAAATGATTCAAACCATTAGCTATTATCTTTTGTAAATTGTGCGTTTTTTGTTTACAAAGACAGAAGCCGCCATTGCTATCCCACAATTCCACGGGATATTCCTAAAAAAAAACTTTATTAAAATTATGTACCAGAACACTGCACAATCGAGTTTCTTCTTTGTGTGGCTTTTTCCGGCAGACTAGTTGCATATTGCTGCGTTTCGCAGGTTGGAGTGCGAATTGCACATTTTGGTCACCAAAAAAAAGGGAAAAGGAGATTAGGATCTCCATCTAACCCTGCACCTATACACTTGAATCGTACTACACTGGCTTTGACGCTTGTCGGATGTGGCAAGGCTTGCAAACTATTACAGACTATAAAGGGAAGCACAGCTACCATACGCTTTGAGGCAAGTAACACTGAAACATGCATGAGAGCATCAGCTGATCCGGACGGCTGTGTGATCACTCTCTCCGTAGTCGATGTGAGTAAGACCTTTAAACAGGTCAACATCCACAAGGCCGCAGGGCCAGGCGTATTACCAGGACGTGTACTCTGAGCATGAGCTGACCAAATGGAAAGTGTCTTCACTGAGTCTGTAATACCAACATGTTTCAAGCAGACCACCATAGTCCCTGTGCCCAAGAACACTAAGGCTTTATTTGATGTATTGAACCTTTATTTAACTATGCAAGTCAGTTAAGAACAAATTCTTATTTACAATTACGTTTGACCAAAAGGCAAACATGCCTCCTGCGGGGACAGACAAAACACACATCACGACAAGAGACACAACACTACAAAAAGACAGACCTAAGACAACAACATATCAAGGCAGCAACACGTGACAATACAACATGGTAGCAGCGCAAAACATGGTACAAACATTATTGGGCACAGACAACAACACAAAGGGCAAGAAAGTAGAGACAACAATACATCACGCAAAGCAGCCACAACTGTCAGTGTCCATGATTGAGTCTTTGAATGAAGAGATTGAGATAAAAGGTCATCTATAAATCTATGATAGGTAAAGCTCCGCCTTATCTCAGTTCACTGGTCACGATAACAACACCCACCCGTAGCAAGCGTTCCAGCAGGTATATCTCACTGATCATCCCCAAAGCCAACACCTCATTTGGCCGCCTTTCCTTCCAGTTCTCTGCTGCCAGTGACTGGAACGAATTGCAAAAATTGCTGACGTTGGAGACTTTTATTTCCGTCACCAACTTTAAACATCAACTATCAGCAGCTAACTGATCGCTGCAGCTGTACATAGTCCATCTGTAAATAGCCCGCCCAATCTACCTACCTCATCCCCATACTGTTTATATTTTATTTACTTTTCTGCTCTTTTTCACACCAGTATCTCTACTTGCACATCATCATCTGCTCAATTATCACTCCAGTGTTAATCTGCTAAATTGTAATTATTCGCTCCTATGGCCTATTTATTGCCTACCTCCTCATGCCTTTTGCACACACTGTATATAGAGACCTTCTTTTTTCTACTGTGTCATTGACTTGTTTATTGTGTTATTGGCTTGTTTATTGTTTACTTCATGTGTAACTCTGTGTTGTTGTCTGTGTCACACTGCTTTGCTTTATATTGGCCAGGTCGCAGTTGTAAATGAGAACGTGTTCTCAACTAGCCTACCTGGTTAAATAAAGGTGAAATAAAAAAAATAAAAAAATGTACTGTCCAGTTTGAGTGTTTGTTGCAGTTCGTTTCAGTTGCAGCTGCAGTGAACTGAAAAGAGGAGCGACCCAGGGTTGTGTGTGCTTTGGGGACCTTTACAAGAATGTGACTGGCAGAATGGGTGTTGTATGTGGAGGATGAGGGCTGTAGTAGATATCTCAGATAGGGCGGAGTAAAGCCTGAGAGGGTTTTATAAATAAGCACCAACCAATGGGTCTTGCGACGGGTATACAGAGATGACCAGTTTACAGAGGAGTATAGAGTGCAGTGATGTGTCCCATAAGGAGCATTGGTGGCAAATCTGATGGCCGAATGGTAAAGAACATCTAGCCGCTTGAGGGCACCCGTGCCTTCCGATCTATAAATTATGTCTCCGTAATCTAGCATGGGTAGGATGGTCATCTGAATCAGGGTTAGTTTGGCAGCTGTGGTGAAAGAGGAGCGATTACAATAGAGGAAACCAAGCCTAGATGTAGCTTTAGCTTGCAGCTTTGATATGTCTTGAGAGAAGGACAGTGTACCGTCTAGCCATACCCCCAAGTACTTGTATGAGGTGACTACCTCAATCTCTAAACCCTCAGAGGTAGTAATCACCTCCTGTGGGGAGAGGGGCATTCTTTTAACCAAACCAAATGATCGTTGTTTTGGAGGTGTTCAGAACAAGGTTAAGGTTAAGAGAAAACTTGTTGGACACTAAGAAAGCTTTGTTGTAGAGCATTTAACACAAAATCCAGGGAGGGGCCAGCTGAGTATAAGACTGTATCATCTGCATATAAGTGGATGAGAGATTCCTACTGCCTGAGCTATGATGTTGATGTAAATTGAGAAGAGTGTGGGTGGCCTACGATTGAGCCTTACTCCTTTGGTGACAGGCAGTGGCTGAGACAGCAGATTTTCTGACTTCATATACTGCACTCAAATTCAGACTTAGTGTAAGGAGCCAGGAAGGATCTTAGGGCAGGTAGGGTACAGGCCAGTGCTGATGGAGGACGATAGCACCCAGCAACAGTCAACAAAGAGACATTTAAAAGTGTAATGCTTAAAACCAGCAAATCAAATTGTTTGGGAACAGACTTGGTGGAGACAACCGAGCACTGAAGTTGATCCTTGGTAAAGATTGCCACTGGCACCGGAGAGCAAAGCACACACAGGTTGAGCCTAAACCGCATGACTCGCGGTCCAAAATCATCTCTGGTAGAATTCTCAAGGTGAACGTTGGAAGACTCTACCACACCAGTCGCCGCAGGTAGGCCCACTACATCCCGAATTGCACAGAAGGCTGCTCCAAATATTGGCCGGATGGGGCAAATGGAATGGCATCAAAAACATGGAAACCATAGCACTTATTCTGCTCCAGCCATTACCACGAGCCTGTTCCCCCCAGTTAAGGTGCCACCAACCTCCTGTGCTGGACTGACACAACATCAGAGCTCACCTCTGCTTACTGACTCCATTTCGAGATCATCAAAGTTCTCAAGAAAGCATGAAGACCTATAAGTAAGACTACTTGGTTTGTAATTTGGAGATGTACTGTGGGGCTAAAAAAGTATTTAGTCAGCCACCAATTGTGCAAGTTCTCCCACTTAAAAAGATGAGAGAAGCCTGTAATTTTCATCATAGGTACACTTCAACTATGACAGACAAAATGAGAAAAAAAATGCAGAAAATCACATTGTTTTATTTGCAAATTATGGTGGAAAATAAGTATTTGGTCACCTACAAACAAGCAAGATTTCTGGCTCTCACAGACCTTCTTTAAGAGGCTCCTCTGTCCTCCACTCGTTACCTGTATTAATGGCACCTGTTTGAACTTGTTATCAGTATAAAACACACCTGTCCACAACCTCAAACAGTCACACTCCAAACGCCACTATGGCCAAGACCAAAGAGCTGTCAAAGGACACCAGAAACAAAATTGTAGACCTGCACCAGGCTGGGAAGACTGAATCTGCAATAGGTAAGCAGCTTGGTTTGAATAAATCAACTGTGGGAGCAATTATTAGGAAATGGAAGACATACAAGACCACTGATAATCTACCTCAATCTGGGGCTCCACGCAAGATCTCACCCCGTGGGGTCAAAATGATCACAAGAACGGTGCGCAAAAATCCCAGAACCACACGGGGGGACCGAGTGAATGACCTGCAGAGAGCTGGGACCAAAGTAACAAAGCCTACCATCAGTAACACACTACGCCGCCAGGGACTCAAATTCTGCAGTGCCAGACGTGTTCCCCTGCTTAAGCCAGTACATGTCCAGGCCCGTCTGAAGTTTGCTAGAGAGCATTTGGATGACCCAGAAGAAGATTGGGAGAATGTCATATGGTCAGATGAAACCAAAATATAACTTTTTGGTAAAAACTCAACTCGTCGTGTTTGGAGGACAAAGAATGCTGAATTGCATCCAAAGAACACCATTCCTACTGTGAAGCATGGGGGTGGAAACATCATGCTTTGGGGCTGTTTTTCTGCAAAGGGACCAGGACGACTGATCCGTGTAAAGGAAAGAATGAATGGGGCCATGTATCTTGAGATTTTGAGTGAAAACACCCTTCCATCAGCAAAGGCATTGAAAATGAAACGTGGCTGGGTCTTTCAGCATGACAATGATCCCAAACACACCGCCCGGCAACGAAGGAATGGCTTCGTAAGAAGCATTTCAAGGTTCTGGAGTGGCCTAGCCAGTCTCCAGATATCAACCTCATAGAAAATCGTTGGAGGGAGTTGAAAGTCTGTGTTGCCCAGCAACAGCCCCAAAACATCCCTGCTCTAGAGGAGATCTGCATGGAGGAATGGGCCAAAATACCAGCAACAGTGTGTGAAAACCTTGTGAAGACTTACAGAAAACGTTTGACCTGTCATTGCCAACAAAGGATATATAACAAAGTATTGAGATAAACTTTTGTTATTGACCAAATACTTATTTTCCACCATAATTTGCAAATACATTCATAAAAAATCCTACAATGTGATTTTCTGGATTTTTTTCCTTCTCATTTTGTCTGTCATAGTTGAAGTGTACCTATGATGAAAATTACAGGCCTCTCTCATCTTTTTAAGTGGGAGAACTTGCACAATTGGTGGCTGACTAAATACTTTTTTGCCCCACTGTAGGTATTTACACCTTGAACGAAAGTGTATACTAAGGAGACAAATCTCTGATCTTAACAGCGCCATTCTTATGCTTTCACACCCGCTTATAAAATAGTAACGTCACTCAAATAATTGTATGAAAATGATAGCACATGATTCAGCCTTTTACTTTGCATGACAAGGGTAATGTCGGACTCAACGGGAATTTTCATTTCAATCGAAACTGGTCTTTGAAGTATAATGAATTTGAAAGTGTCTAATTGGAATTTGTACAAATCAGTATTATGTCTTGGGCAGGTTGTTTTCAGGTGCTCCGCAAGTTGTGAATAGCAACATTTAAAGGAAACATACGACTGAAATATGAAATATATTGTTGACATATACCAATTAAAATTGGTACTGCAATTGAATATCCACATATGCTTTCAAGTACTGCTGTTTATCCACAATTCCCAGATACAGATTTACACTTAAAAATGTCACAGTGGCACCAACACTAATAAACAGACAGCTAACACAATACGAATATAAAAGGGTTTTATGCCTTCAAGAGTACAATTTTAGTCCAATCATTAGAATTCAACAACACTCACTACATAGGGCAGTATTTTTTAATTGCTAATGGATGTGCATAGGAAGAGACAAAAATATATCCTGCACAATGTGTGTAATGCAATAGAATTAATCCAGGTTATAATATATATAACACACACCAATGATCTCATACTTAATGTTTTTTAAAGCATAGTATCACCAAAATAAATGCTTAAATAAATGCTTAAAAGTAACTAGAAAAGGGGGAGTTGGGGATAAGTACATTTCACTTTTAAATAATATCAATTTAACTTATCAATACCACATCAAGAGAATATACATGGCGTGGAGCCTTTGTAAGGCAAAATATAGATATTCCGAGAACGAGGCCTACTCAATCAGTCGATGCATGCATGCAACGCAATTAATGGCTGAACATAAATTATGTACTTTAACTATGAGGCATACTGTTCAATCAAGTCATTGGTTCAAATCAATTATACTTTTTTAAGTTTGAAATGACAAATTGCATGACAATCTATTCTCAAGCAAACCGATAGCTTTTCCTATGTTATTCAGTCACCAGATATAAAATACTGGGCAGCAGTCTGAGGAGAATTAAGACTCACGAGGAGTATGCAACTTAACCTAAACTAAAAAAACATGCTAATCAGATTTCTCAGTGTAAGAAAACGGCATTCATTCTTATAGATATGACCCCATAACCCCATAGGTTGCCATGCTCTACTACACACAAATATATTTATACTTCCTAGACCTATAGCATAGAGATGGTGGGGTTAGCCACTAAACATGTCTGAACAAACAGAGAGAAATACAGAGAGCTCTAAAAGTTTTGGGACAGCAAAGTCCCAATTTTTCTGTTTTTTTGAAATGCTAAGGACTATGAGGTTAAAGTGTAGACGTTTGTTATACATAGTCCCCCCCCATTTTAGGGGACTAAAAGTAATGGGACAAATGTGTTGGATGCATTTGCTGTTTGTTTTGGTTGTGTTTCAGATTATTTTGTGCCCATGGTAGCATCCATTAATGTGGATGCTATCATGACTATGGATAATCCTGAATGAATTGTGAATAATGATGAGAAAGTAAGACACACAAATATATCGCCCCCCAAAATGCTAACCTCCCGTTATTCTAATGGTGAGAGCATGTCTTGGGGGGTAAAATATGTATTTCTCACTCATTCACGATTCAATGAGAATTATCCGTAATCATGGTAGCATTCACATTCATGTAGAAGTGTTTAGAAACGTATTATATTCTTATTTACAATAAAAGTGACTCCGAAATTGCACAATAATACACTATATACCATTCATCCCTATTGGGTACAAAATAATCTGATACACAACCAAAACAAACAAATGCATCCAACAAATTTGTAGAATCACAACCTTAATGTAGTCATTGCGTGCAATGAATATGGGACCAAATACTTCACTTTCTACAACTTTAATACACAAGTGAATTTGTCCCATTTGGTCTCCTAAAATGGGGGGACTATGTACAAAAAGTGTTTTAATTTCTAAACAGTTCACCCGATATGGATGAAAACACCCTGACAGTCTGCATCTTAACCACATACTCATTGTATCATTTAAAATCTAAAGTGCTGGAGTAGAGCCAAAACAACAACAAAAATCACTGTCCCAATACTTTTGGAGCTCACTGTAAAAGTCCCACAAAGCAGATAGCGACAAGAGTTTGCAGATATACATTACAGTTGAGATCACTTGCATATGAATAACTAACTTAAAAAGACACCACACAGTCCCACAAAGCAGATAGCGACAAGAGTTTGCAGATATACATTACAGTTGAGATCACTTGCATATGAATAACTAACTTAAAAAGACACCACACAATAAGTATCAAAAGGCAGAGTGCGTAAACAATATGAATAGATTAGAAAACAATTTAGAGACTAAGGGGAGAAAGTTTCCAGATGCATCTCACCCCACAGCCTGTTGGGTGAGGTCTAGAAAAGAAAGCAGAGGGGCAAGGGGATTGTTTTATCCTTTCCCTCCCTTTCCTTCAAGGTGAGGGCACTGTATGAGTTGAGTGGGACACCTCTGAAAAGTTGTGTACGTTCAATGCAAGGGGGGTTTGGTCAAACATATCAAGGCCTCCAGACAGAAAGAATGAGAAGCGACGACAGCGTCAGGGCTCAGGAAGACTTGCGCTCCAGCATGTAGTATCGATACATGATACCCACAACAACTGCAGCTATGGCAGGTATCAACCATGTGGTCCACCAGCTAGAGAAAGACAGAGAGCACTTAAACATTCAGCCAGGGAACAAACACAGCTCAGTGAAGAATGATTAGGAGACAGAATACTTCGTCAATGCAAATGGAATAATCAAATTCTTATCGCTTATGACTGACCTGGAGCCATCTCCTGTTGTAATGAATTCTTCCTGTGGGAGAATTTTTGTTGTTGTTGATAAAACAAAGTTCAAGAGTTAGCATTAGTAAAATAGGTGTTACATTATTATAAAACATTTTTACAGAACATTTACTTGAATACTTTACCTTTGTGCCGTCCTTCTTCCGGTCATCCTAAAAGACAGGGTGAAATAATAATTTACACACTTTTACGATCAGAATAAATCATGGCACAGATTATTTTTTTGTTCCATCATTAATCGAAAACTGTTTCAATGATTGAGAGTTCAACAGTTGAGAGAAAGCAATCACTGTACCATATGGAGCTCCCCAATGTAGTACTGGATAAGCAACTCTCTGGCATCTGTAGAGTGACCAACATCCTCGAAGCTCTCTGTGGCATCTGCACCTGCCTGCTCCACCAGAACCTCCTCTCCTCCTGGATGCTGGAAACACAGAAACAAGTGGTAGACTTAATTTCATCATGATCTGTCACTACCGACAGTTACTGCATGGTCAGAACTAGAAGCACAAGTATTTCGCTACACATCTGCTAACCATGTGTATGTGACAAATAAAATTTGATTTGAATGTAATCACAGACTACACAATTACAGTATAATGTCCTACATGACATGGATGGCTGGCTTATGCCGACCTAAATGTCAATATGATAAATGTGTTAATAAATAAAGCTCTGGACTCTTAATTATCTGATATCCTGAAATTATTATGTATTGGCATATTATAGGGATAGATTGCTTCATTAAAAATGGTTAAAGCTCCAATGTCAACTTTTTTGTTGGCAGGCTCACTCTTTGAAGGTAAACAAATCTTACAGTGTGGTGTTTCTTCACAAATACAGCCCTGATAATAACACATGAAAGAGGTCATGCCAAAGATACTTGTAACTAACCCCTTTAATCTTAACCTGAAATCCAGAACCTGTACCATTAGCAAAAATTGTTTAGCATGACATGGAGTGGAACGATAGCTAAACAGACTGGTACCCCTTGCTACTTTCATTGTGGTCATGCTGTGCCATTGGCATTGTATTTCGACTTATTTTCCCATTATACATGTAATAGATGGTGGGTTGCGCAACTTTAGGCGACTGACGTCTTGTAACCCGCCCTAGCTACTTTTGTAACCTTTGCCAAGTGGACTAAAGTCCCACTGTGGTAGTTATAGCTACAGTAAGAGGACCAGGCAAGTGTGAACTACCTATCGAACAATTCGTGACAAAATGTTACAAAATTATTTTGGGCCAATTAAGCTAGCAAACTAGTTACGTGAGCTAGCTAGCGCTACGCTAGGTATGTTCCATAATAATGCATATCCAGTCCAGGTGCAACATTACACCGTCTGTTAATATTATTGGGAATATGCAGGTAGACACAGATAGCATACACAGTTAAATTAGCCACATTAACCAGCAAAACACACACTAGCCAAAATAGCAAATGCTATTGCTGGCAAGCTGCCTCCCTCAGCATGTGTTGACTGAGCGTTAGATAAATAACGTTCGGATATGGTAGCTAGCTAGAAAGACCCAGACCTTCACATATGTGCATTGTTAAGTAGATAGACAACTATCTAGCTAGACGTTTGGTTGGCGAGAACCTAAATTAATTTGAAACCAGGCAACGGAGACCAATATTCCAGCTGACGTTAGCTAGTAACGTTAGTGTCGTAGCTAATGCTATTCAGCTAACGTTAGCAAGGGTGGTATTTTGATCATACCTCCGCCAAGAAACTGGTGATGTTATACACTTTATCGTGGACGATAAGCCATGTGTCCTTGCTCATATTATGAGCTTTTATTTCTTCCAATGTGTAGTATTTTACATCGCTCTCTGTTGTCTTTTCTGCGGTGTGATTCACATCCCCCATGCTGTTAGCAGCACCATTTGTGTTGATCATGTTCTCGTTCATTTCCTCGCCCATTATCTATTTTAACACTATTTGCCTAGCTAGCTAAGTCCCTCAGTTACACTTTGATTATCCAACGTTGAATCGTATGCTGTAGAGTTTATAAGACAGCATGAAGGTTCGTGTATCCAATGTGGACTGCCTTAGCAATGCATACGCCCGAGTTTCGTAGGAAAAGCCAGTTTCCCCTTTGCAACCGGCATATCGTTACATCAGCAGACATGCGGAAAGAACCAATGATTTCATTCCGGTGTCACCTTCCAATGAACATGTATTGACTTTTAGACAATTAACCAATGAAAGGAAACATTGTAGAATTGTAACCAATCACAGGTGACCTTTAGATGATCATGAGACCTCGTCATTTAGCATGTTCATGGAAGAGTTAGATGAAGTATTTTACATTACTCACATATCAAATCAGTTGCTCCTTTGAAATGTCATTGGATTTGGCTAATGATCAATGCAATTCCATCCTGCATACTGTCTTTGTCAGTAATGTTGTTTTTGAGTAGGTTACACTTCCAACCTCACCCACTGAAGTGATGTCTATGTACAATGAACAAAAGTATAAACACAACATGAAGATTTTACTGAGTTACAGTTCACATAAGGAAATCAGTCAATGGAAATACATTCATTAGTCCCTAATCCATGGATTTCTCATGACTGGGAATACATACAGCATGCATCTATCTGTTGGTCAAAAAATACAGTAAAAAATGTACAAAAATAGGGGTGTTGATCAGAAATCCTTTGCATACACTTAATCAGGCTGTTGATTGTGGCCTGTGGAATGTTGTCCCACTCCTCTTCAATGGCTGTGCAAAGTTGCTGGATATTGGCGGAAACTGGAACCAGCTGTCGTATACATTGATCCAGAGCAACCCAAACAGGCTCAATGAGTGACATGTCTGGTGAGTATACAGGCCATGGAAGAACTGGGACATTTTCAGTTTCCAGGAATTTTGTACAGATCCTTGTGAAATTGGGCTGTCCACTATTATGCTGAAACATGAGGCTATTGCTGCGGATGAATGGCACGACAATGGTAAGGATGACAAGCACGCAGATGAACTTCCCTGAGACGGTTTCTGACAGTTTGTGCAGAAATTCTGTGCAAACTCACAGTTTCATCAGCTGTCCGGGTGGCTGATCTCAGACGATCCTGCAGGTGAAGAAGAATCGGATGTGGAGGTCCTGGGCTGGTGTTGTTACATGTGGTCTGCGGTTGTGAGGCCGATTGGACGTATTGCCAAATTCTCTAAAACGACATTGGATGCTTATGTTAGATAAATGAACATTAAATTCTCTAGCAACAGCTCTGGTGGTTCCTGTAGTCAGCATGCTAATTGCATTCTCCCTCAAAACTTGAGACATCTGTGGCATTGTGTTGTATGACAAAACTGCACATGGATTACCTTGGCAAAGGAGAAATACTCACTAACAGGGATGTAAACAAATTTGTGCCCAACATTTTTGTGCTCATGGAAAATTTATGGGATCTTTTATTTCAGCTCATTAAAAAAAATATCTATATTTTTTTTTTATTGAACCTTTATTTAACTAGGCAAGTCAGTTAAGAACAAATTCTTATTTACAATGACAGCCTATGGAAACAACACTTTACATGTGTTTATATTTTTGTTCAGTGTAGTATGTTTCTCTGCATCCAGTGATAAGGAGGCAGAGAGAGGCTACCTGTGCAACATTGACATGCTGGTTAAGGGGGGCACTGACAGGAGTGTAGCAGAGTTTTTTTTATCAGGCCTGCCTGATAACATACACAGAGATGTCATGCATTACTGTCATCTCATCACCAATGTAGACCACACCATGCAAACATTTCTCTGAGCTTGAACTAATAACACCTGATAATGTAATAACCTGAATAGGAATTCATTAAACATAATGTAATTTTCAAGAAAACACTAAATACTTCCACTTATATCATGCATTTCATCCTATAAATATATTGTAGCAATACTTGCTATATGAGCCACATTACATTTCCCACCTAGTTGGTTAAACCTATTTGCGTGATGTGTAAAATGTTTTCCTTTCACGCCAGTGACCCAGGTTTGCTTCCCTGCCATTCACTACATTGGTGTCAGAAGTGGGATGGCGTCATTAGGCTATCGGAACGCACGGGCAGATGTGTGAAGAGGTTTGAAAGAAAGTCAAAGCACTGGGTCGTGCCTTCCTGTTCGAAAGGAGGCAGTGTAGCAATCCATGTTATATGAGCTAAGTTACAATTCCCATCAAGTGTGTTTACCCTATTGGCACAATGTGTAGGGTGTTTGCCTTCCACGCCAGTGACCCTGGTTTGCTTCCCTGCTTCATTGCTAAAAAGAAATCATGATCTTCACATGCTACGCAAGATGGCAGTAAGCTAATACCCTTTGGCACCTGTGTCTAAACTAAAGACCAAACACCTTGAACTTGAGGATTTATTTTGCTTTGTTCACAGAGGTCCTTCTTGGGTCATCATTGCACTATTCAATATGTGTACAGATGTAGGATCTTAATTTTAGCTTGTTTGCTACAGCAGGAAAATAATCCTGCAGCAAAAGGAAATGTGAATTATGTGGTTTACAATTAATTGTATTTTTTGTAGGGGTTGATACATTTTCAATTAGGGCAAATCAAGTCTGACATTTTAAAGTGGGAATTACAAACTTTAGAAAACTTTTAAACCTTGAATACACCACAAGTTTGCAATTCCTGCTGTACAGGAAAATTCTCAGCAACAAAAGTGATCAAATTAAGATCCTACATCTGTATGGCATGATATGAAGTGTGTAAGAATGGCAGTGCCAAACCATACATACAGAATATCAACCAATAACAGAAACATGGGTCAGTCTCGTCAACCTCTTGTATGAAATATCTCCCTTGAAAATATCTACTCTAATGTTGAGTAAAATTTAGCCTCCCATAAACTGGAGGACATTCTTTCAATCCTTCAAATGCACTTATTTCAAAATAACACGTTCACCTAATCTCCAGCAGATAGGCTGTTTGCATCTACAACCAGGGAATATCTTTGGGGAGGGGTCTGAGTTATCTCTTAAGCTGTATCCACATCCCAGGGGCCCCATGTTAGACACCTCGATAACAGAAGGAACGTTGGTGGGAGTGGAGAAACAGCAGAGTGAGCAACATTTGGAGCCAGCCAGCAGCTGTCTTGTCCTAGCCCTCACATACTAATTGCTCTCACTAGGGGGAACAAGGCATTCCTGTGTCACCAAAGACCACGCCCTGAGACATAATCTGTGCAATTAGGCCTGCCCTCAGACAGGTAGATACTGGTCTAGAGGTTGACTGGCTGCCAGCAGAATCATAAGACAAGACATTTCATATTCTTCTAGAATTTGTCACGAACCAGCTCGAAGTTCATAACAAAAGGGAGACAAGGTGGAGCCAAGGAACAAGAAAATATATTTATTAAATAAAGTAAACTAAATACAATTGACAATGGTGTGTGTGTAATCTGTAGTGTTTTTTATTTATTTATTTTTTACCCCTTTTTCTCCCCAATTTCGTGGTATCCAATTGTTAGTAGCTACTATCTTGTCTCATCGCTACAACTCCCATACGGGCTCGGGAGAGATGAAGGTTGAAAGTCATGCGTCCTCCGATACACAACCCAACCAAGCCGCTATGCTTCTTAACACAGCGCACCAACACTGTGCACCTGGCAACCTTGGTTAGCATGCACTGCGCCCGGCCCGCCACAGGAGTCGCTGGTGAACGATGAGACAAGGATATCCCTACCGGCCAAACCCTCCCTAACCCGGACGACGCTAGGCCAATTGTGCGTCGCCCCACGGACCTCCCGGTCGCGGCCGGTTACGACAGAGCCTGGGCGCGAACCCAGAGTCTCTGGTGGCACAGCTGGCGCTGTAGTACAGCGCCCTTAACCACTGGTTCAAAAATGTCGGGTAGCCTTCCACAAACTTCCCACAATAAGTTGGGTGCATTTTGGCCCATTCCTACTGACAGAGTTGGTGTAACTGAGTCAGGTTTGTAGGCCTCCTTGCTCGCACATGCTTTTTCAGTTCTGCCCACACATTGTCTATAGAATTGAGGTCAAGGCTTTGTGATGGCCACTCCAATTCCTTGTCTTTGTTGTCCTTAAGCCATTTTGTCACATCTTTGGAAGTATGCTTGGTGTCATTGCCTATTTGGAAGACCCATTTGCAACCAAACATTAACTTCATGACTGATGTCTTGAGATGTTGCTTCAATATATCCACATAATTTTCCTGCCTCATGTTGCCATCTATTTTGTGAAGTGCACCAGTCCCTCCTGCAGCAAAGCACCCCCACAACATGATGCTGCCACCCCCATGCTTCACGGTTGGGATGGTGTTCTTCGGCAGGGAGGTGTGACGCACAATTGGCCTAGCGTAGTCCGGGTTAGGGATGGCTTGGCCGGTAGGGATATCATTGTCTCATTGCACACCAGCGACTCCTGTGGAGGACCGGACGCAGTGCGCGCTAACCAAGGTTGCCAGGTGTTTCCTCCGACACACTGGTGCGGCTGGCTTCCGGGTTGGATGCGTGCTGTGTTATTAAGAAGCAGTGCGGCTACGTTGGGTTGTGTATCGGAGGATGCATGGCTTTCAACCTTTGTCTCTCCCGAGCCCGTACGGGAGTTGTAGCGATGAGACAAGATAGTAGCTACTACAACAATTGGACACCACGAAAATTGGGGAGAAAAAGGGGTAAAAATTCAACAAAAAAACAAACAAAAAAATCATAATCAGGTGTGGCACAAACATAAAACATGATGACCACTCTACAGAATGTGGCAAGTAGACAAAGAGAAACCTTGACATGGACATGGACTTAACTCCAGCTACATGGAGTTTACATGTTAACTGGAAGGCTTGATACCAGATTAGTCATTTTTCTGTGCATAAATCTGTACATTGTTGTCTCAGTTTACCTTCAGTTCTTACAACCGACTGTCACCATAAAGGTGTTGAGAGAGAGCCATATGATCACGTCACACATTGTGGAACCTACTGTATATATCGGTAGGCCAATATGCATGAACACTAGATGGCACTACAAGGTCAAGCTGATGCTGCCAACTTTTCTCCCAGTCGCATCAATTGTTCCATTTTCTGTGAAGAGGAAGAACTGAAAAGGAATAAAATACAAAACGCACATGGTTGATTTGATTCACGCATCCAGATTCATTATTCCTATTTATAATATATTAATCAAAGGTACACCACTCAGCTTGTCCAGGGGGCACGGTAAGTGAACACAGTGGGTGGTGTCACATGATGGGAGAGACATTAAACACCAAACCAAAACAGCAATAACAAACAACAACCAACAAGGACTATCATGATGGATAATTGGTGGAAACATTTGCATGAAAAGGTTTTCGATGCCACTAGAAATCCTCTTTGCCATCTAATGACAAAATTGCTATGTGCCCCATTGACAGCAGCCTATGCCTTAAAGCAGGTCATTTGATAACAACATTCTATCTGTTACCTCCTTTATCTTGCCTTTCCATGGATTTACACTATGCACATAGCAGATTCTTTGGACCAGACAGATGGTGGTGTTTATACACAGAAAATTGGACAGCGATTTCCCCGCTCTGTGTCTCTCTGTGTCTATCTGCCATGTGGAGTGGGCATTTAGGTAATTTATTCTGGTCAGACTGACTGGGACTTAAGAGCAACAACAGTTGCATCCACGGCCCTTGCATAATCTTCCATTTGGTTATACAGCTGTCGACACTGTCAATCATTGCACTATATCTCAACCCAACCTGTTGTATGTCAACAACTTATTTGCAGTATAGTACTGTATTCAATATGTGTACTTATAGAGGAACAATATACAGTATCTAGACTGGAGCGCTGATGCCCCATATATTGCCCCTGAGACAGACATACTATATTTTTGTGACAGGTTTTCAAAGTCAACATTGCAAAGCAGAACAAAAAAAGTATTCCCCTAGCTATGAGACATGTTCAATAGCCACATGCTGCGTAAAGGGAGTGTCTGTCAGCCTGATATTAATTGTATGGTAAATCAATAGATTGGTCTGAATAAACATTTATGTGGAAAAAGCAAAAGGAAAGTCACAGAAGCAGCTCTAATATTAAAATCGAAATACTTGATTTTTGTATACCAGCATTAAACTTTCTTACTGACTCAGCTAGGCGCACTTGGCCACAGACCATTTTGTCGGCTACATTTATTCTCTGGGTTGTGGCAAAGGCAATGGGCAGGCAGTAATGTTATTAGAGATCGCAGTGCAGACTGTAGTACTATATATTTGCGGCCCTGTTGGGAGCAGATGAAGACATCAGTCCCCATGGCTGAGGCAGCTGTCACATCCATCACAGCCACTCCTCAAGGAGAGCCTCGGCTGCCAATCCAAAACATCACAATGACCACAGTGACTGACAGTCTCCGTACTATGCCAAATCCTCACCGGCTTGGAATGACCTTTTTGGCTATAAATGGAGTATTCAATATATGAATAATATGTTTAGCTGTACTGAATCTGTACTGAATCTAGCTGTATTCAATACCCAGATCCAGATGAAAATGAATTTTGGGACTATGATCAACAGATTGGACCAAAGCATGTCTATACATGTGCACGTCAAACAAACACCTGACGCATATGTTGGTATTAGTAACACTGACAGTTCAGTCCTTTTAGTATTTTAGTATTTCACATCAGTGTTATCGACTATGACAGGCAGTGGTTAGAGACAATCAACTCTTCCTGGTAAATTACACACCTTTATCAAGGCCTTCTGTTGCTTTCGCTATTAATCAATTATCTTCAGACTCAGAATAATGCCAAATAGCAAAAAACTGTAATTTATCAATAAAAACATTCCAGCGTTATGTGATGCTATTCCTTCTATATCATAGAGATACAGACTTAGAACTACTGCTTTTTCCGATACTTTCATTCAGAGCAGAATGAATGAGCGATTCATCCCACTTCATTTGAGTGGCCAAAAGACCTTCAGGGGAAAATCAAGCTTTACACTCATGTCAGATGCACACAAGATATTTCAAGGAGTGTCACGGCTTTCTTCCTGGGAAGGAGAGGCGGACCGAAACGCAGCATGGTTATAGTTCATGGTTCTTTAATAAGAGACACTTAACATGAACACAACTACAAAACAAGAAATGTGAAAACCCAAAACAGTCCCGTGTGCCACAAACACTGACACAGGAAACAATCACCCACAAAATACCCAAAGAATATAGCTGCCTAAATATGGCTCCCAATCAGAGACAACGATTAACACCTGCCTCTGATTGAGAACCAATCCGGGCAACCATAGACTTACCTAGACACCTAAAAAGAACACAACCCCATAAATCTACAAAAAACCCTAGACAAGACAAAAACACATAAATCACCCATGTCACACCCTGGCCTAACCAAAATAATAAAGAAAACACAGATAACTAAGGCCAGGGTGTGACAAGGAGAGGAACTCAAATAGCAGCCCTTGTATGAAAGGTCCACCAACACATTTCTATACTGTGCATGGAGCGAACATTTAATCAAACTGAGTAAAAGGATGATAACACAGCATGCATACTCTCTAGCAATGGAGAGGAGCTTTAGGTGGGAGGAGCTTTAGGAGGATGGGCTCATTGTAATGACTGGAATGGAATCAATGGAACGGAGTCAAGCATGTGGTTTCCATGTGTTTGATACCGTTCCAATTATTCAATTCCAGCTATTACAATGAGCCCATCCTATTATAGCCCCTTCCAGCATCAGCCACTGCTCTCTAGCCCAATATTTTGCCCAAACCCAAGCCTGATCCCATATCAGATATGGCGAACTTAAAATAGGTAATTGTACAGTGTCAATTTGCCAGTCTTTGTCTCATATGATGCTGATACTTGGTGAATTGTCAGATTGGAAAGGAAGTTTCCTAAGGACTATTATTGTATTATATTCTCAAATGACTGAAAACTTTTGTATTCCGGCTATGACTGCAGCTGAAAAGATGTATTGTGTAACTTTTGTGGGATAATGAGGATCCTGCTCTACTTTTCACTGGATAAATTAGATAAATTCCTGAACTTGCTTATTTAAGAGGTAGCCCAGAGCTATTTCCGCCAAGTCAGAACCATGGCTGAATAACTGCATATCACCCACTACCGTGTAAGCTAGAACTACCAATGTAATTGCATTGTGAAAAATAATTTTTAATTACAGATGTCAAACAGTTTTTCATAGCTTGTTTTACATTTTTTTCAAAACTTCATTTTCAACAGTGTTTGGATTCAGTCATATTGAACTAAAATCCTCCAGATGGCACACAATATTGGGATGTCAGATTCATGGAGAGGTTTCAGAAATGCAATATGCTGTGTTCTTATAATACAAAGTACAATCTTACCAGTCTACCTCAGTGGTGTGTTGCCATGTCCTCAGGGTCTGCTGGTAGGCCAAGTAAAGTGTTCCTTGTTCTAAAGCTTGACAGATCTACCTTGATGTCAGCATATCAATGAAAATGCACTCTGCCATGGGAACATAGACACAGAGGGAGGAGATAAAATAACAAAAACAAACCTCCAAACACTCGTGAGATAAAACCAATTGTTTTGAGAGCTGAAACGGAACTATCCTGAAGTGCTTCCTTCCTATCAAGAATTCCTTCATAATATCTGATTAATTCAGCGTGTGAACAACAGCTAAGTAATTAGCAAAGTCATAGTCTCTGGTGATGAGCTGAGCCATAGACAGACCTGTGACTGTTTACCTTTTCATTGGGATTGGAGGGATTGATGTTGTACCCAGTCATTCCCCTAGTCAATCATTGTTACAACGTGAGAGCACGGCTAATGAGAGTTATCTCTGTCAGTTCAGCAAAACCCAGCTCAGCTTTAGCATCAAATCATCTGCTGAATCCATTAAGCTACTATACACAACTTGCTCAAAAATTGCTGGAGGGACTGATAATCAGATTTAGATAATACTAATTTGATGCTGAGATGATGATGATGATGCATGATAATGGTTCCAATCCCCTGGTAGGGCTGCTATACTCACACACTTTGATGGGCCTTCACTGCATCCAGAGGTCCTCGATAACCGTTCTCCTGAAGAGGACTTCACTTTAGTTTTATTGAGCCATAAAGAAAATCAATGTCTTCAATCTATATACACGTATAACCCAATATGACCACCTTGACGTATAGTCCATGACAAAGTAGCAGTCTGAAGGGCTTGTAAGGATGATCACCGGAGGGTAACCCTGAGTGGTGTGGGAGCCGTCCTGTGAAATAGATCTAATCTTACTACAGTAAGAGCATTATGTTCAGGCCCTGCTGCTTTATCTGCTCTTCCTTTGCCCATTTCAGAAGCAGTGAAATGGCTATAGTTTTAATCTGCCAGCCTCTGCACTGCTTTGATGGTGCTCCCCTTCACATCCCATAATAAGCGGAGGCTGCACTGTGCTGAACAGCACAGCAGGTGCTCAGGGAGGGATCATCATCAGGATGTGTGGGGTTGCTTAAGAATTACTCCTAAAGTAAATCCATGTTACTGGCAGCTGCTACTTTCTTATCTGCTTAATCAAAATGTTCTACTTACTTACAGTATACCCAGGGCTTGATTTAATCTTTCAACACTGTGCAATGTTACTCAGTACTGCATGCAACCATATGCAACATTTTGCAATTAATTAACATTAGCCCAATTCTGTGACAAAACTAGCACGTGACTGTTCAATAAAACGGAATAGTTTGAATTCAGAAGTGATGAAACATTTCATATCCATGGATACTAGCTGGAGGAAAAATGTATCTGTAAATGGTTGTTCTTTGTTGAGTACATCAGACCTTTCCCTGACAAAATAGCCCCCCGCTGTATGGCTGAGTGCCCGTGTGTCATTCCATAACATCACAGAGACCCAACCACACTGTCTGACAAGCTGGCACCTCCTACCCTGCCGTCAGCAGCCTGAACGTCTTTACGACAAATGGCGCTTATAAGCATGCAGCTGTGCTCTCCTCCACAGCTATGACAGACAACAGGATCATGCCACAGCCGTGTGAAGCTTATCAAAGAGGAAATTAGAGGGGGAGGATAGTGTTTGCACGAGCTGTCCCTGCTAAGTAAACTGATGTTTTTAATTTCAATGTTTCTGACACCTCTCTTTGTGAACATATAGAATAAGCACAAAAGTGCAGGCAGAGGTGATGTCTGGCTGCGTTTAGACAGGCAGCCCAATTCTGATATACTTTTCACTAATTGGTCTTTGAAAAAGCTCTGAAAAGTATCTGATGTTAAACAGATCTATTGGGATTGGTCAAAAGACCAATTAGTGGAAAAAATATAAAATTGGGCTGCCTGTCTAAATGCAGCCTTTGTAGACTGAGAGGGTAATGGACTAAAGAGTCTAGACTGATGGGTCGAAGCTGAAAAATGTGAAGTTGATCAATCCTTGTCGAGGGAAGCGATCATTTTTTGTATATCACAAACCACGTTTCCATCCACAGTTTTTATGCGAGTAGTCATACAGTATTAAAAAAAAATCCCAACAGCTGTGATGGAAACAGGAAGTTTCTGTACATTTAATAAATGTCGACATGGCGTGTGCTCCTCCCACTACGGCCCTGCAGTTTATTAGGCTACAGATTAAATCAATTATGATGAACTTCACAGGGTGGTGAAAGTGCACGGTATGCAATAAATGTTGATGGTCATATTCTGGTGGCATGATGATTATTCTCTCACTTATCCATAATAATCTCATTGTGTACTATAGGCGAACCTACCCACAGAGCCTACCTGCACTGTATCTGCAAGCTGTTGGCTAGAGCGCCAGTGTTGCCAACTCCTCAGTAAGGAAAGTAGCTATTGGCTGTCCTAAAAGTCGCTAAATGATGTCATCAACTAATTTGCATAATTGGCCATGTGCATGTAATTTTGATGGACGCTGTAGGAGAGCGGAATAATGTCGTGGGAGAGACAAAAAGTGAGTAAAAAAAACACCCTAAATATGTTTAGAACTACAAATGAGCAAGCTGCAGAGAGTGGCACACACAGCGAATAAGAACCAGATATATGAGACCATACTCCTCCTTCAGCACTTTATGGACCCCATTGTTAATCCCCGTCATAACAGAGGCATCGTCAGTTTCTCTTTTTTAAGACAACACTTCTCGAGGAAAGCCACAACAGCACGGGCTATATAGATTTGTCATCTCCACCCTCCAACTCAACAAGCCCCAGAAATGTCAATACAATTGTCTGCTTGGTGTCACTAAAGTACCTTATCACAACCCCCAGGTACTTAGAAACACGTAGATCCGTGGACTCATCGAGGAGGAGGCTGAAACACTGGTCACCCACATCTGCGACCAACTTTTTCAGAAAGTATGGTGCTGGAACACCATGAATAATTTCTGTGCATTTTGAAGTGGGTAGCAGCAGTGGAGTCTGAGAAAGCAGCTCTACATGCTTCTCCAATGTGATCACATGCCAGCATGGAACAGTGTTCAGCGATAGCTAATGCCATGGTGGCCTAAGCCTTTTTTGAGTCCATTTTTTTAACCATAAATGGCAGCTTGTTCTGGGTGGAACTGTTATAAGGCTTTGCCTTTTGAGTATTTTTTTGAGTTGTCATGTGTTTTTTTACATCACTAAATTTGGCGTAGAAATCAGCCTTTTTTGAAAATGTGTCGCTAGAAGGTCTGAATACTCACTAAATATAACGACAAAGTCGCTAAGTTGGCAACACTGTAGAGCGCATGTGCCAAGACCAGACTAGGCATATTTACAATTTAACGCAGTTGAAAATGCGATGGAAACAGACTGAACATTAGATTTTTTTATATGGTACATGAAAATATAAAATAAAAAATAATAATTTGTGTGCACTACGTCATCACACACAGATTTCTATCGGCAACAAGTACATTTTGTAGAAACACACCACTGGTGGGAAAATGTGCATATTTTCTTCATGCAGATTTTTGAATATTCGCATGAAAATCTGTCGCCAATTGGATGGAAACCTAGCTAGTCCTCTCTCCACTGGGATTTTCTGCCTTAAACCCTAATACAGGGGCTGAGTCACTGGCTTACTGGTGCTCTTCCATGCCATCCCTAGGAGGGGTGCGTCACTTGAGTGGGTTGAGTTACTGACGTGATCTTCCTGTCTGGGTTGGCGCCCACACTTGGGTTTGTGCCGTGGGGGAGATCTTCGTGGGCTATACTCGGCTTTGTCTAAGGATAGTAAGTTGGTGGTTGAAGTTATCCCTCTAGTATGAGGGCTGTGCTTTGGCAAAGTGGGTGGGGTTACAGTTGAAGTTGGAAGTTTACATACACCTTAGCCAAATACATTTAGCCAAATACAGCTTAGCCAAATACAAACTCAGTTTTTCACAATTCCTGATATTTAATCCTAGTAAAAGTTTCCTGTCTTAGGTCAGTTAGGATCACCACTTTATTTTAAGAATGTGAAATGTCAGGATAATAGCAGAGATAATTATTTATTTAATATTTTATTTCTTTCATCACATTCCCAGTGGGTCAGAAGTTTACATACACTCAATTAGCATTTGGTAGCATTGACTTTAAATTGTTTAACTTGGGTGAAACGTTTCGGGTAGCCTTCCACAAATTAAGTATCTGTATGGCATGATATTAAGAAGTATGTAAGAATGGCAGTCTCATCAACCTTTTATATGAAAGATCTCCCCTGAAAATATCTTCTCTAATGTTGAGTAAAATTAAGCCTCCCATAAACTGGAGGACATTCTTTCAATCCTTCAAATGCACTTATTTCAAAATAACACGTTCACCTAATCTCCAGCAGATAGGCTGTTTGCATCTACAACCAGGGAATATCTTTGGGCAGGGGTCTGAGTTATCTCTTAAGCTGTATCCACATCCCAGGGGCCCCATGTTAGACACCTCGATAACAGAAGGAACATTGGTGGAGGTGGAGAAACAGCAGAGTGAGCAACATTTGGAGCCAGCCAGCAGCGAAGCAGTGTGTCATTAATACCCCTGTCTTGTTCTAGCCCTCACAGACTAATTGCTCTCACTAGGGGGAAACAAGGCATTCCGGTGTCACCAAAGGCCACACTCCCTGTGACATAATTTGTGCAATTAGGCCTGCCCTCAGGTAGGTAGATACATCCTGGTCTACAGGTTGACTGGCTGCCAGCGGAATCATGATAACTCATTTTATATTCTTCTAGAGTTCCTGCTCCTCTTGGGATTTGTATATGGGAGACCGCACTTCACCTGACCTATCTTTCCATCAAGTATATTTTCATTGCTTAAAAATCCCTGTGTTATGACTATACAGTACATACAGTTGAAGTCGGAAGTTTACATACACCTTAGCCAAATACATTTAAACTCAGTTTTTCACAATTCCTGACATTTAATCCTCGTAAAAATTCCTGTCTTAGGTCAGTTAGGATCACCCCTTTATTTTAAGAATGTGAAATGTCTGAATAATAGTAGAGAGAATTATTTATTTCAGCTTTTATTTCTTTCATCACATTCCCAATGGGTCAGAAGTTACATACACTCAAATAGTATTTGGTAGCATTGCCTTTAAATTGTTTAACTTGGGTAAAACGTTACGGGTAGCCTTCCACAAGCTTCCCACAATAGGATGGGTGAATTTTGTCCCATTCCTGCTGACAGAGCTGGTGTAACTGAGTCAGGTTTGTAGGCCTCCTTGCTCGCACACACTTTTTCAGTTCTGCCCACACATTGTCTATAGAATTGAGGTCAGGGCTTTGTGATGGCCACTCTGTCCCTAAGCCATTTTGCCACAACTTTGGAAGTATGCTTGGTGTAATTGTCCATTTGGAATACCCATTTGCAACCAAACTTTAACTTGACTGATGTCTTGAGATGTTGCTTCAATATATCCACATAATTTTCCTTCCACATGATGCCATCTACTTTGTGAAGTGCACCAGTCCCTCCTGCAGCAAAGCACCCCCACAACATGATGCTGCCACCCCTGTGCTTCACGGTTGGGATGGTGTTCTTCGGCTTGCAAGCCTCCCCCTTATTCCTCCAAACATAATGATGGTCATTATGGCCAATCAGTTCTATTTTTGTTTCATCAGACCAAAGGATATTTCTCCGAAAAGTACGATCTTTGTCCCCATGTGCCGTTGCAAACTGTAGTCTGGCTTTTTTATAGCGGTTTTGGAGCAGTAGCGTCTTCCTTGCTGAGTGGCCTTTCAGGTTTTGTTGATATAGGACACATTTTACTGTGGCTATAGATACTTTTGTACCTGTTTCCTCCAGCATCTTCACAAGGTCATTTGCTGTTGTTCTGGGATTGATTTGCACTTTTCGCACCAAAGTACATTAATCTCTAGGAGACAGAACGCATCTCCTTCCTGAGCAGTATGACGGCTGCGTGGTCCCATGGTGTTTATACTTGTGTACTATTGTTAGTACAAATTAACATGGTACCTTCCGGCATTTGGAAATTGCTCCCAAGGATGAACTAGGCTTGTGGAGGTCTACATTTTTTTCTGAGGTCTTGGCTGATTTCCCCATGATGTCAAGCAAAGAGGCATTGAGTTTGAAGGTAGGCCTTGAAATGCATCCACAGGTACAACTCCAATTGACTCAAATTATGTCAATTAGCCTATCAGAAGCTTCTAAAGCCATGAAATCCTTTTCTGGAATTTTCCAAGATGTTTAAAGGCAAAGTCAACTTAGTGTATGTAAACTTCTGACCCACTGGAATTGTGATACAGTGAATTATAAGTGAAGTAATCTGTCTGTAAACAATTGTTGGAAAAATTACTTGTGTCATGCACAAAGTAGATGTCCTAACCAACTTGCCAAAACTATAGTTTGTTAACAAGACATTTGTGGAGTGGTTGAAAAACAAATTTTAATGACTACAACCTCAGTGTATGTGAACTTCCGACTTCAACTGTATATCCTGCCTGTTTGGCCCTGTCCAGGGGTATCCCCGGACAGGGCAACAGTGTCTCCCAACCCCTCCTTTCTCAGCTTCCAGTATTTATGCTGCAATAGTTTGTGTCGGGGGGCTGGGGTCATATCTGGAGTATTTATCCTGTTTTATCCGGTGTCCTGTGTGAATTTAAGTATGCTCTTTCTAATTCTCTCTCTTTTTCTCTCAGAGGACCTGAGCCCTAGGACCAAGCCTCAGGACTACCTGGCCTGATGACTCCTTGCTGTCCCCAGTCCACCTGCTCGTGCTGCAGCTCCAGTTTCAACGGTTCTGCCTGCGGACATGCTGCCTTGTCACAGACCTGCTGTTTTCAATTCTCTAGAGACAGCAGGAGCGGAGATACTCTTAATGATCAGCTATGAAAAGCCAACTGACATTTACTCCTGAGGTGCTAACCTGTTGTACCCACTACAGCCACTGTGATTATTATTATTTGACCCTGCTAGTCATCTATGAACATTTGAACATCTTGGCCATGTTCTGTTTTAATCTCCACCCAGCACAGCCAGAAGAGGACTGGCCACCCCTAATAGCCTGGTTCCTATCTAGGTTTCTTCCTAGATTCCGGTCTTTCTAGGGAGTTTTTCATAGCCACTGTGCTTCTACACCTGCATTGCTTGCTGTTTGGGGTTTTAGGCTGGGTTTCTGTAAAGCACTTTGTGACATCAGCTGATGTAAGAAGGGCTTTATAAATAAATGTGAATGCTTGATTGATGAGTGAGGCTGTAATAGGATCTTAGCAGACATGATAATGTCAGAAAAACAGGAGAAGAAAAGGAATAGATAAATAACCTTTAATCCACATATTTGCCATTATTTTATTCATGGTCCTAATTGTTCATTCAAAATAATTGGAGAGATATGAAAGGGTGACATAAATAGTATGGCCTTCACAGCAGAGCACAAGTACAGAAGTTCAACTTCTAGATTTCTGATTCCGAAATAGTGCCAATAAATGAATACATCTGTGGGTAGTGCACAGTTATTCTGACTTGGTCTAGTCCACCATTATTATTGACAAGAAAAAGCTTGCCAGGTTTTTGGTTCAAACAAACCGATCCTTCCCATTAAACTTCACTCCATATTACAGTTCTGAGAAATAGGCTACAACTTCGTCGTCTTTGGAACGACACAGTGCTGCTTCTCGGAAAGGAAACAGATCTCCAGATTTCCAGGAATCTATTGGTTCATTAGCACTCTCTCTGTCAGTGAATTCAAATGTTTAATCATGTGTTGGCATGATTATGTGTCTCATGTCAAGTAAGTAGCTGCAGGCTTAAAGAAACATTCAATCATATAATTTGCATATCAACCAAAATAAAAGCATGTTGATAGAAAAATGTGTGTCTCGTGTACAGTCCCTATAAAGTCTACACCCCTTCAACTTTCTTTTCACATTTTGTGGGATTGAAATACATTTCATTGTATTTTTTTTGTCATTGATCTACACAAAATATTCCGTCATGTCAAAGTGAAAAGATTTTTTTTAAATCACAAAATTTAAATAACTAAAATATAATTGTTGCATAGGTTTTCACACTCTTGTTTAGGCAAGCCTAAATTAGTTAGGAAGTACAATTTGGCTTAACAAATCACGTGAAATAATATGGGTTCCCTTCCTCTGTCACCCATACGTACAAAGGGCTGTGATTGGTTGGTTGGGTAACAATACAAAATGACATTGAATATATCTTTAGCATGGTCAAGTTAATAATTATGCTGTGGGTGATGTATTAAACCACCCAGACACATCAAAGACGCAGTCGTCGTTCTGAATTGACAGCATGACAAGAAGGAAACTGCTTAGGGATGTCAGCATGAGGCCATTAGTGATTTTAAAACAGCTACAGAGTTCAATTGCTGTGATGGGAGAAAATGGAGGATGGACCAACAACATTGTAGTGACTCCACAATAAATTACAGAGTGAAAAGAAGAATACAAATATACAGAATACAAATATTCCAAAACATGCAACAAGGCACTAAGGTAATACTGCAAAAAACACAGCAAAGGAATACACTTCTTGGCCTAAATGCAAAGCCTTATGTTTGTGGCAAATCCAGCACAACACATCACTGAGTAACTGCCTCCTTATTTTCAAGCACCGTGGTGGCTGCATCATGGTATGGAAATGCTTGACATTGGCAAAGACTGGGGGGGTTTTCAGGTTGAAAAGAAACAGAATGGAGCTAAGCAAAGGCAATCCTAGAGGAAAACCTGCTTCAGTCTGATTTACACAGACACTGGGTGAGGAATTCTCCTTTAAGCAGGACAATAACCTACAATACAAGGCCAAATATAAATCTGCTTGAAAATCCATGACAAGACTAGAAAATGTTTGTCTACCCATGATCCCCAACACCTTGACAGAGATTAAAGAATTTGAAAAATAACAAAAATGGGCAAATATTGCACAATATAGGTGTGCAAAGCTCGTCTGATACTTACCAAAGAAGACTCACAGCTGTAATCGCTGCCAAAGGGGTTTCTAACCTGTATTGACTCATGTATTGTATTGACTTAATGTTATTTTTCATTCATCTTTTAAAAAAAAATTAAACAATTGAATTTTTCTTCTACAGAGTATTTTGTGTACATAGTTGACAAAAAACGACATTGAAATCCATTTTAATCATACTTTGTAAAACAATACAATTTGAAGAAATCCAAAAGGGATGTAGAATTTCTATAGGCACCGTATTCAAAAATGGAGGTTTAAATAATACAGCTGCATATTCATATTAGCCAACACGGTATATCCGACACATATACCTTGCAATACAATCTCTAAAAACAGTTGAGCAAAATGTATACAATGTGCTCTGTAATAAAATGACCCGTTTGATTCCTTAACAATGCGTTCTCAAATGTCATGTTGGATGCATTAGAATATAAGGTATGGAGAATGATAGTCTGCAGAACTATAGAAAAATCAGTTGGGATACGAATGTTTGAGTTTCCAAATACTAAACGTTCAGTGAATGTAAATAGATTTAGGTGGTTTAAATGATTCATCTAACTTTCCTACTAACCTTCTAAAAGTTCACGGTGCCAAATGCTTGCCAAACCATTATTCTACTACTAAGCTATGACTGAGTGAGGAGTACATTTCACGTGTAACAGTATAACTTTAGACCGTCCCCTCGCCCATACCCGGGCGCGAACCAGGGACCCTCTGCACACATCAACAACAGTCACCCACGAAGCATCATTACTCATTGCTCCACAAAAGCCACGGCCCTTGCAGAGCAAGGGGAACTACTACTTCAAGGTCTCAGCGCAAGTGGCGTCACCAATTGAAACGCTATTTAGCGCGCACCACCGCTAACTAAGCTAGCCGTTTCACATCCGTTACACACGCATATACATTCAAACATCACATTGTGTTTCACCATTGTTGAGTACAGAGACAAACAGCAAAGGTGTCTCAGGCAGAATTTGAAGTATCTAAATAAAATGTAACCTTCCAATATAAGGTATATCACAAAAAGGGAGTACACTCCTCACATTTTTGTAAATATTTGAGTATATCTTTTCATGTGTCAACACTGAAGAAATGACACTTTGCTACAATGTAAAGTAGTGAGTGTACAGCTTGTATAACAGTGTAAATTTGCTGTCCCCTCAAAATAACTCAACACACAGCCATTAATGTCTAAACCGCTGGCAACAAAAGTGAAAATGTCCAAATATGGCCCAAAGTGTCAATATTTTGTGTGGCCACCATCATTTCCCAGCACTGCCTAACCCTCTTGGGCATGGAGTTCACCAGAGCTTCACAGGTTGCCACTGGAGTCATCTTCCACTCCTCCATGATGACATCACGGATCTGATGGATGTTAGAGACCTTGCACTCCTCTACCTTCCGTTTGAGGATGCCCCACAGATGCTCAATAGGGTTTAGGTCTGGAGACATGCTTGGCCAGTCCATCACCTTTACCCTCAACTTCTTTAGCAAGGCAGTGGTCGTCTTGGAGGTGTGTTTGGGGTCGTTATCATATTGGAATACTGCCCTGCGGCCCAGTCTCCGAAGGGAGGGGATCATGCTCTGCTTCAGTATGTCACAGTACATGTTGGCATTCATGGTTCCCTCAATGAACTGTAGCTCCCCAGTGCCGGCAGCACTCATGCAGCCCCAGACCATGACACTCCCACCACCATGCTTGACTGTAGGCAAGACACACTTGTCTTTGTACTCCTCACCTGGTTGCCGCCACACACGCTTGACCCCATCTGAACCAAATAAGTTTATCTTGGTCTCATCGGACAACATGACATGGTAATCTATGTCCTTAGTCTGCTTGTCTTCAGCAAACTGTTTGCGGGCTTTCTTGTGCATCATCTTTAGAAGAGGCTTCCTTCTGGGACGACAGCCATGCAGACCAATTTGATGCAGTGTACGGCGTATGGTCTGAGCACTGACAGGCTGACCCCCGACCCCTTCAACCTCTGCAGCAATGCTGGCCACACTCATACATCTATTTCCCAAAGACAACCTCTGGATATGACGCTGAGCACGTGCACTCAACTTCTTTGGTCGACCATGGCGAGGCCTGTTCTGAGTGGAACCTGTCCAGTTAAACCGCTGTATGGTCTTGGCCACCGTGCTGCAGCTCAGTTTCAGGGTCTTGGTCTTCTTATAGCCCAGGCCATCTTTATGTAGAGCAACAATTATTTTTTTCAGATCCTCAGAGTTCTTTGCCATGAGGTGCCATGTTGAACTTCCAGTGACCAGTCAGTATGAGGGAGTGTGAGAGTGATGACACCAAATTTAACACACCTGCTCCCCATTCACACCTGAGACCTTGTAACACTAACGACTCACATGACACCGGGGAGGGCAAATGGCTAATTGGGCCCAATTTGGACATTTTCACTTAGGGGTGTACTCACTTTTGTTGCCAGCAGTTTAGACATTAATGGCTGTGTGTTGAGTTATTTTGAGGGGACAGCAAATTTACACTGTTATACAAGCTGTACACTCACTACTTCACATTGTAGCAAAGTGTCCTTTCTCCAGTGTTGTCACATGAAAAGATATACTCAAATATTTACAAAATTGTGAGTGGTGTACTCACTTTTGTGATATACTGTATATATAGAGAGAGAGAGAGAGAGGGAGAGAGAGAAATGTGGAGCAATAGTGTGCCCAGACCCCATAGATGTATCAGAAGAATCACACCCTGGTCACCACTATAGAGAAGTGCTTTAGCACAATGCAATCTTAAGATCATGTGGTTCAGAGATGAGAACTCAACCATCTAGGGCAAAAGTCTGGG
This sequence comes from Oncorhynchus clarkii lewisi, assembly GCF_045791955.1. NCBI lineage: Eukaryota > Metazoa > Chordata > Actinopteri > Salmoniformes > Salmonidae > Oncorhynchus > Oncorhynchus clarkii. The sequence continues at coordinate 65,267,782 of NC_092152.1, read as the reverse complement.
CTCCTGACAGGGACAATATAATTCTCCCCACTGCATGTTACAATAGTAAAATATGTTATCTATTATCACCTCAACAAAACTGATTCTATATTGAATTTATTCTAACAAGCATGTGTATCTGTAGTTGGTGCTTATCAACTCTAAAATACACTAGACTGTGTAGCCTTAACAAAATCCACAAACAAATGCATATGGGGTCTCAATGTTTAATAGTGACGGCAGGGATAGTTCAAACTGCAGTAGGATGGTTCTCCACACAGGTAAGTGAATCAGCTGAGCAGCACTTAGTTGATCTCTAGGTGCATGGCACAGTAGAGGAGAGCTGAATAGATTGTGGGAGACAAATGTGAGCAAGATTGAATCAAATAAATCACAGCAGCAAAGGATTGTAGAAATGAACATCTTGACAGCCTTAAATTACAACAACTAGGCTACAAGGATAAAAGCAGGGTGCTCTGCATCCTACTCCAACTAGGTCTATTGACAGGAATAATGTGTCAGTTCTTATTTGTCAGCATGAATGAAATTAGTGAGTTCTGTCTTCTGACTGTATTAGCTTTACAATACTTGGAATAGTTATAGCTAAAGCTCCCTGTCCCAGAATGACATGCTAGTGATGAAGCCATCTGCTCCTACCAGCTAGCAAAATGTCTACTACTTATCTAGCTAGCTACATTTATAAGGTTCCTACGTTTTAAGTAAATTTGGGAGTTATTTTACAGATTTCCTTGATGGTATCACGTTTCTATAACTAAATAGATACCAAAAATAAATAAAATACTTGACCTTTTTTTATTTCACCTTTATTTAACCAGGTAGGCCAGTTGAGAACAAGTTCTCATTTACAATTGTAACCTGGCCAAGATAAAGCAAAGCAGTGCAACAAAAACAAGAACAGAGTTACACATAAACAAACAATAACACAAAAGAAAAGAAAGATGTTTCTATTTTTGTACAGTGTGTACAAATGTAGAAGAGTAGGGAGGTAGGCAATAAATAAGGCCTAGAGGCGAAAATAATTACAATTTAGCATTAACACTGGAGTGATAGATGTGCAGATGATGATGTGCACGTAGAGATACTTGGGTGCAAAAGAGCAAGAGGGTAAGTAATAATATAGGGATGAGGTAGTCGGGTGTGCTATTTACAGATTGGCTGTGTACAGGTAGTGATTGGTAAGCTGCTCAGACAGCTGATGCTTAAAGTTAGAGAGGGAGATAGAAGACTCCAGCTTCAGAGACTTTTGCAATTCATTGAATAGGACATTGCCAACAACCAAAAATGTGTTCAGAAAAAATAAATATATACTATGTAAAAAAACAGCTCCTCCCTCAGCAGAGACCAATCATCTCAAACTAAAGTAGATACAATGTATCAGCCCACCACCTATGACTGGATCTCCTGAGCCAAGGCCCAGAAACATGTCTAAAACCATGGGGTGTCTGACTTGGCCTCAAATTGGAATACATACAGTGTGGGAAATAAGTGATATTCAGTGAAGCCTCTTGCAGAGTTTAATTCCCATGTAGGCAGCTTCTCAAATCTGCCTCTCCTTTTCCATGCCACTCTAAATGACTAATTAACACAAAGGCATTATGCTTTATTTCCCAATCACAAACATTTTGGGGGATTTTCAATTATTTATAAACAATATAAAATTATTTTATGTACACGACAAAGTCACTCAACTATTCACAAAATACAAATTAAACATCAAAGACCAAGTACGTATTTTCACATTTGAAAGCACCAATTGAGTTTAGCAAGTTTCATAATAAATATGGACTATATTTTCAGATTTTGGCCAAACAGCATACATTCCATGTCATAAATCTCAAGAGATCACAACCAACAGGTTTCAGTCTCAACATTTACCATAATAACAAGTCTGAAGGAAGTTGGAAATTGAATAAGAGAGCTGCCCAGTATCATACCATGTAGTGCGGACAGTAGCACAGTGATGGCTTTGCATAGTCTTAACCACTTTCTTTAAAAAAAGGGACCATGAATTGGGAGGTGACCCTGGTGATATGAGAAGATAAGTCAAAGGGAGGGAAAGGGTAACGCCGACAGACATGAGTGTGGTGGTGACCTTTATACACTGGAGCCGTTTAATTACCTTTCTCAGGAGATGAAATTCAATGACTTAAAGGTTTACCTTGCAAGGCTACTACGTATAAACAGGGCCTTTGATATACAAGATATAGGTGTACAGAGTAGATGGCCTGAAGACCATCAAAGCACTTGTAAACATTTCCTTCTGAAGTTCACCTAACACATTTTATTGTTTGATGGCTTAATATCAATTTAAATCAATCAAATTGATTTATTTTGACATTTAAGTGCAATATATTGATGGTAAAATACTGATAATGCAAATACAAACAAGGTGGCGGGAGACATGGCTGAACGAGGGCTACATTCAGATGGATTTACCAACTCAAAAAATAACTAAACTAAACATGTGGTGCATGGAATTCTGACAACATGGTGTGACAGTAAAATGTAAAACAAAAAAATACATCTATAAAAAAAAGAAACATTCCAGCATGGACCAAATACTGTCAATTGGGGATAAAAAAAAATGTCAAAGAATTATATGAGTTCAACAAAAAATAAGATTCAAAATAACTTGAAATGCATAGTGATGGTGAGGAAGATTGTTGTTTGACAGGGCTTTGAAACATCCAACTATGGCCTGACAGCACTCTCATGTCTCCTTGCCACACTTTGTTTTCAAATATAATCTGATACCACGATCTCAATACAAGCAGCTCTCCTAAATGTCCTTCAGGTGTTTGGCGTTGAAACTTACCAGATGTATCATTGAATATTGTGAGTGAGTACCATGTCTATGAGAAGCCTAATCCCTCAGAAGGGGGTGTCACTGGACAGGGTGAGGTGATCAGGGTGTTGGTTGACGACACACTGGAGCAGCGCTCCTGGAGGGTGTTGTTATTGTCCCAGACTACCGGCTGTGAGCTGGCTGTGCAGCCCAGGGCCTTGGCCAAATCTGGGCACACTGAGACACAGCCGCTGGAAGAGCAGGCAGAACTTTCTACGGAAACTGCGGTTAATCCAGAAGTAGAAGATGCAGTTGGGGAAAACGTTGGCGGTTGGCAGCCACACCACCACAAACTCAATCCACTCCGTAACTATATATGGCTGGTGGAAGAGAGAACGGAAAAAAATACATAAAAAGGGACAGCATAGGCTATGAAATAAAACCGACTTTGCACAAGCATAGTCAGTCGAAGTCTACGCCCCTTCTTCAGTGATTGTCAACAGTACTACTTGTAGCAGGAACACTTCAATCAAATGTTTGTTGTCATTCAACGCGAGACGATTAGTTGTCATGCACATTTTTTCACTTGAGAAATACTGCACCAAACGTAGTTACAGTGCCTTGCGAAAGTATTAATTGGGGGGCACTATAGTTTGGATATCTTTAATATCTGCAAACAATAGTATTACATTTCGCTTTTGTTTCGCCTTCACCACTGCACTATGTATACAGTGCCTTGCGAAAGTATTCGGCCCCCTTGAACTTTGCGACCTTATGCCACATTTCAGGCTTCAAACATAAAGATATAAAACTGTATTTTTTTGTGAAGAATCAACAACAAGTGGGACACAATCATGAAGTGGAACGACATTTATTGGATATTTCAAACTTTTTTAACAAATCAAAAACAGAAAAATTGGGCGTGCAAAATTATTCAGCCCCCTTAAGTTAATACTTTGTAGCGCCACCTTTTGCTGCGATTACAGCTGTAAGTCGCTTGGGGTATGTCTCTATCAGTTTTGCACATCGAGAGACTGAATTTTTTTCCCATTCCTCCTTGCAAAACAGCTCAAGCTCAGTGAGGTTGGATGGAGAGCATTTGTGAACAGCAGTTTTCAGTTCTTTCCACAGATTCTCGATTGGATTCAGGTCTGGACTTTGACTTGGCCATTCTAACACCTGGATATGTTTATTTTTGAACCATTCCATTGTAGATTTTGCTTTATGTTTTGGATCATTGTCTTGTTGGAAGACAAATCTCCGTCCCAGTCTCAGGTCTTTTGCAGACTCCATCAGGTTTTCTTCCAGAATGGTCCTGTATTTGGCTCCATCCATCTTCCCATCAATTTTAACCATCTTCCCTGTCCCTGCTGAAGAAAAGCAGGCCCAAACCATGATGCTGCCACCAGCATGTTTGACAGTGGGGATGATGTGTTCAGGGTGATGAGCTGTGTTGCTTTTACGCCAAACATAACGTTTGCATTGTTGCCAAAAAGTTCAATTTTGGTTTCATCTGACCAGAGCACCTTCTTCCACATGTTTGGTGTGTCTCCCAGGTGGCTTGTGGCAAACTTTAAACGACACTTTTTATGGATATCTTTAAGAAATGGCTTTCTTCTTGCCACTCTTCCATAAAGGCCAGATTTGTGAAATATACGACTGATTGTTGTCCTATGGACAGAGTCTCCCACCTCAGCTGTAGATCTCTGCAGTTCATCCAGAGTGATCATGGGCCTCTTGGCTGCATCTCTGATCAGTCTTCTCCTTGTATGAGCTGAAAGTTTAGAGGGACGGCCAGGTCTTGGTAGATTTGCAGTGGTCTGATACTCCTTCCATTTCAATATTATCGCTTGCACAGTGCTCCTTGGGATGTTTAAAGCTTGGGAAATCTTTTTGTATCCAAATCCGGCTTTAAACTTCTTCACAACAGTATCTCGGACCTGCCTGGTGTGTTCCTTGTTCTTCATGATGCTCTCTGCGCTTTTAACGGACCTCTGAGACTATCACAGTGCAGGTGCATTTATACGGAGACTTGATTACACACAGGTGGATTGTATTTATCATCATTAGTCAGAGTTTGCTGCACTGAAAGTAAAGGGGCTGAATAATTTTGCACGCCCAATTTTTAAGTTTTTGATTTGTTAAAAAAGTTTGAAATATCCAATAAATGTCGTTCCACTTCATGATTGTGTCCCACTTGTTGTTGATTCTTCACAAAAAAATACAGCTTTATATCTTTATGTTTGAAGCCTGAAATATGGCAAAAGGTTGCAAAGTTCAAGGGGGCCGAATACTTTCGCAAGGCACTGTATATGTGAAATTGCACGACTAAGATCTCCTAGCCGAGTTAGGGTTAGCAAACAGAACCTAGGATGCGGGGCCTTTAGGCAAACACATTTACAAAGAACCAAACGTCCATTGTCTATCACGAACGTTGAATAAAATGTGAACTTACTCTGCCGATTGTCCGTAGTGTTAGTTCTTCAGTGAGTCGAAATTTGAGAAACTATCCACAGACAAGTATTATTACAGACTTAAAACTATGGGACAATCAAGATGTGTTTGCTCCTGTCCTGACCCAAGTCACGTGCACAAGAATATGCACGTCGACGCATGCATACTAACCAAAGTCTTGCAGGTGTTTACAAGGTTTTCCGCATGTGCCAGGTGATATATATTTCAGCAGCAATACCAGCGGTCTAAAAAGTCAGGTAAATAACACTTTCCTGTGTATAATTTGTCTCGGAAGTTCACCCACTGAATGACCAACTATACTGACAACCAGTATGGTTAACTCTCATTTTATTCAAGATTCTTGCTTGTAAGGAAACGTTTCCCGTTTACACTGCTTAGTTTCAGGCTGTATACCAGAAGCTGCCGGGAATCAGTCTGATTCAGCAGCCTACCGATGTCACCTTACACCCAGCACATTGGCATTTCAACTTTACAGCCAACATTTGTTACGGGCATTTTGCTGAGCTCGTTTAGAAGGGTGGTGAGTGACTTTGGGAAAAACATGCAACCTGTCTTAATTTTAGATGTTCCATCAACAAGTTGTAAACCAACTGGTTATTTCTATAGGCCTACTCACCATTATAGATAATTGCCGCCATGCACGGCGTCCAACATGTGTAGTACTCCGTCATCACAGGGACAAGCACCCTGGATGCTACGGGTCTGTTGCGCTCACAACACCTGGGGTTCGTCACATCTTTACTCGCTGTCTCATTGCAGCAAACCAAAGGCGCAAGTCATGATGATTGACCAAGGAAAGAAGATGAGGCATGTTAATGTACGATGGATTGCAAACCAGTGACGCTGTAGTCAAGTGGACCTCAATTATCCCGTTAGGAAAAGATATGGGCACAAGTACAAATTGATGAAAACACCATGCAAAGGCGATCAGAAGCAGCGTTCTTTTCCTTGTCATCAGTGATGAGTATTTCAGCAGGTAAAACACTGCAATGTATCTTTCTAGACGTATAGATCATTGCGTTGAAGAAAGCCACAATGTGACAGAGGGGCCTTCACTGTAGTCTTTCGCAAGACTGACGCACAGATTCAAGGGCGTGATGATCAGTCCAAACGCCGAATCAGCACTGGTGAGGGAAAGTAAAAAGTAGCGAGAGTTCCTTGACCAGCCGGACACCGATGAAGAAATCACCATAACAACTGTAATATTCCCCCAACGTGATCATCGCTGCTAAAACTGATATTATGCCAATTTTGATGGTCAGGTTCCATTCTAGAAGCATTTGCGTATCTGTGCTGGTTAGATTGGTGTCATCGGACAAATTGAGTGTTGCAAACAATGTCCTCAACTCTGGCATTAGTTTGTCACTTCCTCTGTAACACCCCCCCATTTCTATTTTTAATTTCAGGTGAATTTACATGATAAAGTCAATTTACCAAGCCGTGGTAAACACAACAACAAATACCACTACCACACGTGTTGCACGGTAGGTGGTAGTCACGTGCCCCAATCAAATAATGCCAGGTAAATATATCAACCAAGAGGCACATTATTCTTCCTTGGCCATAAATAAATAGACACATTTTCATCACATTTTGGAGTTGGTGTCCATTGTTTTTTTGTATAATGTAGTCAACATTGTATTGATACACTCATTTATTCTGTTGTGGCATAGTTGTATGAGCAATGGCTCCATCGCTGCTCAATTCTTCTACAGGTGGAATCAGGTGAGGACCACCTAAGTGTAACAGTATAGCTTCCGTCCCTCTCCTCGCCCCGAACCAGAGACCCTCTGCACATATTCGACAACAGCCACCCTTGAAGCATCATTACCCATCGCGCCACAAAAGCCATGGCCCTCGCAGAGCAAGGAGAACAACTACTTCAAGGTCTCAGAGCGAGTGATGTCACCGATTGAAACGCTATTAGCGAGCACCATCGCTAACTAGCTAGCCATTTCACATCGGTTACATAAGCACAGGCAGAGAGAGATGAGCTACATGGGGGAATGGATTGGGGAGGAAGAGAGAGAGGACATGAACCTAAATAGTTGAAATATGAGCCCATCTCCTCCTCCAATCCCTACGCTAGACTCCGCACAGATGGATTCGTCATTAGGACAGTGACAAGTGCATATATCAAGGCGTATTCCAGGCCATCCTCCTTCCACAGAGGGACATGTTCATGGCTAGCTGACACTACTAGCCTACCTGCTGGGGAAGCAGCCCTCTGATGGTCCTCCATAGCAGCTGGACCTCACTAATCAAACATTGATACTGTACAGATAGCTCACATTCTCTCATTAGTGGCTCAGGCAGAAATGTTATTTTATCAATCCAATGGCCTTTATGAGAAATATCAGTCGGAGATCAATCATATTTAGATTTGTCACCAAATACAAGGTTATTTCATTTGATTTGACAGAACATACTTCACATTGTATGAAAAAGATGTAACAAGTTTTGTTGGAATCCATTTCTTTGTTATTACCAGAAGGGCTATTTGTGGGCTTTCCTTAGCTCTTCTAAATGTGACAAGTTGATAGAGTAAATGTATCTTTCCACTGAAACATTGAGCCCAGACAAATTATATTCCATTATTTTCCAATGTCTGCAAAATGAATCATGCTGTTGAGGTGAATAAGCATGAATCATCAAGAACAAATGAAGACACAAGCTGCCGTGAGATTTTAAAAGCAAGGCAAATACATATTGGCCATTGAAAAGCACCATCATGATCTCATGCTACATAAATGTTTTATGCAAATTAAAGGATGAAAATGAAATGCATGTGTTGTGATGTAGATAGGCACCGCTATGCTTCAGAGACGGGGCATCGTACAAGTCTGAAGCTAAAAGTACGGGGCCAATTTGCTCCTTTCTGTAATCACTCAATTCATCAATTTTCTATTTTGAGCCACAGGAGAGTGGGGCTGATGCACATCTCGGTTTGACATTGGTTACCTGAAGCTTGGTGATAAGTGTCCTCGTTCTTTTTTAGATTGTCTGTGCTGATTTATGACTGTTTTCTCTCTGTTAGAGAGGCTGCTCTGTGCTTGTGGGTTTTTACATTGCAACAACTAAACTTCTACCCCAGTGAAGATGAATATCTCATAAACCAGGGTTCAAGTCAGGTAGGAGATCATTAGCCTACTGTACGTTGAGTCAGGAATACATGGGACAGGATAATGATGCTTTAGGTTTTTGTGACACATTCAAGCAGAATTCAAGCACCCTTTCATAATATAATCAAAAATGACACAGGAAACATAATTAGTCTAATTAGTCAGAATATGATCTCAAATGTGATTTTTTTTAATAGTGCAGGGACAATATGATTGGATGCTTTGATAAATCTGACTTTAATGTACATTGTGATAGTGTGATCCAGGCAGAGGTAATGTGTTGCACGGCAGCAATCATCCCATATTGGACAACTAAACCTCTGAATTACCTCATGTGCCTCCTCAGAACAGCAGGACTAACAGGATTAGAATCTTCAGGAAGTTCACAGAAAAGAGGGTGGCTCATCCCTGCAGAAGGTCAAATGGTTCTGGCATCGAAGCAAAACAACCAAGGTTATCTTCTTAAACCCCTCTGTAAATTTTCCCTAATCTTTTATGTGCTATAGTTTGGTTGATTTTCTATCTCTTTTCAATAATATTTAGAATTCCCATTAAGAAATAGGGATTTGACAAATAGAAGGTCCCATTGTTTTATGGGAGTCTTTATATGTACAGTTTAAATATGAATGGTGTGAATACTTTAAATGAGTAGCTGTTAGGGAAAGATAGAAGTGTGTGTGTCCGTGTACACATGTAGGTTTCTGTGTGTGTGTGTGTGTGTGTGTGTATGTGTGTGTACACATGTAGGTTTCTGTTTTGTGGATGTCTATCTGCACCTGCAAGATAGGGAAAGATGTGTTATGGTTTTTGTGTGAGTGGGTGGACTTCAATTGTTTTGCGTGGGCTGCATCAATGTCAAGTGGTAAATGGTACAATGTGCAGCATGATAGCAGTAACATAACCACAACAGAAATGAGTAATTCGCAACTGCTCTCAGCTCACTTGTACTTGAGCAATACGCTTTCAATGTATGTTCGATTTTAGGAATATCCCCCAACCACACAGCATAATGTATGATTTGGCTAGGTAGTGACAATGGAGGAATCATGCGTGAAGTTTCCTTTACTTTATGATGCAGATAAGCTTGCTAAAATAATAGATTAATAATTGGACTAAGTGCATAAATATGAGTTTACAGGCACTCTAAAGCTATCATGTGATTTGAACAGGGCAGAGTTTCTTTAAAATTAGACACAAAAAAACAAGGCCGTTCGTAGGAGAGGATTCATTAAGATATAAGAACCCTTTTTTTCTCATGTAAATTAGATGCCGTATATTGTTATTTACATGTACAATATTCAAATATGTACCCTTTATAAAGAAGAATAAATAATTCCCAATATTTGTACTGATATTGACAATTTTACATTTGTTTTTGTTCAAATTTAAACCAAATTTCTATGACATGCCTAAATGCTTATTTAATATAATTCACATTAGTTGACAATGGTAGCTATCAATTATCAATAAAAACTGGGCAACTGGACAATGTCTGTGCCCAGTGAGAATGTATCCAGAGGAATAACGTGTCCCCTCTCTCATGTGAATATTATAATTGAGGAAAACTATTCACAGAATTACATTGGCTCTTATCAGTCCAAACCCCAAATCAAGGCCCAAGGACACTGATATTCACCCAGAGAAATTCACTACCTTACTCATTTTTCTTTACTTGGACATTGTCATCAGAGCAGTTAAATCTTATGCAGATGATTCTGGTTGTCTTTCAAGATACGATCCAAATCGGGAAAAGGTTTCTCACTGACACGGACGGGAAGTGGTCTATGCAACACTCCATTATTTGAAGATTTGCCCTTTTACCTTGTCATAATGATTCATTGGAACATTAAAGGACACCATAGTGAGCCATGTGCACAATCCTCACAGCAATCTGACATCTCACCGAGATTTAAAATGATCAAGGCACAAGTGAGTCCATTAGTAAGCGCAGGCAGCGTTTTACTTTACCAAGGCAACAATAAGGGCATAAAGTCAGTCATTTAATAGATGTCCGGTTATCTGAGACCATCCAGAGTCTATCATTGTGAAATCCTCAGCTCAGAATCATGCATTGTAGCCTGGTAGGGTTTGAGTGTTAGAGCCCTATAGATTTTCTTGTTGTTGATTTATTGATTTCACCTATATTTAACCAGGTAGGCCAGTTGAAAACAAGTTCTCATTTACAACAGCGACCTGGCCAAGATAAAGCAAAGCAGTGCGACAAAAACAACAACACAGAGTTACACATGGGATAAACAAACATACAGTCAATAACACAATATAAAAATCTGTATACAGTGTGTGCAAATGAAGTAAGGAGGTAAGACAATAAATAGGCCATAGTGGCGAAGTAGTTACAATTTAGCAATTAACACTGGAGTGATAGATGTGCAGATGAGGATGTGCAAGTAGAAATACTGGTGTGCGAAAGAGCAGAAAACAAAAACAAATATGGGGATGAAGTAGGTAGTTGGTTTGTTGGGCTATTTACAGATGGGTTGTGTACAGCTGCAGAGATCGGTAAGCTGCTCTGACAGCTGACGCTTAAAGTTAGAGAGGGAGTTATGTCTCCAACTTCAGTGATTTTTGCAATTCGTTCCAGTCATTGGCAGCAAAGAACTGGAAGGAAAGATGGCAAAGTAGGTGTTGGCTTTGGGGATGACCAGTGAAATATACCTGCTGGAGCGTGTGCTACGGGCGGGTGTTGCTATGGTGACCAGTGAGCTGAGATAAGGCGGAGCTTTATCTAGCAAAGACTTACAGATGACCTGGAGCCAGTGGGTTTGGTGATGAATATGTAGCGAGGACCAGCCAACGAGAGCATACAGGTCGCAGTGGTGGGTAGTATATGGGGCTTTGGTGACAAAACAGATGGCACTGTGATAGACTGCATCCCATTTGCTGAGTAGAGTGTTGGGGGCTATTTTGTTAATGACATCGCCGAAGTCAAGGATCGGTAGGATAGTCAGTTTTATGAGAGAACGTTTGGCAGCATGAGTGAAGGAGACTTTGTTGCGAAATATGAAGCAAATTCTAGATTTAATTTTGGATTGGAGTTGCTTAATGTGAGTCTGGAAGGAGAGTTTATAGTCTAGCCAGACACCTAGGTATTTATAGTTGACCACATATTCTAAGTCAGAACCGTCCAGAGTAGTGATGTTAGTCGGGCAGGCGGTTGCGGGCAGCAATCGGTTGAAGAGCATGCACTTAGTTTTACTAGCATTTAAGAGCAGTTGGAGGCCACGGAAGGAGTATTGTATGGTATTGAAGCTTGTTTGGAGGTTTGTTAACAAGGGCCAGATGTATACAGAATGGTGTCGTCTGCATAGAGGTGGATCAAATAATCACCCGCAGCAAGAGTGACATCATTGATATATACAGAGAAAATAGTCAGCCCGAGAATTGAACCCTGTGGCACCCCAATAGAGACTGCCAGAGGCAGCACAGTACTTAGTGTCTTTTATCGATGGTGGTTATGATATCGTTTAGGACCTTGAGCGTGGCTGAGTTGCACCCGTGAGCAGCTCGGAAACCGGATTGCATAGTGGAGAAAGTACGGTGGGATTCTAAATGGTCGGTGATCTGTTTGTTAACTTGGCTTTCGAAGACTTTAGGAAGGCAGGGCAGGATGGATATAGGCCTGTAACAGTTCGGGTCTAGAGTGTTTCCCCCTTTGAAGAGGGGGGTGACCACAGCCACTTTCCAATCTTTAGGAATCTCAGACGATACGAAAGAGAGGTTGAACAGACTAGTAATAGGAGTTGCAACAATGGTGCCGGATAATTTTAGAAAGACAGGATCCAGATTGTCTAGCCCAGCTGATTTGTTGGGATCCAGATTTTGCAGCTCTTTCAGAACATCAGCTGTCTGGATTTGGGTGAAGGATAAGCAGGGGTGACTTGGGCCAGTTGCTGCAGGGGGTGCAGTGCTGTTGGCCTGGGTTGGGGTAGCCAGGTGGAAAGCATGGCCAGCCGTAGAGAAATGCTTATTGAAATGCTCTATTATTGTGGATTTATTGATGGTGACAGTGTTTCCTATCCTCAGTGCGGTGGGCAGCTGGGAGGAGGTGGTCTTATTCTCCATGGACTTTACAGTGTCCCAAAACCTTTTGGAATTAGTGCTGCAGGATGCACATTTCTGTTTGAAAAAGCTAGACTTTGCTTTCCTAACTGACTGGTTCCTGACTTAACTGAAAAGTTGAATATCGCTGGGACTATTCGATGCTAGTGCAGTATGCCACAAAATGTTTTTGTGCTGGGCAAGGGCAGTCAAGTCTGTTGTTAATTCTAATTTTTTTGAAAGGGGCATGTTTATTTAAGATGGTGAGGAAAGCACTTTTAAAGAACCACCGGGCATCCACTACTGACGGGATGAGGTCAATATCCTTCCAGGATACACGGGCCAGGTTGATTAGAAAGGCCTGCTCGCAGAAGTGTTTTAGGGAGTGTTTGACAGTGATGAGGGGTGATTGTTTGACTGCGGACCCATAACGGACGCAGGCAGTGATCGCTGAGATCCTGGTTAAAAACAGCAGAGGTGTATTTAGAGGGCAAGTTGGTCAGGATGATATCTATGAGGGTGCCCATGTTTACGGATTTAGGGTTGTACCTGGTAGGTTCCTTGATAATTTGGGTGAGATTGAGGGCATCTAGCTTAGATTGTAGAATGGCTGGGGTGTTAAGCATATCCCAGTTTAGGTCACCTAACAGTACGAACTTCACATACAGTGGGGCAAAAACGTATTTAGTCAGCCACCAATTGTGCACGTTCTCCCACTTAAAAAGATGAGAGAGGCCTGTAATTTTCATCATAGGTACACTTCAACTATGACAGACAAAATGAGAAAAACAATCCAGAAAATCACATTGTAGGATTTTTAATGAATTTATTTGCAAATTATGGTGGAAAATAGGTATTTGGTCACCTACAAACAAGCAAGATTTCTGGCTCTCACAGACCTGTAACTTCTTCTTTAAGAGGCTCCTCTGTCCTCCACTCGTTACCTGTATTTATGGCACCCGTTTGAACTGTACCTATGATGAAAATTACAGCCCTCTCTCATCTTTTTAAGTGGGAGAACTTGCACAATTAGTGGCTGACTAAATACTTTTTTGCCCCACTGTATGGTGTCCAGGGCACAGCTGGGAGCTGAGGGGGGTCTATAACAAGCGGCAACAGTGAGAGACTTGTTTCTGGAGAGATGGATTTTTAAAAGTAGAAGCTCGAACTGTTTGGGCATATACCTGGATAGTATGACAGAACTCTGCAGGCTATCTCTGCAGTAGATTGCAACTCCGCCCCCTTAGCAGTTCTATCTTGACGGAAAATGTTGTAGTTGGGGATGTAAATTTCAGATTTTTTGGTGGCCTTCCTAAACCAGGATTCAGACACGGCTAGGACATCAGGGTTGGCGGAGTGTGCTAAAGCAGTGGAGGTAAACCTAGGCATTGAGTGACGATGAGAGAGGTTGCATCTCTGGAGGTGCCAGATAAGCTAGGTGAGGTCTCCGCATATGTGGGCGGTGGGACAAAGGAGCTATCTAAGGCATGTTGAGTGGGACTAGGGGCTCTGCAGTAAAACAAAACAATGAGAGCTACCCTAAACAACAGTATGCAAGGCATTTTGACATTAGAGAGATGCATAAAGCAATCACAGGTGTTGATTGGGAGAGCTAAGACAACAACAGGTAAACAGCTAAGACAACAGCAACGGTTAAATGGCGATGAATGGGCAGAGAGGGTCAGTCAGCTACACACAGGGCCTGAGTTCGAGGCTGGGGCCGACAGATAAACAAAATTAAGTACCGTGTTAATGAACAGTCCAGCAGGTATCAGCTGTGTAGCCGAGTGATCATAAGGTTCAATGAGCAGCAATAGATGAAACAGGGAGCCTTTCGGTAGTCATTACTGCGCTAGGCGAGTGGGAGACACGGCGTTCAGAAAGCTAGCGGGCCGGGGATAGCAGATGGGTCTTCACCGACATCCATGACGCAGAGGCCGGTTGAGAGCACATCGGCCGAATTACGTCAGCACACTAGTCGTGATGGATTGGCGGGGCTCTGTGTCGACAAAGGGTCCAGGCCAATTGGCAAGAGAGGTATTGTAGTTGGTGTACTTCGTTGGCTAGCTGGGGGATGAGCCTAGCTCGAGGCTAGCTCGAGGCTAACTGTTGCTTGCTTCTGGACAGGGACGTTAGCCACAATAGCCACCTGGTATCAGCTTGCTGGCTAAGATGATCTGGTGTAATTGTCCAGAGCTTGCTGCAGCAATCCGGTGATGTAGTGGAAAAAAGCAGTCCGATATGCTCAGGGCTGATATCGCGCTATGCAGACTGGCAGGTATTATTCGGCTAAAGCGGCTGGTGTCTGAGCTAAAGGTAAAGACCGCTAGCAGTGGCTAACAATTATTAAATAGCTAGTAGCTAATTAGCTGGCTAGCTTCTGATGGCTAGCTTCTGATGGAGGTTCCAGTTATAAGGTCTAAAAAATAGCAGATCCGTACCACATTGGGTGAGGCGGGTTGCAGGAAGGTATGTTTAATTAGAAAATGGAAAAAAGAGATGAAATATATATTTTTTTAAAGAAACAAAAAAAAGAATATTTACACTGGACAAAACAATACTGTTAGAGCCCTATAGGTATTGGAATATACATACACAAGGACCTTCTTTGTTGCAACATTTTGACCAAATAATAATGCTTTATCTCAATCTCTTCATTCAAAGACTCAATCATGGGGCGGCAGGGTAGCCTAGTGGTTAGAGCCTTGGACTTGTAACCAAAAAATCCCTGAGCTGACAAGGTACTGTCATTGAAAATAAGAATGTGTTCTTAACTGACTTGCCTAGTTAATTAAAGGTAAACTTTACTGACAGTTGTGGTTGCTTTGTGTGATGTGTTGTTGTCTGTGTCCAATAATGTTTGTACCCTGTTTTGTGCTGCTACAATGTCATGTTGTGTTGCTACCATGCTGTGTTGTCATGTGTTGTTGTCTTCGGTCTCTCTTTATGTAGTGTTGTACTGTCTCTGTTGTCGTGATGTGTGTTTTGTTCTATATTTTTATTTAATACATTTTTTATTTTAATCCCAGCCCCTATCCCCGCAGGAGGCCTTTTGCCTTTTGGTAGGCCGTCATTGTAAATATGAATTTGTTCTTAACTGACTTGACAAGTTAAATAAAGGTTATATATATATATTTTTTTTTAAATACAGGTAAAAAGTATTTTTCAATTATCTGTGTGGTGGGTATGAATGATGACCATTAACTGTTTTTCCTCCTGGGTAAGCCTGCTGCACTGGTTCATATATTGACAGAGTTATGCAATACTTATGTCACTGTGTTTCTGCCTCCCACCCTCACACAGGAATTTCAATCCTGAGGCTAGAGCATTTGAGCATTACGTAATCACTCCTCCCCTCTCACTCAAAAAGAGCTCTGCTATGGCATACGCTATTGACATTTCTGCTGTTTTTCTGTGCACAGCATTAATTTTTAACCCCTAACCTTTCCTCTCTGCTCTTGGGAGTGTTAGAGGCTGGTTGCTAGATGCAGGGAAGCTGTGCACTGCATAATGTTTAGGCTGCTTTGTTTTCTGCTCTCCTCACAGACTGAGCTCTCGGTGTGGGGAGGAAACGGAGGGGAGAGGGCCCGGGCAGGTTTCCAGAACACTGCCTTCCACAGTTTGTCTACAAAGCAGGAAGATGCGGTGGTGGATACAGTCCGCATCTCCAGTCTATTGGCACCTCGCCTTCGGGAGCATGATCTCTCTTTGCTATGAATAAATAAATTAAGCATAAAGAATGAATTAATAAATGAAAGTGTGGCAATGGTAATCAGCCTCTTGGAGAGCCTGCAGGTTCCCTTCATTAAAGTTTCATAACCAATCATTAAAATGCAGGCAAGGAGGAAGAGAACCAGCCCACATCTTTACCAGATCAACCCCCTTTTCACGAGGGAACTAAGTTTTGTATAAATGTATTCATTCATCATGAAATGTGAAGATGATGTGGCTCAGAAATGTTCGGCAGTTGGAACTGCTCAATGAACTTCACCTCTAACTTACTGTACTGTAGGGCTAAGCCTGGTCTTTGAATCATCTTACTTCATAGACAAGGTGTTTACTTAGCAATCAAAACAGCACATCCCTCTGGTGGCCTAGCTTACTGAGCAGCTCCCAACAGTTGTTTGTTGATTGGCCTTTCAGACACTTGTTATTTCTATCAGGGAGAGCAGACCTGTCCACCAGTGGTGATGACAGGGACAGAGCCTCTTGCTTTTCTTTAACAGATGGAGGTGCCTGCTCTGCCGTATCCCCTTTGACATGGTGTGGAGGAAATCTATCATGGAGTTTTCAAGGGTAGGTCATCCAACCCGAGACATACTGTAACTTTTTTTCCTGTGTAATTTGCAATGCATGTCTTCTCCCCGAAGGCTACTAATTCATTAGCAGTCTGCATGAGTGACGGAGCATGGAGGTGCGTTACAGAGTCTACTTAACCCTGTTTTCCTCTGGAGACGGGAGCCATGAAGACATCCAGCACACCACACAGACAGTATAATAACTTTAAGTTGTTTAGGCAAAAAAAGCCTCTCCTTAGTGAAACACTGCTGTAAACTATAGGATCAAAGAGAGGACTATGGCCGGGGATATAATATATACCATTAGAGTGATACAACCCCAAGCTTAGCAATTGATGCTATAGCTTCGATTGGACTCAAATACATGCAAAACAATTCCAAAAGGGTGTTCAAGCCTTGAATGTTTTATAGTGTAATGCAATTTTAAAGCCTGTCATAGTTATGACTCCACACAATTATCACGTCATACAGAAAAGGAAATTATAAAAACGTCATGTTCCTTTTTAAAGCATAGCTAGTAATCTCTCAAAAAGTAGTATTTCTCCTTTAAAGGACGATAAAATGATGATCAAAACTGAGAGCTGGAAAATGTTATTTAAGGGCCACTGAGCTGTTTCTTGTTTCCTTCTCTGTGGTATTTGTCTTGTCCTCTCAAATGGGACTGCTAAATTACAATGAGGACATAGATTCAGGGAGAGGTGCTTGCAACTGCATACATTGTTGAAGCTGTCATTTGTATTTCCAGACAGTATGGGAAAAAAACAGATACTGAGTTAATAATACATAAAACACAAGAAATGCAGCTACATTAGGTGAAAAAACTGCCAACATCATCAAATGCAATATAAGAGACATATGGGTCTGTTAAAAGACACTAGACAGAGGAAGATTGGAAAAAAGTGTTATGGACAGACAAATCTAAGTTTGAGGTGTTCGGGTCACAAAGAAGAACATTCATGAGATGCAGAAAAAATAAATTGAAAGATGCTGGAGGAGTGCTTGACGCTATTTGTCAAGCATGGTGGAGGCAATGTGATGGTCTGGGGGTGCTTTGGTGGTGGTAAAGTGGGAGATTTGTTCAGGGTAAAAGGGATCTTGAAGAAGGAAAGCTATCACTCCATTTTGCAACGCCATGCTATACCCTGTGGACGGTGCTTAATTGGAGACAATTTCCTCCTACAACAGGACAATGACCCAAAGCACAGCTCCAAACTATGCAATAACTATTTACGGAAGCGCAGTCTGCTGGTATTCTGTCTATAATGGAGTGCCCAACACAGTCACCTGATTTCAACTCTATTGAGCTGTTGTGGGAGCAGCTTGACCGTATGATACATAAGAAGTGCCCATCAAGCCAATCCAACTTGTGGGAGGTGCTTCAGGAATGTCTGCAAGGCTGTAATTGCTGCAAATGGAGGATTCTTTGACGAAAGCAAAGTTTGAAGGACACAATTATTATTTCAATTAAAAATCATTATTTATAACCTCGTCAACATCTTGACTATATTTCCTATTCATTTTGCAACTCATTTCATGTATGTTTTCATGGAAAACAAGGACATTATTAAGTGACTCCAATCTTTTGAATGGTAGTGTATATCCCAGCCCTTTCCTTCAGTTCAACTGGACAGCCGTTTGCCTTTCCCTGTTACCACCTTGACACATTCGATAAACACCATGATTCCATCTCAGCAAAGATAAAGCCCAGATGAGGACGGACCTACTCCAGTCAACACAGAAAGCCACGAAATCATCTGTGTTCACTGATAGCAACCAATTTAGTTGTGTCTGCATTGCTATTGTGATTCTATTGAAATGGTTTGAAAGTAAATGTTTCAAGTTAATTAAGAAAATGTTAAGTGAAGGTTACGTGGGTGTGTCAGTTCTGAAAGCAGATCCTTAAACCCTTGTGGTGATACTAATTTGCTTTACTCATGGTCAGCAGCGTCAATTAAACCTACATTTCCCAAAGTAGATTAATGGGAGCATTTGAACAGGGAACAATTAGGTGAGGAAAATGTATTTAAATATGTGTTAGTCATTACCATTAATAAGGAATGAGGGTTAAACTCCCAAAGGGTAATATTGGACATATGGGAGTGGATAAGAGTCTCTCCTTGGACCACACAGTATGGTATGGGCCAGGGGAAACCTGCAAATGCGCAGCTCCTCAAATCCATGCCCCTCAAATTCTTATTGGTATGGGACCTATTTTGTGGCTTTGATAAGATAGCGGTCCTAGCTACAAAATATACAGTACCTGCCAGATTCATAATACCTGATCTCCCCATCATAACATGGCCTCTGATATCAATAACCCCACGAATCAATTACTGTAGATTCTTCTTTATCAGGGGACTACTTCAGATAAGAAAACGGACATCATGCCTTAAACACCTTTTATCGATTTGCAAACAGTCAGATTTATTCAAATCATGAGCTCAGTCAAACTGGAACTTAACTGGATAACGTTTGAATAACATATCACTACATCAGAACATAGCTCTAGGTGCATGTAAGATTAAGTGTGACATTTGTTCTCAGCAAAAAACTCTGAATTCATCATCCACCTCAATTCCCTTATCACACGATTTTCAGTGACTGTTGTATAATAATATTGTATCTGACATTTGTTGAGGCAAATGTTTGAGACTTTGAAATGTTATTTTTATGATGGATTCTTAAATGAATATATTCCCGTTTTGAATACACACACACACATGTCCGTTGATGTCTGATTGAACATTACAGAGTCCCCTGTCAGCTCTGGGCTTGGAGTTGAAAGTGAGGCACAGTTACAGTGTGGTTTATCCCATGTTCTGAGGAAAAATCAAAAACAGAATCACTATAATGCGCAACGCCACAACTTTTAATCTCCGGGCTCGGGATCGCTGCCAAGGCCGATAATGAGGTACTATTAAGCGCCTCTACCTGCAGAGAATTACTGTGTCCTCACTGCTTACAGGAAGTTAGATTTTCAACAACCACTGATGAAATCTCTTTGCAAATCAACAGGTTAAAATGCAACTAAATAAACTCAATACTAATCATCTCCCAACTGAACTCACAGAACCAAACAGTAGTAAACAACTTGAGCATCTGATATTTTATTTACCTGATGTCATCCATCCCCTGTTGTTGTCAGAACTAACTGCGGCAGTGTCAGGCCATTTAAAATGCAGCCTCTTGAATATTTATTCCGGTATATATAGTCCCTTTATGGAAGTTATTATATTTTCAGTGATGGGATAATGACAGAGCTCATTTGCACCTCATTAATGTAATTTTATTGGGAAATGTTGAAACAGCCTCTCCCTCACCAATTTTGTCTGTGGAGAGCAAAAACTATTGGAAAATAATGAAGGTCTCTGCGGCAAACAGAAGAGATTTCAGGAAGAGATAGAGGAAACCAAATTGTTGGATGTCATCATGCTTTGAATGTTGAAAAGGAGCTCTGTCTGCTTGGTGATCGAAATAGATAAAGACGAAAGTAAAACTTTCCTCACTGTCTAGTCTACAGACTTTGCTAACTATATTTTATGAATAACTGCTAGTGAATTACAATAACTCCCATTGCCGTTGTTAAAACCATACGCTGCATAAAAAAAGGTACCCAAATAACTAGACCCACTTTACACTGAGTTGTACTCGTACCATGTTACAAAGAAACTGCATTTACTCACTAATATGAAACAGAGTTCGGCCTCTGTACTTCCATTGCAATTCACTTACTGTTTCAAATCTGCAATTAGAAAGTTTATCAGTCATTACATTCTGGTTGTCAAAGTACTAACTGAACTGCACAAAGGCCACTGGAGGTAAAGTGTAAACTCAATAGCATTGAAAAGGATTCCATCAATAGTTCTTGTCAATATGACCCCTCCATTAACAAGTGACGATTTCTCAGCAGATAACTTCGATTCCTTGAATAAACCCAGCTATATTGTCAAATCTGTTCATCTTCAGAAGGGCACATTTAAGCACAATGAGTCCAGATACGGCATAGACAGTCAGACAAAAGGAGACGTCAGTAGAGTGATGTATGACGGATACCATCGGGCTCACCAAGGTTTTAACTGGTTCGGTTGCTAGGAGAAGAGATTAGTGTCACCCGTCTCCAGAGTTTCATTTTGAGAATATGACGTTGGAGGTCAGAGAAACAGAGCCGTTATGTACTCATATTTGACCTTCATCTGTCACTGTGTCCTGCTCTACATGTTATTCATGCCATCGAACAGATGGGCTATGTTTATGTGACCACTGTAATACATGGCCATTACTGTTCATCATGGTGTTTTTCAGTAGCCAGGCAAAGCCATCAAATGTTTTTTTTCCATCAGCAGGCAGGTTTTTGGGTAATGGCAGGCTGCTCTTATTTTTGGATGGAGCTGACAGACAGAAGTTGCGTTAATGTGTGTGTGTGTGTGTGCCTACGTGCGTGTGTGTGTGTCCGTGTGTGTAATAGAGTTGTCCTTTTTTCTTCTTTTAATGCCTTTTAAATTAAAGTAATCCAAAAGTAACGAAAAGTAATCCAATTACATTACTGAGTTTAGGTAATCCAAAAGTTACCTTACTGATTACAATTTTGGATAGGTAACTAGTAACTGTAACAGACTACATTTCAAGTTTTTTTTTTTTTTTTTGTATTGTCAGGATAGATGCAGTGAAATGTGTTGTTTTACAGGGTCACCCATAGTAGTACAGTGCCCCAGAAGCAAATTAGGGTTAAGTACCTTCCTCAAGGGCACATCAACAGATCTTTCACTTTGTCGGCTTGGGTATTCAAACCAGCAATCTTTCGGTTACAGGCCCAACACTCTAACCGCTAGGCTAGGCTACCTGCCACCCAAAAACCTGCTCAACCCTAGTAACCTAGTAACCTACCTAACCATGCGTTTAGTGTGATATATGACACAATATAATTTTGTGGAAATTAGAAATGGTGTCTTAATTGTAATCAATGTCACTTTTATATCAGATTGCAGAAATGTTGAAGATGTTGTAAGGAATTGTCTGTGTGGTTAGAATTTGATTCACGAGCCAACAGCCATCAACCAAGAGGCTCTTGTTAATCATTGCATGTAGCAGTAGCACAAAGTGCAGCCAATCAGGACATAATCAAAGCATGGTAATCATTTCATATTTTGTTTTATCCTTGTGAGACAATAGCACTGCTTCTTTAATGACAAAGTGAGAGCACACTGTTATTCTGGAGACCATTCAGCATTCCAAATATCTGTTGCCATCCAAACATCCATAACCCCCCCCCCCCCCCCCCCCCCCCCATCTCTCTCTCTTTCTCTCTCTCTCTCTCTTTCTCTCACCTCCAGTTCTTGCCTGAAGCCGGCGCTAGGTCTCCATCTCCCCTTGTTCTAGCTTTGCTGCTGTTGATCTAAGTGGGAGCCAGTGCTTGCAGAATAATACCCCAGGATTTCGTTTTTATATTGCGCTTCCAACACCTCTGCAGGTTCCAGTGCTGTACTCACATTTAGTTTGACACCAGTGAGAGATAACTGTTGACTGAGAGGTGGAGTCTCATTGTCCAAAATGACATAATGCAGCATGTAGAATCACTGAGAAGGATAACACAGAGACTCAAAATAGATCCAGTGGACCAGCTCCTTATGCCGGCTGACATGAATTAATCTGTCTCATATCTTTCTTAAAGACAGTGGGAATCGCTGTGAACATCTCCTGAAACATGATACTGTGTAGTAATATAGCTTAATCTAGTAATATAAATTAATCGCAAATTCCTTGTAATTGTTTTTAATGATTTTCTTGACTTCTAATGAAACCTGTTAGTTGTCGATCTGTTCAAGAATAGTCATATGGTATGGTGCAGAAACAATGGAGGGGTTTATTTTATTCCCTGCCCTTCCCCTCCCAGATTTCTAGGCTTATTTCTGGTTAGGCCTACTTCCCAGGTCCACTTATTTCCTGGAGGCTTTCCTGTGACACTGAACTTTGGACGCCGGATACAATCGCTGTCCACTCTCCAGTGGTGCTGAACTTCAGACGCCGGATACGATTGCGGTCTACTTTCCCTCAGTGGCGCTGAAACTCTGACATTCTGATTCCATCATTGTCTAGATCAGTGGTGCTGAATAATCGCTGTTAGCTTCTTTGTTTACTTTAGCATCTGACCTTTCTCTCTTGTGACCCTATCAGAATGGTTGTAACTTTAAAGCGGATCTCTTTGATTCGAAGAGGAACTCCCTGACTGTCAGTGTGATAGGAGGAGAGGTGATAGAAGACTGAGCAGAGTGATAGAGAGTAGAGACCAAGTTGTTATCCTGTCAGACTGACAACACTCAGGGGATCCTGGGTAACAATGAAGCTGACAAGACTAGCACAGCGGAAGACTGAGTGGAGTTCAGTGTGGAGGCCTGGAGTGTGTCTTGCCTGTGTGTATAATACACATCTGGCTGTCAGCATCAGTGTCTTTTATCCTCCATCCCTCTATCCCACTGCTGTAGGCATGAACACCTGTGTGCAAATCTACCTCGCTCCTTTCATCCACGTCTGGTCAGCTGGTGGGTGAGAGCACATGTGAGAGCCGAGTCTGTTTGTTCTAAATGAAGGAAAACATCTCTTATTCTGTGTACAGTGAAGCACAGCAAAACTTCAATAGTTTCTAGCTAGTCCCAGAGGTTCCACGGAGGTAGTTTCTCTTTGAATCAATACACACATCTCTGTGCCAAAACTGGATAATTACCCCCATGAGTTGTATGAGTTCCAAGTTTCAGGTTTCAAGTTGTATTTCTCACATGCTCAAGTACAGTGAAATGCTTAACTTGCAAGCCCTTCCTAGCAGTTTATTATTCATTACCATAATAGTATAACTAAAAAACATGAGGAATAAAACGTGTATATATATATATAAAGTCAAGGTATTGTAGTGACCATTACATATATACAGTTGAAGTCGGAAGATAACATACACCTTAGCCAAATACATTTAAACTCAGTTTTTCACAATTCCTGACATTTAATCCTAGTAAAATTCCCTGTCGTAGGTCAGTTAGGATCACCACTTCATTTTAAGAATGTGAAATGTCAGGACAATAGTAGAGAGAATCATTTATTTCAGCATCTATTTCTTTCATCACATTCCCAGTGGGTCAGAAGTTTACATACACTCAATTAGTATTTGGTAGCATTGCCTTTAAATTGTTTAACTTGGGTAATACGTTCCAGGTAGCCTTCCACAAGCTTCCCACAATAAGTTGGGTGAATTTTGGCCCATTCCTCCTGACAGAGCTGGTGTAACTGAGTCAGGTTTACAGGCCTCCTTGCTCGCACACGCTTTTCAGTTCTGCCCACAAATTTTCTATAGGATTGAGGTCAGGGCTTTGTGATGGTCACTCCAATACCTTGACTTTGTTGTCCTTAAGCCATTTTGCCACAACTTTGGAAGTATGCTTGGGGTCATTGTCCATTTGGAAGACCCATTTGCGACCAAACTTTAACTTCCTGACTGATGTCTTGAGATGTTGCTTCAATATATCCACATGATTTTCCTCCCTCAAGATGCCATCTATTAAGTGCACCAGTCCCTCCTGCAGCAAAGCACCTCCACAACATGATGCTGCCACCCCCATGCTTGACGGTTGGGATGGTGGTCTTCGGCTTTCCCTCCAAACATAATGATGCTCATTATGGCCAAACAGTTCTACTCTTGTTTCATCAGACCAGAAGACACAATCTTCGTCCCCATGTGCAGTTGCAAACCGTAGTCTGGCTTCTTTATGGTGGTTTTGGAGCAGTGGCTTCTTCCTTGCTGAGCAGCCTTTTAGGTTATGTCAATATAGGACTCATTTTACTGTGGATGTAGATACTTTTGTACCTGTTTCCTCCAGCATCTTCACAAGGTCCTTTGCTGTTGTTCTGGGATTGATTTGCACTTTTCGCACCAAAATACGTTCATCTCTAGGAGACAGATCGCATCTCCTTCCTGAGCGGTATGACTGCTGCGTTGTCCAATGGTGTTTATACTTGCGTACTATTGTTTGTACAGATGAATGTGGTAACTTCTGGCGTTTGGAAATTGCTCCCAAGGATGAACCAGACTTGTGGAGGTCTAGAAAAAAAATCTGAGGTCTTGGCTGATTTCTTTTGACTTTCCCATGATGTCAAGCAAAGAGGCACTGAGTTTGAAGGTAGGCCTTGAAATACATCCAAGGGGGGCCTCACGGGTGGCGCAGTGGTCTAAGGCACTGCATCGCCGAGTGCCAGAGCCCAGGCTCTGTCGCAGCCGGCCGCGACCGGGAGGTCCATGGCCTAGCGTCGTCCGGGTTAGGGAGGGCTTGGCCGGTAGGGATATCCTTGTCTCATCGCGCACTAGCGACTCCTGTGGGGCACGGTGTTTCCTCCGACACATTGGTGCGGTTGTATGCGCGCCGTGTTAAGAAGCAGTGCGGCTTGGTTGGGTTGTGTATCGGAGGACGCATGACTCTCGACCTTCGTCTCTCCCGAGCCCGTACTGGAGTTGTAGCGATGAGACAAAATAGTAACTACTAACAACAATTGGATACTATGAAATTGGGGTGAAAAAGGGGGTAACATTTAAAAATGAAAAAAATACATCCACAGGTACACCTCCAATTAACTCAAATGATGTCAATTAGCCATTCAGAAGCTTCTAAAGCCATGACATCATTTTCTGGAATTTTCCAAGCTGTTTAAAGGCACAGTCAACTTAGTGTATGTAAGCTTCTGACCCACTGGAATTGTGATGCAATGAATTCTTAGTGAAATAATCTGTCTGTAAACAATTGTTGGAAACATTACTTGTGTCATGCACAAAGTAGATGTCCTACCCGACTTGCCAAAACTTCAGTTTGTTAACAAGAAATTTGTGGAGTGGTTAAAAAATGTGTTTTAATGGCTCCAACCTAAGTGTATGTAAACTTCCGACTTCAACTGACTATATATATATATATATATATATATATATATATATATATATATATATATATATTATTATTATTATTGTCACATACACCAGATAGGTGCAGTGAAAGGTGTTGTTTAAGGGAGGAAAACAAATGTAAGAAGAATGTAAGCTATATACAGGGTGAGTGCCAGTACCATATGTACAATGCAGGGATACTGGAGTAGTTGAGGTATATATACATAAAGGCAGGGATGAGGAGAAAGTGACTTCTCGCAGGAATAGTAATAATAGTAAATAGTTTGGCAGCAAAAGTTCCTGAGGATCTAAGTGACCATGCCATATGCTGTTTCAGCCTCCTGAGGAGAAGAGGTGCTGCCGTGCCTTCTTAACGACTGTGCTGGTGTGAGGGGACCATGTTAAGACCCCAGTGATGTTGACACCGAGGAACTTGAAGCTCTTGACCCTCACCGCTGCAGCCCCCTGTTCCCTATAGTCCACGATCAGCTCCTTGGTCTTGCTGACGTTAAGGGAAAGTTTTTGTCCTGGCACCACACTGCTAGGTCTCTGACCTCCTTCTTGTAGGCTGTCTCAGCGTCATAGGTGATCAGGCCTACCACCGTTGTGTCATCAGCAAACTTGATAATGGAGTTGGAGTCATGCATGGCCACCCAGTTGTGGATAAACAGGAAGAACAAGAGGGGGCCAAGCACACACCCCTAGAAGTCCCCCGTTTTGAGGGTCAGCGTGGCGGAGGTGTTGTTGTCTATCCTTACCACCTTGGTTCGGCCTGTCAGGAAGTCCAGGATCCATTTGCAGAGGGAGGTGTTCAGTCCCAGTGTCCTGAGCTTGGTGACAAGCTTGGAGGGCACTATGGTGTTTAACTCTGAACTGTAGTCACTGAACAGTATTCTCTCATAGGTATACCTCTTGTCCAGACGGGAGAGGGCAGTGTGGAGTGCAATTGAGTTTGCATCGTCTGTAGATCTGTTGGGACGGTATGCAAATTGGAGTGGGTCTAGTATGTCTGGAATGATAGAGTTGATGTATGCCATGGCGAGGTGTTGTTGCCTATCCCTGCAGCCTATCCAACCAGCCTTTCAAAGCACTTCATGATTACAGATGTGAGTGTTACAGGGCAGTTGTCATTGTGGCAGGTAGCCTTAGAATTCTTGGGAACACAAATTATGGTGGTCAGCATGAGACATGTGGGGATGATTCCTCTCCACCCCACTAGCTACCTCAAGGTGCATACACACCATTGGTGAGCTAACCCTACAAGTACAGTAAGGTCTTCAGCTGTCCTTGAACAGAAGGTACTGTAAGTCATCGTCATTACCTCCTTTGCTAAGAGCAATGTCAGGAGTACTAAGGAAGCACAGTAAAAGTAATCCCAGTAATCACTAATGAGCCAGCACATGCAATGACACAATAATTAAGTTCCAATCACAGCAGATAAGACATGACCCTCGCTCTGAAGCATATATACAGTGCCTTGCGAAAGTATTCGGCCCCCTTGAACTTTGCGACCTTTTGCCACATTTCAGGCTTCAAACATAAAGATATAAAACTGTATTTTTTTGTGAAGAATCAGCAACAAGTGGGACACAATCATGAAGTGGAACGACATTTATTGGATATTTCAAACTTTTTTAACAAATCAAAAACTGAAAAATTGGGCGTGCAAAATTATTCAGCCCCCTTAAGTTAATACTTTGTAGCGCCACCTTTTGCTGCGATTACAGCTGTAAGTCGCTTGGGGTATGTCTCTATCAGTTTTGCACATCGAGAGACTGAAATTTTTTCCCATTCCTCCTTGCAAAACAGCTCGAGCTCAGTGAGGTTGGATGGAGAGCATTTGTGAACAGCAGTTTTCAGTTCTTTCCACAGATTCTCGATTGGATTCAGGTCTGGACTTTGACTTGGCCATTCTAACACCTGGATATGTTTATTTTTGAACCATTCCATTGTAGATTTTGCTTTATGTTTTGGATCATTGTCTTGTTGGAAGACAAATCTCCGTCCCAGTCTCAGGTCTTTTGCAGACTCCATCAGGTTTTCTTCCAGAATGGTCCTGTATTTGGCTCCATCCATCTTCCCATCAATTTTAACCATCTTCCCTGTCCCTGCTGAAGAAAAGCAGGCCCAAACCATGATGCTGCCACCACCAAGTGGGGATGGTGTGTTCAGCTGTGTTGCTTTTACGCCAAACATAACGTTTTGCATTGTTGCCAAAAAGTTCAATTTTGGTTTCATCTGACCAGAGCACCTTCTTCCACATGTTTGGTGTGTCTCCCAGGTGGCTTGTGGCAAACTTTAAACAACACATTTTATGGATATCTTTAAGAAATGGCTTTCTTCTTGCCACTCTTCCATAAAGGCCAGATTTGTGCAATATACGACTGATTGTTGTCCTATGGACAGAGTCTCCCACCTCAGCTGTAGATCTCTGCAGTTCATCCAGAGTGATCATGGGCCTCTTGGCTGCATCTCTGATCAGTCTTCTCCTTGTATGAGCTGAAAGTTTAGAGGGATGGCCAGGTCTTGGTAAATTTGCAGTGGTCTGATACTCCTTCCATTTCAATATTATCGCTTGCACAGTGCTCCTTGGGATGTTTAAAGCTTGGGAAATCTTTTTGTATCCAAATCCGGCTTTAAACTTCTTCACAACAGTATCTCGGACCTGCCTGGTGTGTTCCTTGTTCTTCATGATGCTCTCTGCGCTTTTGACGGACCTCTGAGACTATCACAGTGCAGGTGCATTTATACGGAGACTTGATTACACACAGGTGGATTGTATTTATCATCATTAGTCATTTAGGTCAACATTGGATCATTCAGAGAACCTCACTGAACTTCTGGAGAGAGTTTGCTGCACTGAAAGTAAATGGGCTGAATATTTTTGCACGCCCAATGTTTCAGTTTTTGATTTGTTAAAAAAGTTTGAAATATCCAATAAATGTCGTTCCACTTCATGATTGTGTCCCACTTGTTGTTGATTCTTCACAAAAAAATACAGTTTTATATCTTTATGTTTGAAGCCTGAAATGTGGCAAAAGGTCGCAAAGTTCAAGGGGGCTGAATACTTTCGCAAGGCACTGTAAGGAGAGCGAGAGAGAGAGAGATTTTTTTTTACTGTACCCAGTCAAGTGGAAATAGATTGTCTACCCTTGTCAATGCTCTGACCTGTTTAGCAGTGTAAATGGTACACTATCTAGATAAAGTCAGGCCTCCTCTTCTCTCCTCTCCCCTCAGTGAGGAGAACCTCCAGTGACCGTGAGGTGTGAAATCCAAGCTGTTGCTCCATGAGGTGACTTCCTGTGATGGATGGACGGGCCCACAGAGGACTAAAGACCTCCACCACCACCCCATCCCCTCGCCTTCCTGGCCTGTCTCTGACCCCACCCCCCTCTCCTGCTGTTCCTCTCACCCTGCCAAGCCTGCTCTCATCCAGAGAGGAAGAGGTGATGTGAGAGTCATAACTGCGCCCAAAATCTGTTTTCTAATTTTTCTTCCCACTCACCAAGCGAGGAGTTTTTGTATGGAGGTCAATGAGAGTGTCCAATTTGATTATTTGCTACTTGTGGCTTATTTTATCGAATATAAGTTTCATATTGATTAGGTTTTTACAAGTGTACTGATATAAGTAGGACATGTGACATCCTGGCAACTTTGAGAAAAAACACTATATCAGCGTTGTGCCTGGTCATCACTAGTTACCACAAAGTCATGAACCCTGCCTATTTCTACAATTTCTGTAATTTAAATATTTTTAGACCTAACCCTAACCACACTTATAACATTATGCCTAACCCTAACCTTAATTTAAGACAAAAAAGCAATTGTTAGTTTTCATGATCTCGGCAATTTTGACTTTGTGGTTGTGGTAACGAGTGGAAACCTGGCTATTGTTCACAAGCATATCTGCCCTTTCATTGGCTAGAATGGTCCCAACTGATCTTGGCACCTCCCGACTGCCTTCCGTTTATTAAGACATTTGTTTTCATTGTTAATGCGGCCACTAGAGTATCTGTGTCACGACTTCTCCCAGAGTCGGTTCCTCTCCTTGTTTGGGCGGTGTTCGGCGTTCGACGTCACCGGTCTTCTAGCCATCGCTGATCAATTTTTCATTTTCCATTGATTTTGTCTTTTTTTCCCACGCACCTGGTTTTCATTCCCTCATTACGTGTTGTGTATTTAACCCTCTGTTCCCCCCCCATGTCTTTGTGTGGTAATGTTTATTGTAAGTGCTTGTGCACATGCTGACTGGTGGGCGAGGGGTTTTGTACCCATGTCATGTTATTCTTGATGCCGTTGGTTTTGCTATTAAACTGCTCCGGCTATTACCTAGTTCTGCTCTCCTACGTCTGACTTCCCTGCCACCGGTTACGCACCCCTTCCAATCTGGTCAATATAATGGATAATCTGTGTCTCATCACACTCCCATAAGGACTGACAAATTTTCCCATGAGTTAGTAATGGGTGAGAAACACATATCCACAAACTCCTGTGGTTCTGAGAGAGGAGGTAAATTGCCTGCTCCACCTCGTCAGCTTAGGTTTAGATGCATGTAATCATAGGTCCTAAACACTGATGGTCTCAACGATGTGTGATGTGTTACCTCTACATGTCCACAGAAGCTGCAATGTGTGGGCATTTTAGCTCTGGCAGTAAGCGAAAGGTGAGTGCCTGGCTTTAGTCATATATTTGTCAGTGCCTTGACAGCTCTCTTTCATCTCCTCCTATAGGTTATTTTCATTTTCACCGGCCAGATGGTTTGTACATAAAAACTGTCGCAGCCAAAGAGAATATCAGATTCAAATAAAAAAGCACGGATACATAATTTACTAAAATACATACTGCATGATACTTTCACAGTCAGTGTGAAGCGATGGAATGACTATGATTATTCAAATGAACAAGAATGTGACAGTCAAATACAGTATGCTGTCCTTAACAGGGGAACCCTCAAATTGTTAAATTACTGTAATATTACGACAGCAACCCAATATTTACTGAACGTGTGTTATGATATGGGGGGTAGTTAGTGTTTACACATAGTTAGGCACAACACCACTAGGATAATTTTTGGCCAATCTCCAAAATTCTGGAGAAATTGGTGTTCAGGTAAATGATTATTATATATAATTTTTTTCTCCCAGTCGCGGCCAGTAGCGACAGAGCCTGGGCATGAACCCAGGGTCTCTGGTGGCACAGCTGGCGCTGCAGTACAGCACCCTTAAACACTGCGCCACCCAGGAGGCCCGGTAAATTATTTTTTAAGTGGTAACTTTATTTTAAAAAATCTGTTGACCATGATGTCCTTCTGGACAGACTGGAGAGGTGGGTTGGCCTCTCCAGTCCAGTTCTAAACTTAGGACCTACAGTTGAAGTTGGAAGTTTACATACACTTAGGTTGGAGTCATTAAAACTTGTTTTTCAACCACTCCACAAATTTCTTGTTAAAGAAATATAGCTTTTGCAAGTCGGTTAGGACATCTACTTTGTGCATGACACAAGTCATTTTTCCAACAATTGTTTACAGAAAGATTATTTCACTTATAATTCACTGTATCACAATTCCAGTGGGTGTCGTGGAAATTTCCTCTATTTACCAAATCATGGGAGCAAACCACACACACAAGTCAGAGTTAGTTATCAAAGTCCATCTTTAATTATGTGAGCTCTATCACATACCCTGTGACTCTCAGATAAATTCAGTGTCTCTCAGTGAATTCTCTGAGAGCCCCCTTACAATGCAACTGAGTTCCTTTAATAGCAAAGACACACATAGTCAGACAGCATAGACATAACTCATCGTTCAGCTTTGTCTCCTTTCCCAAACCATAAACCAATCCTCCAAATCAACAAGCATATATCAAATTGTCATTTAGATACAACCCACTCAAAATACAACCTCCTGGACAAACTCACGGAGAGGAGGGTGAGGCTATAGGTTAAGATAGAAACAACATAAGAGGGAGCATAGAATGATTCCAGACACTGCAACCTTCCTTTCCCCACTATGGGAAAGGTAGAGAGTGAAAGATATGTTTACACATGATGACACTTTGACCTCTCCCCTCTCAGCGGCCCAGGCAACTTAGTTTTGACATAGAACAGACGCAACCTCACCACAGAATTACAGAAAAATACCATTCTGATGAGAATTAACTTACACATATTTGATAAATATAAAACATCTTACATATGTTACCAACAAATTCTGAATCTTCCCTAACATTCCCCTCTCAAGGGACTCAGTCCCTTTTGAAGAATCAGAATAGTAACATACTCAATATTTTAAAATTCAAATCCCCTCAATGTCAAATACCTTAGCTTATATGTAAGCTTCCTCCCTTCTGAAACTAAGATTACAACAACCTTTATTCTACAAGACAACCTTGCACATGTCTAATAACACAGAATAATCCATTTGAGGAAAATAAAAACATAACATATTTATGCTCTTTAAGTTACATGAGAACCAGTGTCTAAACACAGGCCTCCTCACAACATATAGGACAGACATCCCTCTAAGTACTCATGCTCAGAAATATACTCAGGAATAGAGAATAGGTCATTGAAATCATTCATATTACAAATCATAAGTAACAACCCAACTATTTAGCAAACCAATATTTAGAATATCACTCCTCAGTGATTCAAATTTGTCTTATCACTCAAAGTAAAAACCTCAATTTAACACACATCAATATTAGCAGATTTACATACAGTATAATTATCCCATAATTCTACTATTAACTTTTTTAATCATGATTTTAATACAGATCAGTATCTCAATGCATTCTTAATCTAAATTACTACAATTTACATGGTGTAGACCTCTTCAATCAATCTGATACCACAAAAGTATAAACAATTTTAATGGCACAGTTAGATTAAACCCCCCCCTCTCAGGCACGGCATCTTCTGGCATCTTCGTTTTTCTTCAAATAGCTTTACAGTTCAAAGTGGACGGCCCTTGATAATGTCCCAATTTCAATGTCTCATCTTTACCACTCATGTCTTGTCCATTCGTCAACCAACATACCAGCATCATAAGAAAATGTTAGAACAGATCTTTCTCCATGATCACTCCAAGTGGATTCTCACAGTATGAGAGAACCATGAAAGAAAAGCAGTTGATAGCTTAGATCTGATACTGTACACCAATTTCTGGCTTGGTTCTTTTCTCTCGGTAGAAGTGGTTTGGAAAGCCTCCTTCAATGCCTTTGTCTCTTTTCTTCAGCCAGTTAGAGGGGGTTTTGAGGTACACACACCATTCGGTCCAAATTATCTCTTCCATGCATTAAGATACCGTCTGATGTCACCCTTCATGATAACCTCGAAAGAACAGATCAGAACAACAGTTTAGTCCAGTTCATTAACTACATGATAAATGATTACTTTTACCAATTATTCTTAACACACATATCTAAACATATTTCACAAAGAATATCAAAACATTCTATTGAAACTATTCTTTCAAACTGGTTTATACTCCCCATCTCACTGTCAACTCCATCGTAGAGCCCAGGATCAAGAAATTAGACCTATACCCCTCGGGAATAGAACAAAACAAACACAACACTACAATACACTCAACAATACAATACACTCAACAATACAATACACTCATTCACATATCACTTAAGTTGTATAACTTCAATTCAAACCCTCAAAAAACTGAATCCTCCCCCATGTTTTACACACATCTCTCCGTATGAGAGTAATGTAAAACAAAATGTCAGCTAACCTAATCAAATTAAAATCACTAAACTGAAGGGGAAAAAAAACACTCCACAAAGAAAAATTATTTAACCCCTATGGTCATAGGAAAATAGACTTAAAGCAGCATACCCTTAGTTAAAAGCAATACCCTCTTCACACTGGTCCAAATTACAAATATGGATTAAGAAACATATTTACCAATTACACAAATTATTTAGAAGCATTATTACAAATGACCATAATTTCATTATCCAAATGGCTTTCCAATGCGGGTGATCAAGCCACAACGGAAAGTCATCAGAAGGTCATAGGTCATACAAAACCCTCCAAAGCAGTGTTTTGCACTATATGAAACAATTTGCAAACAATAATCAACTAGTTCCAAACATTTTCATAATTCCATGTTCCCAGAACATTCCTTTATCAAAAGAATTTGCGTGTGTAATGAAAAGTCAGAAAATAAAAACTCATTACAATCCCAATGTGGGGAGTGGCCCTTCAATGTGGTAGTTTATGGCCCCAATTTCACTCACTCTCCCCAAGAGTACATTCCCTGGACACATTCCAGAGAGACAGTGAAATATCAATTTTCCCGAAGAAAAACACAAAAACACTTAGTATTCATTTACACTACATTGATTCAGAAACTCAAACGTGAACTATAAACCAAACCTAATCAAATCAACGTATATGCATGATAAGTTAAATCAACTCCTAAAAAAACTTTTAATCAGCAACCTAATAATTTCAATCTGTTGATATAAATTTAGTAAAAAAACAATTCTGATTTTTTTAAACAAATCTAAAATCCCTCAAAAGTCGGTGCTGTCTCATCATCGTAAAATAAAAATAAACTTAATTTTTTCCCCCACTGATATCCACAAAGGTCAATACTGTTCAGCACATCCATTAATGATCTTCCTTTAGTCTGTACAGGGTCTGAAGTTTCCAATGTATGCAGATGATACAGTGATAAATTCATGCAAATAACAAACTACACAAGAACTCACTACTATAATGATTCAGATGACAAAATTGCTCAGAGACTCATGTTTACATCTCAATAAAATAAAACACAGTCTGCATGTTCCTCAAAAAACAACTACTGATGGAAAAAGCTCCTGGTGGTATCTGATTTTAAGTGCCAAGGCATCATACTTGATTCCAACCTTTCTTTTAAACAGCAAATAATAAAGGAACTCAAATACCAAATTCAACCTAGCTAATTTACCAAAACATATGAAATTGTTTTGACTAGACTATATAACTACTATAACAACACTATAATTAAAATCTATGATACTCCCCCACTTAACATACTAGTTTACTAGTTTTTGGCCCAATCTTGCTTTTCAACATTCATACCCATTCAGTCTTCTGTCAACAGGTTGGCGTACTATTCAATCCAGCAATCACCTTTAATGACCTTACATTGTTCCACATAATGGAAACATACCATAACCTTAGAGTACATGAACTTTCCTGCTCAAATTTACTGGTGTTACTTAAACAATCAAAGCAAAAAATCAATAACAATCAGAAGCTATCCTTACGATGTTTTATGATTCAGACATCCAGTCTCCCAATTCTCATAGCCTAATACAGTAAATATAAACGCCACAAATCTATGATGCCCACCTAGCGAATCAGCTGCTAGAAATACAGACAAAAATGTACCTGAACAACGGTTAAAACAATTAGAGTAAGGTTATTGTATATTCAAACTAATAACGCAAATGTACGTTATTCTACAACAATCTACCTGCCTCCAGCAACTTTCCCTGACAATGAGCAGCCAACATAACAACCCACTCTCTTACATACTTTCAACTCAACTTTCCTATTTCTTTTTCCCCCAGTTGGGCAAAAATATAACCCCTCTCATTTCAACGTTTTTCCTTACCTCTATCGTAAGATTAAAACCCCAACTTTATAACTTCCTCTTCTCTTTGCTCTCCACACTTATGAAATGTATCATATTTCTTTAAAAATAACACACACAGCGCAAAAATTATAACATGCGTCAGTCAATCTATAAGAATGAAAAACATTTCGGTAACCACTTTCCTATCGCCATTATCTCCCCGCTATCATTCAGAGTGTCTTTAACTTAGGTAACTGTCTTCTCTATTGATACAGTAATTTAAATACGACCCAATTCTCAATACATTATTCCAGCAGATAATTTAGTGAACAGACATCGTCTTGCATCAGAATTCGCTTCGTTATTATTTTAAATTGAGTTAGCCTATCAATTTAACCTAAAAAATCTATTGAAAACGTTCAATTTATCTCTTATACAAACACCAGCGACCATAACTTTCCAGGCAAAACATACAAATAGATTATTTACAATCAAACACTCTGAATTCAGCCATCGCCGTGACTGGGAATGGAACTCGGGCATCCCGCGTTGCAGGCGAGAATTCTACCACTGAACCACTAATGCTATTGCCAATAATCAAAACTCTCCGGATATAAACCCCATCTTACAAAGTAAAATCAAAACACGTCACTATCGGTAATTCCCTGAAGTATAATAGCCCAATTTTAATAGTACAAACATTGCTCCAGCTATGATTCTCAAATTCCAAATGAATACATTAGCAATCAAAGAATAAAATCGACAGTTAATGACTAGGAAACAGTAAAAGTAGATTATGTTTACTTATGCAACGTATTTCAATTACTTTACTACATCACTTTAATCACGCAATGATAATTAGCTTGATGGAAAACCTTAGGCTTTGTACAACATTATAAATTACATCGAGCATCCCTCGAATTCTCTTTAACTTTATGGAAAACAGTTTATTCAATAAATCCCGCAACTTCTCTCATACTGGGAAGAAAAATTATAACATGTTCAGACCTTAAGGGCAGTTTGATTTGAAATATTTCCCCCAGACGGAGATAATCCAATATGCGTTTTATAGTTACATCGTTAGGGTAAGATAACCAAAAGTGGACACACTCTAATCAGTTTCTAGAGCTCAATTTCCCAGATTTTGTAGATTATTGTAATATTGCTTAAAAACTTAATCTTTATCAAATTATCCATTTAAGATATCAACTCAAAACCTACGTACGTCTACGAATGGGTGGTTTAAATTGTATCTAATCATTTTCAGCATTACTTTATACACACATACCATTTATCATAATTTCAAATAATTCACAGAATCCATATAAAACTTAAGGAATCTTAGTTACTCACACACTTTCAGGATCATCCACACAGGATTGGTCAGATTTTTCACATAGAACTTTTCTGACGTCCACACAGAACATCAAAAGGTTTGCCCACACAGAGTAAACCCTACCCCGCTCACACAGAACGGTCCGACTCACACAGAGTAACCCTACCCCGCTCACACAGAACGGTCCGACTCACACAGAGTAAACCTACCCCGCTCACACAGAACGGTCCGACTCACACAGAGTAACCCTAGGGCATACCTGGCTAGCACATTTAAAATAATTGGAATTCACCACATCTGAGGGTCACTTAGACAAATCACACAGACGCACAGAATGAGGTCCTTCTTCCAATAGGGCTTCACCAAGTGCTGTGTTTCACCTAGAACACACAGACCCCCTGGCCCCTCACCCCGACAGACCTCACCAAATCCCCACTGTGATCAATTCAGTGTCAGGAGGGCTCTTGGTCACTGGCAACCGGACAGCGCAGAGTATCTTTTGAGTCCACAAAACCCCCAGATTACTCTCCTCTGACTCGGCCCTGCTTACGCCGCCAAGGTGCCTTCCTTACAAAGGAATTCACGCTCAGAGTATACGTAACAGGCATAATAAAAAAAACTCGACTTCAAATCTGTGTGTGGTTCGCTCACCTTTTTCTTAAAAAAAACTCAGTTCGAGATGTGGTATCCACTCGGCTCGCTTCCTCTTAGATCAAAGGTTGGTCCATCTGCTCCGTTTCCCGAAGTGTGGTTCTCCCTGAGATCCCAAGTTTAGGGGATCCCTCGTGCACGATTTATTTACCTAGATCGTAGGAACGGTCACCGAGTGAAGATTCACATCCCATCCTCGTCGCCAAATGTCGTGGAAATTTCCTCTATTTACCAAATCATGGGAGCAAACCACACACACAAGTCAGAGTTAGTTATCAAAGTCCATCTTTAATTATGTGAGCTCTATCACATACCCTGTGACTCTCAGATAAATTCAGTGTCTCTCAGTGAATTCTCTGAGAGCCCCCTTACAATGCAACTGAGTTCCTTTAATAGCAAAGACACACATAGTCAGACAGCATAGACATAACTCATCGTTCAGCTTTGTCTCCTTTCCCAAACCATAAACCAATCCTCCAAATCAACAAGCATATATCAAATTGTCATTTAGATACAACCCACTCAAAATACAACCTCCTGGACAAACTCACGGAGAGGAGGGTGAGGCTATAGGTTAAGATAGAAACAACATAAGAGGGAGCATAGAATGATTCCAGACACTGCAACCTTCCTTTCCCCACTATGGGAAAGGTAGAGAGTGAAAGATATGTTTACACATGATGACACTTTGACCTCTCCCCTCTCAGCGGCCCAGGCAACTTAGTTTTGACATAGAACAGACGCAACCTCACCACAGAATTACAGAAAAATACCATTCTGATGAGAATTAACTTACACATATTTGATAAATATAAAACATCTTACATATGTTACCAACAAATTCTGAATCTTCCCTAACATGGGTCAGAAGTTTACATACACTAAGTTGACTGTGCCTGCTTGGAAAATTCCAGAAAATGATGTCATGGCTTTAGAAGCATCCGATAATTGGCTAATTGACATAATTTGAGTCAATTGGAGGTGTACTTGTGGATGTATTTCAAGGCCTACCTTCAAACTCAGTGCCTCTTTGCTTGACATCATGGGAAAATCAAAATAAATCAGCCAAGACCTCAGAAAAAAAATTGTAGACCTCCACAAGTCTGGTTCATCGTTGGAAGCAATTTCCAAATGCCGGAAGGTACCACGTTCATCTGTACAATCAATAGCACGCAATTATAAACACCATGGGACCAAGCAGCCATCATACCGCTCAGGAAGGATACGCGTTCTGTCTCCTAGAAATTAATGTACTTTGGTGCGAAAAGTGCAAATCAATCCCAGAACAACAGCAAAGGACCTTGTGAAGATGCTGGAGGAAACAGGTACAGAAGTATCTAACTCTAAAACCGCCATAAAAAAGCCAGACTATGGGTTGCAACTTCACATGGGGACAAAGATCATACTTTTTGGAGAAATGTCCTCTGTTCTGATGAAACAAAAATATAACTTTTTGTCCATAATGACCATCATTATGTTTGGAGGACAAAGGGGGAGGCTTGCAAGCCGAAGAACACCATCCTAACCATGAAGCACGGGGGTGGCAGCATTATGTTGTGGGGGTGCTTTGCTGCAGGAGGGACTGGTGTACTTCACAAAATAGATGGCATCATTAGGGAGGAAAATCATGTGGATATATTGAAGCAACATCTCAAGACATCAGTCAGAAAGTTAAAGCTTGGTTGCAAATGGGTCTTCCAAATGGACAATGACCCCAAGCATACTTCCAAAGTTGTAGCAACATGGCTTAAGGACAGCCAAGTCAAGGTATTGGAGTGGCCATCACAAAGCCCTGACCTCAATCCTATAAAAAAAATTGAAAAAGCGTGTGCGAGCAAGGAGGCCTACAAACCTGACTCAGTTACACCAGCTCTGTCAGGAGGAATGGGCCAAAATTCACCCAACTTATTGTGGGAAGCTTGTGGAAGGCTACCCGAAAAACATTTAACCCAAGTTAAACAATTTAAAGGCAATGCTACCAAATATTACTTGAGTGTATGTAAACTTCTGACCCACTGGGAATGTGATGACAAAAATAAAAGCTGAAATAAATCATTGTCTCTACTATTCTTCTGACATTTCACATTCTTAAAATAAAGTGGTGATCCTAACTGATCCTAATTTTTACTCTGATTAAATGTCAGGAATTGTAAAAACGTTTAAATGTATTTGGCTAAGGTGTATGTAAACTTCTGACTTCAACTGTATTTAACCGGTTGAGAGTATGTCACCCTTGGTGAACATCTCAGAGAAAATATATATCACTTGTGGCGTTCCACAAGGTTAGTTTTTGGGTCCGGTACTGTTCACTTCCTCCAGCTAAATAAAGACATGACCGAGGTACTTATTGTTGGAGCCAAAGCTCGGACAAAGAATCTAGCTGCACATTTTAATTCACAGGCAGTAAATATAAAATATTAGGCAAAAAAAATCTAGGTGGGGGCCTCCCAGGTGGCGCAGTGGTCTGGTAGCTGTGCCACCAGAGACTCTGGGTTCAAGCCCAGGCTCTGTCGCAGCCGGCCGCGACCGTATGGCCCATGGGGCGACGCACAATTTTCCTAGCGTCGTCCGGGTTAGGGACGGTTTAGCCGGTAGGGATATCCTTGTCTCATCGCGTACTAGCGACTCCTGTGGCGGGCCGGGCGCAGTGCAAGCTAACCAGGTCGCCAGGTGCACAGTGTTTCCTCCGACACATTGGTGCGGCTGGCTTCCGGGTTGGATGCGCGCTGTGTTAAGAAGCAGTGCTGCTTGGCTGGGTTGTGTTTCGGAGGACACATGGCTTTCGACCTTCGTCTCTCCATAGCCCATACGGGAGTTGTAGTGATGAGACAAGATAGTAACTACTAACAATTGGATACCACGAAATTGGGGAGAAAAGGGGGTAAAAATGTAAAAATAATAATAATAAATTAATTAAAGAACCTAGGTGTTATTTTAGATTCTGAACTACATTTTTAATCACACATTACCAAAATAGCTTTTTACTACCTGAGGAACATTGCCAAGGTGTGGCTATTTCTCTCTCAGGCTGATTTTATTGCAAGCAGGCTTGACTACTGTAATGCTCTCCTGTGTAGTCTACCCAAGAAAGCCATTGGTCAACTGCAAAACATGCAGAATGCTGCAGCATGGGTACTGACCAAGACCAGACAGAGAGCATTCATTACACCGGTTTTAAGGTCTCTGCCCTGGCTTACCTGTGAGTAATAGAATACATTTTAAAATTCTTAGATTAGTTTTTAAAGCAATCCATGATTGTGAACCCCAATACATGTCAGACATGCTTTTAAGTTATGTACCCAGTAGATCCCTCAGGTCCTCTGGCCTTTTAACTATCCCAAAGCCCAGGACCAAGAGGCATGGAGAGGCAGCCTTTAGTTATTATGCTCCCAGCCTCTGGAATAGCCTGTCGAAGAACTTGAGAAGGGCTGAAACTTTGGACATATTTTAAGAGATTTTAAAACACAATTTTTAGCTTTGCTTTCCGTTGGGCTACTTTTTAGTTGTTCAGTTTGTGTCATTCTTTTGTTTGTTATCTTATGTTTGTTGTGTATTAAATATTTCAGCTTTTGTTTTAATTGTTTACATGTTTTTTCCTGTAAAGCACATTGCATTCCATGTCTGAAATGTGCTTTAGAAATAAAGCTTGATCTTTTTTGATTTAGAGGAACTACATCTCTGCCTACATCACCACCTTATCAGCTTGATTAAAATACAAAATAATAGCTAGTAGGATGGAGATCACAAGTTATTTTTAATGAGTGCATTTCGCAAACTGATAGTTTGCATCAACTACCTTCACTAAAACCGTTGCAAAGGTTTTGTCTGAAAACTTTTTGAATCACAATGTTCTGGCTTCTCTGCCTCATGATTTGTTGGGAGAGTTGTCTGTCTGAAGAGGACCCACCCGGAAATGTTTTATTTCCCCTTATCAAAGTTGCTAAAAGAGTCAATAAGTCATTGAAACCAGACCCTAGTCACTGTTTCCC
Organism: Oncorhynchus clarkii lewisi; assembly: GCF_045791955.1. Lineage (NCBI taxonomy): Eukaryota > Metazoa > Chordata > Actinopteri > Salmoniformes > Salmonidae > Oncorhynchus > Oncorhynchus clarkii. The sequence goes on along the minus strand of NC_092152.1, from coordinate 65,226,573 downwards.
AGGGTTGGGTGTTCTAGACTAGTGGCCACAATTATGGAGAGATGAGGTCAACAAAGAGCAGCAGAGACACGTGACTGGCTACTGATCTACAATAGAACATAATTAGTCCATGAGGCTGTTATCTGAAGGTTGAGTAAGGGAATCCCTCCATGGACCTCTACTACCTAATATTCCCCCTAACTCCCTCCCTCAGGCTTGGTAGTGGTGGCTCTGTTAGGGCTCAGAGAGCACGGAGAACCTTCAGGTCCAGTCTGGAGCACAAGCTCAGGGTGGGATGCTGGACAGGGAGCATAATGGGAGCAACAACCTAACAGGTCAAACCATAACACCACTTCGAGAAGTCTGAACATTGAGCTGGCCTTTGCTCCAGTGTAGGTCGTTATCCAATGCCGCCATTCACAAGTCCCTCTGAAGTAATTACAATGTCTGAAACAGGCAGTTAGAAATGTAAGTTAATGGGATTTAGTTATTTCCCTTTCATTTGATTGGAGTGTGCCAGTTTCGAATCCAAACACCTTAACACAGAAATTAAAGTTATTATTGTCTTGCCTCCCAGGTAAACGATCCCAGATTGGATTTAAATTGATTTGTTTTATAGAGCTTTTGCTCGCCAGAAGAAAGTAGACATTACACACACAGACCTTTGATGATCTGCTTCACTTTATTTCCTCTCTAATTTGTTTCCTGATAGTGATCAGCTGGGAGTGTAAGCTGAGCATGGACTGATGGGAATGATGATGAATTTACCCCCTCATTAGGCCAAGAGAACACACGCTGAAAGAATGATTCATAATCTCATGAAAATACCTACTGTATCAGCCAAGTTCCCCAGCACCAACTCCACTGTCTGGTGAAACTAGGGCATCCAGTCTTTTACTATGTTGGATTGCAATAAAGCTGAGGTGTCCAGCCTATCAGCACTGTGACAGTCAAAACCATCAGTTCTGGCTTGGCTGCCCATGCCAAGAGGTGGGGCTCAGTGGGTTTAGCTAATGTATTTTCAGCAGCAGAGAAACACTCGCATTCAGCTAATCAGTAATGGTTAGTCAAGCACAGTATCGTCAGTCCCAGAGCCAATCATCTCACTTCAGTCTGGTAAATCACCAAACCAGAGCTTATTACTCATCAGAGAGCAGCCTTCCGTCACCTTGCCAGAGCCCATTTCCTGCCACGCAGGGCTTCTGTTCTGTGCAATTCCCCAAAGCGCTTTATTTACCCAAGTTCATGTAATGTGATGATACTCCAAATGATTACATAGAGGCACTCAACAATTTTCCAATGTGGAAACAAACACGTTAGGTTGCTCTGATATTTTCAGTTTGGTTAAAATAATAGTTTTGCATGTGCATTCGTGCATGTGGATGCATGTGGATTTTTGTCTGCTCCTCTTATGCAAATCGGTGTGCAGGATTTCATTTTCACGCCCCTCAGAACGTTTTCTTGCTGCAATATCTTTAAACTCAACTTCCACTCAACTTCAACCTCCAGTGCACATTGTCAGTCATCCGAAATGCCACCACATCACACTCCAGAGAAATGAATTGAAAATATATGACAATGTTTTCTCTCTCTATAGGTAAAAGTATGCTGGCCACATTTGGGCATATTTACAAGAAAGGTGTCAACAGTATCTTTAACCAGGGAATGTGAAATTGAGGTGAGGGGGTAATGTAGTAGTGGTTTCAGCAGTATATCTCTCTGTCTGAGGCCAATTTTCATCCCACCATGACAGGCAGAAGTTCCTGTAGAGATGGTGGTGGTTGAATCAGGGTGTTCACGGTCGTAATTGAGCATTTCTATTATGAGCTTAGGTTGGCGAACTTCATTATACTGCTGACCCGTGCAGTGAAAAGTGCAGTTCAATAGGCTTCCATTTTCCAGCTTTTACTCGCAAATCATTAGCCTTTTGTGTTGCAGTCAGTTTGTCTGTACTGTTGGAAAATGGCATCTTTAATGGGCCCAGCAGGCTGGTTCTGAGACGGTTGTATAGCAGAGATGTCTTTAGGAATGTACAGTGCCTTGCGAAAGTATTCGGCCCCCTTGAACTTTGCGACCTTTTGCCACATTTCAGGCTTCAAACATAAAGATATAAAACAATTTTTTTTGTGAAGAATCAACAACAAGTGGGACACAATCATGAAGTGGAACGACATTTATTGGATATTTCAAACTTTTTTAACAAATCAAAAACTGAAAAATTGGGCGTGCAAAATTATTCAGCCCCCTTAAGTTAATACTTTGTAGCGCCACCTTTTGCTGTGATTACAGCTGTAAGTCGCTTGGGGTATGTCTCTATCAGTTTTGCACATCGAGAGACTGAACTTTTTTCCCATTCCTCCTTGCAAAACAGCTCGAGCTCAGTGAGGTTGGATGGAGAGCATTTGTGAACAGCAGTTTTCAGTTCTTTCCACAGAGAGGAGCAGGTGTGTTAAATTTGGTGTCATCGATCTCACACTCCCTCAAACTGACTGGTCACTGGAAGTTCAACATGGCACCTCATGGCAAAGAACTCTCTGAGGATCTGAAAAAAATAATTGTTGCTCTACATAAAGATGGCCTGGGCTATAAGAAGATGGCCAAGACCCTGAAACTGAGCTGCAGCACAGTGGACAAGACCATACAGCGGTTTAACTGGACAGGTTCAACTCAGAACAGGCCTCGCCATGGTCGACCAAAGAAGTTGAGTGCACGTGCTCAGCGTCATATCCAGAGGTTGTCTTTGGGAAATAGACGTATGAGTGCTGCCAGCATTGCTGCAGAGGTTGAAGGGTTGGGGGGTCAGCCTGTCAGTGCTCAGACTATACGCTGTACACTGCATCAAATTGGTCTGCATGGCTGTCGTCCCAGAAGGAAGCCTCTTCTAAAGATGATGCACAAGAAAGCCCGCAAACAGTTTGCTGTGTGTGTCTTGCCTACAGTCAAGCATGGTGGTGAGAGTGTCATGGTCTGGGGCTGCATGAGTACTGCCGGCACTGGGGAGCTACAGTTCATTGAGGGAACCATGAATGCCAACATGTACTGTGACATACTGAAGCAGAGCATGATCCCCCTCCCTTCGGAGACTGGGCCACAGGGCAGTATTCCAACATCATAACGACCCCAAACACACCTCCAAGACGACCACTGCCTTGCTGAGGATAAAGGTGATGGACTGGCCAAGCATGTCTCCAGACCTAAACCATATTGAGCATCTGTGGGGCATCCTCAAATGGAAGGTGGAGGAGTGCAAGGTCTCTAACATCCACCAGCTCCGTGATGTCGTCATGGAGGAGTGGAAGATGACTCCAGTGGCAACCTGTGAAGCTCTGGTGAACTCCATGCCCAAGAGGGTTAAGGCAGTGCTGGAAAATGATGGTGGCCACACAAAATAATGACACTTTGGGCCCAATTTGGACATTTTCACTTAGGGGTGTACTCACTTTTGTTGCCAGCGGTTTAGAGATTAATGGCTGTGTGTTGAGTTATTTTGAGTGGACAGCAAATGTACACTGTTATACAAGCTGTACACTCACTACTTTACATTGTAGCAAAGTGTAATTTCTTCAGTGTTGTCACATGAAGAGATGTACTCAAATATTTACAAAAATGTGAGGGGTGTACTCACTTTTGTGATATACTGTATATAAGGTCCCACAGTTGACAGTGCATGTCAGAGCAAAAACCAAGCCATGGGGTCAAAGGAACTCTCCGTAGAGCTCCAAGTCAGAATTGTGTCAATGCACAGATCTAGGGAAGGTTACCAAACCATTTCTACAGCATTGAAGGTCCCCAACAACACAGTGGTCTCCATTACTCTTCAATTGACGAAGTTTGGACCCACCAAGACTCTTCCAAGAACTGTCCGTCCGGCCAAACTGATCAATCGGAGGAGAAAGCCGTTGTGGTGCGTTCGTAAATTCACTCTGGAGTGCCAGAGAACAGTCAGACTGCACTCTGGGCGTTCATAAATTCAGAGCGTTGCCAGATTGTCCGTTCGTAAATTCAGAGCGTCTCGCTCTCGGAGCGTTTAGAGACCACAATGGATGCTCTGGTCGAGGAGTACGGTTGATCCGAGCGTTTGCTAGCTACTTCCAGACATAAATGAGAGAACAGCTCACTCTGACCATTTTACTTGCCTTGCAGCGCTGGTTAGGCTGTTTTCATGTTATCCAGAGTGTTTGTGACTGTAATTGTGCAGCTGGCAACAATTTAAGTAAGCTTTTTTACTGACACTGGCCATATTCAACAGGTGTTGAGTGTTCGTCAACTCATCAGTTATCCTGCGCTCTGGCACACTCAGGTGAGAGTGCTCTGAAATCGGAGTAGATAAAGTGAATTTATGAACACGCCCTTGGTCAGGGAGGTGACCAAGAACCCAATGGTCACTCTGACAGAGCTCCAGATTTCCTCTGTGGAAGCTTCCAGAAGGACAACTATCTCTGCAACATCCTCCAATCAGGCCTTTATGGTAGAGGGGCCAGACGGAAGCCACTCAATAAAAGGCACATGACAGCCCGCTTGGAGTTTGCCAAAAGGCACCTAAAGGACTCTCAGATTATGAGAAACAAGATTCTCTGGTCTGATGAAACCAAGATTGAACTCTTTAGCCTGAATACCAAGCATCACGTCTGGAGGAAACTTGGCACCCTCCCTATGGTGAAGCATGGTGGTGGCAGCATCATGCTGTGGTGGATGTTTTTCAGTGGCAGGGACTGGGAGACTAGTCAGGATCGAGGGACAGATGAACGGAGCAAAGTACAGAGAGATCCTTGATGAAAACCTGCTCCAGAGCGCTCAGGACCTCAGCCTGGGGCGAAGGTTCAACTTCCAACAGGACAATGACCCTAAGCACACAGCCAAGACAACGCAGGAGTGGCTTCGGGACAAGTCTCAATGTCCTTGAGTGGCCCAGTCAGAGCCCAGACTTGAACCTGATCAAACATTTCTGTAGACACCTGAAAATAGCTGTGCAGTGACGCTCACCATCCATCCTGACAGAGCTTGACAGGATCTGCAGAGAAGAAATTTGAGAAACTCCCCAAATACAGGTGGGTCAAGCTTTTAGCGTACCCAAGAAGACTATTTGGAAATTATGTGGATATATTGAAGCAACATCTCAAGACATCAGTCAGGAAGTTAAAACTTGGTTGCAAATGGGTCTTCCAAGTGGACAATGACCCCAAGCATACTTCCAAAGTTGTGGCAGAATGGCTTAAGGACAACAAAGTCAAGGTATTGGAGTGGCCATCACAAAGCCCTGACCTCAATCCTATAGAATATTTGTGGGTAGAAATGAAAAGCGTGTGCGAGCAAGGAGGCCTACAAACCTGACTCAGTTACACCAGCTCTGTCAGGAGGAATCGGCATATCCATTTATTATTGCCATCGAAATGTTAGCTGTTAAAATTAGATCCAACAATAATATTAAGGGATTAGAAATCCGTGGCTTAAAAACAAAGGTGTCATTGTACGCTGATGATTCATGTTTTCTTTTAAAACCACAATTAGAATCCCTCCACGGCCTCATAGAGGATCTAGATACTTTTGCTAACCTCTCTGGATTAAAACCAAATTATGATAAATGTACTATATTACGTATTGGATTACATAAAAATGCCAATTTTACATTAGTTTACCAATAAAATGGTCTGACGGGGATGTGGACAAAAATAGATATGATCTTGCTACCATGGAAAGGAAAATACTTGTCAATTTGTGGAAGAATCATCCTGATTAACTCTTTAGTCATATCACGGTTTACCTATTTGGTTATGGTTTTGCCTACACCTAGTGACCTGCTTTTTAAATTATATGAACAAAAAATATTCGATTTATTTGGAATGGCAAGCCATACAAAATTAAATGGGCCTATTTATATAAATGGGCCTATTTATATTTATATAAAATGTATATGAATTCGGATGGCAGAAATGATTAAATATTAAAGCATTAGACCTCTCACTAAAGGCATCAGTCATACAAAAGTTATACTTAAATCCAAACTGGTTCTCTAGTAAATTGGTAGGAATGTCTCACCCCATGTTCAAGATTTGCTTTTTTCCCTTTATTCAGATTACACCTGCTCACTTTTGTTTTTTTGAAAAGGAAATCATCTCCAAAATATCGTTCTTTTTAAACAAGCCTTAGAAAGTTGGTTGCAATTTCAGTTTAATCCACCTAAAAAGACAGAACAAATAATACAACAAATATTGTGGTTAAACTAACGCTGCAGATCGGATTACTAGGTGATTTGAAAAGCCATAGTCAATCAATCAATAATATAATATTTATTTTAGCAAACATTTTTATCTTTAATTTACAATCTGTAGAAGCTATGAGAATAGAAAGGTTCAGCACTTTTGTGCATTATCACAGCATAGTTGAAAAATATATGACAAATAGAAATCCAAAATGGGTGGTTTTAAGAGATAGATGGGAGGGGTTGAATGGTGGGTGGGACTAATAACAACATAACCAATGTAAAACATATGGGTCTGTAAAATGTATACAGGCTCAGAAATGTTGTGAAATAGCACAGTTACAAATTGAAATCAAACATCAGAAATAGAGGAAGGACTAAAACCAAACAAAATATAACTATTATAAAATAGATTGTGTCTGTAAAATGTGTATAATATGTATAAACTGAAGGTAGAAGCCTAAGTGTTATTGTTTATTAGTTTAATCAATTGGAGGAGGGGTGGTAGGGTTTGCTGGGAATAATAAAGGTGTATTCTAAAAAAGTATGAAAATGTAACATAATTGCAAAAGGGTTTTCAAATGATCAATTAGCCTTTTAAAATGATAAACTTGGATTATGCATTGGAAATGTATGCTTTTCAACCGTTCACTGCCCGCACCCTCCAGCCCGACTAGCATCACCACCCTGGACAGTTCTGACCTAGAATATGTGGACAACTATAAATACCTAGATGTCTGGCTAGACTGTAAACTCTCCATCCAGACTCATATTAAACATCTCTAATCCAAAATCAAATCCAGAATCGGCTTTCTATTTGGCAACAAAGCCTCCTTCACTCACGCCGCCAAACTTACCCTAGTAAAACTGACTATCCTATCGAACCTCGACTTCGGCGATGTCATCTACAAAATAGCTTCCAATACTCTACTCAGCGAACAGGATGCAGTCTATCACAGTGCCGTCCGTTTTGTTACCAAATCACCTTATACCACCCACCACTGTGACCTGTATGCTCTAGTTGGCTGTATGTATGTATGTATGTATGTATGTATGTATGTATGTATGTATGCATATGTATATGTATGGGTATGTACGTGTATGTATATGGATATATATATATTTACCAAAAAAAGATATGGGGGATTGGAAATGAAGCAGACAATTACATTGATGGAAGCAACAGTCTTTCCGCAATATTAAGCTGATCCACCAAAAAAAATAAAAAAATAAAAATAAAAGTAAAATAGTACCGATCGCTGCAGCTGTACATAGTCCATCTGTAAATAACCCACCCAATCTACCTACCTCATCCCCATAGTGTTTTTATGTACTTTTCTGCTCTTTTGCACACCAGTATCTCTACTTGCACATCATCATCTACTCATTTATCACTCCAGTGTTAATCTGCTAAATTGTAATTATTCGCTACTATGGCCTATTTATTGCCTACCTTTTGCACACACTGTATATAGACTTTCTTTTTTCTACTGTGTCATTGACTTGTTTATTGTGTTATTGGCTTGTTTATTCCATGTTATTCCATGTGTAACTCTTTGTTGTTGTCTGTGTCACACTGCTTTGCTTTATCTTGGCCAGGTCGCAGTTGTAAATGAGGACTTGTTCTCAACTAGCTTACCTGGTTAAATAAAGGTGAAATATATATATATTTTTAATTATCTAACACACATATGTCAGAGTCAAGGCCCGCGGGCCACATCCGGCCCGCAAGAAGGTTTTTTACGGCCCCTGGGATGATCTTGATTTATTATTAGAACCGGCCCGCAGCAAGCCGGCAGCCCGCAGATCTTTTACACACACCAATACTACATTTCCCACAATGCAAAGGTGACGCACCGAGCAGTAGGCTGCTTCATTTCAATATTTATTGGCACAGCAGTCGTCAGCATCACAGTAAAATTAACTTTCAGATACCCATCAAAAATGGCAAAACGGAAGGTGGATACTGAGAACCGGGGGTTTCAAACAAGGTGGGAGTCGGAGTATATGTTCACGAAGGTAGCTGGAAAACCTGTGTGTCTTCTGTGTGGAGAAAGTGTGGCGGTACTGAAAGAGTATAATCTGAGACGACATTATGAAACGAAACACGCGGACAAAAACAAGAATATGGACATGGAACAAAGGCTACAAAAGGCAGAGGAATTAAAACGAGGCCTCAAATCTCGACAGGCTCTGTTCAAAAAAGCCAAATCACAAGGCCAGGCTGCTGTCAAGGCCAGTTTTATTTTGGCAGAAGAGATCGCTAAATCAGCCCGGCCATTTACGGAGGGGGATTTCATCAAAAACTGCATGATTAAAGTTTGTGACGAAGTTTGCCCAGAAAAAAGGCAACTCTTTTTAAATGTGAGTCTGAGCAGAAACACCATTGCCGAGAGAGTAGACCAGTTGTCCATCAATCTAAAAGAGCAGCTTGTGAAAAAGGGAAAAGATTTTATTGCATATTCCTTGGCTGTGGATGAGAGCACCGACATTTCTGACATTGCCCAGTTGTCAATTTTCATCCGCGGAGTGGACTCCAACCTAAGCGTGACAGAGGAGTTTTTGGCTTTACGTCCTATGCATGGCACAACTACGGGGCATGATTTGTTTGAAGAGGTGTCAAGATGTGTAAATGAGATGGAGCTGCCTTGGGAAAAACTCGTGGGTTTGACAACCGACGGAGCACCTGCGATGTGTGGACACAGGAGCGGACTGGTGGCGAAGATACGGGAAAAGATGCAAGAGGAAAACGCGACAGGTGAGCTGACAGCTTATCATTGTATCATACACCAGGAAGCGTTGTGCGGTAAAGCCTTGAAAATGGAGCATGTAATGAGCATCATCACGCGCACAGTTAACTTTATCAGAGCCAAAGGTTTGAATCACCGCCAGTTCAAGGCATTTCTGACGGAGTTAGAAACGGAGCATGGTGATTTGCCTTATCACACAGAGGTGCGATGGCTAAGCCAGGGAAAGGTGCTTCAAAGATGTTTCGAGCTTCGTGAGGAGATTTGTCTGTTCTTGGACAGCAAAGGGAAAGACACAACACAACTCCGAGACGAAATGTTTCTGTGTGAAATGGCTTTTCTGTGTGACATTACGAGTCATCTGAATGCAATAAACTTGCAGCTGCAGGGTCGGGATCGTGTCATCTCTGATATGTACAGTACAGTGAAGGCATTTAAAACCAAACTGACTCTGTGGGAGACGCAGATGCGGAAAGAAAATTTGAGCCACTTTCCCAGCTGCCAGACCATGAAAGAGAAGCTCTCTACCAGTGCGTTCCCGAGCACACAGTTGGCTGATAAAATAGGTATGCTTGCCGCTGACTTTCGACGCCGATTTGCTGACTTTGAAGCACAAAAAAGCAGGTTGGAACTGCTCGGTAACCCATTTGCTGTTGACGTGGAAAGCTCACCACCAAACCTCCAAATGGAGTTGATTGACCTCCAATGCAATGATGCACTGAGGGCAAAATATGCGGCAGTGGGTGCTGCGGAGTTCGCCCGTTTCCTCCCCGGCACAATGCCCCAGCTGCGCATCCAGACTGCTCAAACGTTGTCTATGTTTGGCAGCACATACCTGTGTGAACAACTGTTTTCTTTGATGAACCTGAACAAAACATCACACAGAAGTCGACTTACTGCTGAACACCTCCACTCAATTCTGAGGATTTCTTCAGCTCAGAGCCTTACCCCGAACATTGATGAACTTGTGGAAAAGATGGGACACCACCAAGTATCACCCTCAACCTCAAACAAGTGAACATTACTGTGCAATCACATATTTAGAGTTTTTACTCAGTTCAAGTTTAAAAGTTAAAATTTAATATTTGTTTTCACTGCATGTTACTTCTCCTTAAACAAAGTGTTGTTTTTGATTAATAGATTTTTGCACTTTATTTTTTTGTATTTCAATCCAATTATATTTTAAAAATATTTCAGTTGAGTGGATGATAGAAAATTGCTATTATTGTTTTTTCTTTGAAGTAAATTTAGCCCACTTTTGCTAAAATAGAAAATATAGTCTACTGATGGTGCCTTGAATACCGGTTTCTTTCATTTAATGTTCATGTTATGGGGATATTTATATAAAGGAAATTTGTCTTTTGTGTCTGTTGAAAATTAAAGATTACTGACAGAGCCATAAGAAAATATTGCTTTATTTATCTGATCATATTGTAATATATTTGTTAGGTTTTCAGTAGGTTCAATTAGGTTCACTAGACTATATGCGTCATTTAAAAATTTTTCAATGAACATTCGAACAGTCCGGCCCTCGTCTTGTAGCTGATTTTTTTATTTGGCCCTCCGTCCATTTGACTTTGACACCCCTGATCTAACACAACGTGCCATTGGAACACAGGAGTGATGGTTGCTGATAATGGGCCTCTGTACACCAATGTAGATATTCCATAACAAATCAGCCATTTCCAGCTACAATAGTCATATATAACATTCACTAAACTGTATTTCTGATCAATTTGATGTTAATTTAATAGACAAAAAAAGTGTTTTTCTTTAAAAAATAAGGACATTTCTAGTGTACATTTGCACGTTTTTTTTTAAATAAACAGTTTTTGCTTTGTCATTATTGTCTGTAGATTGATGAGGGGAAAATACAATTTCATTACTTTTAGAATAAGGCTGTAACGTAACAAAATGAGGAAAAAGTCAAGAGGTCTGAATACTTTCTGAATTCACTGTATGTATGCTTCTGGGGCTCAAATGGCATCTGAGTTATATGAAATCATGAACAGTTTGTAATAGAATACCTAGTATAATACCATACAGTCACTTACCATCAGGACTATCAAAAATAGGTCACCCTTTATTTAGATTGTCTGGTTATTCCATCTGTTGTTATAGTTAGGTTTAGAATAAGGATTAGGGTTAAGCTAAGGGTTACGGCTAGGGTCAGGGTTGCTTGAAATGTTACTGATAGTGTGTAGAGCTTGGCTCTCCAACCCTGTTCCTGGAGAGCTACTCCAGCCCTAAATATAGCACACCTGGTTCCAATAATTAGCTGGTTGATGGGCTGAGTCAGGTTAGTTACAACTGGGGTTGGAGCGTAAACCTACAGGAGGGTAGCTCTCCAGGAACAGGGTTGGAGAGGCCTACTCTAGAGCATCTACAGATAAACTATCCCAGGGGTGTCAAACATATTCCATGGTAATTTCATAGTTTTTCCCTTTCAATTAAGACTTAGACAACCAGTTGAGGGTACTTTTTTACTAGTTAGTGACCTTAATTCATCAATCAAGTACAAGGGAGGAGCAAAAACCGACAGACACTTGACCCTCTGTGGAATGAGTTTGACACATGTGAACTATCCAAATAAAGTGCTACCCCAAAATACAACCATGACTCTGAAAATCATCAGTTGACTTTGATTGGTGCTCTTCTTTTATCTTTAAATGTGAAAGAACATCACAAGCTCAAACTAGACCACAGAGCACTTCTGGCCATCAGTAAGAGATAAAGGAATCAGTCGGGGGCATGGCCACTGTATTTAAGAAAAACGTTCCATGCCTTGCTCTCCCCCTCTCAAGACATCCTTGGATAACCCTCTTCTGTTCGGCTCCATTATGCCTCTCCGTAGGCTCTGCTTTTCAATTAGTGCCATATGAAGGCACAGACTCAGACCTGCTCTCAGGTGAATTATAGGTATTCCATTCCGTCCATCCACACAGTAAACTGTTTTCCGTGGAGGTTTTATTTGTTTGTTCATCCAATCTATTTTATGAAGCAGAGATCATGGGGCTTAATAACAGGACCCCACTGGGCAAAGATGTCAGATCAACATCCCATTTTATGTGATATTTGATTGAGTTGTCAACAGACAACAAACAGTTCAACTTAAAATAAACCAAACCTTTCACTAACTATTTCCGGTGCCATTAAAGCAACATTATTACGTTGAGAAAGTAAGTTATCAATGAGGAAGCTATGACTCAACCAATGTTTGTCCAGTGGGAGGTGGAGGAGGTGGGAGGAAAGAGAACGTTGATACCTGGGAGAGAGGGAGTAGTACCGTAAGTGCTTTAGGGTCTCCATATTACTCAGACACCCAGAGAGAGAGAGGGGAGACAGACAGAGCGAGCGAGAGGGAGAGGAGAAGAAGACTTTAAAAAAATATATTGTAATAGTATACAGTGCCTTGCGAAAGTATTTGGCCCCCTTGAACTTTGCGACCTTTTGCCACATTTCAGGCTTCAAACATAAAGATATAAAACTGTATTTTTTTGTGAAGAATCAACAACAAGTGGGACACAATCATGAAGTGGAACGACATTTATTGGATATTTCAAACTTTTTTAACAATTAAAAAACTGAAAAATTGGGCGTGCAAAATTATTCAGCCCCTTTACTTTCAGTGCAGCAAACTCTCTCCAGAAGTTCAGTGAGGATCTCTGAATGATCCAATGTTGACCTAAATGACTAATGATGATAAATACAATCCACCTGTGTGTAATCAAGTCTCCGTATAAATGCACCTGCACTGTGATAGTCTCAGAGGTCCGTTAAAAGCGCAGAGAGCATCATGAAGAACAAGGAACACACCAGGCAGGTCCGAGATACTGTTGTGAAGAAGTTTAAAGCCGGATTTGGATACAAAAAGATTTCCCAAGCTTTAAACATCCCAAGGAGCACTGTGCAAGTGATAATATTGAAATGGAAGGAGTATCAGACCACTGCAAATCTACCAAGACCTGGCCGTCCCTCTAAACTTTCAGCTCATACAAGGAGAAGACTGATCAGAGATGCAGCCAAGAGGCCCATGATCACTCTGGATGAACTGCAGAGATCTACAGCTGAGGTGGGAGACTCTGTCCATAGGACAACAATCAGTCGTAAATTGCACAAATCTGGCCTTTATGGAAGAGTGGCAAGAAGAAAGCCATTTCTTAAAGATATCCATAAAAAGTGTTGTTTAAAGTTTGCCACAAGCCACCTGGGAGACACACCAAACATGTGGAAGAAGGTGCTCTGGTCAGATGAAACCAAAATTGAACTTTTTGGCAACAATGCAAAACGTTATGTTTGGCGTAAAAGCAACACAGCTCATCACCTTGAACCCCTATCCCCACTGTCAAACATGGTGGTGGCAGCATCATGGTTTGGGCCTGCTTTTCTTCAGCAGGGACAGGGAAGATGGTTAAAATTGATGGAAGATGGATGGAGCCAAATACAGGACCATTCTGGAAGAAAACCTGATGGAGTCTGCAAAAGACCTGAGACTGGGACGGAGATTTGTCTTCCAACAAGACAATGATCCAAAACATAAAGCAAAATCTACAATGGAATGGTTCAAAAATAAACATATCCAGGTGTTAGAATGGCCAAGTCAAAGTCCAGACCTGAATCCAATCGAGAATCTGTGGAAAGAACTGAAAACTGCTGTTCACAAATGCTCTCCATCCAACCTCACTGAGCTCGAGCTGTTTTGCAAGGAGGAATGGGAAAAAAATTCAGTCTCTCGATGTGCAAAACTGATAGAGACATACCCCAAGCGACTTACAGCTGTAATCGCAGCAAAAGGTGGCGCTACAAAGTATTAACTTAAGGGGGCTGAATAATTTTGCACGCCCAATTTTTCAGTTTTTGATTTGTTAAAAAAGTTTGAAATATCCAATAAATGTCGTTCCACTTCATGATTGTGTCCCACTTGTTGTTGATTCTTCACAAAAAAATACAGTTTTATATCTTTATGTTTGAAGCCTGAAATGTGGCAAAAGGTCGCAAAGTTCAAGGGGGCCGAATACTTTCGCAAGGCACTGTATATACAGTGGGGCAAAAAAGTATTTAGTCAGCCACCAATTGTGCAAGTTCTCCCACTTAAAAAGATGAGAGAGGCCTGTCATTTTCATCATAGGTACACTTCAACTATGACAGACAAAATGAGAAAAAGAAATCCAGAAAATCACACTGTAGGATTTTTAATGAATTCATTTGCAAATTATGGTGGAAAATAAGTATTTGGTCAATAACAAAAGTTTATCTCAATACTTTGTTATATACCCTTTGTTGGCAATGACAGAGGTCAAACGTTTTCTGTAAGTCTTCACAAGGTTTTCACACACTGTTGCTGGTATTTTGGCCCATTCCTCCATGCAGATCTCCTCTAGAGCAGTAATGTTTTTGGGCTGTTGCTGGGCAACACGGACTTTCAACTCCCTCCAAAGATTTTCTATGGGGTTGAGATCTGGAGACTGGCTAGTCCACTCCAGGACCTTGAAATGCTTCTTACGAAGCCACTCCTTCGTTGCCCGGGCGGTGTGTTTGGGATCATTGTCATGCTGAAAGACCCAGCCACGTTTCATCTTCAATGCCCTTGCTGATGGAAGGAGGTTTTCACTCAAAATCTCACGATACATGGCCCCATTCATTCTTTCCTTTACACGGATCAGTCGTCCTGGTCCCTTTGCAGAAAAACAGCCCCAAAGCATGATGTTTCCACCCCCATGCTTCACAGTAGGTATGGTGTTCTTTGGATGCAACTCAGCATTCTTTGTCCTCCAAACACGACGAGTTGAGTGTTTACCAAAAAGTTATATTTTGGTTTCACCTGACCATATGACATTCTCCCAATCTTCTTCTGGATCATCCAAATGCTCTCTAGCAAACTTCAGACGGGCCTGGACATGTACTGGCAGGGGGACACGTCTGGCACTGCAGGATTTGAGTCCCTGGCGGTGTAGTGTGTTACTGATGGTAGGCTTTGTTACTTTGGTCCCAGCTCTCTGCAGGTCATTCACTAGGTCCCCCCGTGTAGTTCTGGGATTTTTGCTCACCGTTCTTGTGATCATTTTGACACCACGGGGTGAGATCTTGCGTGGAGCCCCAGATCGAGGGAGATTATCAGTGGTCTTGTATGTCTTCCATTTCCTAATAATTGCTCCCACAGTTGATTTCTTCAAACCAAGCTGCTTACCTATTGCAGATTCAGTCTTCCCAGCCTGGTGCAGGTCTACAATTTTGTTTCTGGTGTCCTTTGACAGCTCTTTGGTCTTGGCCATAGTGGAGTTTGGAGTGTGACTGTTTGAGGTTGTGGACAGGTGTCTTTTATACTGATAACAAGTTAAAACGGGTGCCATTAATACAGGTAACGAGTGGAGGACAGAGGAGCCTCTTAAAGAAGAAGTTACAGGTCTGTGAGAGCCAGAAATCTTGCTTGTTTGTAGGTGACCAAATACTTATTTTCCACCATAATTTGCAAATAAATTCATAAAAAATCCTACAATGTGATTTTCTGGATTTTTCCCCCTCATTTTGTCTGTCATAGTTGAAGTGTACCTATGATGAAAATTACAGGCCTCTCTCATCTTTTTAAGTGGGAGAACTTGCACAATTGGTGGCTAACTAAATACGTACTTTTTTGCCCCACTGTATATGTATTCCCCTTTCTCTAATCACCATTACTATTTTGTTTACTGTTATTGTTGTCATTATCTCACTTCCCTATAGCAACAGTGGCCTTGTCATTCATGCTTATAAAGCTTCTCTGAATCTGAGAGAGAGCGAGAGAACAGGAGAGACAGACAAAGAGAGAGGAAAAAAGGATCATTGATGAATCTCTGAACGTCATTGGACTCTATGAACACTCTTGCTCTGCCTTACAAACTGCTCTGAATGACATGTCTAATGGAAGCTGTTGTAATGTTCAGCAGACAAAATGTCCCTACTAGAACTGTGAGGGTAATTACTCAGCTCTTGCTCAGCAAGATAGGAAGCACTGTCATTGCCTAGCCCCTTCACTATAGATGGGATTTTGTATACCAAACTTATTCATCACTGTTTCTCCCTGCAATGCTTGATGACAGTATGCAACAAAATACATTAGTGGCTGCTCATTTGGTGTCTGTCACAAGCCGGGGTTCCATGACATTGAAACTATATCATAGCATCAGTCTCTGGCACAGTAAATCTAACAGATTGCCTATGAAAAATACAATTTCCTGCTTACGGATTTCACGTCCACATTTCACATAAATCTATAGTGGCCACTTATTATTCACGAAAGAGAAGGTTTGAACATGAGATGAAATGTGTTACCTGAACCCCAAACAACACAAAAGAAAAAGCGTGGTCAACAAAACCAATATGTTTGACTTTTTTGTGGGTATCCACTTGCTGTAGATGTTTGAAACATTTACGTATGTCTCAGTCAATGGAGGGGTGTTTAAGCTGTAGAAGCTACTGACCTGTCCATCAGTGGATGAGATCGTGTGTTTCAGTCATTGACTGAAGCAGTAGAGGTAATATCAACTTCCAACGTGCAGAGCCTGGCTCTTGTCCTTTATATTTTCTGAAGGAGAGTATTTCCATGGGAAAGATAAGTACACTGAACAAAAATATAAGCACAACTTGTAAATTGTTGGTCCAATGTTTCATGAGCTGAAATAAAAGATCCCAGAAATGTTCCATACCCACAAAAAAACGTATTTCTCTAAAATGTTGTGCACAAATTTGTTTTGGAATATCAAGAAGATGATTAAACAGCATGATCATTACACAGGTGCACCTTGTGCTGGAGACAATGAAAGTCCACTCTAAAATGTGCACTTTTGTCACACAACACAATGTCACAGATGTCTCAAGTTTTGAGGGGGTGTGCAATGGGTATGCTGACTGCAGGGATGTCCACCAGAACTGTTGTTAGATATTTAATGTTAATTTCTCTACCATAGGCCGCCTCCAATGTCATTTTAGAGAGTTTGGTAGTACGTCCAACTGGCCTCACAACCGCAGACCGAGAGTAACCACACCAGCCGAAGACCTCCACATCTCCATATACCTGTAGGATCATCTGAGACCAGCCACCTGGACAGCTGATGAAAATGTGGATTTGCACAACTAAAGAATTTCTGCACAAACTGTCAGAACCAGTCTCGGGGAAGGTCCTCTGCGTGCTCGTTGTCCTCACCAGGGTTCTGACATGACAGCAATTCGGCCTTGTAACCGTCATCAGTGGGCAAATGCTCACCTTCCATGTCCACTGGCACGCTGGAGAAGTGTGCACTTCACTGATGTCAACGTTGTGAACAGAGTGCCCCATGGTGGTGGTGGGGTTATGGTATGGGCAGGCAAACGCTATGGAAAGTGAACCAATTGCATTTTATTGATGGTAATTTGAATGCACAGAGATACCGTGATGAGATCCTGAGCCCATTGTCGTACTATTAATCCATCGCCATCACCTCATGTTTCAGCATGATAATGCAAGGTCCCATGTCGCAAGGATCTGTGCACAATTCCTGGACGCTGAAATTGTCCAAGTTCCATGGCCTGCACACTCACCAGACATGTCACCCACTGAGTATGTTGGGATGCTTTGGATCGACGTGAACGACAGCATGTTCCAGTTCCCGCCAATATCCAGCAACTTCGTACAGCCATTGAAGAGGAGTGGGACAACATTCCACAGGCCACAATCAACAACCTCATCAACTGATGTGTCGAGCTGCATGAGGCAAATGGTAGGCACACCAGATATTGACTGGTTTCCTGATCCACACCCCTAGTTATTCGTTTTAAGATATCTGTGACCAACAGATGCATGACTTTACTCCCAGTCATGTGTGAAGTCCATAGATTAGGGCCAAATTAATTTATTTCAATTGACTGATTTCCTTATATGAAGTGTAACTCAGTAAAATATTTGAAATTGTTGCATGTTGCGCTTATATGTTATTTCAGTGTGGATTCTCAGCAATTACAGTTGAAGTCGGAAGATTACACACAAGGTGCCAAATACGTTTAAACTCAGTTTTTCACAATTCATGACATTTAATCCTAGTACAAATGTCCTGTCGTAGATCAGTTAGGATCACCACTTTACTTTAAGAATGTGAAATGTCAGAATAATAGTAGAGAGAATGATTTATTTCAAATTTTATTTATTTCATCACATTCCCAGTGGGTCAGAAGTTTACATACACTCAATTAGTATTTGGTAGCATTGCCTTTAAATTATTTGGATCAAGCATTTTGGGTAGCCTTCCACAAGCTTCCCACAATAAGTTGGGTGAATTTTGGCCCACTCCTCCTGACAGAGCTGGTGTAACTGAGCCAGGTTTGTAGGCCTCCTTGCTCGCACACACTTTTTCAGTACTGCCCACAAATGCTCTATAGGATTGAGGTCAGGGCTTTGTGATGGCCACTCCAATACCTTGACTTTGCTGTCCTTAAGCCATTTTGCCACAACTTTGGAAGTATGCTTGGTGTCATTGTCCATTTGGAAGACCCATTTGCAACCAAGCTTTAACTTCCTGACAGATGTCTTGAGATGTTACTTCAATATATCCACATGATTTTCCTCCCTCATGATGCCATCTATTTTGTGAAGTGCACCAATCCCTCCTGCAGCAAACCACCCCCGTGCTTCATGGTTGGGATGGTGTTCTTCGGCTTGTAAGCCTCCCCCTTTTTCCTCCAAACATAACAATGGTCATTATGGCCAAGCAGTTCTATTTTTGTTTGATCAGACCAGAGGACATTTCTCCAAAAAGTACAACATTTGTCCCTTTTACTTTTGAACCTGTTTCTACCAGCATCTTCACAAGGTCCTTTGCTGTTGTTCTCGGATTGATTTGCACTTTCGCACCAAAGTACGTTCATCTCTCCTTTCTAAGCGGTATGACTGCTGCATGGTCCCATAGTGTTTATACTTGCAGACTATTTTTGTACAGATAATGTGGAACCTTCATTCATTTGGAAATTGCTCCCAAGGATGAACCAGACTTGTGGAGGTCTACAATTTTTTTTCCGAGGTCTTGGCTGATTTCTTTTGATTTTCCCATGATGTCAAGCAAAGAGAAACTGAGTTTGAAGGTAGGCCTTGAAATACATCCACAGGTACACCTCCAATTGACTGAAATTACGTCAATTAGCCTATTAGAAGCTTCTAAAGCTGATGCCCGGGTGGGCACTCGCCTGGGCCACGGCGGTGTGGGAGCAACATTCCGCCGTCTGCCTCAGTTTGGAGGTGTTCGTGGAGGAAGTTTGGAAGGTGTTTTATCCTCAGTTGTCCGTCCGAGAGGCCGCTCGCAAGCTGCTCCAGCTACACCAAGACTACCGTAGTGTGGTAGACTACGCGGTGTATTTCTGCACTTCAGCAGCTGAGAGTGCTTGGAACCTGGAAGCGCTGTATGACACGTTCCTACACAGAGTATCAGAGGAAGTTAAAGACAAGCTTGCATCCCGGGAACTACCGATGGATTTCGACTCGCTCATCGCCTTGACCATTCAGATCGATGGACGACTACGGGAAGGAAGAAAGGAGAGGAGAGTTGATTCCACTACTCCCCCGGGGTATCCCGGAAGTTCCTGATGGCTCCATTGCTGAGAGAACACGAGGCTACCCGAGTTCTCATGAGAGCCTCTGAAGACTGACGATGCACCTCTTCCGGAGCCCATGCAACTAGGCAGAGCTAGACTGTCTCCTCTGAATGGCTATACAGGCTTCACACTGTATTGCTGGACTACTGCAATACTGTCATTTGGTCTCTACCTGTCCATCAAAAGACCAGGGTCACCAGTAGGAGCGAGTAGTCTGGTGGGCCATACGGATAACTTTTCCTCTCCCCTTACTCACATTCCTTTCCATGCCATGTTGCTGTGGGGGAACCAGTCAAAATCTCTCCAGGTACTCGTCGACTCTGGGGCTGATGAGAGCTTTATGGACGCTACCCTGGCTACCCTGGCGTCCGATCTGGATATCCCCACTCAGCCCCTCTCCATTCCCATGGATGTTAGAGCACTGGACGGGCACTCTATTGGCCGGGTCACCCACAATACCATCCCCATCAACCTACTTGTGTCAGGAAACCACAGCGAGATGATCCAGTTCCTGCTCATTAAGTCTCCTCAGGTTCCCGTGTTTCTCCTGGCTCCAGCGACACAATCGCCTCATTGACTGGTCTGCCAGTGCCATCATGGGCTGGAGCCCGTTATGCCACTCCCACTGCCTGAAGTCAGCGCAGCCTGTTCCAGGATGTCGCAGCAAAGAAAAGTTTAAGATGGGCACAGACACTGGACAGAGGAAGATTGGAAAAAGTGTTATGGACAGACAAATCTAAGTTTGAGGTGTTCAGATCACAAAGAAGAACATTTGTGAGACACAGAAAAAAGTGAAAAGATGCTGGAGGAATGTTTAACGCCATCTGTCAAGCATGGTGGAGGCATTGTGATGGTCTGGGGGTGCTTTGGTGGTGGTAAAGTGGGAGATTTGTACAAGGTAAAATGGATCTTAAAGAAGGAAGGCTGTTACTTCATTTTGCAACACCATGCCATACCCTGAGGACGGCCCTTAAATGGAGCCAATGTCTTCCTAAAACAACACAACGACCCAAAGCACAGCTCCAAACTATGCAATAACTATTTAGGGAAGAAGCAGTCAGCTGGTATTCTGCCTATAATGGAGTGGCCAGCACAGTCACCGGATCTCAACCCTATTGGGCTGTTGTGGGAGCAGCTTGACTGTATGGTACGTTAAAAGTGCCCATCAAGCCAATCCAACTTGTGGGAGGTGCTTCAGGAAGCATGGGTAGAAATCGCTTCAGTTTACCTAAACAAATTGACAACTAGAATGCCAAAGGTCTGCAAGGCTGTAATTGCTGCAAATGAAGGATTCTTTGACGAAAGCAAAGTTTAAAGGACACAATTATTATTTCAATTAAAAATAATTATTTATAACCTTGTCAACATCTTGACTATATTTCCTTTTCATTTTGCAACTCATTTCATATATGTTTTCTTGGAAAACAAGGACATTTCTAAGTGACCCCAAACTTTTGAACTGTTGTGTACATTGTGGACTCCCTAGCCACCGGGTTCATCCGTCCTTCTGCCTCCCCCGCCTGCGCAGGGTCATCTTTGTGAAGAAGAAGGACAAAACCCTGCGTCCGTGCATCGACCTGGTGCGGATACAGGAGGGGATGAGTGGAAGACAGCCTTCAACATGGCCAGCGGCCACTATGAGTACCTGGTCATGCCCTTTGTCCTTACCAACACCCCTGGTGTGTTCCAGGCTCTAGTTAATGATGTTCTCCGGGATATGTTCAACCGGTTTGTCTTCGTCTACCTCGATGACATCCTTATCTTCTCCCGCTCCACCCAAGAACACATTCTCCACGTCTGACAGTTTCTTCAACACCTTCGGAGAACCATCTTTTTGTAAAAGCTGAGAAGTGCGAATTCCATCACTACATCATCCCCTTTCTGGGTTACATCATCATTGCAGGGAGCGTACAGATGGATCCTGGGAAGGTGAGAGAGGTGGTGAATTGGCCCCAGCCCACGTCCAGAATCCAGCTGCAGCGGTTCCTGGGCTTCGCCAACTTTTATCGCCGCTTTATTCGGAGCTACAGCACCCTGGCTCCCCCCTATCTGCACTCACCTCTCCCAAGGTTCCGTTCACATGGTCTCCAGCTGCTGATCAGGCGTTCCGGGATCTCAAACACCGCTTCACCACAGCTCCCATCTTGATTCATCCTGACCCGTCCCACCAGTTTGTGGTGGAGGCCAATGCTTCTGATGTTGGAGTGGGGACTGTCCTGTCCCAGCGGTCTGCCCTTGACCTCAAGTTGCATGCCTGGTGATGACACTCAGCTAGGGAGTGGGGAAGCAGGTTTGGGAGGCACAGCGTTTCCAGCAGAACCCTGCGGGGTCCAGATAACCGGATGTTCGTGCCTGACGTGGTCCGCTCCGCTGTCCTGGAGTGGGCTCACTCCTTCAGACTTGCCTGCCACCCAGGCTCCCGTCAGACCCTGGATTTTGTGCGAAAATGCTTTTGGTGGCCTACCATGGTCCCGTGGACATGGTCTCCAACCGGGGTCCTCAGTTGTCAAAGGCGATCTGCACCCTCATTGAGTCATCAGCCAGCCTTTCCTCCAGGTTCCACCCCCAGTCCAACGGCCAGTCAGAGCGAGCCAACCAGGACCTCGAGACTACTCTGCTTTGCCTGGTCTCCACCAACCCCACCACCTGGAGCCAGCAGCTTGTGTGGGTGGAATACGCCCGCAACACCCTTCCCTGCTCTGCCACGGGCCTGTCGCCATTTGAGTGTTCCCAAAGGCGAAGTGTTCCCTGCTCTTCCTCGAGCAGAAAGAAGAGGTCGGCATACCTTCTGCCCAGATACCTGTTTGACCGCCGCCGTCGTCGTACCTGGAGGTATTGACGACAAGCAGATCATCAGTGGACCCCAGGTCCCCGGTATTGTCTCAGGCAGAAGGCATGGCTATCCACCCAGGATCTGCCCCTCCGGGTGGAATCCCGCAAACTCTTCCCCTGGTTTATCAGTCCGTTTCCCATCTCTTAAATTATTAGCCCCTCTGCTGTTCGTCTTCTGTTGCCCTGTACCCTCGTATACATCCCACCTTTCATGTGTCCAGAGTCAAACCCATGTCTCACAGCCCTTTGTCTCCTGTTTCCACCCTGATCTGTTTCACCTGTCTTTGTGATTGTCTCCACCCCACTCCAGGTGTCGCCCATCTTCCCCATTATCCCCTGTATATTTATACCTGTGTTCTTCGTTTGTCTGTTGCCAGTTCCTTTTGTTTGTAAAACCTACCAACGTTTGTTTCCCTGCTCCTGTCTGTTTTCCTGTTTTCTAGTCTTTCCCGGTTTTGACTGTTCTGCCAGCTCTGACTCTGAGCCTGCCTGCCGTTTTTGTACCTTACCCCACCTAACTGGATTATTGACCCCTGCCTGTCCTGACCCTGAGACTGCCTGCCGTTCTGTTCCCTTTATGCCCTCACTGGATTATTGACCCCTGCCTGCCTTGACCTGTTGTTTGCCTGTCCCTGTTGTTAGGAATAAACTTTTGTTTCTTCAAATCTGTCTGTATCTGGGTCATACCTCAAACGTGATAGAGCCATTTGCTTTCCAACCTGTGTTTTCCCATGCTTGTATTTGAAATATTGCGAAAGTGTAAGGATTGACGGTGGAGATGAGAAGCAGGTACAGGGAGTGAACATTTAATAAACAATGGACATGAAACAGAACAGGAACAGCCTGGACAGGGGAAAAATAACAACATAATTGCTGACAGAGGGAACACACTGAGGAGCAAGCCTGACGGGCCGGCCAAGGCATGGGCGCTGGACAAGCTGGCTGAGGCTTAAAAGCCCGATGAGCCGGCTGAGGCTTGAAAACCTGATGATCCCGCTGAGGCGTGCGAGCCTGACGAACCAGTTGAGGCGTGGGAGCCTGATGGGCCGGCTGAAGCATGACGTGGGGTGGGTGCCTGTCGAGCTTATCGAGGCAAGAAGACCTCTCGAGCCAGCTAAGGTGTGGAAGCCCAATGAACTAGCTGAGGCACCCGCTGTTCCATCGGCGACAGCACCCGGACCTGACGTCACCAACCAAAACAAAACACCAAAACTCCCTGATGCTTGGTTGTCAGCATTCCGTGAGGTTTGACACTGGAGACGAGAAGCAAGTACACGTTTAATCAACAACTGACATGAAACAGTACAGGAACAGCGTCTGGACAGGGGAAAAAGAACGATAACAATGCTGACACAGGGAACAAACTGAGGAGCAGACAAATAGAGGGGGTAATGGAGTCCAAAGTAATGGAGTCCAGGTGAGTCCAATATTGCGCAGCTGCGTGTAATGATGGTGGCAGGTGTGCGTAATGAAGGGCAGCCTGCCATCCTCGAGCTTCAGAGAGGAGAGCGGGAGCAGGTGTGACAGAAAGGCCTGTTTAGGCTGCATGCTGTTCACTGACAGATTGCCACGCGTTCCCGACTGTAGGCTGTACCTTGTGATTAGGCTACAAACAAACTACAACTTTGCAATTTTTTTATATAAACTATTGATCCTCTGGGGCTAAATTATAGGCCTACTCCGTGGTGTAGCATTCTGAATGATGTACTGTAATTTCAGTGAATCTCACTCTAGTTCTGTGAAAGATTCAGGTGCTCTTCTCTCTCTCACCACCGCAATTGCCACACGCCGGCCCAACACAAATCATTTCTTAGAATATTGGGCACATTTTCACATTAAGTTTTTTAGGGGGCAGGAGTTTTACAGAGGAGGCAACTCAAATGAACATTGATCGCTTTTATTGGCATTTTTACATTGCAAACAGTGAACATTTTGCTTCATGCCAGGAGAGTTACCAGATCTGGGAAAATAGGTTCCAGAACAAAACAGTCCTGAACTGAGAGGTTCTGGATCCTGTTCCAGCACTGGTGTTCCAGCTGAGTTCTGTGTGTCGTGTAATAGATTTGGTCTGATTACAGGCCTGTAATTCCCAATCTCCCCATCAGCCCTGGGCACTCTGTATTGTTTACTTTACTGTTTGTTTCCGTTTCACTTGAGACTGTGATTCAATATCTCTGTCATCCACGCATCTGCCTGTCTACACTGTTCACCGCTAAGTCCTCCTGGCCATTTGATTTACTAACATTTTCAACTTATGCTTGTTTTACAAATAGGAAATGAGGAAAATTTCATTTTAATGACAGTTTTATCCTCACTGCTGTAGGGAGAACAGAATGGGCTGTGGGCTGGATAACAATGCTACTTTCTCATTACCCCTTTGTGATGGAGTGTGCAATGAATCTTGATTTATAATTATTATCGTTGTCCTGTTGCCACAAGGGGTGTGTCAGTCTGGTCAGGAGGGAACACACAAACGCACAAACACAAACACGCTCATTCACACACATGCACGCACAAACAGAAACGCGTGTACACACAAACACACACACACACACACACACATTGTCTGAGCTGACAATAGGACCTGTGAGAGCATCTGTGTTTTTGACCACAGTGAAAACTCTAAACTCCAGACCAAAAACTGCCCAAATAGTCAAAGACAGCAGCATTACGTAGGCCTACTCAGAGAGAGTACTGAATGGGCAAGGGAGGTTGTCCATAGGGATAGCTAAGAGACTGGGGAACCAGGGGAGACAGATTTGACCAGGCAGGGATTGTTGGCAGAGAAATGAGAACTTGTCTAATCTGTGTGCAAACACCTGGCAGATGTTGATAGGGGTTCTGCCATCCAAACTGTTTTAATCAAAATCCAATGAGCACATTATAGCCAGCAGTCTTCCAGCTACTCTCACTTAAGCCTACTTCCCTCATGGTCTGTTCCAAATGTTTCTTAATCTTTCACACTCTCACACGTTTTAAACAGGAAATAATTAGCCGCACACTGAATTAAATACAGGATGGTTTGAATTATTACTTGTCAATGTGGTGTTGCTGCGGACTGTTGCATCTGCAGCACATTACTCACGTCGACTAATATATATGACAACTGCTGTCTATCAGGGTTGGGGAGTAACAGATTACATGTAATGTAAGGGATTACAAAAAACGGTCACTGTAATAAGTTACATTACCAGCAAAAATATTGTGATCAGATTACAGATACTTTTGATAAACTAGATGATTACTGACTTTTAAATTCAGAAAGGATGTTTGTGAGAGAAAAAATTTGGACACTTTTCACAATACCATTCAAATCAGCATTGAAAAAGGTGCAAATTTAAGTTTGTTCCACCTGAGTGAGTCTGACCAAAAGTCAGAGACAACTATGATGACACGCCAAATGGGTTTGATGGATCACGGGATAAGAGCAGGAATAGGCTTTTGTAGGCTGCAGTCCAAGCTATTTCTTCCAATGGTGCGGAAGGCACACTTGTTAATTGAAATACATTCCAGGTGGCTACCTCATGAAGCTGGTTGAGAGAATGCCAAGAGTGTGCAAAGCTGTCATCAAGGCAAAGGGTGGCTACTTTGAAGAATCTAAAATATATTTTTATTTGTTTAACACTTTTTTCGTTACTACATGATTCGATGTGGGTTATTTCATAGTTTTGATGACTTCACTATTATTCTACAATGTAGAAAACAATAAATATATAGAAAAACTCTTGAATGAGTAGGTGTGTCCAAACCTTTGACTGGTACTGTATATCCATTGATTCTTGAAGAGTATAACTTATAAATGCCTCATGAGATAAATGCCTCACACTCCATGAGAACCTAAAATATAAGCTTGTTATTCCCCAATGTTTGTAAATGTAAACACACACTGTATAGCCTCATAACATGGTTAAAATAATCATTTGGATATCATGGATGGTCAGTCCTTGCATCCATAGCTCTGTCTATTAATCTGAGAGTGGTTATATTTCTCCAGGCCCATCCCTCAGCTTTTTACCAAAACAGAGGCTGGGCGGCCGTTTTGTTATTGTTTCATCTGTGGATTTAACCCTTTAAACAGCTGCACATTGTCAAGATATCAAAGTGTCACCAACAAAAAGATAAACAATAGGCCTATAGCAAATGCAGCATGTGGCATTCATTTTCCACATGTAAATAGCACTTTTCAGTAGTGATCAAAGCATGCCATTCCATGAGCGCAGCATTTATTTTTCAAATCAATGAGCCCAATCAGTCCTCCATGACAACAAAATCATAAACAACAGAGTAGGGCTGGCGAATAAGTCCTTAGTTTTTGGGTTATGCTCATGTTAAACAATTTGGCTAATCTATTCTTGAAGATCAACGCGTATAACATTTATTGGAATGACTGGAATACTGATAGACTTTGGTTTTTAATGTAAAGCTGGGGTGGCAGGTAGCCTAGTGGTTAGAGCGTTGGGCCAGTTTCTGAAAATTTGCTGGATCGAATCACTGAGCTGACAAGGATAAAATCTGTCGTTTTGCCCTTGATTAAGTCAGTTAACCCACTTTTCCCCGGGCATCGAAGACATGGATGTCGACTATGGCAGCCCCCCGCACCTCTCTGATTCAGAGGGGTTGGGTTACATGCGGAAAACACATTTCCGTTGAATGCATTCAGTTGTACAACTGACTAGGTATCCCCCTTTCCCTTTCCCCAAAGGTATCATTTAATCGTATTATTACATGTAGTAGAAAGTGATGGGTTAGAAAAAGCCTACATAACCAACCCATAAAGTAAAATGTAACATCCATATATGGCCAGCTATGTAAACTTTAACATTGATTTATCCTGCAATAGATGTCGTTCAATTGGTAACATACATTTTTGTCTTCTAATGCTTCTTAAGGGGAAAGTAATCTAAATGTAATCTGTAATCAGATTAGGTTACTGAGTTTGAGTAATCCAAAAGTTACATTACTGATTGCAATTTTGGACAGGTAACTAGTAACTGAAATGGATTACATTTATAAAGTAACCCACCCAACCCTGCTGTCTGAATATCAAATGAGGGAATTAAAGTTAGTGAGAGTATTATCGCTGACACTGCAGCTCTAGTGTAATGCAACCTCAGCTCATGGACCAGGGCCATATGCTGTCATGGGAGGGAAACTTTCACATAAACTATACAGAGGAGTCTTACTCCAGGGAAGCTTAAGAAACGAACAAACATAAATAAGAACAAGTGTTCCTGTCGTTTTATAGATCTTCTGGTGGAACTGCAGTGGGACGGAGGTTGACTCGGATGCAGATCTTCAGACTGTAGTAATCTGAGGTCTCAGTTAGGTGTAATCATTATTTTCTGATTTTGGCTGAATGACAGAGAAATACGTCACGACAGGCAGTCTACACCATTGAGATACGTACTGTATGTCTACACCTTGTGTGACTAGTCTGATACAGAATCTTAAGATATTTTCGGTTATGGTATCAACATCGATAAACTCCATAACCCTGCAAAGGTACCACCCATCACAGTGAACACTAAGGACAGCCCACTACTGGAAATGTAGAGCCATGTTGAGCCTAAGTGGCATGCCGATGATGTTTTTTGATGTCCTTAGAAAAAACGAACATTATAGCTACTGAAGAGTAAAATACCTTAGTTTTCTTGCCATTCCATTAATTGGATGATGCTCCATTGTTGACGCCCATCCAGAATCTCTTGTCTATACTACAATGTAGGCTGCAATTAATTACCATTGATCCTCTACAGGTCCACTGTGGTGTGGAGGAGATCAGATGTGGACCCGGCTCTAACGCCTCTTCCTGCCTGCCTGCGTCATCACTGGTGTCCCTATCAGCCTGCTACATTGACCACAGGCCTGCAGATTGTTTCAAGGTTAGTGGACAAACAGCCTTGAAATTCCTGGCTCCTGTGAAAGTGAGGCAAAACCACAGCCAAATGGAGTTGTCTGGTAAGATATTCTACCATACATTCAGTTAGCTTTGTAATATTGTTCAGATATTTGCAAACATGTCAACAATAGTCTGAAACACAAAATCACAGAATGGGGAGGGGGGCAATTGTCAATGAGCAACACTTGGGAAGCAAAGCATTTACCTTTATTTTAGACACACACAAACACGTTCGTGCGCACATACCCACACGTGCATACATAGATACACAGGCAGAGAATTAGAGCGAATTATGGCTTTCATCATTAGTCGTTGGATGGCTTTTCTACACTGTCAGTCTCTAAGTACCTACTGGGCTGCTGGGGGAATATTCAGCACAGGGGTAAAGCCAATGATTGTGACTCCAGTGGACCGGCCTGCAGGTCATACAGCTTTACCACGGTAACAAGACAAAACAAGTGATTTGGAGCAGGAGCATTGTGATTGCTCTGGCAGGAGAACATGATTTCTATGCCAGTGCTTATGTAGCCCAGTTACCTCCACGGTCTCAGTGAGTCAATTGCCTCCCTCCACAGCTCACTGCCTGGGGGTCAATCTTGAAAACAAGGGCCAGCTTGGGAGTACGTTCTACACATAGCTTGGGCTTGAAGCCACTTTGTCACGCAGAACACAACATCATAGCAGTGTTAATTGTTTTGCAGGGTCAAATTGACTCCTGAATAGTTTGCTTGTGTCCTAGTACCTGAGGGTATGTCTGCCGTTTGACAGCAACCACTTGAGGACAATGCAATGATACGTTAAAGGTGAATCCTGAATCTGACCTGTGTGTATAAGTGTCTGGGGTGAGTCATGAATACTGAACACAAGATAAAGGACAACTGTGTCATCAAAAACAACAATGTAGAACAGTGGCAGAAATACAGCATGTGAATAAACAACTAAAGAAATAAAACATTTATGTAAGTAACTCTGGATAAGAGCGTCTGCTTAATGACAACCAAAAAAGAAACAAACCTGACCCAAGCATTAGAACGTAGTTCTGTTTAGTAGGTAAAGTGGTTAAAACAAGACAGGTAAAAGAGGAGTGGTTCAGGGGTAACAGGAGAAGACAGTTTCATAACAGGAAAATAAGTCTTATTTGGGACATGAAGCCAGCAGGACCTATTATCTTGTATGCTCAATTGTATACCTCTGTGCAGTTTGTGTTCTGACAGGTAGCCTGTGTGGAGGTCAAGGAAGGGGTCAGGTGTGACATGGAGGCAGCTTTTCACTTTGGGAAGTTTCTCAAAGAGTTCCTTTTCAGACAAAGTGATTTACCATTGGAAGATCTTTAGAACTGTTTTAAATGACATAACAAAGTAAATAGATGTAATATTACTTGATGTAATATTATTCATAACTCCTGTCAGGTGACAATTGAAAGACAGATTGGACACGTCAAGTGTACAGTAGGCACACAAAAGGTGTCCATGCCTGCATGTTGCCATTTATTTGAATCTCTCTATTACTCATAAAAAACAATAAAGAACATGCAGAATTATACCGCACATCATTTGAATGTAAACCATCATCAACAGTACAGACGGTAATGGGATTTGTGGGGAATGAATATAACACTTGAAAATGGTCTCAATATCAAACAATACAGGAATTGTAACTCCTACAGCATATCCCTCTGAAATGCTAAGGAATAATAACCCCCTCGTTTCTGAGCGACGTTCTTGCCATTTACTAAATTCTAATTGTACCTCTCTCCAGTCCACTCTGTCTCCTTTTATGAGAAGCCAGGCCAAGCCTGAGTGTTAAAAGGCAGTTTGATGTCCCTTACAGTAGTGAGAATGGCAGCCCCTCAGGCTTATCGCAGCAAGGCTGCCTCCCTCTGGTTCCAACAGACCTCCACCCACGCGTCTCATGATGTTCCTGACATTTTGGGATATTCGCCTGACGCTTTATCACTACCACAGGATCTGTTTGCTGTCCATGACTATTCCCCACTCCTTCCCTTTGCCACAAAATACATTTGACCATGAGAAAAATATTACATTGAATGCTGTCATGTGGACACAATGGATTCTGGGACTACCTACATTTGCTCAATACTCTCATCATTTGATTATGATAGGATTGTTCAACAAAAAATATGTAATACCTCTTCCCAACTAAGCATAGTGAAACTGTGGCTTATTCTGGGATGCATTACTACACACACTGCAGCATATTGTAACCAACCAGAAATGCTAATTTAATGTGAGTGCAGTACCTTCATTTAAAATTCTGTCACAGGTCAGGATTGGCCTTCATTTAGGTCACAGTAAGAGCTGATGGGGGGGGATGAGGCTAGTCTAAGGGCAGAGGTGAGACTGTAATTGGCTAAGGTTATATGGTCATTGATTAATGTTGTCTCTTCAGGGAGGGATCTGCTACTGGTCAGGGCTTTTCTGCAATCCAAGGGAGATGCACACTGACAATACTGGTCTACACATCACATGTAGCCTTCCACAGCATACTGTAAATGAACCAATTCCAGTAGGACTATAACCATGCGCAGCAGATAGAATGCATAATCATTGTTAATCATTTAAATATATGTAGTTCTGCCCTTGAGCTGTTCTTGTCTATTGATTTCTTTATTATGCCATATTTCATGTTTTGTGTGGACCCCAGGAAGAGTAGCTGCTGTACTGCAGCGCCAGCTGTGCCACCAGAGACTCTGGGTTCCCGCCCAGGCTCTGTCGTAACCGGCAGCGACCGGGAGGTCCGTGGGTTGCCAGGTGCACGGTGTTTCCTCCGACACATTGGTGCGGTTGGCTTCCGGGTTGGATGCGCGCTCTGTTAAGAAGCAGTGCGGCTTGGTTGGGTTGTGTATCGGAGACCGCATGACTTTCAACCTTCGTCTCTCCCGAGCCTGTACGGGAGTTGTAGCGATGAGACAAGATAGTAGCTACTAAACAATTGGATACCACGAAATTGGGGAGAAAATGGGGGAAAAATTCAACAACAAAAAAACAACAACAAAAAAAGACAAGGTGAACATCCATGTATTGAAAACATTGTGCTGCAGTTGCAAATCAATGAATATCAGAAGCATGTTGTGAGTCAACTGAGAGAAAGATGTATCCTATATGTCCATCACACAAGTCAAGGCCCAATTACTATAGTTCTAAAAATCAGATCAGTCCAATCATACATACAACAAGCCTACATGCATACTATACATACAGTTACTGTAGACTATAAATCGACCTTAAAGTGGCTTTCTTTTTCTGATTGTAAATTGCTTCCATGTAACAAACCTACAGCAGCAGCAACCTTGAATTACATTCATTTATTTGATTGAAAGGTGAGCTTTTCTCCTACTATTTACAACACTATGACAACTATCTGTGCTGAGGGACCAACAAGAAGCTCAGAACATTGGTTCTCAAGTTACCTATGCGAATACTATTGTTTATTGTTGATTACAACAAATTATTTTTCCAATGCCTGCCCACGTTACGCATCCAGTAGTGTTAGTCATCTGGTGAGAGAATAGGACCAGGACAGACAAAATTAAGCCCATTTATAAGCAACAGAGACAGAAAACCATTGGAGGTGAATCTCATTTGGTACCTCAATTAGATTATTTATTCACAAAAAGACAGAATGGTCGCGTTACAGCACATTAGTACTTTCTTGTGACCGGTTCATCTCTCTCCCTTATGCACCATGTGCTGTGGGAAAAGTATACCCTCCATTTTTCTTCTCAATATCCACTATTTACAGCCACACGAATGCAATAGCTGTAATGACTAGCCCAAAAAAGTTTTTAAAATCCCTCTGTGTAACCCACGACCAGCCCTCTATCCCACCTAACTGCAGACCACAGAAAGGTCTATATTTGCTTCTGAACAAATATACTGAACAAAAATATCAATCCAACGTGCAACAATTTCAATCATTTCTACTGAGTTACAGTTCATATAAAGAAATAATTAAATTAAAATAAATAAATGAGGCCCTAATCTATGGATTTTACATGACTGGGCAGAGGTGCAGCCATGAGTGGGCCTGGGAGGGCATAGGCCCACTCATTAGGGAGCCAGACCCACCCACTGGGGAGCCAGGCCCAGCCAATCAGAATGAGTTTTTCCCCACTAAAGGGCTTTATTACAGACAGATATACTCCTCAGTTTCATCAGCTGTCTAGGTGGCTGGTCTCAGACGGTCCCATAGGTAAATAAGCTGGATGTGGAGATCCTGGGCTGGCATGGTTACACGTGGCCTGCAGTTGTGAGTTGGACGTACTTCCAAATTCTCTAAAACAACACTGGAGGCGGTTTATGGTAGAGAAATGAATATTAAATTATCTGGCAACAGCTCTGGTGGACAGTCCTGCAGTCAGCATGCCAATTGCATGCTCCTTCAAAACTTGAGACATCTGTGGCATTGTGCTTTGTGACAAAACTTCACATTTTAGAGTGACCTTTTATTGTCTCCAGCACAAGGTCCACCTGTGTAATGATCATTCTGTTTAATCATCTTCTTGATATGCCACACCTGTCAGGTAGATGGATTATCTTGGCAAAGGAGAAATGCTCACTAACAGGGATGTAAACAAATTGTGCATTAAATGAAACATTTCAGAAATATTTTATTTCAGCTCATGAAACATGGGACCAGCACTTTACATGTTGCATTTATATTTTTGTTCAGTACATAATGATTGCCAGTATTGAGCTGCCAACAGGAATGAAATCGATGGAGAGAGTTCAGACAAGTGTACTGTATTTACAACATTATGAATTCAGGTTGTGCTTTACTGATTGGAATAGAGCCAGTCTTTCTCTCTTTGAACACTGCTATCTAGTGATGGTCTAATAACTAACCTCCACGGCACTGTAGTAATTTCTATTGAAGCCATAGCTGGTTGGCTTGGTTAATAGAGCTAATTATATGTCCCGGGATTCAGCCCCCTGATTAAGAAATGAATACCCTGAACTTTTAAGATGGGAAATAAAATGAACCTTTCAAAGCGCTTATCTAAGACCCCACACTAATATGTCTTTCTATCTTGTCCATGGCTGATTGCTGCTCTGGCATTTGAAAGGGAAGGTTAAGTCAGTTTAGAAGATAAAGCAACAAAGATGCGCCACCATTTAATTTTTTATGGGCAAATACGCCTGCTCCTGAAATGTTAAATGAGGTTGGTCATTCAAATATGAATTTAAATTGGTTTTAATATTGGGATTTTATCAGACCTTATCAGATTTTTTGTAAAACATCCCCAATGAAATGACGCAATAGCCAACAGAATACCATTTTGTGATAAGACAACCCACAATATTGAAGCATGATCCATATCTGAATAATCCCCCAACACATCAGAGATTACAGGAGGGGAATGAGTACACCCTCTTGAGGGGCCCCCATGTTGATGGTCAGCGTGGAGGATGTGTTGTTGCCTACCCTCAACGCCTGGGGCGGCCTGTCAGGAAGTCTAGGATCCAGAGGGAGGTGTTCAGTCCCAGGGTCGATGCTGTTGGATGCTGAACTGTAGTCAATGAACAGCGTTCTTACATACAGAGCATTTGGAAAGTTTTCAGACTGCTTTACTTTTTCCACATTTTGTTACGTTACAGCCTTACTCTAAAATGAATTGAATTGTTTTTTCCCCTCATCAATTTACACACAATACCCCATAATGAACAAATCAAAAACAGTTTTTTATAAATATATATACATTATCACAAGAGTACACCCCTCACATTTCTGTAAATATTTGAGTACATCTTTTCATGTGACAACACTGAAGAAATTACACTTTGCCACAATGTAAAGTAGTGAGTGTACAGCTTGTATAGCAGTGTAAATTTGCTGTCCCCTCAAAATAACTCAACACACAGCCATTAATGTCTAAACCGCTGGCAACAAAAGTGAGTACACCCCTAAGTGAAAATGTCCAAATTGGGCCCAAAGTGTCAATATTTTGTGTGGCCACCATCATTTTCCAGCACTGCCTTAACTCTCTTGGGCATGGAGTTCACCAGAGCTTCACAGGTTGCCACTGGAGTCCTCTTCCACTCCTCCATGACGACATCACAGAGCTGGTGGATGTTAGAGACCTTGCACTCCTCCACCTTCCGTTTGAGGATGCCCCACAGATGCTCAATAGGGTTTAGGTCTGGAGACATGCTTGGGCAGTCCATCACCTTTATCCTCAGCTTCTTTAGCAAGGCAGTGGTTGTCTTGGAGGTGTGTTTGAGGTCGTTATGATGTTGGAATACTGCCCTGCGGCCCAGTCTCCGAAGGGAGGGGGATCATGCTCTGCTTCAGTATGTCACAGTACATGTTGGCATTCATGGTTCCCTCAATGAACTGTTGCTCTCCAGTGCCGGCAGCACTCATGCAGCCCCAGACCATGACACTCCCACCACCATGCTTGACTGTAGGCAAGACACACTTGTCTTTGTACTCCTCACCTGGTTGCCGCCACACACGCTTGACACCATCTGAACCAAATAAGTTTATCTTGGTCTCATCAGACCACAGTACATGGTTCCAGTAATCCATGTCCTTAGTCTGCTTGTCTTCAGCAAACTGTTTGCGGGCTTTCTTGTGCATCATCTTTAGAAGAGGCTTCCTTCTGGGACGACAGCCATGCAGACCAATTTGATGCAGTGTACAGCGTATGGTCTGAGCACTGACAGGCTGACCCCCGACCCCTTCAACCTCTGCAGCAATGCTGGCAGCACTCATACGTCTATTTTCCAAAGACAACCTCTAGATATGACGCTGAGCATGTGCACTCAACTTCTTCGGTCGACCATGGCGAGGCCTGTTCTGAGTGGAACCTGTCCAGTTAAACCGCTGTATGGTCTTGGCCACCGTGCTGCAGCTCAGTTTCAGGGTCTTGGTCTTCTTATAGCCCAGGCCATCTTTATGTAGAGCAACAATTATTTTTTTCAGATCCTCAGAGTTCTTTGCCATGAGGTGCCATGTTGAACTTCCAGTGACCAGTCAGTATGAGGGACTGTGAGATCGATGACACCAAATTTAACACACCTGCTCCCCATTCACACCTGAGACCTTGTAACACTAACGACTCACATGACACCGGGGAGGGCAAATGGCTAATTGGGCCCAATTTGGACATTTTCACTTAGGGGTGTACTCACTTTTGTTGCCAGCGGTTTAGACATTAATGGCTGTGTGTTGAGTTATTTTGAGGGGACAGCAAATTTACACTGTTATACAAGCTGTACACTCACTACTTCACATTGTAGCAAAGTGTCATTTCTTCAGTGTTGTCACATGAAAAGATATACTAAAATATTTACAAAAATGTGAGGGGTGTACTCACTTTTGTGATATACTGTATATAAATATACAGTGCCTTGCGAAAGTATTCGGCCCCCTTGAACTTTGCGACCTTTTGCCACATTTCAGGCTTCAAACATAAAGATATAAAACTGTATTTTTTTGTGAAAAATCAACAACAAGTGGGACACAATCATGAAGTGGAACGACATTTTTTGGATATTTCAAACTTTTTTAACAAATCAAAAAATGAAAAATTGGGCGGGCAAAATTATTCAGCCCCCTTAAATTAATACTTTGTAGCGCCACCTTTTGCTGCGATTACAGCTGTAAGTCGCTTGGGGTATGTCTCTATCAGTTTTGCACATCGAGAGACTGAAATTTTTTCCCATTCCTCCTTGCAAAACAGCTCGAGCTCAGTGAGGTTGGATGGAGAGCATTTGTGAACAGCAGTTTTCATTCTTTCCACAGATTCTCGATTGGATTCAGGTCTGGACTTTGACTTGGCCATTCTAACACCTGGATATGTTTATTTTTGAACCATTCCATTGTAGATTTTGCTTTATGTTTTGGATCATTGTCTTGTTGGAAGACAAATCTCCGTCCCAGTCTCAGGTCTTTTGCAGACTCCATCAGGTTTTCTTCCAGAATGGTCCTGTATTTGGCTCCATTCATCTTCCCATCAATTTGAACCATCTTCCCTGTCCCTGCTGAAGAAAAGCAGGCCCAAACCATGATGCTGCCACCACCATGTTTGACAGTGGGGATGGTGTGTTCAGCTGTGTTGCTTTTACGCCAAACATAACGTTTTGCATTGTTGCCAAAAAGTTCAATTTTGGTTTCATCTGACCAGAGCACCTTCTTCCACATGTTTGGTGTGTCTCCCAGGTGGCTTGTGGCAAACTTTAAACAACACTTTTTATGGATATCTTTAAGAAATGGCTTTCTTCTTGCCACTCTTCCATAAAGGTTAGATTTGTGCAATATACGACTGATTGTTGTCCTATGGACAGAGTCTCCCACCTCAGCTGTAGATCTCTGCAGTTCATCCAGAGTGATCATGGGCCTTTTGGCTGCATCTCTGATCAGTCTTCTCCTTGTATGAGCTGAAAGTTTAGAGGGACGGCCAGGTCTTGGTAGATTTGCAGTGGTCTGATACTCCTTCCATTTCAATATTATTGCTTGCACAGTGCTCCTTGGGATGTTTAAAGCTTGGGAAATCTTTTTGTATCCAAATCCGGCTTTAAACTTCTTCACAACATTATCTCGGACCTGCCTGGTGTGTTCCTTGTTCTTCATGATGCTCTCTGCGCTTTTAACGGACCTCTGAGACGATCACAGTGCAGGTGCATTTATACGGAGACTTGATTACACACAGGTGGATTGTATTTATCATCATTAGTCATTTAGGTCAACATTGGATCATTCAGAGAACCTCACTGAACTTCTGGAGAGAGTTTGCTGCACTGAAAGTAAATGGGCTGAATATTTTTGCACGCCCAATGTTTCAGTTTTTGATTTGTTAAAAAAGTTTGAAATATCCAATAAATGTCGTTCCACTTCATGATTGTGTCCCACTTGTTGTTGATTCTTCACAAAAAAATACAGTTTTATATCTTTATGTCTGAAGCCTGAAATGTGGCAAAAGGTCGCAAAGTTCAAGGGGGCCGAATACTTTCGCAAGGCACTGTATATATATATATAAAGTGGGGATTACAAGTATTTGATACACTGCCGATTTTGCAGGTTTTCCTACTTACAAAGCATGTAGAGGTCTGTAAATGTTATCATAGGTACACTTCAACTGTGAGAGATGGAATCTAAAACAAAAATCCAGGAAATCAGATTGTATGATTTTTAAGTAATTAATTTGCATTTAAGAATGATGGAGGCCAATGTGTTCTTGGTGACCTTCAATGCTACAGAAATGTTTTGGTACCCTTCCCTAGATCTGAGCCTCGACACTATCCTGTCTCAGAGCTCTACGCACAATTCCTTTGACCTCATGACTGTTTTTGCTCTGACATGCACTGTCAACTGTGGGACCTTATATAGACAGGTGTGTGACTTTCCAAATTACATCCAATCAATTGAATTTTAAGCTATAAAAATAAAGAGAGTCGCACACTCCATATATAAACTCCCAGTAATTTACTGGGTAAACGTTTAGGCATCCTTCTGCCTTCTTCAGGGTAGCATCACAGGTGGATTCCAATCAAGTTGTAGAAATGGAAACAGAATGCACCTGAGCTCAATTTCGAGTCTCATAGCAAAGGGTCTGAATACTTATGTAAATAAGGTATTTCTGTTTTTGATGACGCTTTGTCATTATCGGGTATTGTGTGTAGATTGCTGAGGAAA
This sequence comes from Oncorhynchus clarkii lewisi, assembly GCF_045791955.1. Classification (NCBI taxonomy): domain Eukaryota; kingdom Metazoa; phylum Chordata; class Actinopteri; order Salmoniformes; family Salmonidae; genus Oncorhynchus; species Oncorhynchus clarkii. The sequence goes on along the minus strand of NC_092152.1, from coordinate 65,188,667 downwards.
ATGTTCTATTTTATCCATTTTAGAATAAGCCTGTAACGTAACAAAATGTGGAAAAAGTCAAGGGGTCTGAATACTTTCCGAAGGCACTGAGGTATTCCTTTTGTCCAGATGGTTGAGGGAGGTGTCTAGTGCAATAGAGATAGCATCATCTGTAGATCTGGTATGCTAATTGAGGTGGGTTCAGAATGATATAATATTTGCAGTTCAGCAGACACTTTTATACAAAGCGACTTACGGTCATGCGTCCGAACATTTTACTTATTGGTGGTCCCAGGAATCAAACACACTATCCTGGCGTTACAAGCGCCACGCTCTACCAACTGAGCTACGAAGGATATGAGCCATGACCAGCCTTTCAAAGCCTTTTATGGCTATAGATGTGAGTACATCAGGGCCATAGTCATTTTGGCAGGTTACCTTGGAAATCTTGGGCACGGGTCGTGGACTATGGTGGTCTGCTTGAAAAGAGAGTGAGTGAGAGAGGGAGATAGAGAGAGGATTCAGACAGTATATTTTGATAATGCTTTATATTCCTGTGGGTCTATTTGCCTCAAGTAAAAATAAAGATTTCAGAAAGTATATGTTGATAATGCTTTATATTCCTGTGGGTCTATTTGCCTCAATTAAAAAGAAAGATTTCAGACAGTATATGTTGATAATGCTTTATATTCCTGTGGGTCTATTTGCCTCAAGTAAAAATAAAGATTTCAGACAGTATATGTTGATAATGCTTTATATTCCTGTGGGTCTATTTGCCTCAAGTAAAAATAAAGATTTCAGACAGTATATGTTGATAATGCTTTATATTCCTGTGGGTCTATTTGCCTCAATTAAAAATAAAGATTTCAGACAGTATAGGTTGACAATGCTTTATTCCTGTGGGTTTATTTGCCTCAACTAAAAGTCTATGCGCCATATAGCCATCCGTTAGATAGGAGACAAACTGATGTATCTCCTGTCGTCAGGGTTGTTCCCGCGGAGCTGTCTTCGCTCTGTAAACTATACTCTCTCATCACTCTACTTTGATGACTGCCAACTGACTCTAACAGAAATTGTCTGCCAAAGACTGGTGGCAGTCAAAGTTATATAGCATGCAATTGCTGCTCCTTTCAGATCACGGATAACGTTTTGGAATACTGCCCGTACCATTTGTCACTAGAATATAAAATAACTACAGTATGCATTGGAATTAGAAAATAAAACATAGGGCCTACATTATAGAGATTCTGTATATCTTCACTCCCATCATATTCGAACTACTATACCTTTGAGTTGCAATCTCAGCAAGTCTTGATAGCCAAGGGATGCTAGTGGAGGTGTGTGTGTGTGCGTGCGTGCGTCTGTGTGTAAGAGATAGGGAGAGAGTGATGTTATAAGTTCTCTGTACGTACGGTGAGCTCCAAAAGTATTGGGACAGTGAAAATGTTGTTGTTGTTTTGACTCTGTACTCTAGCCCTTTAGATGTTAAATGATACAATGAGTATAAGGTTAAAGTGCAGACTCTCAGCTTGTCAACTTTAATCTATATCGGCTGGACCATTAATAAATTACAGCACTTTTTGTGCATGCTGTAGTCCCCACATTTTAGGGGACCAAAGGTGTTGGTACAAATGAATTGATATGTGTATTAAAGTAATCAAAAGTTTAGTATGATTACATCAAGTTTGTGACTCTGCAAACTTGTTGGATGCATTTGTTGTTTGTTTCGGTTGTGACACAACATTTTGTGAGTGTTTTTGGTGACAAGCCGAATTTCTTCAACTTCCTGAGGTTGAAGAGGTGCTGCTGCACCTTGCACAGGGCGGGGTCGAGACCCAAGGTCTAGAGCTAAGTGACGAGTTTGGAGGGTACTATGTTGTTAAATGCTGAGCTGTAGTCGATGAACAGCATTCTTACATAGGTATTTCTCTTGTCCAGATGGGTTAGGGCAGTGTGCAGTGTGATTGCGATTGCGTCGTCTGTGGACCTATTGGGGCCGTAAGCAAATTGGAGTGGGTCTAGGGTGTCAGGTAGGGTGGAGGTGATATGGTCCTTGACTAGTCTCTCAAAGCACTTCATGATGACGGAAGTGAGTGCTACGGGGCGATAGTCATTTAGCTCAGTTACCTTCGCTTTCTTGGAAACAGGAACAATGGTGGCCCTCTTGAAGCATGTGGGAACAGCAGACATGCGCAGGCTCTGAGGACGCGGCTGGGGATGCCGTCTGGGCCGGCAGCCTTACGAGGGTTAACACGTTTAAATATTTTACTCACATTGGCTGCAGTGAAGGAGAGCCCGCAGGTTTTGGTAGCGGGCCGTGTCAGTGGCACTGTATTGTCCTCAAAGCGAGCAAAGAAGTTGTTTAGTTTGTCTGGGAGCAAGACATTGTGGTCCGCGACGGGGCTGGTTTTCCTTTTGTAGTCCGTGATTGACTGTAGACCCTGCCACATACCTCTCGTGTCTGAACCGTTGTATTGCGTCTCTACTTTGCCTCTATACTGACGCTTAGCTTGTTTGATTGCCTTGCGGAGGGAATAGCTACACTGTTTGTATTGGGTCATGTTCTGGTCACCTTGTCTTGATTAAAAGCAGTGGTTCACGCTTTCAGTTTTGCGCGAATGCTGCCATCAATCCACGGATTCTGGTTGGGGAATGTTTTAATAGACGCTGTGGATAAAACATCACCGATGCACTTTCTAATAAACTCGCTCACCGAATCAGCGTATTCATCAATGTTATTGTCCAACGCTATGCGGAACATATCCCAGTCCAAGTAAACGAAGCAATCTTGAAGCGTGGAATCCGATTGGTCGGACCAGCGTTGAACAGACCTGAGCACGGGCGCTTCCTGTTTTAGTTTCTGTCTATAGGCTGGGAGCAACAAAAGAGTCGTGGTCAGATTTATATGCGTCGTGGAAGTTAGAATAACAATGATCCAGGGTTTTGCCAGCCTGGGTCACGCATTCGATATGCTGATAAAATTTAGGGAGCCTTGTTTTCAGATTAGCCTTGTTAAAATCCCTAGTTACAGTAAATGCAGCCTCAGGATATGTGGTTTCCAGTTTACATAGAGTCAAATGAAGTTCTTTCAGGGTCGTCGATGGGTTTGCTTGGAGGGGGATTTACACGACTGTGATTGTGATCGAAGAGAATTCTCTTGGTAGTTAATGCAGTCAGCATTTGATTGTAAGGAATTCTAGGTCAGGTGAACAAAAGGAGTTGAGTTCCTGTATGAGTTCCTGTATGTTGTTATGATCACACCATGTCTCGTTAATCATAATCCATTCACCCTCGTCCGTCTTCTTACCAGAGAGATGTTAGTTTCTGTCGGTGCGATGCGTGAAGAAGCTAGGTGGCTGTACCGAGTCTGATGACATATCCCGAGTGAGCCATGTTTCCGTGAAACAAAGAACGTTACAATCTCTGATGTCTCTCTGGAAGGCCACCCTTGCTCAGATTTTGTCTACCTTGATATTAAGAGACTGGACATTGGCGAGTAGTATGCTCAGCGGTGTGTGATGTGCCCGTCTGTAAAGCCTGACCAGAAGACCGCTCCGTCTGCCCCTTCTGCGGTGCCGTTGTTTTGGGTCACCGGCTGGGATTCGATCCATTGTCCTGGGTGGTGGACCAAACAGGGGATCCGCTTCGGGAAAGTCGTATTCCTGGTCGTAATGTTGGTGGGTTGACGTTGCGCTTATATCCAATCAAACTAAATATTTCCTGGGGTAACAATGTAAGAAAAAACAAAATACTGCATAGTTTCCTGGGAACGCGAAGCGAAGCGGCCATCTCTGTCGGCGCCGGAATTTCTGATTTCTGAGTCTGGTAACTCTAATGAACTTATCCTCTGCAGCAGAGGTAACTCTGGGTCTTCCTTTCCTGTGGCGGTCCTCACGAGAGAAAGTTTATTCAATTTGACTTGAAGAAACGTAAAAAGTTCTTGACATTGTTTTAAGTAATGATGGAATGTCATTTCTTTTTGATAATTTGAGCTGTTCTTGCCCCCCCCCCTACCTTTTCACAACACAACTGATTGGATCGAACACATTAGAAGGAAATAAATTCCTCAAATTAACAAGGCACACCTGTTAATTTAAATGCATTCCAGGTGACTACCTCATGAAGCTGGTTGAGAGAATGCCAAGAGTGTATAAAGCTGTCATCAAGGCAAAGCCACCCTACTTTGAAGAATCTGGGGCTGTAAATCAGGCCACAAAGGGTCTGCAGAGAGATGAGAGTGTTTCCCCATTACAGAGGAATGGGTCCACTCAGCTTCATTATCCTTGCTAATATAGACAGGAGAACAGTAAGGGAGAGTGGGGTAAGTTGAGCCAAAGGGGTAAGTTCAGCCACCGTTGTTTCTAGGAAGCCATACACAAAATGTATAATTTGACCAGATATTTGGGAAGAGCTCATCATTTCATGGAGTCCGAGACGGTAGAAACCACATGGAAAAAGTGGTAATCAGAACAAAGTGTTAGGTAGGCGGCTCATCTTACCCCATACACTCAGTAACTTTCAATGTGGCACTGTCATAGGATGCCACCTTTCCAACAAGTCAGTTTGTCAAATTTCTGCCCTGCTAGAGCTGCCCTGGTCAATTGTAAGTGTTTTGTTTTTGTGTGTAGATTGATGAGGGGAAAAAAGGTTGTAACGTAACAAAATGTGGAAATCTGAATACTTTCCGAATGCACTGTATTACTTTCTGTATAGGAACACAGGATCCTGAAATATATTTATATATCTTTGTGGGAAAGAATACTATATTTCCCTTGACGGAGTGATGCAGAATATAAAATAATGCTCAATTTACCCCACTCTTCCCTACAGCCATGCCTGCTGGAGGAATCCAATACCTCTCAAATAGTGGGCAGAGCAGCATCAGGATTGTGGGATATTCGTTTTCCAGGATACCACTTCAACCCCAACATTATGTTTTATCAATGTTACCACTACTTTGCCCGGCAGTTATGAGGTTTAAAAATTAACTTCTTTACAACCATGTGATGGAAGGAGTAGGGTTTTTACAGTAAGACTTTAAGAAGCATCTTTAGCCAGCAAAGCCTTAGCCTCGAGCATAGAGCTCAGCTGGGGTGGCTTGTGGATTCTATCTGGCCTTGTGAGGGCATTGAACAACAGTCAGTCAAGGCTTCTGTTTAGAAAAATAAAAGTCTTTAAAGGAAAACTTCACTCTATTCCGGACCGAGCCATCGACCGAGCCCCCCCCTCCACTCTGTCCCTCTGTCCCTGGTTTCCTCCAAACATAGGTATTCTCACAAATCCCTGTCACCATGGAAACAGCCGCTATGCAGCGCTCTTGCACAATAGCCGTTGAATGAAAGGAACTGTCTGAAGGACAGTCTTCACCCCCATTACATGTACTGACGCTATACAGCCTCATCCTCACTGACCCGGCCACGGTGAGTGTGTGCATGGAGTATCCCGTCCAAAGCTTACGCCACACCGGGGAAATCATACGAGAGCAGAGATTGCGTCTCTCAAAAGACTGCTGCATTCCTCTCTCAATTGTATTCATCTTTCCCATTTAAATTGAACCACAAGGCAAAAAACATGTTATAGGTCCCAGAAAATGAACAGGGGATGTCACTCCATCTCTCTGGTGGTTTAAAGGCATCATCAGTAAGTGCTTTGAGTCAGATGTGGGGCTCACAGGGGCCGATGTAATGGAAATCTGTGATAAATTCTATTGTAGCAACATATTATCCGATATTGTCTTACCACCCCCAAATGGTACGCTGTAATTTCTCACAACCTGATAACCTGAATCGAATGAAAGAATAACGATCAAATCAAATGGCAATAAATACTAAAGCTTTATTTAGTTTTTTTTCAAAAAACATGGAAGAAGAATAGGGGCGAATATTTCCACTTTTTTTTCACAAGGATGAGACATCACAGACACTATCATGCAGTTGACTGGATTTATTGGCCTAAATGCAAGATAAAGAGAGCATCCACAACATGAACAGAGGTTTGTGCAAATGCAGGCTTGCCTATCAGCATAACGTACACCAAAGGAATGTACAACACATCTTAACAACAGAAGTAAGCATGCAATGAATTCTCTTTTTAGAAATAAAATATATCTATGACCTCAAAATCATCCAGTGGTTTAGGGAATACACAGCAGGGCAATAGACTAGCCTGCATTACCTTCCACCCATTGTACCGTAGTGTTTAAAGCCCATGTTTGTCAGTGGTGAATGCAAAATAAATACCTCAGATTATGTACTCTTTGCAGTGCTCATTTAAAACCAGTCATTCTCCCTGCATAAATATTTTAAAGGAGACATCCACCATTGAAATCAATACCGCTAGATACAGTATGCATCAGGGTTAGCAATACCGGCAACTGACTGTGCATTTGGTCTAAAGGGTTTATTCTGAAAATGAACTAAGCAAAGGATGATTTGAGTTGATGGAGAGTGCTTTGGCTTGTGCCTGAGGGCAACATTAAATCATGAACCATGTTGTCCAGGGCCATGTTGTCCAGGGCCATGTTGTCCATGGTGGGAACAACAGTACAGCACAGCAAAGAAACAACAGGAAGGTGCGTGACTTGAGCATATGGTATTCAAATCCCGTTCCCCCTCAGGAACAGGAATACTGATTCATATCAGCATGATATCACTTGCTGTTGCTCGGAGTGTGTAATGTATGTATGGTCTTAGTGTGAGCATATGTTGGGCTGCACACAAGCCAATTTTATGAAAATGCACACTGTTTTAGCTTGTGCAATAAAGATATGGACCAAGGGGCTGTAACAGATAACAGTGTACCCCATCATCTTGCCAATGTTTCATACATTTCTCAATATAGATCTGATAGATAAGGTTTCCTGCCATTGCACAACAGTAATCCTAAAAATGAGATATCCATTCATGTGATGAATAAATCCATGGCATTATGCCATCTTGAGAAATGGTGTCATCATATTCAAACAAACACATAGTAGATATCCAAACAAAAACAAACAAATCATTAATTTAATAAATATAAAGTACTTCAATATATTACCATTGATGTCAGAACTCAGTAAAACAGAACATTGGCAAATGTTCTACATCCATTTCCCCATCCTACACGTCCCACTGCAGAGCCCCAGTGTGAAGATGAAAGTCCATGATCAAGGAGGACTCCAGATCTGGGTGTCCTGAATCAATAGGCCGAAGCTTGTGGTCCTTAGTGACAGATACACACTCACTGTTCTTCAAAGGAGCTCAGACCACAGCACACAGGAGCACTGTACCGGGGGAGTTTAGCCACAGTTATGTACATAAGAGCACATGGGCCATCTGGGAGAGATGCAAGCATTGAGGGAGAAAGGAGACAGAGGCAATGGCACGGACTGGCATCAAAATCTAAAAACCCATATTATGCTAATTGACCATCTATGGCGGGTTCAACTGAATTCCAGCCTACATGTGGTTGTCACTGTCCAGAGAAAGGTATTGATAAGCATTAGAGCCAGTTTTACAATATCCCAGACAACTGTGATGTAACCTTCCTCGTATTTCTCCATTATGAGCAAACATTTGCAATCTTTATACTGAATGCAACCTGTTTTTAGGTGTTATTCTTAGTGTATGTAAAAAATATGGGCAGACAAAATAATACGATTTCAGTGATTCAGGTTACCTCTGTTTGCATCATATCTGACGTAGATACTTGATGCACCTAAACTACGTCAGTAGAATTTTTAGCAGAAGAAGTTTATGGAACTACGTGCAAGACTTCTTACCCATGATTTATACAATCAACAAGTCAAAGTGTCAACAGAGAGAACAAAATAGTTCCTAAAAGGGGAAAATAATGGTTACGGGACATATTAATCATGGAGGGATGTGCATGTAAAGCTGCTTACCATAAGTCAGCAGCATCTCATCCAAACAAGTCAATGTGAATACAAGGCCATGATCCCACTCTCTGGTTTCTCATTAATGTCAGTGTACTCCTGTGACATTTGCACTCGTCAAACAATAGAAATCATATCAATTCCACCGTATTTAGATTCTTTACTAGACAGTGCAGTGAGGTCTTTCACATGAGCGATGGCAGGGTTATCGCATTGGAATAAGATTTCGTTTTTGAAAGACCTACAATATCGTTCACAGCCTTGTGACACAAACACCACGAAGAGCCCCATTTAAAATTTTCCTTGTTAATTCAGTTAAGAAAAGTAACTGGCTAAGGCTCCAGATAGGTCAGGTTGAGAAAAAGATAAATCCCTAAGGTATGCTTCATATGGAGGTAATGGGCATAACAGTTGATAAAGATCTGATTTATCTTGATGTCGAACTTTATCATTAATTTACACTGTACATATATTTGTTTGTATTTGTTGACGTCTTTATCATGTATACACTTCTGTAACATTTCATTTGAATGCTCTGCCATCATGCCTGCATAAGGTCACTATAAACCTGAGATTGACATAACATGTGTGTAGTCACATTGCTTAATCTGTAATAAATCACTAAGCTTTAAAACGTTGTACTGTAACGTAATATTAGTGTGAGTCATGTTACAAAATGTCAAGTTGGCTTGTACAGTACCCGTCAAATTTGGACACACCTACTCATTCAAGGGTTTTTCATCAAAACTATGAAATAACACATATGGAATCATGTAGTAACCCAAAAAGTATTAAACAAATCAAAATAGATTGTAGATTCTTCAAAGTAGCCACCCTTTGCCTTGATGACAGCTTTACTGTCACGAGGAATGCTTTTGAAGGAGTTTCCACACATGCTGAGCACTTGTTGGCTGCTTTTGCCTTGACTCTGCAGTCCAACTCATCCCAAACCATCTCAATTAGGTTGAGGTCGGGTGATTGTGGGGGCCAGGTCATCTGATGCAGCACTCCATCACTCTCCTTTGTCAAATAGCCCTTACACAACCTGGAGGTGTGTTTTGGGTCATTCTCCTGTTGAAAAACAAATGATAGTCCCCCTAAGCGCAACACAGATAGGATGGCGTATCGCTGCAGAATGCTGTGGTCGCCATGCTGGTTAAGTGTGCCTTGAATACTAAATAATTCACTGCCAGTGTCACCAGCAAAGCACCCCCACACCATTACACCTCCTCCTCCATGCTTCATGGTGGGAACCACACATGCAGAGATCATCGGTTCACCTACTCTGCTTCTCACAAATACAGAGCGGTTGGAACCAAAAATCTCAAATGCCAGATTCTGATGTCCATAGCTAGTGTTTCTTGGCCCAAGCAAGTCTCTTCTTCTTATTGGTGTCCTGTTGTAGTGGTTTCTTTACAGCAATTCGACCATGAAGTCCTGGTTTACACCGTCTCCTCTGAACAGTGGTTTTTGAGATGTCTGTTACTTGAACTCTGTGTGAAGCATTTATTTGGGCTACAATCTGAAGTGCAGTTAACTCTTGATGGTTTTTGCGACTGCAATTTTACCAGATTGACTGACCTTCATGTCTTAAAGTAATGATGGAATGTCATTTCTATTTGATTACTTGAGTTGTTCTTGTAATAATATGGACTTGGTATTTTACCAAATAGGGCTATCTTCTGTATACCCCCCTACCTTGTCACAACACAACTTATTGACTCAAACGCATTAAGAAGGAAAGAAAGGCACACCTGTTAATTGAAATGCATTCCAGGTGACTACCTCATGAAGCTGGTTGAGATAATGCCAAGAGTGTGCTAAGCTATCATCAAGGCAAAGGGTGGCTACTTTGAACAATATAACATATTAAATATATTTTGATTTTATTTTTTTAACACTTTTTTGGTTATTTCATGATTCCATGTGTTATTTCAAAGTTTTGATGTCTTTGCTATTATTCTACAATGTAGAAAATAGTAAAAATAATGAAAAACCCTTGAATGAGCAGGTGTGTCCAAATTTTTGACCCGTACTGTATATGACTACCTTTTCTGTGCAGGCATCATTTAGGAAAAGTAAAAGAAAGTGTCACCTAAATCTCTTTCCTCATAATTGAAAGACTCATGTGGTTTGATATGTTTAGATTCCCCCTCCCTCAATCCTTCAGTTGACAGGCTCTTCAGACAATACCAGTGATGGGCAGTAAGACAGAGAGACACAGCAGAGCAAAATGGACACAGAAGAGAAGCAGACTGAAGCCTTGGAGAGCCTTGAAAGTCATAAAAAAATCAGCTGAGGGCCAAGATGCCAGTATCAGGGCAGAAGGGGACAGAGAGCCTGTGACCATAGTTGATCAACTTTGGGAGGGATTCACCTGCATGCATCCTCCAGCATCATGCTGAACAGGCAGATGGATGCACAGCCAGACAGAGGGACATGATCCGAACGGAGAGAGAAAACAATCCAAAGGTTTCTGTTCCAGTCTGTGTGTGAACACTGTACGAATGAAAAAGGAATGATAACAACACTAATATTAATGACCATGGTTCTTGGTCCAGAGCAGCGATCTGCACCCTCTCTCTCTCTGGACTGAGATGTGGTCAGGCCGTGGTCCCCACTGCTGGTAGTGATTCTGTAGGGGTGTTGGCAAGGGAGGTGGGAGAGTCACATGATGGGACGGGCGGCATGGGGCAGATGGCCTTGTGACTGTAGTACTCCACCACCTGGTTGGGCACCTCCGCCAGGACACATTTGGCCAAGGCAGCAGGCGAGGCCTGTGAAAAATAGAACACAGCTTTAGTCTGGACAGTTCTGGCACAAGACCCCAAAGGGTTAAAGCAATCATTTTCAGTGGCACCTAAATCCAATGAAACTCTGGGCAAATTGTTTTTTAACCTAACAAAGGAAGAATGGAAAGAGGGCTTTGTGTTTTCCGTTGTTTGGGCAGCGGTCAAAAGGAAAGAGGGCTTTGTGTTTTCCGTTGTTTGGGCAGCGGTCAAAAGGAAAGAGGGCTTTGTGTTTTCCGTTGTTTGGGCAGCGGTCAAAAGGAAAGAGGGCTTTGTGTTTTCCGTTGTTTGGGCAGCGGTCAAAAGGAAAGAGGGCTTTGTGTTTTCCGTTGTTTGGGCAGCGGTCAAAAGGAAAGAGGGCTTTGTGTTTTCCGTTGTTTGGGCAGCGGTCAAAAGGAAAGAGGGCTTTGGGGAGCACACAGACAAATCACATCAAGGCATTTTTGCATTTTTCATCATTACTTTTCTAAATTAATGGATTTTCTTTCCTGGTGACGAAAAATAATTTTTTTAGGAGGGTTTTCTGAAGCTCCTCCATCTGTAGCACTGGCAAGGCCAGCAGAGGAGAGGCTGCCTGGCTGTTAGCATGTCTTCAAAGCCCCATTGGAGGGTAATGCTATTACTGAAGGGGCTTTGGAGGTCACACTGGGAGACTTAATGGCCGCCAGCATCGCTATTATAAAAAGTACTGCAGTTTCTGAGAACTTGGAGACCCACAGCTCTCTGTTCTTTTGGCTTGGTTGGAATATGACTGCGGCATAGCATAATAGAGGGAGGTAGGGAAGGATGGAGGTACAGAATAAGGAAGGGAAGGAAGGGAATACTGACCGTTTTGAAGTCTCTGAAGGGCACAAACTGCACAATGTCCCTGAGGACGGGCTCTCCTTTGGGTGAGCGCAGCACCCCGTCATCCCCGTCCAGGATCTGCATGTCTGTGAAGTCTGCATTGCCCACGCCAACGATGATGATGGACAGGGGCTGGTAGGAGGCACGCACGATGGCCTCGCGTGTGTCTGCCATGTCTGTCACCACGCCGTCTGTGAGGATCAGCAGGATGTGGTAACGCTGGAGGTGAGAGGAAAGAGGAGAGGGTTGCGGTTGCCTGTTGACCTTTTGTCACCACACACTTCAGTGCCCTTGGTTTGTCTGTGTGTAACACGTCATCCTCTGAAATCTGACTGCTCCCACTGAGAAAAGTAATGATGCATTCATCTCTAGTCCCATCAATACCTCTCTCTCTCCCTGCAGGATATCAATACGAATGAGAAAATCCTCAACATCTACAGATATCCTACATTTGCCTAAGAATTTTACATATGAGGTCTATAAGTGTATTTTTTATTTATTTGTATTTTTTATTTCACCTTTATTTAACCAGGTAGGCCAGTTGAGAACATGTTCTCATTTACAACTGCGACCTGGCCAAGATAAAGCAAAGCAGTGTGACAAAAACAACAACACAGAGTTACAAACAAACAAACGTAGGGTCAATAACACAATAGAAAAAAATATATAAAAAATCTATGTACAGTGTGTGAAAATGTAGAAGAGTAGGGAGATAGGCAATAAATAGGCAATAGAGGTGAAATAATTACAATTTAGCATTAACACTGGAGTGATAGATGTGCAGATGATGATGTGCAAGTAGAGATACTGGGGTGCAAAAGAGCAAGAGGGTAAGTAATAATATGGGGATGAGAAAGTTGGGTGTGCTATTTACAGATTGGCTGTGTACAGGTACAGTGATCGGTAAGCTGCTCTGACAGCTGATACTTAAAGTTAGAGAGGGAGATATAAGACTCCAGCTTCAGTGATTTTTGCAATTCGTTCCAGTCACTGGCAGCAGAGAACTGGAAGGAAAGGTGGGCAAAGTAAGTGTTGCCTTTGGGGATGACCAGTGAAATATACCTGCTGGAGCGCGTGCTACGGGTGGGTGTTGCTATGGTGACCAGTGAGTTGAGATAAGGCGGGGCTTCACCTAGCAAATACTTATAGATGACCTGGAGCCAGTGGGTTTGGCAAAGAATATGTAGTGCGGGCCAGACAACGAGAGCATACAGGTCGCAATGGTGGGTAGTATATGGGGCTTTGGTGACAAAATGGATGGCACTGTGATAGACTGCATCCAGTTTGCTGAGTAGAGTGTTGGGGGCTATTTTGTAAATTACATTGCCGAAGTCAAGGATCGGTAGGATAGTCAGTTTACGAGGGTATGTTTGGCAGCATGAGTGGAGGAGGCTTTGTTGCAAAATAGGAAGCCGATTCTAGATTTTATTTTGGAGATGCTTAATGTGAGTCTGGAAGGAGAGTTTACAGTCTAACCAGACACCTAGGTATTTGTAATTGTCCACATATTCTAAGTCAGAACCGTACAGAGTAGTGATGCTAGTCAGGCGGGAGGGTGCGGGCAGCAATCGGTTGAAGAGCATGCACTTAGTTTTACTAGCATTTAAAAGCAGTTGAAGGTTTAAAAGCTTGTTTGAAGGTTTGTTAGCACAGTGTCCAAAGAAGGGCCAGGTGTATGCAGAATGGTGTCGTCTGTGTAGAGGTGGATCAGAGAATCACCAGCAACAAGAGCGACATCATTGATATATACAGAGAAAAGAGTTGGCCCGAGAATTGAACCCTGTGGCACCCCAGTAGAGACAGACAACATGCCCTCCGATTTGACACACTGAACTCTATCTGAGAAGTAGTTGGTGAACCAGGTGAGGCAGTCATTTGAGAAGCCAAGGCTATTGAGTCTGACGATAAAAATGCAGGTCGATGAAGACGACTGCACAGTACTGTCTTATATCGTTTAGGACCATGAGCGTGTCTGAGGTGCACCTCTGACCAGCTTGGAAACCAGATTGGATAGTGGAGAAGGTACGATGGGTTTCTAAATGTTCAGTGATCTGTTTATTAACTTGGCTTTCAAATATTTTAGAAAGGCAGGGCAGGATAGATATAGGCCTGTAACAGTTTGGGTCTAGAGTGTCTCCCCCTTTGAAGAGGGGGATGACCATGGCAGCTTTCCAATCTTTGGGGATCTCAGATGATACAAAAGAGAGGTTGAATAGGTTAGTAACAGAGGTTGCAGATTGTCTACCCCAGCTGATTTGTAGGGATCCAGATTTTGCAGCTCTTTCAGAACATCAGCTGTCTGGATTTGGGTGAAGGAGAAGCGTGGGGGGGGGGGGGGGGTCTTGGGCAAGTTGCTGCAGTGGGTGTTGAGATGTTGGCCGGGGTAATGGTAGCCAGGTGGAAAGCATGGCCAGCCATAGAAAAATGCTTATTGACATAGTCGATTATCGTAGATTTATCGGTGGTGACAGTGTCTCCTATCCTCAGTGCAGTGGGCAGCTGGGAGGAGGTGCTCCTATTCTCCATGGACTTTACAGTGTCCCAAAACTATCATCATATTCCTATGTATTCTCCTCTCAGATGCCCCATGAGTCCTTTGGCATTAAAGTGCCCCGGCTGCAGTTTTAACTCATGTCCTGAATTATTTTTGCATTGATCCTTTGTTGATCCTTTGTTCTCATTTACTGATCAGAAGAAGAAGGGATGATTGAATAATAGATCAGTACAAGGACGAAGGAGAAGAAACGGACAGAATGATGAAAAAGTGTTTCAAATGTAATGGGAATAGCCAGAGGGCTAACTAATGTAGGAACACATTGATATTAAAGGCCTTGAGCATTCTTGTTAACTCAATCCTTACCACGTTTCATGGAGATATTAAAGGTGCTTTTGCAGAACATCAATAAATTATAACAGATTTATACAATGGGTTGGTCTAATCCTGGATGCTGATTGGTTAAAATCGAGTTCCTGCCGGTGTCTATTTCACAAGTTACCACCGGCTAAAGCTGGGAAATGCCTATTTACTGTTCCATCTCACTGTGCTGTCTCATCAGCCCAGCCAGACAATTTATAAACTTAATCTCCACTGTAAAAAGCATCTAGACATTATCTCCCATTTCTTTTAGACTAGTATTTGGTTTTCAACAGCAGAGATTTGTATAAACCTTGCTGTCTGTGGTTACCAGGGTGCTCGTTATGGCGCACACCTGTCACCAGCGTTATGCGCATCTGCGCATAATGACACTCACCTGGACTCCATCACCTCCCTGATTACCTGCCCTACATATGTCACTCCCTTCGCTTTCTTCCCCAGTTGTCATTGTTCCTGTTCCATGTCGGTGCGCTGTATTGTCATTTATTAAATGTATTCACTCTCTGAACTTGCTTCCCGACTCTCAGCGTACATCGTTTACATTTCTCTTTCCAGCTTCAGTTTGAAGTAATTGTGCTAGCTGTGTCATTGGCTAGCTCTTCCAAACAGTGTACTGGTGAGAGAGCAAATGTTCTATGCCAGGCGAAATCGCTCATTGGTATGGCTGTATCCAAATGTCACTAGAAAACAGTTTAAATAAACAAATGCAGCTACTTTTGTCATTCTGGCTGCACTGTTTGTGACTGTTAGCCCAAGTTGGCTAGCTAGCAATAAGGGGATAAGAACGTTGCCACAGTCAGCATGACAACAGAACATTTAGAACAAATGTCTATAGAATAAAGACTGGGTCGTGTCTCCAGCAACTGAGCCAGCCGGCTTGGGTAGCAATCCTAGATTTGTGTCGGGACTATCTTGTGGAAGGACGAAATAGTATGAATAAATTAACATGTTTAATGGAAATATGTCTCATTATTTGAAATTGCTGGTATCCCATTGCATAAAAGTGATAATTCCCTCAAACACGGTGTTTGGCGGATATATTGGCACCGTTTGCAGGCCCGAGACTAACACCCGTGCCAATATCCTCCAAACACGGCTTCTCGGGCATTGTCACTTAATTAGACAAAAACATTTAATAGTGAATGACATCACTATCATGTTTTTCACAACCATACACCTACATGGTCTGTATTGGCTGACTGGTATTAATTGTGTAAAAGCTGAGCTGAGCCTGGGACAGCTCATCCAAGGAGGCTCAATGGGTGGGATATCAGTTATGGACATTTTTACTTTTCTCCATATCATGCAGGCCTGTACTGTACAGCACTCCATTACAGCAGTAAAGGGACACTTACTGAAGCATCTTTGATGGTCTCCTCTCCTGCTGACAGCTTGGCTATCCTGCTGATGATGGGAGAGACGTTGGTGGGACCATACAGCTGGATCTTAGGCAGGCAGTTCTGGTAGGCCTCCACCACCCCCTGAATCTCTGATTACACACACAAACACAGGCGTTCTACTGTGGGTACACGCCTTAAAGTGGCACATTGAGGAAGGAAAGGAGGGAGACAGGTGGGCTGGAGTAAAATAACTAAGGGACAAAGTATTACTGGAAATGTACATTTGTAGTGCTCTGTGTCCATTAAAGGTGGATTCTGAGAGCGGGGAAAGCACTCTCAAGCTCCACATGCTATCCAGTATGCACATTTTCCATTGTAAAATGTCAGCGGATTTAGATTGATGGAGGGTCGGGCAGAGCTGCTGAGATGTTCAGAAGTATAAGGTACCCAGAGGAGGCTTCATCTCTGTTACCTTCACATTCATCGTCCTCTGGGTTGAAATTGATGGCAAAGTCATGGGACACCTGTTTGTTGGGAAATAAAACAAGGTCAGACACTGTTGTACTGGAAATGAGTGTAGACAAAATCCCTATGCCTCATTCGAAATACAACTGGGGTCTTCAAGGACACTCATTTATTTCAGTCCACATTTTACGATCATTTGAATGTCTGGAGTAGCGGTGGAATAAATGAAAATATAGGACCATAAGTCCACATAAAGCTTACTTTGAGTATGAGAATGACCCTGTTCCTGATACAAAATGGTCCAGTTATCTTACTGAACAAAGCCACAGCCACACAGCCTTTTGAGAACTTTTACTATTTTGGGTAAATACAACAGCTTTGGGCTCTTGGACTATTCTAAGTGACAGCAACAATACAGAATTGACAGATTTGGTTTTATAGCATTTTAGCAGCCTGGGGTTCAGAAAGTTTTCAGACGTGCCATTTTTCTATCCAATCAAAACAACCATCTTTTTGGTCCAGTGTATGTACCTTTGAGAAGACAGATGTCATTAAGCCATAATTACAGAACTTACAGTAGATAAGACTATTTATAAGCTAATGCACAGCACAGAACAGAAGCAGAGTCTGATAGCCTTATTTGATCTTTTCTCGATCTGTTGACCTGCCAGTACTTCAGTGTGCCTGTGATTCTCCATCTCTGGAAGCAATCTGTGTGTCTGAAAGTGATGTGTGTGTGTGCGTCTCTGAAAGCGTTGTGTGTGTGTGTGTGTGTGTGTGTGTGTGTGTGTGTGTGTGTGTGTGTGTGTGTGTGTGTGTGTGTGTGTGTGTGTGTGTGTGTGTGTGTGTGTGTGTGTGCGCATGGCACTTCAAACCCTCTCCCCAGGGTGCTAGTTAAAACAACAGCCAGATCTCTGTTCTCCATGCCAAATCTGCTAAAACAACGCCCCTGTCTCGCTCCTGAAACCTTCTGACAAGTGGCCATCAACACCAAGGAGCCATGCTTGCCATTATTCTAATTCCTCAGAACATGTTATTTTCTCGGGGACAGGTTGGTATTTCCAGAGAAGGGGCTTGTGAATAAAAATAAACTCAATTATGAATTTGAAATGTGAGATTTTGACAGAGTGATGAATGGTGTCAGGATATAGGGCAATCAGCCCGTTCAATATATAGACTCAGGGCATGGGCAAATACCAAGAGGGGAGAGGATGGAGGGAAAATAAACAGTGTGGGGAAATATTATAACAACTAAACAAGATAATACTCACCTCATAATTGGGTGGAATTCTGGCACCAAATCCCAAGGCGGAAAATCTTTTGTCACTAAAATGTAAAGTAAATCAATCATAAAATAATACTGTTGTCGCTGTTACAGTAGGGTTACACGGTCACTGATCAAATGGAAGATACTTGTTGAGAACATTACTGTAATTTATCTCTTTCACACAGAAAAAAACTACACTGCAAATCCCTCCTTTTAAGACTTGTTTACAATTTAACCAGTTAGGACACTCAAATGGCAATGTAAGATTTGCTTCTTTGTTCCAGCTGTCAGTTTGCACCTATGGGGTGAGATTATGTTACTCCCCGCCAACAAGTGGTAATTGTGCGGTCACAATTGCTGTATTCCCCACATCATTATCGATATCATTCTAATATGCTGAGCTGATGCAGTACTACTATATGCTCTGCCATATTGGGGCGGCAGGGTAGCCTAGTGGTTAGAGCGTTGGACTAGTAACTGGAAGGTTGCAAGTTCAACCCCCAAGCTGACAAGGTACAAATTTGTTGTTCTGCCCTTGAACAGGCAGTTAACCCACTGTTCCTAGTGATCACACGGTGAGCTGTGGGGCTCACTGAGCAGTATGCGAGCCGAGACAAGAAACAAAACACGAGTCGTCTTAGTGCAAACGGCAGAAAGAGAGGGTTGAAGAAAGGATTCAAATATGAGATGGAATGATTAGTGAGTTACAGCTCTCTCTCTCTCTGACAGGGAATGTGTGTATCTATCACTCTCCAATCCATGTGTGCTGGGCTGTGCTAGCTTCTTTTCCATCACATTAGTAGTACTGCCTAAATACATGATTTTATCTCTGCTATCAGGACATTGCTTTCATGCAGAAAAAAAGTGGAGTCTCGAGCACCGTGGCAATCTGAATGAACATCTCCATAATAACATCTTGGTTTCAGTCATCAGCATTTGAAAGGAGCTGTTTTAATTTATTTACTGCAGCAGGAAGGGGAGAGAGTGGTGACATGGGCTGGGAACACTAAAGCAGGAAGTAATAAGCATTCAATTGAAGATTTGCCTGTAAAGCCCTCATTAGAGACAACTAAAGGACTCTAAACTTTAATATCCCATCTCTGGCTGATTGATACGTGATACGTTAATGGAAAAACAGATGATAAAACCCTTCTGGTCTCATCATCCACCCTTGGGAATTAAGAATGATCATCTCTGTGCTAAACATAGTAATCTTCAATTGGGCTTCCTCTGTCTCAGGAGATGGTATACTCTCTCAGGATGCCGCTCTCTCATGAGAAAGAGAGAAGCTGTCCGAACAACCAAGGCCACTACAAAGGCAACTGGTTTCCAAATGCACAAAGGTTGCTGCCATCCCCGATATTCACAGTTTGCTTACAGCTGCTCATTCTTTTCTCTCTAAAGACTGACAGGGGAGCATCTAACAAGCAAGCCAATCAAAAATATATTCATTTTTTCAAATCAAATTGGGCTTGGTGGATGTATAGTACAACACATGTGGAACGTCATCCCCAAAACCATGGTCCTTTGCTCTAGCAGGCCTAGTAATACATGAGGGCACTCACAGACACACGCACAGACACAGACACACACACAGACACAGACACAGACACAGACACAGACACAGACTCACACACACACACAGACACAGACACAGACACAGACACAGACACAGACACAGACACAGACACAGACACAGGCACAGGCACAGGCACAGACACACACACAGACACACGCACAGACACGCACAGACACACGCACAAAACAGACACAGGCACCGACACAGGCACCGACACAGACACCGACACAGACACACGCACAGACACACGCACAGACACACGCACAGACACACGCACCGACACCCGCACCGACACAGACACACACACCGACAAAGACACAGGCACAGACAGACGCACAGACACACACACACACACACAGACACACACACCGACACAGGCACAGACACATGCACAGACACACGCACAGACACACGCACAGACACACGCACAGACACACAGACTCCGTTCTGTCCATTAGAGGAAGATGCTCAGACTGCCCTCTAAGCACAGAAACTCAAGGCCCCATCTCTCTGATTCAGAGGGGTTGGTTTAAATGCGGAAGACACATTTCAGTTGAATGCATTCAATTGTACAACTGACTAGGTATCCCCTTCCCTTTCTATCAACCCAGGGAAAAGAGAGCTGGTAAAACATCTTGGATCAATGAAGGAAAGCAGAAGACATGATTTCTCTCTCTGCCCCCAGTCGAGTTATAGAAATGCTCTCTTTTTGTTCCCTCCATCAACACTTTGGTCCTTAATCTCCTTAATCCTCAACTCCTTAATCCTCAGATGAAGAAAGAGGGGAAAGTGGACCTCCTCTCTCCCTCCACCCTCCGTGGGGAGATTTAAGCAGATTCTGTCAATGGCTAATCCTGCGTTTAATGAATCCCACAGGACAGCGCTATCCAGGAGAAAGGACAGGAATAACCTGCAGGAGCAATGGAGGTGTACGAGAACAAAATTGGCTGCAACACAACGTGCCGAAAACACATTTTCTCTGACAGCAAATCATGACAAATGAGTGAATAAACTGCATGCAGGGTCAAATTGGACGGATAGTTTTGTTAATTATTGTCTGTAATGCAAGGGAGATCCATCACAACGGGCAAATGAGAAATGGGCCTACAACATACTCTCTGCTCGGCGGTGGCAAAGCCAGTTTCAAGTTCTATAATACAATTCAAACTACTCAACCACTGATGTCTGATATCGCTGCCTTCAATAGCTATCTTTGACATACTGCTGTTGTTGTTTGTCTTGTATCTTTCTATTCTATCTAGTCGGTGGTGTTTTGTCCAAACAGAAAGCTCATTACAATACATCCGACTTATAATTTTAACATAACGGCGAGATCGACCTGAAACAACTTCTCAAAGTTTCCTCAGCGATTTATCTTACCTTTCTCCTCTGACGCAAATGCAGTCAATATGTTCCAGAGCTCCTGTAGTATCAAGAGAAGAGGCTGTACAAATACTTCCACTGGAGCTACTGCTACTTAGTTCTGATGCTTGGTGCTTCTCTGTTCTATCAGTCAGTTTAATACATTGTGGGAATAGAACCTGGTGTTTGAGAAAATGTAGAGGTGCCACAAGTTCCCGAGAGTGAAAGAAACTGGCTTTCAAGTCTGACTATGGTTCCCCCAGATAAAATAGACATTCTCTGGGAAGTGGCCTTTCTGTGTAGTGGTATACATATTCTCTTTGATTGTGCTCAACGTTTTAGGATTCTTATGCCTTTTTCCAATTGAGCCTGGATTAAACATCACAACCTTCAGGTTGGTTCAGTGTGTGTGGAGTAGTAGTCCACCTCTGCGTCTTTTCTTAAGCAGCACATGGCTGTACTAAGTGATAAGTCCCAAGTAGAGAACTAATTATGGCTCACAGACTGCTATGCTGTGGAGGACTACCACCCCGGTAGACAGCCATATTTCAACGTGACACCAATAAGAAGAGTGGGAGAGCCAAATGTGAGGCTGTTCACAGGCCTGTTCATGAGGATGGCACCAATGTGTGGGCTCCATGTTGGCACCTCTTTTTCACTTCCACGTGACATGGTGTGAGAGCGGATCTTGCAGGCGGGTGTCTTCACTGAGCCCTGTTCCCCTCTCAGTAGGAGAACCAGCCACTTCCCACTCAGAGCAAAAGGTGCCCGGCTCCTAATCCAGCTCCTACTGTGTAAAAGTGATCAAACATCACCTGATGTTCACCACAAGAGGCCTGCATGCCCACGTTGTGCACCTGAATAACAGCCTGGCGTGGGAGGAGATAACCCACAATATGTAACGTAGGCGCAACACCTAAAGGCATGTTTGTGACACCC
The DNA here is from genome assembly GCF_045791955.1 of Oncorhynchus clarkii lewisi. Taxonomy (NCBI): domain Eukaryota; kingdom Metazoa; phylum Chordata; class Actinopteri; order Salmoniformes; family Salmonidae; genus Oncorhynchus; species Oncorhynchus clarkii. The sequence continues at coordinate 65,167,350 of NC_092152.1, read as the reverse complement.
AACACCAAACTGAGTTAGCTACCTACACATCTCTTTTCCAGGTAGCTAGAGTTTGTGTCTCTCCAACAGGTCTTCTGCTGTTCTAGAGTTATCTCTTGCTTTCTTTAATTAGGCAGCCAACGTTCTCCACACATTCAAGAGGAGGAGCCAACACTGGCATGACTCACAGTGTAAATCCTCATTTGGCTCTGTGCCGACAGACAAGAGGATCTTTCCTCTAAAATAGACCCAATTTGAAATAATTTGTTTCTAATTAACCAGTGTCTGACAAGACTGTCTCCGATAGCCCTGGTGTATATTGAATAAATATTGAATTAGTCATTTATAAATGAGGAGTGTAACAATAATATAATAACCAGTCAATGACATATCCTTAACAAATACAGTATAAGGAAAGTCATGTGACAACACACACAAATTAAAAAATACAGACTGTCTCTCCAACTCTCCCCAGCCATTGAAACCATTATCTCCCCAAACCCTTAAGAGCCCTGTGCACCCTTCTTCTGCCATCTCTCCACTTCTACCTATGGCTCTGCTGTTACCTCTCCTCTGCCCTCTGCCCTCTGTCCCTCTCTACCCCTGTCTCTGCCCATCCTGCTACTGTCCCTCCCTGCCTCTGCTAATCCTGCTGTGCCACTGCGCCAGGCTGGGTGTCCTCTCCTCTGGATCGGGGTAATGATCCCTTGCCAGCCGTGGAGGGGGATCTGGCCGCTCCGCCAGGCACAGGCAGTCTTTGCCAGGCTGAGACAGAATAGGATATCACAGGGTGCAGTGAGCACCACAGGACAGAGGAAATGCTGCATCCGCCACCACGGATGGAACAAGACCTGCTGTCTACTGCTTTGCTTTGTGCCCATTCCAACAACAGCAGCAGAAACAGCAGTGGCAGCAGTAAATCTAAGCAGACTAGCCTCATCTCAAACACTGATTCTGCCTCCAAGCAACTTCATCTGAGATTTCCCCAGGGCCTCCTCATGCATTTGTAATGTCTGTGTAAAGGCAATTTGTTTGCTCTAATTTCCTCCTAGTAAGGTGGAACTATAGGGATTTAATGAAAGTGTCGGCAGTGGGCATGAGAATTGCAGGTGGACCTTAATTTAATTAATGCATGAAAATGACTGTTTTTTTTGTTTTGGCGGTGTCAAATCCACAAGCGGCTCCTTGCGTTACCTTATCTCGGACACTGCCATTGGATGCAGCAAAACCACACCCACCTTTATATGGGACAAATCCCATGCAGCCGTGTTAGAAGTTCATGCAGTCACATTACAAGTTCAGGCACTCGAATGTGTGATGTTATATTGTCTACACCTCGATTAGACTGATAGCCTATCCCCATCCAAATGAAAATGAAAACATGCACACTTTCTATTGCAGTTTTGAACTTCTAACGCGGTAGGGATAATAGGAAGGGAGTGATTTGTAACACACAAGAACAGCCATTTGCCGATTTGCGGGCTCATACCGCAGTTACACCTTCAACACCGGCAAAACAACGTGAGTTATCACTCGATCTGATTGAATCGAGGCCTTATCATTGTAATAATTGTTCAACTCTGTCATTCATTTTCCAACTCATGCTTTAGTGAGTAGTAAAAAGGATCCTCTGAATTCTATTCTATTTCAGCATTCCACGAATTCCATTACCTCTTCATAGCTGGAAATTAGATGGAGTAGAACCACTGTCTCGGTTAAAGTTAAATTTCCCAATGATAGACATACAGAGAGCAGCCCCACAGATAGAGATCAAGATAAGGCTGGGCAGAGAGGCGTGGTGCTGACTAACCTGTCATAATCCTGACAGATCTCCCCCACTGCTATCAAAGCCTTCAGATACTCATTGGGCTGGTACGGGTTGATGTAGTGTAGGGAGCAGCTGTTCCGTGGGTCTCCGTTGGAGGCTGTGAAGTCAATGGCCACCTAGAGCAATGACAGATTCATAGAAGACTGTAAACAAACCAAACACCATAAACACTAGACCTAGGGTCTACCTGTCCATGCAGATTGTGTTGAAGCAGGCTACGCTGTACAGTGCTCTGTCAAACGTGTGTTTCTATTAGAGGAAGATTATGACAAATCAATTGACTTCCATTGTGTAAGTGTCTGGAGCCTGCGCCATTGAGTGACATTTCAACCCGGGAGCGCCCTCACAAGGTCTTAAATACTGTAATATCATGTCCTCAAGCATAATTGCATAACTGCTTACGCAAGTGAATCTGTATAATATACGGTGAAAACATAAATATCTAAGATACGTAAATGAACATTGCTGAAGCCGTCTGTTAAATTTCTATTTTTATGTCCAGTCATTGCGCAGATGTTCTCAGAGCAATTTATACAACCAACATGTGTGCAGGATGCGTTGAGGACATGTCAAAAAGGAGTGACAAAGGGACAGAGATATTTCACTTCTTTGACGTCAGCAGTGCTAAAGATACGGGCACAGGGAGAACTGCAGCTTCTCAACAAGGGAAATTATCATGTAAATATTCTGCAGGTATTTTTTTAAATCATGAGTGCATTATCAAAGGACTTCTATAGTGTTCATAATTTGTGGAAGGTGATACCTAAGGCCGTCTATGCAACAATGAAGCAGTGCTCCTAACATAGCCGTGCCCCTAAATAAATATTCATTATTGCCTCAGTTATCCTTCTAAGGAGGTAGCCTTCAGTGAGAGAATCCTCCGGAAACAACGGAAAATGCTAGTCAGCAGGGTAATGTTTAATTAGTTTTAAAAAATGCAGAATGTAATGTTTCACACTTAGAGAACGTAGCATTTAATCAAAACACTGGCCTTGATGACAGCACTTAACCTGGAAATGGAACACTGGTTTAAATTTCAAAGGCAGGTTAAAATACTACGCCTATTGTCTATTCCAACACCTTAACGAAGGCAAGCAACCATTAACATGTATAGAATGTGTAGGCAGTCAGTGGATCGTACACGTTTTGAAGGTTAGCATTGCGTTGTACCATGCTGCTAAGTGATGATGACCTGCTAGTGCATGCATCGGCTGCTCAACTTACTGTAAAGTGGATTTGGCATCCTCCCATGATGTAGTCGAGGAAGGAATACACTCTGTGAAGCTGCAGAACAGAGAAGAAGCTTTTAAACTAAACCCCAGAGGTTGGGCGGTTCGGACTTGGTGGAGTACTCAATGTTTTTAGATGAGTTCTAGTTTTAACCAATGGCTGTTCCATTTACAACAGTATGTATTTTAAAACTATTATTAAACCACTACTCAGTAGCAATCAGTGTTTAGAAAACAAGTATTATGTAGTAAGCATGAACATGGAGAATGGTGATGATTTCATTTAGTCTGAGGGCAGCAGCTCTGTGATGTGCAGTGTGTTCTCTCCATGCCAGTTAGAGATCACACAGCCAGTGGGGGCGGCAGAGGATTCAAACTGAGACACAGCAGCAATCACATGAGCTGGGGATCAGTAAACTAATGAATCCAAATGAAATCATCCAAATGATAGGCTGCCGAAACAATAGGCCTGAGAGACACCAAAACAACTACACTTTAAAATACCTGCGAACTGAAAACATAGGGGGAAAAGCACGGTGACAGCCACCCACAGATGTAGTCATTTACAGATTTGGGTTGTGGGGGTGGACAGTAAACTGAGGATGATCGCCTTTCTGAAACGAGCAGTACTAATTCATCAGCACTATGTGTACATGTTCTGAGAGAGTAGAACCGTATAGCAAAGAGATGGGGATGATTCTCTATGTATTCAATAGTGGAGAGTTGCTGAGCAGGAGCTGTAAATGTTGGCTCTGACCTTGAGATCACTGAGGATGACCACCCCAGAGTTCTTGTAGTTCTTTTTCTTCAGTTTGTACTTTGGATTCATGCAATCCCATGTGACCTTCAACACAAGAGGTAGACAACACATACAGAGACACAGTTACGAGTCGTGACGTCTGCTGCAGACCTGCGGTACGACTTGCAGAACATAGAAGAGCAGCGCGACGTTCCTCTCACCTGTTTCTGTCTTTGTCAGAGATAAGTGACACATCCGTGACACACATCAAACATTCAACAGTGACTGACAGTACTCTCTCTCCGTTCGACTGACCTTGCTTCCACCGCCAAGTTTCTGCATTTCTCTGAAGGTGGCATAAAACTCTCCGATAAAGTCGTGTTTTCCCCTGGAGTCAGAATCCCAGACTAGGCACTGTGACACAACCAGACAATGACAGACAGAACTCTCTGATATTGACTGTTCATTCACCAGTAAGTTACTTCATTCACCAGTTCCGTTCATTCATTCATCAACACCACAGCAGCAACGTTAAACCATCACACTATGACTTCCTTTTTTTCTTACCTTGAGCTTCCTGTCCTCATCACAGCTACACAGAGAGATGAGAGACACTTTAAAGGGCTCCCACACGGGGTTCAGGTTGTTTTTGATTACCTGCAACAGCAAGAGCACATTAGACATGAGTAACTTTCACCACACATGGAGAAGGAGAGGTAGATACAGAGAGGAGGAATAAATGTGTCTATTACCTCAGTTCTGTGAACGAGCTGTTCCGTCCCATCATCGTTAATTCTATATATTTCCAAAAAGGGGTCTGACTTACTGAAGAGATCCTGCCAAATACACAAACCAATCAAACATAAAACACTAATTCTGGTTGAGCCATTAATGTACAGTCATTTATCTCAGTCAATCAAATAACAAAACAAGTTGTTGAAATCACACACACACACAGATGTCATCATGTTAGCTTGGTCCTCCTGGTGCTAAATTTGACACAGCTTGTCACCTGCCTGTGCATGTGGTGTATTGTTCACTGCTGTAACAAATCAAATCAGGAAAAGGGTGTGAAAGAGTCATTTAACATTGAGTCTCAAGGTAAGGCTGAGAGCAACTACAGCTTGTTGGGTCAATTGATTGTTTAGGGCTCAACAGACAGTATTTCTGTACATCGTGTAGTGTATGTGTGTGAGAGTGTTAGAGAAAGGAATGGAGGGAGAAAGAACGAGTGTGTGAGAGAGTGAGAGGGGGGCACAAAACAAGATATTTAATGTCCCCGTTTCTCGCTGCATTAGCCTGATACAGCTCCACAGGGACAGCCAGGGAGGAAAGAGAGGGAGGTAGGCCCCAATATCGTTGCCACGGCAACCCCTTGCCAGTGGCGTCACTGTGGACTGACGTGCATTCAACATTTAATCCCTGTCCAGCAATAACAGCTCTCACCACTTATATAATCAGCACCATTAATTAAGTTACCTTTGACCAGCACGGCCTACTGAGTTACATAGTGTTACAAGTTCCATAATGTCCTCCAGCAGTTTGTTCAGTACCTTGGATAGCGTTTCAGGCAGCATTACGGTATTAGAAATAAATGGGTGATATTTCATTGCCTGATCCATGTTGCTCATACTGTGGTTGTCACAGCAACTCTTTCCATCTACAATTATATATATTTTCTACGTATCTCACTTCTCGAGTACTTTGAAAACAAAAGGTTAAACATTCAAGAAGTTTAAATGCAAACCTTTGAAAAGGTACTTTGTCCGAGCCATCAACCATTGTGCTGGTAAATCAACTACAATACTAAAGTGCCTCATCATCATCTGATCACCACTGTGAAGCAGGCAGTATTTATAGCTTGAGTGGTATAGATCATGTGCATAGTCTATTGGAGTAATATTTCTCAGTGTAATGGGATCCTCAAAGTCATTGGAACGGACAGATTCCATACAAAGATAGTAACCTGGTAATTAATCTGCCTGAGCATGTGGCCACCCCTCCATCTCCAGCTCTCTGACTATTTTTCTCCCGCCCTAAAAGGGTTATTCGGCTTTCCCCATAGGAGAACCCTTTGAATAACCCTTTTAGGTTCCAGTTAGAATCATTTTTGTTACAAAAAGAACTGTTTGGGGTTTCATGTAGAACCCTTTACACAGAGGGTTCTACATAAAACCAAAAATGGTTCCAACAGGAACCAAAAAGTGCTTTTACCTGAAACCTAAAAAGGGTTCTCCTATGGGGACAGCCAAATAACCTTTTTGGAAGTTAAAGCAGTTTGCTGACAGGGTTGGGCAACTGAAATGTAATTATGTCAATAAGAAAAGGAAAGAGAACGTTTTAAAGCACACCATACCACCATTGATAAGTTTCCCTGCCTCCAATGTACACTGAAGATTTCATTAGCCTTTATTGTTTGTCTCTAAATCACAAACAGTGCAATTGGAAATCTGTTTTTATTTCCACATGAAATTGCTCATCATGACCCTATTTCTACTGGGTTAGGTCCAATCAGCCAATCAAAAAGACTGTAACTTGCTAACTCTAATAAATGCCTTACAAAGGAGCCTGGGCTCTGCTCTGATGAATAACCACTAAGCAAAACTTTACCTCCACTCCCTGTTAACTTACTCCAACACTGCTTAGAGTCAGAGGCCAATTGCACCCTTTGCTTGGTAGCATTCTGAGAGCATAGAGAGGCAGGAAGAAGATTTCTGCTATAATCATTGATGTCAGAGAGTTATTCCAGTCTTGTTGACTGAGATATGAACCTTCTGCCTTGAGCCTTGTGTGGGTGTGCCAGCTCTACTGTAGGTGCCTCAGTGCTCCAGCTCCCAAAATCTGCTGCCAAATATCTTTCGTAACCCTCCTAAATGCTCTACCGACAACAAACTCCCTCTTACTGAGCTCACCATGCATTTTCCATAGCTTTTCTCCATCAAGCCATTTCTTGAAAAACTACTGCTTTCTGTGCTGTCTTTGCACAGAGAGCCCTATGTTGGATTGATTTCCTCATCTTGTGTTAGGGCACAGGAATTTAGAATTGAAAAGGACAGGTCGATCATGTCCTTTGGATATTGCAAGGTAGCCTTTCAGAGCCAGGATACTTGAAATGTATAAATTCCTAAATTACAGACAAAAAATGGAATGGTAGGAAAAAAGGGGGGAAAATAGTATTTTGCAGATAATCACTAAGAGTATGTTTTAGCCTGAGGCAGAGAAAGTGAGGGAGAAAGACCCTGAGAGATATGCAGAGAAAAGGAGGAAGACCCTGAGAGATATGCTGAGTAAAGGAGGAATAGAAGGAGAAAGGCGGAGATATTAGTTGAGAGACAAGGAGAGAGAGAGAGTTGCTACTGTAGGAAGAACAGACACCTGCAGAGCTTCAGGGCCAGTGGTCCATTGTGGGATGCTTTGTGTGGAGGGGCTGTTTGCAAACAGAGAACCACACCGTAACATCGCTTTAGCGCGCGCGCACGCACACACACACACTCACACGCACACATGCACACACACACACACGCACACACTGATCTCACCCTCATCTTCCTCTGGCTATCTGTCTAAGGTCCGTATCTGGCTAAGGTCCATGACACACCATTCTCACAATGCTTGTCTCAACGGGGAACCAGCATTTACAGAAAGCCAAGTTCAATTCAGACTTAATAGAATAAACGCTGAAATGTACAGTGGGGAGAACAAGTATTTGATACACTGCCGATTTTGCAGGTTTTCCTACTTACAAAGCATGTAGAGGTCTGTAATTTTTATCATAGGTACACTTAAACTGTGAGAGACGGAATCTAAAACAAAAATACAAAAAATCACATTGTATGATTTGTAAGTAATTAATTTGCATTTTATTGCATGACATAAGTATTTGATCACCTACCAACCAGTAAGAATTCCGGCTCTCACAGACCTGTTAGTTTTTCTTTAAGAAGCCCTCCTGTTCTCCACTCATTACCTGTATTAACTGCACCTGTTTGAACTCGTTACCTGTATAAAAGACACCTGTCCACACACTCAATCAAACAGACTACAACCTCTCCACAATGGCCAAGACCAGAGAGCTGTGTAAGGACATCAGGGATAAAATTGTAGACCTGCACAAGGCTGGGATGGGCTACAGGACAATAGGCAAGCAGCTTGATGAGAAGTCAACAACTGTTGGCGCAATTATTATAAAATGGAAGAAGTTCAAGTTGACGGTCAATCACCCTCGGACTGGGGCTCCATGCAAGATCTCACCTCGTGGGGCATCAATGATTATGAGGAAGGTGAGGGATCAGCCCAGAACTACACGGCAGGACCTGGTCAATGACCTTAAGAGAGCTGGGACCACAATCTCAAAGAAAACCATTAGTAACACAACGCCGTCATGGATTAAAATCCTGCAACGCACGCAAGGTCCCCCTGCTCAAGCCAGCGCATGTCCAGACCCGTTTGAAGTTTGCCAATGACCATCTGGATGATCCAGAGGAGGAATGGGAGAAGGATATGTGGTCTGATGAGACAAAAAGCTTTTTGGTCTAAACTCCACTCGCCGTGTTTGGAGGAAGAAGAAGGATGAGTACAACCCCAAGAACTCCATCCCAACTGTGAAGCATGGAGGTGGAAACATCATTCTTTGGGGATGCTTTTCTGCAAAGGGAACAGGACGACTGCACCGTATTGAGGGGAGGATGCTAGATCTTGGCCAACAACCTCCTTCCCTCGGTAAGAGCATTGAAGATGGGTCGTGGCTGGGTCTTCCAGCATGACAACGACCCGAAACACACAGCCAGGGCAACTAAGGAGTGGCTCCGTAAGAAGCATCTCAAGGTCCTGGAGTGGCCTTGCCAGTCTCCAGACCTGAACCCAATAGAAAATCTTTGGAAGGAGCTACAAGTCCGTATTGCCCAGCGACAGCCCCGAAACCTGAAGGATCTGGAGAAGGTCTGTATGGAGGAGTGGGCCAAAATCCCTGCTGCAGTGTGTGCAAACCTGGTCAAGAACTACAGGAAACATATGATCTCTGTAATAGCAAACAAAGGTTTTTGTACCAAATATTAAGTTCTGCTTTTCTGATGTATCAAATACTTATGTCATGCAATAAAATGCAAATGAATTACTTAAAAATCATACAATGTGATTTTCTTGATTTTTGTTTTAGATTCCGTCTCTCACAGTTGAAGTGTACCTATGATAAAAATGATAGACCTCTACATGCTTTGTAAGTAGGAAAACCTGCAAAATCGGCAGTGTATCAAATACTTGTTCTCCCCACTGTATGTTGGATGCCTATATGTCATATCCTCCAGTAAATACAGTGTAAAGCATATGGATCTAAATAAATGTTACATTTATAAGTGTAGAAAATCCATATCATCATTGTATATCTTTCTTGTCTTGTTAATGACTGATTATGTCAAAAAGAGAGATCCAATCTTGAAATCACTATTACAGGAAAGAGGTTCAACAGCCAGCAATAAGCACAAATTCACCCATGAACTATATTGACATTTCCATCAGGAGAAGGCCCCTAATCCCTTACCTTATCATCCAGTTTCTTGGCACAGAAGAACAGTTCAACATATCCATTGTTGCCAGAAATTTCTTCAGCGTGTACCTGAAAAAAGTTTTTTTTAGTAAGTCACATTTTTGCCAATGAGAATATTTTATTTTCCGCAGGCAGACAGCCTGTTGTATGACATGTGGACAGGACCAAGAGTGTTATTACTTTAAAACTCCAACAGAAAGCTCACTCAAGCCCAGAAACGGATGTGGTTCCATTACTGTAATGCAGAGCTGACCAAACGACTGCATGGGAGCTGGGTCCAAAGTTAGTCCACAAGACTGTTTGGTTGGCCCCCAAAAGGAATGCACTAATAGCTAAAAAGTGTATTATTCTGCATATTTAAAGGAATATTACAGACATGCTACATTTTGTGAAAAAGAGAGAGAGAGAGAGAGAGAGAGGGAGAGAGAGAGAGGGAGAGAGAGATCATATAATCCATGTACACAAACAACAAGTGTTCAGTTGAAAATTGTTAATAAACACACAGATTTTCTTCCTCAGGGCCATGGGGTGAGACAGGGATGCAGCTTGAGCCCCACCCTATACAACATATACACTGAGTGTACAAAATATTAGGAATGCCTTCCTAATATTGAGTTGCACTCCATTTTACCTTCAGAACAGTCTAAATTCATCGGGGCATGGACTCTACAAGGTGTTGAAAGCATTCCACAGGGTTGCTGGCCCATGTTGACTCCAATGCTTCCCACAGTTGTGTCAAGTTGGCTGAACCATTATTGATACACAGAGGAAACTGTTGAGCATGACAAACCCATCAGTGTTGTAGTTCTTGACTACACTCAAACCGGTGCGCCTGGCACTTACTACCATATCCCTTTCAAAGTCACTTAAATATTTTGTCTTTCCCATTTACCCTATATATGGCACACATACACAGTCAATGTCTTAATTGTCTCAAGGCTTCAAAATCCTTCTTTAACCTGTCTCCTGCCCTTCATCTACACTGATTGGAGAGGACTTAACAAGTGACATCAATAAGTGATCATAACTTTCACCTGGTCAGTCTCTATCCAGGAAATGTTTTGTACAATCAGTGTACAATATATCAATGAATTGGCGAGGGCAGTGGAACAGTCTGCAGCATCCGGCCACACCCTTCTGGACTCAATCAAATGTCTACTGTTTGCAGATGATCTGGTGCTTCTGTCCCCAACCAAGCAGGGCCCAACAGCAGCACCTAGATCTTCTGCACAGATTATGTGACACTTGGGCCCCCATGAATCTCAGTAAAGAGAAAAATAATGGTGTTCCAAAAAAGCTCCTGTTACCAGGACAACAAATATAAATGAAATCTAGACACCGTTGCCCTAGAGCACACAAAGAACTATACCTACCTCGGCCTAAACATCAACACAACAGTTACCTTCCACAAGGCAGTGAAGGATCTAACAGATAAGGCAGGAAGGGCCTTCTACGCCATCAAAATGAATATTCAACCAGTCATCCCAATTACGATCTGGCAAAAAATACTTCAATCAGTTATAGAAGCCATTACTCTCTATGGTTGTGAGGTCTGGGGTCGACTCACCAAACAAGAATTCACAATATGGGACAAACACACACTTGAGACTCTACATACAGAATTCTGCCAAAAAATATACTTTGAGTACAACGCAAAGCCCCAAACAATGCATGCAGAGCTGTTAAATTCTATAACCACCTAAAAGGAAGTGATGACCACACATTCCACCACAAAGCCCTCACCTACAGAGAGATGAATCTAGAGAAGTGTCCCCTCATCCAGCTGGTTCTGGGGTTCTGTTCACAAACACAAACAGACCCCACAGAGCCCCAGGACAGCAACACAATCAGACACAACCAAATTATGAGAACACACTAAGATAACTATTTGACACACTTTTGCTGTGACCAAAAAAGAGAGCAAATTGTAATGCTATCAGTCCCTAAACAGTGAGTACACAGTGGCAAAATACCTGACTACTGTGACTGACCCAAAATTAAGAAACTCCTTGTCAATGTAAAGACTCATAGCCTTGCTATTGAGAAAGGCCACCATAGGCAGACCTGGCTCTCGAGAGAAGACAGGCTATGTTCCCATTACTCACAAAATGAAGTGGAAACTGAGCTGCACTTCCCAACATTCTGCCAAACATATGACCACATTAGAAATACATATCTCCCACATATCACACAGACCCACAAATCATTTGAAAACAAATCACACATTGATATACTCCCATATCTGTTAGGTGAAATACTGCAGTGTGCAGTCACATCAGCAACATTTGTGGCCCGTTGCCATGAAAACAGGGCAACCAGTGGAGCACAAACAACATGGTAAATACCACCAATATTTATCTGTTTATTTATCTTCCCCTACTATTCATGCTACAACTATTTGCACATTGCTAAAACACTGTACATAACACTTTAAATGTCTATCTTTTTGAAACCTTTTTGAGTTCAATATTTTCAGTTAAATTCTAATCGTTTTTGGTTGATGTTGTTTTGTGTCTTCTCACTTTTGTTTATTGTTTATTTCACTTGCTTTGGCAATGTAAACAAGTTTCCCATGCCAATGAATCCCATTTGAATTGAATGGAGAGATGAGAGGGGAGAGGGGAGAGGGGGGAGGGGAGAAAGGAGAGATGAGAGGGGAGAGGGGAGAGATGAGAGGGGAGAGGGGAGAAAGGAGAGATGAGAGGGGAGAGGAACTTAGGGAGAAGGGAGCACTCTAAAAGGAGACACTAAAAGGAGACACAGTGTTGCATAGCTAATGGTGTGGTCAGAGCCCAAAGAGTTCCAGATCACTACAATGAGCCCATTACAGTGAGTGCTGCTCACCTTCAGAACCACTCCTGACGAACAATTAGAAGGTTACAAGTCATCTCAACACATTAGGACAAATTGTATTGGCCCTTTACTGCCCCTCACCTCCTAAATAAGTGTAATTATACGCCGGTAAGCCAGTGAATCAAGTGCTGTCTATCTAACAGGACTTTATCTGTGTTAAAATGCACGACTACTACAATAATGAACAACATCTGTTGACTAACGGCATACAACGGTACCTTAATCCCTACCATTTTATAAACTGTTCTCCACATCCCATGTCCCCATATGCATATCTGAGAGATGTGTTACAAAGACTGGGGAGGGATTTTTCACACAAAATAAAAACAGTTGACTGTTGTTCTGCCACCTTCCAGATTAGCCTGCAGGCACATTACAGGCAGACGCCATGTCATTGGGATCCATCTCACGGACAGACCTAACAAAGCCCAGGTCCATTATCATATCAGGAAAAGCCATTTTCAGAAACACCATGACACAGGTTAGCACTAATTCACTAGAATGCATTAAGCCCACACTGCTACAGGACGTGCTTAAACAAACCCATTATATCCCCCAAAACCGCCTCCCAGCAAGCTGCCGTCATGTGATCGCACCCAATCAATGGCCATAATGGCAACACTAGCCCGGAGGGAAAGATCCTCAAATTCCATCTGTACTTTGGCCATTTCCATCACAAGCAACTCATTCTCAGCCCTTCTCTCCAAGGGCAATTTATGCGTAGTTTGTTAGGGTAAAATCAATAAAGATAGGTCTCAATAAGGCAAAAGGTCTGTTGTTGACATCGGATTCACTCCTTGGTTAAAACTCCTTCTCTTTTCTCCTCTCATCTCTGCAGTATAAGAAGGCACAGAGATCACAGACTCTGCACCTCTGACTTAACAGGAGCAGTGAGGAACGCTGACTCTTCCTCCCACTCCACTAAAGGTCAGATTTGCAGGCTTGTTAAACTGTGTTGTTCCCTTTTGTATGGCAATGTAATGTTGGCCTGGCAGATGGTGTTGAGACCATCCAACTGAAACAACACTCTGTGCTTTAACGTCCCCCTCTCTTTGTCATGACAGATATTGTATATGAGTCATTATTCTTTGTAAAGAGAAGCATCCTTACATCACAGGATTCACATCATCTACTTGCTTGAATTGATTTAACAAGTCATTGCATTTGATTTTGCTTGCCACTGTTACTGCAACAGTGAGCCAATGGTGAGCGAGATCAATAGGGTGATGAATAGGGGGAAACTACCGTGATGGTGGATTTCCCAGCGTACTTCGCATACTTTAGGAACAAAGGCTTCACCATCTTCTTCTGGGCTACAATCTGTGGAACACAGGAAAACTATTGAGGACTGGTGACTAGTGAAGCAGTGAGAAGTATTACCGGACAATTAGTACGAAAGCAGTTTGAGAGCAGTGTGACGAGGACTGGTGACCTCTAACCTTTACCCTCTGACCTCTGTTGTTGGTGAGCAGCAACTCGGCACACTGTTCCATTCAGTTTATGTGTGGTGAGTGATTTGATTAGACATAAGAAATGGTACATTGGATAACTGAGTGGAAGGGTCAGACATTCAGTACAGGACCTGGCCGAGCGTACACTCCACTCCACCCAGGAAGTCGTCGTCGCGGGTGCCAATACTGTGGGTGCCATGGATGTCGTAGACCTCGAACCGCAGCTTCTGCACTTCCTCAAAGTAGTAGTCCAGGGTGAAGACCTTGGCAAAGACCGGGTGCAGGTTGCTCTTGATCACCTCTGTCCTGTCAAGCTGAAGCGACAAGAGGGGAGAAAAAGGTTAGAATGTGGACACGTTGTTGGATATTACTGGAGAAACTCGGACCTCCAACTCAACTCTCTAATGAGAGCTTCCTACCAATTAAAAATGAAAAGTGCAGTTTTATATGCAATGTACATTGTATCAGTTCATTTGCAATGCTAATTAATGTATGGGACATGATGATGCATTCATGGGCACATGGGAATGCAGGAACTACAGCCAAATACCCATCTGCACCTGGATCACCGCTACAGCCACTGTTGGCGTTCTTGTTTGTTTTCCTGTTGATTAGACCAAAATGTAAATCTTGTGAAGCTCTTGTTCAGACAGTGACAGCAGAGAGGATTTTAGTGGACTGAGGGCTGAGAGCTCAGCAAACACGCAGCTCATCCATTGCCATGCTTGGACATACACCTGTTTATCTAATACATCTGGTTCATGCCTGAACTCTCCACATTGCCACCTGCTTTCAGTGGAGCACAGAGGCTGCGTTTACGCAGGCAGCCCGATTCTGATCTTTGACCAATCAGATCATCTCTTTTGCCAATAATTGGGTAAAATATCAGAATTTGGCTGCCTATGTAAACGCAGCCAGAGTGTACCCATCTAGCACCCAGACAAATGATGTCCCATCCAGTAGCATCCAGCATCCAATTATGTCCAGTACCAGATAAATTATTGGTCATTTTTCTCCAAGCTAGGTATTCTGAGTGGAGTCAACTCATCATCAAAAGCATATGTTCCCCCTAAAGATGCTATCAGTAAATTAAAGTGACCTAAAAAGCTGTGTTTGAACCATGGTTTAAGTGAATCAATGGATTTCAAACTGGAGTTATTGAAAAGGCATATTGAAAAATAATTCAAGCCTAAGGCATCTGGTAGAAATTTAAAATGCCATAAATGTTTTACTCGTTTTCCATTTCTTTTAATTTGAGGGAAAAGTTGTGATGGTAAAACAGACGATAAAGTCAGAAAGTCATCAAACACAGATAGTTAAATATGAAAGGCAAATTGACAAAATCTCCACAGTTTGATCTAAAAAAGAAATAGTCTAGAGATTGCCATCAATCTCGCTAACAACCTTACCATAGCAGAGCCAAATCCCACCTGTCCATAGAGCGCAAATCAAGAATGAAGCTCCCTGATCAGCAGCTCTGTCAAAGCCCCACACACCAAACTCCATGAACATACATGGCACACTATAGTACACACATGCACGTCCACGTTAACATTCAGATATTCAGGAGTTAATCCTACTGCTTTGCCTCATGCTGTTGGCCTTGAGCTGACGAGAACACACACAGACACACACACACGCACATACACACACACTCACAATGGTTGATGAGAAGCAACAGAGAAAGCATGCACCTTTTCTCACTGACAATCACTGTGGAATCAAGTGTCTAGTCTGCCAGTCCTAATTAACGACACCTCAAGAGTGTTAAAGACAATGTTATTATGTATACTGATACAGGTGACCTGAGGAATGGGGGTGGGTTGTCTTGTTATTCATTACTGACCCTGCAAACAGTACGAGTGGTTAATTTCTCAGGAGATAACAACTGAGACATGTTTTAATTAGACTCTCTAGGTCTCCTCTCACTGTTTCTCTCATTCTCTCTCTCCATCTCTCTCAGTCTTTCTCTCTCTCCATCTCTTCCTGTGCTATCTGGTTGGACATATTTGTGAACACGGACAAGTTCATTTCCGTGTGTGAAGAAATCTACCTAGAGCCACAGAGGAAGGGCTGTGTCTGTGTGATGCCTACCCCTGTGATGCCCATTCATCTGGGGGGGTAGGGAAAGTCTACAGAGATGTGACTGTCTGACGTATGGAGGGATCTCTGAGGTCCCAGGGAGTCAGCTCCCTCTCTCCTCACTCTCTCCCACTTGCCAGCAGAGTCGGTCCTGAATGGGAGACCAGATGCTGCTGGAAGTGAGGTTGGAGGGCCAGTAGGGGGCACTCTGGCCAAAGGAGCTCCCAATAGAGTACCACAGTATGAGTTGTAAAGCCTAGCGGACAAACAAGAAAATGGTTCCAATTGTTTTTCCCATAGGTGATTTTAGAAATACTTGAAATAAGGGCTGTGTCTGGTGTAGGATTACCCTGGCGAGAAGTTTTGATAACCGTGTAAATGGACAAGGTGACTTTTATCAATATATTTGCCTGTATTTACCTCCACAAAATGAAATGCTATTTAGCTGCTAATGTGGCTATCATAAAATACTACAACTGCAATGATGATCTGGACGAGACCGAGATCGAGGTAAATGTAAGAATCATTTGGGGTGGTGCAGCGGTCTCAGGCACTGCATCGCAGTACTAGAGGTGTCACTACAGACCCGGGTATGATCCCGGGCTGTATCACAACCGGCCGTGATCGGAAGTCTCATAAGGTGACGCACAATTGGCCCAGTGTCGTGAGGGTTTGGCAGGGGTAGGTCGTCATTGTAAATAAGAATTTGTTCTTAACTGACTTGCCTGGTTAAATAAGAAACACATATCTAATGTTAGCTAAATTTAGGAATTAATAACTTAGCAAAATGTATTTAAATTGACAATTCTGTGAACTGTCTTGGGCAAGTTTTAAATTGACACAATACCTGTTAGCAAAGGTGTCAGCTAGAGATGACGTGCATGAGCTTGGATTTGTAGTCTTGCATTACGTCTACTTTCATGCTAATTAGGATTTTCGAATCTGAGAGTAAATAGAGACTAATATATTGATAAGTCACCTTGTCTGAGAGAGATTTACATGGTTATCAAAAAGTCACGCCAGGGTAAGCCTATACTACACAGCCCTTATTCTAAAATTCCCTACGGGAAAAATGTCTGGTGGAAAAATGAACCATTTCCCTGTTTGACCGCTAGGTTTTATGGGTATTATGACACCCTCACTGTAGGGATCTATGCCCCAGGGCAGAGAAGGGGACATTGCACTGAGCAGGGTCTTTCAGATGAGATTTTAAAATGGGTGTCCTGACTCTCTGTGGGCATAAAAAAACTCCATGGCACTTATCGTAAGAGTAGGGGTGTAATGCCGTGTTCAAAACAACTGTGAACTCCAGAAAAAAAACGTTTTGAACGGTCATCCAACTCGGAATTCCAAGTCGGAAACTCGGGCATCTTTCTAGAGCTAAAACTTCCCGACCTGAAGATAACTGATGTCATGATTTGACCATGTTTTTTACCCAACAGAGAACAGAGGACTCTCATTAACTCATTTTCATACAGGGAAGGTGGTATCAGTGACAAACACTAGAATGCAAAACCGCTACAGGTGGAGGGGATTCAGAGAGGAAAAATGTGAGTCGATTTCTTGATACCTAACTTTTATCAAATAAGTATAATCCCATCTTCAACTAAAAATGTATGAGTTTTTTTTTGTTCCCTTGTGTCCATGGAAGCACCGCTGCAACGCGTTATATTTTACAGTGAAGGCTGCAGAAGCCTTCCTTTGTCGGCAAGTCTTTCGTCTGCACACCCGCCACATGTGCGTGATTGGCTGGGGAACGACGGCTGGCTGGTGGCAGGATATTGTATATACATTCATTCATATGGGCAGAATATTGAATAAAATGTATAAATAATGTGCTGCATTCGTTCGGCAGGAGAGAGAGAAGCGAGATCTGTGTGGATTTAGCTACCCGCTCTCTCTCAGCCTTCGGCAGGATGAGCAAATTATTTGCATGACAATGTTGCTTCCCTGTTCAGATGGATGAGAGCAAAGGAGTGGGCCACCAAAGACTCAAATACAGAGTAGTACAAGACATCATATCCCAAGGGAGTGTTCATTCAAAGGCCTCTTCCCCAGCCCAACTATCTCGACACAGCTCTCTGTTTTGCTGAATTCTATCTGTAGTAAAACCATGAAGTGGCTTCAGCCACTGTATATCAACAGCACTGATATGGTTAAGATCAGTGGCATGTATTGATGGATGCCAAAGGAAGCCAGGCTTTCCCAAATCATTTACCAAGAAAAAAACATAAAATAATGCATCTTTTGTCTCGATGTGTTTTCATAATTGACCTTCAATTCGCAAGAGGCTGAATGTATCTCACCGGAGAAAGCATCAGAGCGAGAGAAACAGCGCCCCTCTGTCTCTGTATGTGTAGGCCATCTATTTGATGTGGTCTGGTCATTAAGAGTACGATATTGCTGCCGCCCATAGCATTGAACGCAAGGGAAACCAGCAAGTGTTTGGTCTAAAAGTATAAAGTATAAAATAATAGCCAATCAGAATTGAGCTCAACTGTGAATGGTCCTGGCGTACCAAAATAAAGTGCCAAGGGAAGCCAGTCTGGATTTGGCTTCAGTCCTATCATAGAGAAATACGGCATCTATAGAAACAACTTGAATTGTTGCATCTCGTTTTGTTGTTGTCTTCCGGTGGCTAGCTAGCTAGCTAAAATTGCCCCTTTCCTAAATTAGATGGAGATAGGGATTTGGACTTGTGGTTTTACTTAGTTCTCTGTACTGGCCAATGACTATAAAGGCAATTCTGAACCTACCATAAACTACAATGTGCCCCTGGACTGAGAGGATGGAAGTTCAATATGTAGCTAAATGTAGAAGGCTAACATTGCCCATGAAAGGAAGTTGGGCTAGCGCCAATTATTTTAGCCAGGTAGACTAGGACAACAAAAAAATAAGAATGTACTGTATGACAGTCATAGACAACTTAGTCAACATTAAATACTTTCACTCACACACACACACACACACACACACACAAATAAATCAGAACCATGTACAGCCACATCATATGTACCTTACATGGATTGGACTAAATCGTTTTTGATATCTTTTAGTTGTCACTGTATTAGACTATGCATAGGTGATTTGATGATGTTGAAATGCTGAAGTTGAAATGGTGCTGGAATAGTGGAGGCAGCTCCTGTTTTCTTTGGGACTTGCAGTACCTCTCTGTGGTTCTAAATTGTAGTTGTTTAGTAGTCTGAAAATGTCAGAAACATGAACTTTCTTGACCATGCTGTAGGTCATGTAACTTTTGTTACATGCAATATGTTCTGTGGACTTCACCGGACAGATGTTGCTCTCTGGTTTTGTGGTGAAACAAAGGTGTGGTTGAATTTGTCCTGCCACTGTGTCTTCTTATTGTCTCTGCCATAGGCCTATATATCACAGTTGCAAGGCAAGCAAACTAACAGGTTATAGAGAAAACAACACAATTATCACAGCACAGGTTGTAATAAGGATTTTTATCTGCCTTGGCTTACCCAGTGATTTTACCCACGCACCGCTTCTGGTTAAGATACTTTTAGTCATGCAGTGTATGTGGACACCTGCTCGTCGAACATCTCATTCCAAAATCATTGGCATAATATGGAGTTGGTCCCCACACTGCTGCTATAACAGCCTCCACTCTTCTGGGAAGGCTTTCCACTAGATGTTGGAACATCGTGTTGGGAACTTGCTAGTGAGGTCAGGCACTGATGTTGAGCGATCAGGCCTGGCTCGCAGTGGGCATTCCAATTCATCCCAAAGGTGTTCAATGGGGTTGAGGTCAGGGCTCTATGCAGGTAAGTCAAGTTCTTCCCCACCGATCTTGAGAAACCATTTCTGTATGGACCTCGCTTTGTGCATGTTGAAACAGGAAAGGGCCTTCCCCAAACTGTTGCCACAAAGTTGGAAGCATAGAATCGTCTTGAATATAATTGTATGCTGAAGCATTAAGTTTTCCCTTCAATGGACTAAAGAACCTAGCCTGAACCATGAAAAACAGACCATTATTCCTCCTCCACCAAACTTTACAGTTGGCACTATGCATTCGGTCAGGTAGCTTTCTCCTGGCATCTGCCAAATCCAGATTTGTCCATCGGACTGCCAGATGGTGAAGCGTGATTCATCACTCCAGGGAACGTGTTTCCACTGCTCTAGAGTCCAATGGCGACGAGCTTTACACCACTCCAGCCTACGCTGGCATTGCACATGGTGATCTTACGCTTGTGTGCGGCTGCTCAGCTATGGAAACCCATTTCATGACGCTCCCAGAGAACAGTTATTGTACTGACGTTACTTCCAGAGGCAGTTTGAAACTTGGTAGTGAGTGTGTCAACCGAGGACAGACGATCTTTACACGCTTCAGCACTTGAAGGTCCCGTTCTGTGAGCTTGTATGGCCTACCAAATCGTGGCTGAGCTGTGAAGTTTCCACTTCACAATAACAGCACTTACAGTTGACCGGGACAGCTCTAGCAGGGCAGATATTTGACGAACTGACTGTTGGAAAGGTGGCATCCTATGACTGTGCCAGGTTGAATGTCACTGAGCTCTTCAATAAGGCCATTAGACTGTCAATGTTTGTCTATGGAGATTGCATGGCTGTGTGCATGATTTTATACCTCTGAAATAGCCGAATTGACTCATTTGAAGTCTGCCATATATGACTGATATTCTGTAAATCTACAGTGCCTTGCGAAAGTATTCGGCCCCCTTGAACTTTGCGACCTTTTGCCACATTTCAGGCTTCAAACATAAAGATATAAAACTGTATTTTTTGTGAAGAATCAACAACAAGTGGGACACAATCATGAAGTGGAACGACATTTATTGGATATTTCAAACTTTTTTAACAAATCAAAAACTGAAAAAGGGGGCGTGCAAAATTATTCAGCCCCTTTACTTTCAGTGCAGCAAACTCTCTCCAGAAGTTCAGTGAGGATCTCTGAATGATCCAATGTTGACCTAAATGACTAATGATGATAAATACAATCCACCTGTGTGTAATCAAGTCTCCGTATAAATGCACCTGCACTGTGATAGTCTCAGAGGTCCGTTAAAAGCGCAGAGAGCATCATGAAGAACAAGGAACACACCAGGCAGGTCCGAGATACTGTTGTGAAGAAGTTTAAAGCCGGATTTGGATACAAAAAGATTTCCCAAGCTTTAAACATCCCAAGGAGCACTGTGCAAGCGATAATCCAACCTCACTGAGCTCGAGCTGTTTTGCAAGGAGGAATGGGAAAAAATTTCAGTCTCTCGATGTGCAAAACTGATAGAGACATACCCCAAGCGACTTACAGCTGTAATCGCAGCAAAAGGTGGCGCTACAAAGTATTAATTTAAGGGGGCTGAATAATTTTGCACGCCCAATTTTTCAGTTTTTGATTTGTTAAAAAAGTTTGAAATATCCAATAAATGTCGTTCCACTTCATGATTGTGTCCCACTTGTTGTTGATTCTTCACAAAAAAATAAAAATTTTATATCTTTATGTTTGAAGCCTGAAATGTGGCAAAAGGTCGCAAAGTTCAAGGGGGCCGAATACTTTCGCAAGGCACTGTATAAGGCAGTTTGAATTATAGATGGTTGCCAAAGAAATCCATCTTTGTTCCTTCAGCCCACCTTCAGCCCATTGCGTTCCCATTTGAGATGCATTCTCCACTGACATGGATGATATGGTTATTCGGAGCATTAGGTTGTATCAATTATATCACCTCCTAATGCTCAAGCTGAATTTAGGGGAGTTATGTAAACTACTCAAATGCTCAGCTTGCAGAGAACCCAGGTTAATTTCCTCATGAAATGTTGTTTTATTGCATTACCACAGCGACAAATTGATTAGTGTGTGCTCAACACTATCAGCCAAGCGTCATTATTGCCAAAGCCTCGGAACACATTTCTCATTCATAAACATTAACTGGGCCTCAATAAATGCTTCCCATCTCAACACACTACGATTTGGCATTGTCACTGTTAATCATTATCTGGCAATGCCTGGAGGAGAGGCGAAAACATTGGGGCTTAATTGCAACATACACTGAGTGTACAAAAAAATGAAGAACATTAAGAATTCCTTGCTGATATTGAGTTGCACCCCCTTCTGCCCTCAGAACAGCCTCAATTCGTCAGGGCATGGACTCTACAACGTTTCTCAGGGATGGTTTACTCTTGAAATGTCTTTGGTCTCTACTGACTTAGCTAAATCAGCTTTTAGTTCTTTAGTTCTTGCACCTTATTTGTGGAACAATCTTCAAAATGTTGTTAAATGTGATGTTTTGGTGCCTCTAGGGCGATTCAAAAAGCTGATTGAGGACCGTATTACTGATGAATGTGATGTTCTGGTGCCTCTAGGGCGATTCAGAAAGCTGATTGAGGACCGTATTACTGATGAATGTGATGTTCTGGTGCCTCTAGGGCGATTCAGAAAGCTGATTGAGGACCGTATTACTGATGAATGTGATGTTCTGGTGCCTCTAGGGCGATTCAGAAAGCTGATTGAGGACCGTATTACTGATGAATGTGATGTTCTGGTGCCTCTAGGGCGATTCAGAAAGCTGATTGAGGACCGTATTACTGATGAATGTGATGTTCTGGTGCCTCTAGGGCGATTCAGAAAGCTGATTGAGGACCGTATTACTGATGAATGTGATGTTCTGGTGCCTCTAGGGCGATTCAGAAAGCTGATTGAGGACCGTATTACTGATGAATGTGATGTTCTGGTGCCTCTAGGGCGATTCAGAAAGCTGATTGAGGACCGTATTACTGATGAATGTGATGTTCTGGTGCCTCTAGGGCGATTCAGAAAGCTGATTGAGGACCGTATTACTGATGAATGTAATGTTCTGGTGCCTCTAGGGCGATTCAGAAAGCTGATTGAGGACCGTATTACTGATGAATGTGATGTTCTGGTGCCTCTAGGGCGATTCAGAAAGCTGATTGAGGACCGTATTACTGATGAATGTGATGTTCTGGTGCCTCTAGGGCGATTCAGAAAGCTGATTGAGGACCGTATTACTGATGAATGTGATGTTCTGGTGCCTCTAGGGCGATTCAGAAAGCTGATTGAGGACCGTATTACTGATGAATGTGATGTTCTGGTGCCTCTAGGGCGATTCAGAAAGCTGATTGAGGACCGTATTACTGATGAATGTGATGTTCTGGTGCCTCTAGGGCGATTCAGAAAGCTGATTGAGGACCGTATTACTGATGAATGTGATGTTCTGGTGCCTCTAGGGCGATTCAGAAAGATGATTGAGGACCGTATTACTGATGAATGTGATGTTCTGGTGCCTCTGGGGCGATTCAGAAAGCTGATTGAGGACCGTATTACTGATGAATGTGATGTTCTGGTGCCTCTGGGGCGGTTCAGAAAGCTGATTGAGGACCGTATTACTGATGAATGTGATGTTCTGGTGCCTCTAGGGCGATTCAGAAAGCTGATTGAGGACCGTATTACTGATGAATGTGATGTTCTGGTGCCTCTAGGGCGATTCAGAAAGCTGATTGAGGACCGTATTACTGATGAATGTGATGTTCTGGTGCCTCTAGGGCGATTCAGAAAGCTGATTGAGGACCGTATTACTGATGAATGTGATGTTCTGGTGCCTCTAGGGCGATTCAGAAAGCTGATTGAGGACCGTATTACTGATGAATGTGATGTTCTGGTGCCTCTGGGGCGATTCAGAAAGCTGATTGAGGACCGTATTACTGATGAATGTGATGTTCTGGTGCCTCTAGGGCGATTCAGAAAGCTGATTGAGGACCGTATTACTGATGAATGTGATGTTCTGGTGCCTCTAGGGCGATTCAGAAAGCTGATTGAGGACCGTATTACTGATGAATGTGATGTTCTGGTGCCTCTGGGGCGATTCAGAAAGCTGATTGAGGACCGTATTACTGATGAATGTGATGTTCTGGTGCCTCTAGGGCGATTCAGAAAGCTGATTGAGGACCGTATTACTGATGAATGTGATGTTCTGGTGCCTCTAGGGCGATTCAGAAAGCTGATTGAGGACCGTATTACTGATGAATGTGATGTTCTGGTGCCTCTAGGGCGATTCAGAAAGCTGATTGAGGACCGTATTACTGATGAATGTGATGTTCTGGTGCCTCTAGGGCGATTCAGAAAGCTGATTGAGGACCGTATTACTGATGAATGTGATGTTCTGGTGCCTCTAGGGCGATTCAGAAAGCTGATTGAGGACCGTATTACTGATGAATGTGTTTGTTTTTTATGACTGGGTTTTTCTTTCGGCATTTTGTCTTTATATTATTATATATTATATATTTATATTAATGTCTATTTTCTGTCATTTATGTCATCTTTAAAAGAGACCTTGGTAAAATAAGGATAAATAAATCAAATTCACAAGGATGTTGGCCCATGTTGACTCCAATGCTTCCCAAAGTTGTGTTAAGTTGGCTGGATGTCCTTTGGGGTGGTGGACCATTCTTGATACACATGGGCAACTGTTGAGCGTAAAAAACCCAGCAGCATTGCAGTACCATACCCCGTTCAAAGGCACTTAAAGATTTTGTCTTGCCCATTCACCCTCTGAATGGCACACATACACAATCCATGTCTCAATTGTCTTTAACCCGTCTCCTCCCCTTCATCTACACTGATTGAAGTGGATTTAACGAGTGACATCAATAAGGGATCATTGCTGTCACCTGGATTCACCTGGTCAGTCTATGTTATGGAAGAACAGGGCTTCCCTCTTAAGGATCGGACCCTTTTTAAACATTTTTTTAGCCTAAAATGACATACCCAAATCTAACTGCCTGTAGCTCCGGACCTGAAGCAAGGATATACATATTCTTGATACCATTTGAAAGGAAACACTTTGAAATTTGTGGAAATGTGAAATTAATGTAGGAGAATATAACACATTAGATCTGGTCAAATATACTACAAAGAAAAAACATGTTTTTTTTCTTTTTCTTTTTTCAATCTTTGAAATGCAAGAGAAAGGCCAATATATGACTTAGGAATCTAGGCACAGTTTAGATTCTGGCAGCAGTGTAGGACTGAGTTTTAGACTGAGATGGCAACGTTTTAGACTGATCCAATGAACCATTGCATTTCTGTTCAAAATAGTACCAGGCTGGAACAGTGCCAGGCTGGAATCCCATCTCAAATCATCCATTCGCAAATCATCCCATCTCAAATGGGAATGCAATGGGCTGAAGGAACAAAGATGGATGGATGTCTTTGGCAACCACCTTTATTCGAACTGCCTTATAGATATACAGAATATCAGTCATATATAATGGAGTACTGCATCATGGGAAATATGCTATTCATAACTCACACACCCCCAGCTCATATTACAGATAGAGTACCAGTGTAATTCCAAGGCAGACAAGAAACTATGATCCACAACTTAGAATGAGATAGTGAGAAAGAGATACGGAGAGTAGAGGAAGAAGCGTGAAAAGGAAAATAAGATTTCCTGTCCCTGTCCCTCCTCCTATGAACAATGTTCTCGGTGATCTGTTTGAGAATTTCAATTCAGTTTCAGGTAGCTACTCTATAAATCAGAATCAATTTCAAAAGAAAAGAAGATGGCAACAATACCACCAAGCCAGCACCAGATATGTCACTTCTCCCTGGCTCTACTTTGTTCTCTGTGATCTGGTGCACTGCCCAGCTGTTGGGATAATGGGAGCAAGATTAAGATTTCATCCTCAGTCTGACACGTTCACACAAACAGCTCACTCCTTAAATCTCACTCCTGTCTTCAAGCTGCCGTTCCAGATAATACTTTTTTTCTCTAAATATGGCTCAGCTTTGATATGGAGAAATGGAGGGCGGGGAGAGAGGCTGCCCCTCCCACTGTGCCGGCTATATCCTGCTAGGTGACAATGCCTTCCATTCAGTAGAAACAAGCACTCACTCTGGTTCACCTCATGCTATCCAACTCTGTCAGACACGGAATCATTGTTATTTTAATAAACTGGGGTCATACTACCCAATGTTACATGTCAACATCATAGAGATACTTAGGCAGCTCATTACTGGCGTTTGCGCTTCACAGGCTTAGTTGTTTTAGCATCAACATCCATTGCTTATTGTTCATACAATCAGTACATTATGGAGCAAACCATGTTAGTTAAGACTTTACCAGGCCAGTAGGTTGGGGACATACAGGCGATGGGGGGTACTCACCTCTGTCCACTGTCCCTGGTTCTGCACCATGAGTATGACACATGGGTCAGACTTGTTCAATGTGTCTCGGTCCAGCAGGGCCTTGCAGGCGACGCGCAGCTCCACTTTGGAGACGCAGGCGACAGGGCCACCTAGAGCGGCCCCTGGAGAGGTAGCATCCTGGACGTCATTCATCCTGGCTCAGGACCCAAGGAGTCAACCAGTAAGGAGCAAGAGAGGGTGGGTGCTGCCGAGAGCTCAGAGTAATGGGAACTACTAGGGATGGCTAAGGGATTCAAACCGAGCGAGGCACTGAAATCTCACAGAGTTAGATACATAGAAGAGAAGAATGGATCCTTGGACTTGGTAGTGAATGTTACAAAAGGGAAAAGAGTTCTTGCAGAGGTCTGTATTTGAGATGAAGACAGGTGTCCTTTAATGTCTGCAGAGATAACAGACAGGGTGGGCCGAGCTGGATGGAGGTTGGGGAGTCGTGATTAGATGACCAGAAAGCTGTGGAGAGTCACGATTCAGGACCAGCCAAAGTGTGTTTTCATGTGTTCTTCATGAAAAAGTTGTCCATGAGCATCAGAAACGGGTTAAAAAAGTGTGTGCTCCCAATCATCCTTCTCTTCTCTCCACACAGGTACTGTACCTATGTAAATTAAACACAAATTAAAGGTCCAATGCAGCTGTTTTTATCTCATTATCAAATCATTTCTGACTAACAATAAAGTACCTTACTGTGATTGTTTTCAATTAAAATGGTCAAAAGTACTTTTTTAACAAAGAGCAATTTCTCAAGCAATAATTTTGCTAGGACTGTCTGGGAGTGGTCTGAATGGGGAAAACTGAAAACTAGATTATTATTGGCAAAGAGGTTTGGGACTGTCTTTCTTATTGGGCTAATTACCACCTGGTGATGTAACCAGGCAGGCCAAAACTCAATCCCAACAAAACAGGTTGACATTTCAGGCGGTCTTGTCAAACAGCTCTTGTACTAAAATGGCATAATCATTTTCAAAATGTCACAGTATTATTCCAACATAGTGTGAATATATATATAAAACACAGGGAAATCACGTTTTTGACTGCACTGGGCTTTTAAATATCTGCAAAATAGCATATATCCACAAACAACATGTTATTGAACCTTACCATCATCCTAATCTTAAAGGGGCAAATTACAGATACCCAAATAAATAGTAGCATAATCCAAGTTCAGACCAGAAAAAGTTTGCATATGAGGTAGGCTATGAAGGTGATTGAATAATAACAGGTGAATTACTACTCAGTAAAAAATTATAATATTGACAAAGCCTGCCCAGGCGCAAGAGTCCACATTGCCCTATTTCAGCACCACCGCTAATGGACAGCGACCTTCAGTCATTCAGCTGCTGCTCTCCAGTGGGGTGAGGCTCGGTTGAAGCAATTATGTTACATTAGATCAGGCGCCCTTGGCAGCAATCATAAGTGTTTGACGAGGTAGTTAGAAACAATAAGAACAAATGATAAGGGCTCATATGACTCATAAAATAGAACACATATTGAGATTATTGGCTACTATAAAACAACCAATAACCGAGAGTTGTAATTAGTTCGAAATAATCTGCCCAACACTTGTAACGTTCAGTTGGTTCCATGTTCTTATAATATTTTTTGTAATATATTGCAATGACATATAATATGATGGTGGAACATAAATGCCAAAAATAAGAGTGCTGATCTATAAATGTTACAGATAAAAAATAAAATGTGGAGATGAGATTCTCATAACCTATTATTTAACAGCAATATGTCTCCAGCCTGTTGTCTGACCAATGAACCAACAACTGCATGGGCACACACCCCTCCCTGGTCATGTTAAACCGGGCGTAGCACGTGGATTTCATATATACTGTGTCTATCTAGTATATATCTGTCTTATATCTGGTAGAGAGTCAGTTATAGACAGCTAAGCTTGGTAAATGACTACTCAAGACTTGTCCAATTGTAATTGACATGACTTCTATCCAACTAAGCAACTCATACAGATTTTGTTCTCAACTTTGGTCTCAACCTAAATTATTTCCTACGATAACTATAGCATGATTTGTTGAGGGTGACAGAGAGAAGCGCGACTGCCTTATTCATTCAATTATCGTCACATAATATATATAAACTGATCTACATTACTGGCTTAACTGGTCGTTTATCAATGCAGCTCCACAACCCCTAAATGAATCCAAGCATTTCACAATGAATGATATAACAATACAACATGAACGTATACTATTCCAAAAATACTCTGCAATAACATTATTTTGTTCGATTACCTCAATCATTCAGAAACTTGCATCACATGCTTCAAAATAATACATCCAAACACTTGCTGCTTGTTCCTACCTGACGTGGTCCCCTGAACTTACACTTGTTGTTACCTTTCCTTCAACACACTGCTTGATTTTCCGAAACTCAGGAACAGTGGAGGGAAAGTGGTAGAAGCAAGGGGTGTGTGATAGCAGAGCGAGGGAGTGGATCTGCCAAACGACACCGATAAAGCTCGCAATGTCACCAGAATCCGCTAGGGGGAGACGTAGAGGTGCGACAGCGGTTCACAATAGCGATACAAGAACACTCTCTTGGCGGCTGTTCCACACTAATTATCTCACCTTTCTGCTCATTTTCACATGAGCCTTAGCTAAAATTGACCACCAGAGCATTTATGCATTTGTTGATTAGCCTTTTTATTTAATCTGCTATTGATCAAATAAAATACAGTGACCAACAGACAATTAAAAGCATACAGATTACAAATATACAACCACAAATGTTGTTTTCCTCAACACTAATGGGCTACATATTATACTGTCCACATACAATGTGAGGCTTTCCCCCCCACAAGAAATTCCAATGGCTTGCATTTGTATTACTGGCTTGTCGCTGCATATCAAACACTGCATAGTACCTTGTTGCCAGATCATATCTGCTCAGCTCAAAGGCTAAATAAGTGTCTGCAATACACCCAGAAATATTCACTCAATTACATCAAGTAAGAGATACATAGTCTCTCCCTCCAGTAATAGGCCTATTAGTATTACACAATGTACACCCAGTGGCTAGATATGACTTTTAGTATCATTGAAAGGACTGCTGTCTTTCACGGAGCTCAATAATTACAACCCCAGGAAACACAGGAAGAGACACTTGACAGTCAAACAGCAGATATTGAATTAGACAGATCCTCAGGTGATGGCACAACATGTTGTGTGTGAACACCCTGATGTGGCTGGCCAGACAGCTAAGGATCCTAAGTGACACTGAGCTCTAATGGAGAAACAATGGAGATTAATCACACTCAGTGCTACTCTTGTAAATAACAGGAAATCTCTCTCTCTCTCTCTCTCTCTCTCTCTCTCTCTCTCTCTCTCTCTCTCTCTCTTTCTCTCTCTCTCTCATCCTTCCGCTCCTTCATCCTTGCACTCTCTCTCTCACACACCTACATGTTTTAGACTATTTAATACCAATAAAAGGGCTATAGCTAATGCTATAATGATCTGAATATCAACAAGTGTTGGGCAGGTTTTAAAATAATTTGACACACACACATACACTCCATTCTCTTCATATGAAGCCTTTTTCAGCCCACCCACAAGGCCCATATCGTTTTTGTGAACTCGCTAAAAATTATATAACATGATAGCTTTCCAGCTGACAATGAAGTGTGTTCAGAGGTGTACATTTCCCTCTCAAAGCACTTAACTGTAGCAATTATAAGTGGTGGGGGTCCCACCTACAGCACATATCCTTTCTGCCTTCCCACTTGGATGACAATAGGCTGGGTAAAATAATTAAAGTGCACTATATGCCTGCATGAAGCCTATTCTGGGATGCAGAGAAAATGTCTGACTTAGCAATTCCTCTCCAAATGTTCTCTAACGAGGATACAACATCATTGGTGGTAATACATCCTATGGCCTCTGTTGTTGATTTCACCTCCTTGACCGGTGGTCAGTCAAGGAGCACTCCACAGGTACGCATTTGGGGTCTTGCTCCTTATAAAAACTAGGCCTCCGTAAAGACTATTGGCAGCGAATAGGGAGACTAATCAGCATTGGGCAGAGAGCTACTTATTCAAACAGCACTCGACTAAACGTTTGGCTCTATTTTAATTATTCGCTTTACTGGGCTGTTTGTCCCTCATCATGATCACATCAACAAACCCTGCAGCAGGAAACATCCTCCCTTCCAAGGCTTTCTGTCTCTATAAAACAGAGATAGTGCTGTTTCATTGACCTATGACCTTCTGATGGTGATCAACTGATTTCCTGCATGTTATAATTCTTATAAGTAAATGTGCATAAGCTCACGAGTACAATAATTAATATGGCAACGACAGGGGTTTGATGCCACGGTAGCAAGAGGGTTAACTGCAGTTGTAGCCTAAAGAATGGTTACCCTATCATCTTAGATTCTCACCTCCTGTGTCTCGAACTCGATGGGAATTCATTGCAAGTAGGACCCAACAGTGCCCTGGGCCATACACCTGAGCTCCATTATGCTGTAGCTCTTAAGCAGAACCATCTGTTGCCGCTGTGCCAACACTAAAGCCTCTCCCTCTGGACTTCCTGTGTACTTATGCATATATTTATCAAGAGTCCTCTTGCTATCTAGCTGTTTATACCACTCCAGCTCCCAGGCAGACTTTATGATGTTGTGTAGTTCAAATGTTTTCCCGTTAAAATGGATTGCTTGCTTTCAACATAACAGAAAATAATTTTGATTACGAGAACTACATACCAACCAACTTTAATGATTCCGGCCATTTAGGTAACACAAATAATGGAAAACATGAAAATAGAATTTGTGCAGGCACTGGTGAGGAGTTTGTGTAACTTCATATGTAATCCTCCACCCAGCAGGTCCCCTGTGTTAAGATATTCTTAGACACATTGACTTACATGTAGGTTTTTGGGCAAACTCCCAATACTTCATTGATTCTAGAGGCTCCCATACTGGCTATGGTTGCTCTAATTTCCACTTAATCTATTTGGTGTGCTTTTGTTTTAACATGATCTAGTTGATCTAAATATGGCTCAGTGAATTAGAAACGAAGCCTATCCTCTTACCTCAACACTATTCATTGAGGGACCTAATATGAAAGTTGTCAGTCATAAACCTTTCAATTGATTCCTGTTGGATCCCAAGGTCATACAGGCCTAGGGGAGAACATTCAAGAACTAAACACTAATAAATTATGTTTTGGCAAAGACTAAGTCAAAGCTACATTGAACAGATTGTATCATCTTACAGTTTAAAAACTCAAAAAGTCAGTCAGAACATGAATAAACAACCAGCAGCACAATCTGAAGTAAATAATCAGAACAGAAGACATTAAAGCACACCTGGTAGAGACAGAATCTTGTGCGGTTCTCACCTGATCTTTTATTCTGCTCAGGTCAGAGGTTGTCATGGCTGACAGAGTGTGCAGGAGCAGAGGAAATGTGACGTTGTGTAATACTTCCACTGCCCTCCCCGCTTCCGCCCATGAACACTGCTGAGCAAATCAAGAGACATGACATCATACAAAGCCAGAATACATTAAATTTGATATCAAATCAAATTTATAAAGCAATTCTTCAGCTGATGTCACAAAGTGTTGTACAGAAACCCAGCCTAAAACCCCAAACAGCAAGCAATGCAGGTGTAGAAGCACGATACTGCATTCATTTTTAAGGTAAAGCCCACACACCTCAAGGCTGCCTCTCTATACATAGTCAAAAGCTACAGTGTATTGGTTGTATAATTGCTATTATAGCATACATTGCTACAATTGACATTCAAGTAACTTTAAGACATCATGCTGTGGCAGTCATTCTAGCAGAGGGGCATAGGAACAACGATGTCAGACTTCATCGCCCCTGTCCTTATGTTCCCACAGATTCTGCCTTTTCTGTGGTTATAATCTCTTCCCCAGGATATTACTCACAGTGCAGGTATCAGGTGCATGAGAATACCATATTGGTGGTAGAATGTCAATGTACAGTGCCTTAGGAAAGTATTCAGACCACTTTACTTTTTCCACATTTTGTTAGGTTACAGCCTAATTCTAAAATTAATTCAATTATTTGTTCCCCTCAATCTACACACAGTACCCCATAATGACAAAGCAAAAACAGGTTTAGACATTTCCGCCAATTTATTAAAAATAAAAATCACATTTACATAAGTATTCAGACCCTTTACTCAGTACTTTGTTGAAGCACCTTGGCAGGGATTACAGCATCAAGTCTTTTTGGGTATGACGCTACAAGCTTGGCACACCTGTATTTGGGGAGTTTCTCCCATTCTCTACAGATCCTCTCAAGCTTTGTCAGGTTGGATGAGTGTCGCTGCACAGCAATTTTAAGGTCTCTCCAGAAATGTTCGAAGTGGTTCAAGTCCAGGTTCTGGCTGAGCCACTCAAGGACATTCAGAGACTTGTCCCGAAGCCACGCCTGCATTGTCTTGACTGTGTACTTAGGAAAGGTGAACCTTCGCCCCAGGTCCTGAGCGCTCTGGAGCAGGTACTTAGCTCCGTTGATCTTGCCCTCATTCCTGACTAGTCTCCCAGTTCCTACTACTGAAAAACATCCCCACAGCATGATGCTGCCACCACCATGCTTCACCGTAGGGATGGTGCCAGGTTTCCTCCAGACGTGACACTTGGCATTCAGACCAAAGAGTTCAATCTTGGTTTCATCAGACCAAAGAATCTTGTTTCTCATGGTCTGAGAGTCTTTAGGTGCCTTTTGGCAAACTCCAAGCGGGCTGTCATGTGCCTTTTACTGAGGAGTGGCTTCCGTCTGGCCATTCTACCATAAAGGCCTAATTAGTGGAGTGCTGCAGAGATGGTTATCTTTCTGGAAGGTTCTCCCATCTCCACAGAGGAACTCTAGAGCTTTGTCAGTGACCATTGGGTTCTTGGTCACCTCACCTGACCAAGGCCCTTCTCCCCCAATTGCTCAGCTTGGCCAGGCAGCCAGCTCTATGAAGAGTCTTGGTGGTTCCAAACTTCTTCCATTTAAGAATGATAGAGGCCACTGTGCTCTTAGGGACCTTCAATGCTGCAGACATTTTTTGGTATACTTCCCCAGATCTGTGTCTCGGCGCTCTACAAGCAATTCCTTCGACCTCATGGCTTGGTTTTGCTCTGACATACAATGTCAACTGTGGGATCTTATATAGACAGAAGTGTGTCTTTTCAAATCATGTCCAATCAATAGAATTCAACCAAGTTGTAGAAACAGCTCAAGGATGATCAATGGAAACAGGATGCACCTGAGCTCAATTTTGAGACAGTCAAAATTGACAGTCTGAATACTTATGTAGATAAGGTTTTTCTGGGGTGTTTTGCAAACATTTTTAAAAACCTGTTTTTGCTTTGTCATTATGGGGTGTTGTGTGTATATTGCTGATTAATTATTTTTATTTAATCCATTTTAGAATAATGCTGTAACGTAAAAAATGTGGAAAAAGTCAATGGGTCTGAATACATTCCGAAGGCACTTGTATACTGAAAAAAAAAAACATGTGGATGTCAATTAAAGCAGCCCCCAGCACCTCTGATTCAGAGGGTTTGGGTTAAATTTCGGAAGACACATTTCAGTTGAATTCACTCAGTTGTACAACTGACTAGGTTTCCCCCTTTAAAGTGTTGGTACCATGTTTCATGAGCTGAAATATAAGATTCCAGAAATGTTCCATACGCACAAAAAGTTTATTTCTCTCAAATTTTGTGCACAAATTTATTTACATCCCTTATTGAACATTCCTCATTTTCCAAGATAAACCTTCCACCTGACAGGTGAGGCATATCAACAAGCTGATTAAACAGCATCATTACACAGGTGCACCTTGTGCTGGGGACAATAAAAGGCCACTCTAAAATGTGCATTTTGTTACACAACACAATGTCACAGATGCAATTGGCATGCTTCCTGCAGGAATGTCCACCAGAGCTGTTGCCAGAGAGTAGAATGTTATTTTCTCTGCCATTTGCCACCTCCGTCATTTTAGAGAATTTGGTGGTACGTCTAACTGGCCTCACAACCGCAGACCACTTGTAACCACGCCAGCCCAGGACCTCCACATCCAGCTTCTTCACCTGCAGGATCGTCTGAGACCAGCCACCTGGACAGCTGATGAAACTGTGGGTTTGCACAACCGAAGAATTTCTGCACAACTTGTCAGAACCCGTCTCAGGGAAGTTCATCTGCATGCTCTTTGTCCTCACCAGGGTCTTGACCTGACTGCAGTTTGGCATCGTAGCCACTTCAATGGCCACTGGCATGCTGGAGAAGTGTGCTCTTCATGGATGAATCCTGGTTTCAACTGTACTGGGCAATGGCAGACAATGTATGGCGTCATGTGGGCGAGCGGTTTGCTGATGTCAACGTTATGAACAGTGTCCCATAATGGTGGTGGGGGTATGGGCAAGCATAAGCTATAAACATAATTACATTTTATCAATGGCAATTTGAATGCAGAGATCCTGAGGCCCATTGATGAGCCATTGAGCCCCTGCCATCAGCCACGTTTCAGCATAATGCACTGCCCCAATGCGCAAGGCTCTGTACACAATTCCTGGAAACTGAAAATGTCCCAGTTCTTCCATGGCCTGCATAGTCACCAGATGTTGAGCATGTTTGGGATGCTCTGGATCAACATGACGTGTTCCCTTTCCCGCCAATATCCAGCAACTTCGCAGTCATTGAAGAGTGGTACAACATACCACAATCAGCGCCATGCAAAGGAGATGCGTTGTGCTGTATGAGGCAAAAGGTGGTCACACCAGATCTGACTGGTTTTCTGATCCATGCACCTGCCCTTCAGGGCTAGGTTGAGAACCTAGTAATTCCACAACTACACACACACAAAAAAACCTCAAAACCACATTTTCATTAACTTCTAGAAGGCTGGAGCATTGCTCATAAGTCAATCACACAAGGTTCTGGTTGAGCTAGCAGGGAAACTAACATGAGCAGTGAACTATTCTGAGCCAGTAGACGTGCCAAGGACGCCACATTCTATTGAGGTTTTGTAAGACTGCGTTGTGAAAGAAGCCATTTCATATTTAGGAATTCAAAGTACGGGAATCAAAAACACTTTGAAAGTGACCACCACTTTGGCTTTACATCCCTTAATCTTTTGAATGGGTTCATATGAAATTAATGAATAATGCAGTAATTTAAGATAAATGAGTTGGTGGATGAATTTTTGGGCTTAAGGACTTTTGTTCTCCATTTCACTCGTTGGAGACGATTCAAAAAGGCCACTTCCAAAGTGTATAGCTCATATTCAGGAGACTGGTTTCCACATACAATTTGAAAATGCCAGGGTGAGGGATTTACAACGTAGCACAACCACCACCTGCTGGTCGAGACTGGGCAAGAAATTCCATCCATTGGTCTCTTGGGCAACAGTCAACATTCTATTTAATGTTCGCATCGATGCCTGTATTTCTATAATCCATCAAATATGATCATTGAAATACTAAAGCATGAAAATCTATTTTTCTAATGTCCCAAAGTTGAGTGTTTATCATCATTGATCAGAAATGTCCCCACAACTGCAATAAAAAATTAAGAGTACAAGATGAGATGGTAACAAACATGACCCTTCATATTGAAAAATGACCAGTAAAATTGTACACGTTCTTTTATTTTGGAAAGTTCCATAGAAACTAGCGGTTTATTTCTTCTTGTCAATACTCTCCGCTTCCGCCTCCTTTGCCCTCTTGGCACGGATGCCGAAGAGACGAGCATTGGCACGAGCCATACGCAGGCTGGCGAAAGCCTTGAAGTTCTTCTCATCCTCAGAAATCACCCTGGCCTTCTCCTTCTTGTGCACCTGCAGCAGAGGGAGAAGAGCCAATTAACAACAATGTTGATGTAAAGATATACTCATCAAGAGTAGAGGGGCATTTCAGTCAAATACAATGGATTAGCAGAGTCCCATGCCATTACTCAATGCCTTAATTATTTGTGTGTCCACTTCTGTAAGTTAAGACCCAGCACAATCTGGCAGTCATCAGATAATAGGTTCAAAGAGAATCATCAAGGCAATACAGAGATTCCGGAGAATTTGTCATCACTTGACTGCTGAAAGAGCTCTAACATATCTGTCCAATACATATACTCAAGAAATATCCTAATATTGCAAGTATGACCTGGTCTTCCCATTTACAGACAATAACCCTGATCAGTGTTCAGTGCATTATAAAGAACATGAACTTAATTTGGGGGGTGAATCAAGAGATATGAATGTGTGATACGTACATTCTTGATAGGCATGACAGCACCAGAGAGCTGCGTGGCCATCTTGATTTCCTCCTCCTGGAGAAAGGGAAAATTTTTAATACATTCAGGAAAAGTAACATCTACCATGTGCACATGCAAGACAGTACAGTCAATCTAAAACGCAACTGGTGTGAAGAGAAGAGTCCTCAAACATTTAATTGCACACCAACTAAATCTAAATCGGAGCACATAAAGTAGTCATATAAGTTGTAGTCCAGATAACCATGCAGATCTGGTGTGTAAACAATATTTTAAATGACATTCCAACACGTCTAAGACAGTATTATCTATAGCACAAAAGTCTGGTTAATATCCTGCCCATGCAGATCAATGTTACTCTGCACAAAAAGCAGTAAACACATTACAAAACCTTCAGACCTGCTTGAAAACCAATTTCCACATCTTAACTTCAAAACTTTCTAATGGTTCGTTTCAGAAACTACAGAATGGGCACTGGACACACGAACCCGGCAGTCATCAGATAATAGGTTCAAATGTAATCATCAAGGTAGTACAGAGATTCCGGAGAATTTGTCATCACTTGACTGCAGGCCCAGTGCTGCACACGATCCAGCTTTCATCACAATTGCAATTATTACCCCAGTTATGAGCTAATATTCTAGAATCACTTTTAACAGGGAATGTTATCCATGACTGCTGAAGTCTTCACACTGCAAATATTTATCATCTGACCTTCAAATTAAGCAATCACTTAAACAATATGGTTATGAGTGCCCATGTTTATAAACACCCAACCCAATGTTCTATGACTGACACTTACAGTGCTGTCTCCCTTCTTTGGTGCGGAGGCCTTCCTGGGGAAGAGGATGAGCTTGGAGCGGTACTCTTTCAGACGCTGTACATTGGCCTGCAGGGACTCCGAAGATCTGTTGCGACGGCGGGAGTCAACCGAGATGCCAATGGTGCGGGCTGTCTTCTTGTGGATACCGGCAGCCTAGAATACAAAGCACATGCAAGAACCAAATATTTAAGAACTGTCAGCCATTTAATTGCTAGCCATGCCTGGACTTTTAGCAGTGTGAAGGCTTGCACATAATTCAATACAAGTAGATTGCTACATTCAGACAAAAAGCCTGTCAAACAAATGAGAACTGTCTTGAGTCCAAAGTTATTACTCAATTGACCAGCTTTTGAGTTTGTTTTTTTATATGCACAGCACACATTAAAACAAGCAGACATCAGCATATAGGTTCAAATTGAATCATCAAGGAGGTACAGAGATTCCGGAGATGTCATCACTTGATTGCTGTAAAAGGTTCTAGTAGTCTGCAAGCTAAAATATATTCAATAAAAACTCAAACCTGTCTTTCAGGCTGTTCAGTCTTACAATGAACTAACACTGCATAAACCTGGAGGTTATTATTCGAAAGGTAAATGTACTGTTAATTTCCCTCTTTACCTTGAGCTCCTCCAGGGTGAAGCCACGTCCGGCACGCACCTTGGTGTGATACCTGATGGTGGGACACCTGACTTGAGGCCTGAGGGGACCAGCCACAGGGCGTGGAGCAATACGACGAGCCTTGATTTGACGGGCCTTTCGCCTGAAAAATGAGGAGTCTGTTCATAAACT
Source organism: Oncorhynchus clarkii lewisi (assembly GCF_045791955.1). NCBI lineage: Eukaryota > Metazoa > Chordata > Actinopteri > Salmoniformes > Salmonidae > Oncorhynchus > Oncorhynchus clarkii. Next base: position 65,129,599 of record NC_092152.1, on the reverse strand, counting down.
CAGCAAAAAAGAAAAGAAAACATCCTCACTGTCAAGTGTTTATTTTCAGCAAACTTAAAATATGTAAATATTTGTAGGAATATAAGATTCAGACAAATTGAACAAGTTCCAGACACATTGAATAGTGTGTCCCTGAACAAAGGGGGGGGGGGGGGATTGAGATCCGGGCTCGTCACTGGCCATGACAGAACACAGATCACGCACAGAATGAGCAGTATGGCTGGTGGCATGGTCATGCTGGAGGGTCATGTCAGGATGAGCCTGCAGGAAGGGTACCACATGAGGGAGGATGTCTTCCCTGTAATGCACAGCATTGATTTTGCCTGCAATGACAAGCTCAGGCCGATGATGCTGTGACACCGCCCCAGAACACCTTGATCCCGCTCCAGAGTACAGGCCTCGGTGTAACGTTCATTCATTCGACGATAAACTCGAATCCGACCATCGCCCATGGTGAGACAAAACCCCAACTCGTCAGTGAAGAGCACTGTTTGCCAGTCCTGTCTGGTCCAGCAACAGTTGGTTTGTGCCTATAGGTGACGTTGTTTCTGGTGAGGACCTGCCTTACAACAGGCATACAAGCCCTCAGTCCAGCCTATTGCGGACAGTCTGAACACTGATGGAGGGATTGTGCATTCCTGGTGTAACTCAGGCAGTTGTTGCCATCCTGTACCTGTCCTGCAGGTGTGATGTTCAGATGTACCGATCCTGTGCAGGTGTTGCTACACGTGGTCTGCCACTGCGAGGACAATCAGCTGTCCGTCCTGTCTCCCTATAGCGCTGTCTTAGGCGTCTCACAGTACGGACATTGCAATTTATTGCCCTGGCCACATCTGCAGTCCTCATGCCTCAGGCACGTTTGAAGCAGATGAGCAGGGACCCTGAGCATCTTTCTTGGTGTTTTCGGAGTCAGTAGAAAGGCCTCTTTAGTGATCTGAGTTTTCATAACTGACCTTAATTGCCTACCATCTGTAAGCTGTTAGTGTCATCCGTTCCACAGATGCATGTTCATTAATTATGGTTCATTGAACAAGCATTGGAAACAGTGTTTAAAGTGAAGATCTGTGAAGATATTTGGATTTTTACAAATTATCTTTAAAAGACAGGGTCCTGAAAAGGGATGTTTCTTTTTGTTGCTGAGTTTATATAGAAAGTTATATTTGAATGATCATCACCTACATACACAGCTACACAACAAAATTACACCATAGCATCATTCAATCCACACTGCTACCTAACAAACTCGGTATGTCACATAACCATGCTAGTTAATAGCTGGTAGGTTTGCATACAGTAGACGTTTGAAACGTAAGACAGTTCAACCAAAAGTTAACATTTATCCAACCATTATACTTTACTTAACCAAAGTCACTAATCAAGGCCTACCTGCGAGTCTTCCTTGCGGGCTGGTTGAACCAGGTGCGCACCCTCGTCTGCCAGTCTTTGTGGAAGTGTGGGTTCAAAAGCATGCCATTCCGGCTGGGTGCCATGGTTGCCTACTTCCCTGAAACAGAAGTTGACATTAACACATGTAGGCGTAGAAGGTAATCACATTTAGCAATAAGATCAACCCATCCAGCAGAGGAACAAAAATGGCTGACGAAGTGCTTAATAGGCTAAATGTTAGCCATCACGTCAAGGCAAGCTGGGGTGCAACAATGAATTCCAACACAGACGTATATTTTACTGTGATAATGACTCCGTAATCATTGGAGTTCATTGTCGACAATGGGTGGTGACAATGAAACACTTGTAAAGTCACTGACAACATAGACATACATGCGTCTACAACCCATATAGGTTCAGTTGTCAACCTATCTGGGTCGCATTTATCTTAGCCTTTAGCTCAACAAACTCGTCAATAGTCATATATTCTTAACGACAACATCATAAACTTTCGCAACAAACACATAAAAGTCACATCAACTTCGATATATTTGAGGATGAAGAGCGATTTCGTCTGAAAAATAGTGAGCTTATTTCAACATACCGTCTGGGGCGGAAAATGGCCGAAAGGAAAAAGGAAGTCCTAAAATTGTGCATTGTGGGATATATAGATGGCAGCCAATGGTAGACGCAATGGAGTGTCAACCGGATGTACTAATATCCACGTGTGAAGAGTTTGAGTTAAAAAATATATCTTGTTCAGAAAGCATTCAGATCGAATTAGCTTTTTGTACGTTTTTTGTTAGTAAACCAAATCTTCTTGTTTTGGCATAATGCTGAGTAATAACGTGCTTTGTTTATCCTATTCAAGTCCCAATACAACACATATTGAAACAACCAGTATGCATGCATGACAGATTATTTGTTCTTTATCTAATGGTCCTCCACCCAAATCAAGATTTATATGTAGGTACACCACAAGGGGTCACTGCAGTCGCACAATAAAGTTACACACATTTCACTTACGGGCCTGTTTCAGATAGCCAATTTCTCTGCGTATCGCCCAATTTTCCATTCTCATTGTTGTAATGATCATTATGAATGACATGTTTTCATTATAGGAGTGTTGTCCATCCAAATATTTAACCCTAATACGTTCTTGAAATCATATGTGGCAGTCTTTTTAAAGTGCACACAAACAGCAACACCATCACTTTGCTCATTGTGTCAAGAGAGGACCATCCCGGAAGGATATTTTCTGCCGGACAGCCAAATTGTATTCTCATGTAAAAGTAGTAAAGCCCCATTCATAGTTAAAGGTTAAATAAAAATAAAACAAAGTCAAAGATATGCTCAGTTTCTCTGCTGCACTGATCCTGTGCCCACTTTTGCCATTAATCATTGATCAATCCCCCCTTGCACCTCATCTCGATCTTAATCTAAGGGCAAAGGTCAAGGTGTGCCAAGCTTCAATGTAGCAATGACAAGTGCTTCTCTATCTCTCTGGGTTTTCACCAGTTAAGCATCAGAACAAAAGGTCTAGTTTAAAGCAGGGTAATTTCTAGGAATAGGTCCACACACACCCTTCACAGTATGTGAAATATCCCCTTTACAATGTAAACTACTGTTCAATTAACTGACTGGGCTGATTATGTGTTAATAAATCAATGACGATACTGTGCAGATATATTGTGTTAATATCACTTGTGTAACTTTCAGTTACCATTAGCTTGAATCACTTGGGTTGGAAAATACAGCAGCAGCATATCAAATCAAATTTTATTGGTCACAAACAGTTTAGCAGGCGCAGCAAAATGCTTGGGTTCCTAGCTCCTAACAATGCCAAACAAGTACACAAATAATCAAAAACAATATGAATGTCAGAACAAATCCAGGTAACCGAAATAACACAACGAATAATCCAAATGCAATCTGTGCATATATAGGCCTACACCAAAAACATATACTAAGAATGATATGTATAGCAGTAGATATTAGTGAGCCATGTCAACAATCACAGGCAGTGTGTACAAACAACACAACAAATGCAATATTATCCACATATTCCTGATGTCAGATGTTACCTCAAAATAGGAAAATATCACAAATAGATTTGATTCTTGCTTAATTTGTGCTGTAGTCTTTTGTTCTAAAGAAGGTGATCTTGCTGAAAAATGTCAATCTACAAGTGTGGGAGTCCTTGGAAGTGCCAGGCTACCAGCCAAGGTTTTGTTTTGACTAGTCTTGCATTGCCAGACATCAAATTAAGTTTAGACTTAGATAATGACTTAAGGTGGTTTATGTAAAGCAAGTGAATAGTACTGTATTCCATCCTTCCCACCAGATGGAATAGAAAAGCCATAATGAAAAAAAAATGGATTGTATTTATTGTATCTGACTTCTCATTTCCGATCACTTTCCAACCTGTTGCCACTTCTCTGCATTTTTTTCAGTTCAAACCAAGCACATGAAGTAATCAACTCTTATTTTTGTGCCAACAGGATTTATCATTGTGCCAACAGGACATGGGAACAAACCCTTCAGGTTGTCTTGTGGTTTAATCAGCTAAAGCACCTAGGTGAGCATTTTTAATTATCATTTAGGTTATCTTGGTGATTAAACAATTACAGTCAAAATAAATATGGCTACTTTATTAAATATTTTTAGCTGAGATTTTACAGCCAGTCCAGATAGGATTAGTGTGAAAGACCTGTAATCATCATTAAAAAGAACATTTAAAAAAAAGAACATGGAGAGTCGAGCAGTCTACTCATCAAGTGATTTGATAAATTTCTCATAGGAGCAATCGTCCATGAGGCCATCAAGTTCTGCAGGGTTGTCAATAGTCATCTTAATTAGCCAGCCTGGAAGTCAAAGGAGAACAATCATCAGAAAAAAATTTTGTCAGGACGGGGGGGGGGGGGGGGGGGGGGGGGGGGGGTTAATAAGTGTGTTGAATGAGTATTCACCAAAAAAATATATATATATAATAATTCACATAAGGTGGCAAGTACCATAGCGGTTAAGAGCATTGGCCCAGTAATCGAATGGTCGCTGGTTCGAAAACCAAAGCGGAATAGGTGAAGATCTGTTGATGTGCCCTTGAGCAAAACAACCCTAATTTTCTCCTGTAAGTCACTCTGGATAAGAGTGTCTGCTAAATTATCAACTGATTTGTCTTGTCACTTGTTCTTGCTTAAGATACTCACCCACTTCGTAGCAGGATTTATTCACTAGTCCAGGGTTGACTGCCAGCTCTGTGTTGATTTCAGTTACCTCTCCAGTCAGCGGAGAGTACAGCTCACTAGCAGCCTTCACACTTTCCAAAGCACCAAACTCCTCTGAAACAAGCAAAGGACATGCATGACCCTCCTTATTGGCAACAAAGCTCGTGGTCACAAGACTCATTTACTTGTGGGAGGAAACTTAAACCTGGAAAAATCTTACCCATTTGTTCAAGTTTTTGCCCCACCTCAGGGAGTCCACAATATACCACATCACCTAATGCTTCCTACAATGGAGGGACACAAATTCTAACATTTTAGCAGCTACACAGAATTTGCAACACAAAATATTCATATTTGAAGTACACGTTGAGGAAATTCTGGGAAAGCATAAAATAAGGCCAATGTAAGTTGTGGTAAACTTCAAGTTCTTGCACAAATATCAGATTGAGCCTCAATTTTTAAGCCAGGCATAATACAAGTAATCAATTACCCTAAAAAATAGTCATACATATGTAAAATTGTCATTCTGGTATATGTCTTTGTATTGCAGGACAAAGTACAAAGTTCCAAAATAAATATCTCAAGACAATACAGGCATTATGTAGACCAATAAATGTCAGATAAGTCATTTGGAAACAGCAGCAGACTAAATCATTGATAAAAATATCAACCAAACTGCTTACCTGAGCAAATTTGCTGATGCCAACTGTGCCAATTCCTCCCTCTACTCGTACCCACTCATGCTTGTCTGTGAATTTCAGGGCTGTAAAAATAGACATTCACATCAGATAATGGGATGCATGTGCATAGAAAAACAGCACAGACTAATGTTCAAACTAATAATGTATTAGTACACTACACTGACCAGTTGACATGGCCATAATCTCCAAAACTTGACATTTTAGTTTTTCTGTGTTCTAGGAGTACACCACCATTAATTTAGGGTTTCCAAACTCTAGTGGGGGGGGGGGGGGGGGGACCTAACTAATACCCATCCCAAACATTGCACTTGTTATTAACTGTCCAAAGGACACTAATGTACTATGGACCAGAGCCAAAAAGTACTGCGCAAAACAGCAAACTTAATTTAAAATACTGGAAGGTGGCAAAAGATACCATTCATGCACTGCCCCACATTCAGCCCTGTAATGTCAAACAAGATGTGAATTGTATTACTATCACCATTGTGATGTCAATTGCTCATACAATGTACCAGCATTCTCTAGCTATTACTGTACATTGTAGTATAGTTGTACACAGTATGAGTGGTGGGAGGGAGCCAACACATTTAAACATCCTTCCTCTAATCTGCTATGTGGGCTGTTCATTCATATTTTATATTTGTTTTGTACAAATACGTAATCCACAGTTCAAGCAAGAAACATTAAAACGTGGTTTATGTCAACCGCTGTCAATTTTCCCCAATACGCTGGGGAGGAATTAAATGCCTCAACAGTTTCCAATGCTAGCATCAGATCATGCAGAAAAATACAGGTTTGAACCAGATTGTGAACTGTGAAAGATGCTGAGGCATGGCTGGTTTGTCTGAAAGACAAGAGAGCCTTACCTTAATGGAGATCTTCAATATAATTTCTAGACTAAACCACCACCCACAAATTACACCATGCATTTATTTGCAGACTACAAATGTGTTAAATATGCTAAATATAGATGTATGCTCAAATATGTTACTCCCGACCAGCATTTGACTTGCCTACGTCCAAACTCGTGCGTGATTTGCTCTATGTAATTGTCCATTACATTGGGGCACGAGACAGTGGGTGTCTTGAGTGCTTAACAAGCCCTAATGTTTTTTTAAGACCGCGTTTTACAGTGTCGTCTAAGAAAATAAACTTTAATCGACCTGGCTTATTTTGGGGACATCCCAGATTGCAGTTTATGGAAAGCGACCATATAATAAAAACTGTTACGGTTAAACCAACCTAACGCGGGACCGTTGTTCGACAGGCTGGTCAGGGAATCACACAAGTACATTGGAACTCCATAAAAACAAAATCCCTTGATTTCTGTCTGGGAATAACGAGAGAATAGTTGACTTTTAGACCACGTAACGGCCAACATTTGGCTACTTTTTATTTGACCCATCGCCCAAACTTTATCGTAGCAGGGAATGCGTCCTAAACTGTTTACAAATCTGGACATGCTGACCACAAAAATATAAAAATCGCAGTTCACACTCTCTCACTGACGTGTAAAAATGTACCGTGGGGGATTGACCAAAACAGTGTGCGATTATCCCCCCTCTGTGACTGGAATGTGTAGCCACAGACCCGTACATCAATTGTGATGTTAATAAATGTAGCATGCAACACCGAGTGCGCCAATTTGGGCAACGTTGTAACAAATTGTTACCTGTGGACAGTCGTGAGGCGGTGCTCAGTGACTGTGCGGGGTTGGCCTTCCATAAGAGCCGATTTGCGGATATCTGTACAGGTCGAGAACGCTGAATCAGTACTGGGGAAAAGTTTGCAGTAAGGCACCGGAACGCTACTCTCATCGCCATCTTCAGTGTCGGCCGAAATGATTACACATGCAATTGACTGAGTGGAACGCGCACCATCACCCTTTGCGCGCTCTCGACATGAAATAGAAGCGGCTTTTCAGCAGGACTTTGTGAAAGTTGAACCGTATTTGCCAATAAGGTTTTTCCTTATATGGATACTCCCAAGGCGTAACAGATGCACAACAGAATATTTAGGATACTAATGGCTTTTCGCATAGTTGGTAGTGTTAGATCTTCTTCAGTCTAAAGTCTACTCTGCATCTTTATGGCATTGTGGAACTAACCATAAGGTTTGGGCGCGTTCCTCTGCCCAGGCGTTGCTGAAGCATGCCATATTTTACACCACCTGGATATGTATTTTAACTACATCTCACCACATATGTTAGAACAATCAGTCAATCGATGACGTGGCACACATCCATTGGTTGATTCATGCAACGTCTGAACAGGTGAACGGGACCATTCTCATTATGCTTGGTAGGTTGTAGAAACTGGGTTATGACTAACTAGTTTTTCCTTCATGAATATTACAGCCCTAACTCTCAATGTTTCTATTGTATCCGTTGTACTGTAGTACACAACTTCTGAGATTGGGCAACAGTTCCTAGAACCTAGTGTTGCTTTCATTAAACACATTGTTTTCTTGGTAGACTTAACACTAGGGTCCTACAGTGCTTTGCAGCATGACTAGAAAGTAACGACTTCATTCACTGGAAATGAACTTACCTTGTGCTCTTCCTCCTTGAACCAACAGTGTTGTACACAGGTCATCCCACAATCTTTTCTTAGGGGATCCATATAGGTGGGGTGCACATTGGTTGTCAAGAGTTCAGTCACCAGGGGTGTATTCATTATGTCTTGCAACAGAAACAGTTTACCGTTTAAGAAACACAGATGCAGAATGAAATGGATTGCTCTACCTGAATGTGCAATAGAAACTCTAGTTTGTTGCTAAATGTTTCCCATTTGGAAAAATGAAAAGACAGACAAAACATTTTGTAACAGAATAGGTGGTCATTCTGCCAAACTGTTTCAATTGGACAAATTGCGGTGCGTCCCTACCCGTTTCGTTCGCTTCAGATTTAAGAAATGTTTCGCACAGATTCGGCTGAATGACTACACCCCTGGTTCATCCAAAAGCTTATAAAAAGGTACATAATAAACACCATGGCTAAAGAACACAGACCAGTAACTTAAGCCTACTACAACAGTATATCAGCTGCAGACACATTCACATGTAACTCCATCATAGGAATACAGATTCACTTTTGTCATTTTATTTTTGTGACAATGGCAGTTGTATGGGTGAACATAGAATTTGTAAAAATAAGTCGTTGACTGTATGGCATACAATAACACAACACGTCCAGAAACCCTCATTCACTGACATTACATTGGGCTTGGATGTCCAACACTCTAATGAGGGAAGACAGAAATGAGACAACCGCAAAGTAATACAAGGCAAAACAGCACACAATTGAACGTTTCAACTATGTAAAGGTGGAAAAATAATTGTAAAAAGTAACTTATTTCCCTTAATAATGCAGATTGTAAGATTCAAACCATATGATAAAATGAATAACATTCAACACCACCGGAACACAGTGAGACCAACAGACCAATCAGATTATTTACCCAGGCTTCATCACCATGCCAACCCCTGCAGAGATCTGCCAGCAGGCGAGGTCACAATACTACACAGAGGTGCCCTCTGTGAGAGGGGCTGTCTTGTTGTCATCAGGCTTCATGGCAGGGAAGAACAGTACCTCCTGTGAAACAGAATTAACATCAGGTGGTTTCACACAGACACAGAGTCCTGCTGAAGCGTATTCAAGTTTGTAGTGCGTGTGTGTGTGTAAACAAGCATCAACACAATGTCCCCTACAGCATAATAATAAACATGCATGCCTAAAGCCTTGTACACATTGGCAGTTTGAAGTGACTAAAAAGCTTTTTTTTTTTTGCATATACAATTAAAATCTATTATAAAATCTAAAAGCACATGGAATCGGACATTTCAAACCACCTTCGTAGGTGAATCTGATTCCTGGCCTTGCAACTTGTGTCTGAACGGTCAAATGTGATTTATTTGCTCGCAACTGTTTTTGACTTATTTGGCTTATCTTGTTTGCTAGCTACTCTGTTGACAGTTTGATAAGAACATGTGGTAGCTAACTAGCTTTTTAATGGTTTACAAACAAATGAGTGAATGTGCTAGAAAGCTAAACAGCTACCTAGCTAGCGGACTGTTGTGGCTAGCCAAAAAGGACTCCTTTTGAAAGGTGGATCAGCTATTCGTTTGAGGCTTTATAAGTGTTCTTACACTATGACTTTTAACATTTAAAGGAACAGGGAAACATCCATTGCAAACATTGTTCTCGCCTTAGCTTGCTACATAACATGAGTGATAGGAAGCAGGAGCACCACCAATCAGCCTAAACCACTGCGCACACACCAGTCGTTACTATGACACCTAGCATAGCCATGTCTGCAAATGACTGCCGTCTGAACATACAAAAATCGGATTTGGTCACTTGTAAATTCCTGTTTGGACAGTCAGTATTTCAAAACGAGCTTAAAAACTACATTAATTTGAGCATTAAGGCCTACAGTGTGAACAAGGCTTTAGAGATTGTAAAGGATCTACATTGGCCTCTGCCTGTATGTACTTTGATTGTACCTTAATGTTGTTGGAGTCTGTGAGGAACATGGTAAGACGGTCAAGGCCCATGCCCCAGCCAGCAGTTGGTGGCAGGCCATACTCTAGTGCCGTGCAGAAAGTCTCATCAACGGACATGCTCTCGTCATCACCCTCTGCCTTGGCCTAATAAAACACAAAAATACACACAGGAGCTAGATGAGAAATTAAAAATAAGTAGCTCATCAAGATTTACAGGGTGGTGACTCAAACGGGAAAATATCAGAAAGAAAATGAAGCACCAATGGTAACTAAGTTGACGTAAGGGAAGACTTTTCGGAAAATACTTCAGTTCAGTGGCCCCCTACTACTACAAACAGTTAAAGTCGGAAGTTTACATACACCTTAGCCAAATATATTTAAACTCGGTTTTTCACAATTCCTGAAATGTAATCCTAGTAAAAATTCCCTCTTAGGTCAGCTAGGATCACCACTTTATTTTAAGAATGTGAAATGTCAGAATAATAGTAGAGTGATTTATTTCAGCTTTTACTTATTTCATCACATTCCCAGTGGGTCAGAAGTTTACATACACTAAATTAGTATTTGGTAGCATTGCCTTAAAATTGTTTAACTTGGGTCAAACGTTTTGGGTAGCCTTCCACAAGCTTCCCACAATACGTTGGGTGAATTTTGGCCCATTCCTCCTGATAGAGCTGCTGTAACTGAGTCAGGTTTGTAGGCCTCCCTGCTCACACACGCTTTTTCAATTCTGCCCACAAATTTTCTATAGGATTGAGGTCAGGGCTTTGTGATGGCCACCCCAATACCTTGACTTTGTTGACCTTAAGCCATTTTGCCACAACTTTGGAAGTATGCTTGGGGTCATTGTCCATTTGGAAGACTCATTTGTGACCAAGCATTAACTGATGTCTTGAGATGTTGCTTCAATATATCCACATATCCACATAATTTCCCTTCCACATGATGCCATCTATTTTGTGAGGTGCACCAGTCCCTCCTGCAGCAAAGCACCCCCACAACATGATGCTGCCACCCCCGTGCTTCACGGTTGGGATGGTATTCTTCGGCTTGCAAGCCTCCCCTTTTTCCTCCAAACATAACGATGGTCATCATGGCCAAACAGTTATATTTTTGTTTCATCAGACCAGAGGACATTTCTCCAAAAAGTATGATCTTTGTCCCCATGTGCAGTTGCAAACCGTAGTCTGGCTTTTTTAGGGCGGTTTTGGAGCAGTGGCTTTTTCCTTGCTGAGTGGCATTTCAGGTTATGTTGATATAGGACTCATTTTACTGTGGATATACAGTCATGACCAAACGTTTTGAGAATGACAAATATACATTTTCGCAAAGTCTGCTTGCCTCAGTTTGTATGATGGCAATTTTCAGTTACTCCAGAATGTTATGAAGAGTGATCAGATGAATTGCAATTAATTGCAAAGTCCCTTGTTGCCATGCAAATGAACTGAATCCCCCAAGAACATTTCCACTGCATTTCAGCCCTGCCACAAAAGGATCAGCTGACACCATGTCAGTGATTCTCTCATTAACACAGGTGTGAATGTTGACGATGACAAGGCTGGAGATCACTTTCTCATGCTGATTGAGTTCGAATAACTGACTGGAAGCTTCAAAATGAGGGTGGTGGTTGGAATCCTTGTTCTTCCTCTGTCAACCGTGGTTACCTGCAAGGAAACACGTTCCATCATCATTGCTTTGCACAAAAAGGGATTCAGAGGCAAGGATATTGCTGCCAGTAAGATTGCACCTAAATCAACCATTTATCGGATCATCAAGAACTTCAAGGAGAGCGGTTCAATTGTTGTGAAGAAGGCTTCAGGGTGCCCAAGAAAGTCCAGCAAGCGCCAGGACCGTCTCCTAAAGTTGATTCAGATGCGGGATCGGGGCACCACCAGTAGAGCTTGCTCAGGAATGGCAGCAGGCAAGTGTGAGTGCATCTGCACGCACAGTGAGGCGAAGACTTTGAGGATGGCCTGGTGTCAAGAAGGGCAGCAAAGAAGCCACTTCTCTCCAGGAAAAACATCAGGGACAGACTGATATTCTGCAAAAGGTACAGGGATTGGACTGGTGAGGACTGGGGTGAAGTCATTTTCTCTGATAAATCCCCTTTCCAATTGTTTGGGGCATCTACAAAAAAGCTTGTCCGGAGAAGACAAGGTGAGAGCACTACCATCGGTCCTGTGTCATGCCAACAGTAAAGCATCCTGATACCATTCATGTGTGGGGTTGCTTCTCAGCCAAGGGAGTGGGCCCACTCACAATTTTGCCTAAGAACACAGCCATGAATAAAGAATGGTACCAACACATCCTCCGAGAGCAACTTCTCCCAACCATCGAGGAACAGTTTGGTGAAGAACAATGCCTTTTCCAGCATGATGGAGCACCTTGGCATAAGGCAAAAGTGATAACGAAGTGGCTTGGGGAACAAAACATCGATATTTTGGGTCCATGGCTAGGAAACTCCCCAGACCTTAATCCCATTGAGAACCTGTGGTCAATCCTCAAGAGGCAGGTGGACAAACAAAAACCCACAAGTTCTGACAAACTCCAAGCATTGATTATGCAAGAATGGGCTGCCATCAGTGGCCCAGAAGTTAATTAACAGCATGCCAGGGTGGATTGCAGAGGTCTTGAAAAAGAAGGGTCAACACAGCAAATATTGACTCTTTGCATCAACTTCATGTAATTGTCAATAAAAGCCTTTGACACTTACGAAATGCTTGTAATTATACTTCAGTATTCCATAGTAACATCTGACAAAAATATCTAAAGACACTGAAGCAGCAAGCTTTGTGATATTAATATTTAAAATTAATATTTGTGTCATTCTCAAAACTTTTTAGTTCCTGTTTCCACCAGCATCTTCACAAGGTCCTTTGCTGTTGTTCTGGGATTGATTTGCACTTTTTGCACCAAAGTACGTTCATCTCTAGGAGACAGAACGCATCTCCTTCCTGAGCAGTATGACGGCTGTGAGGTCCCATGGTGTTTATACTTGCGTACCATTGTTTGTACAGATTAATGTAGTACTGTTGGAATCGGCTAAACTTTGAACATTGAGATACTAAATAAATGATAGAGAAGAAGCCTTGAATAGGAAGAGTGAAAGAGACTGGGTTGTGTGTCAGAAGTTAATGGTTATCTGTGGGAAGACGGATAGCTTTGGAATGTGTTGGTGGAAAGGAGTAGAGCAACGGGTTGAGATAGGGGATGGACATCTATGGACTAGGGGAATGAGGGGTTGAGGTCAGGAAGTCAGGTCAGTTCCCCTTAAGGGAGTAATCAGGGTTTAGTATCTGGTTACCTTCTTCAAGTTGAACCATAAAATGTAAGGATTGGAGAAAGAAGGACGTGTGTCCTAAAGTGGGATTGTATATAACTGTGATGGTGAGAAATGTTTTGCTGTCTGAATACAGCTATGTCGACCCTTTGGGAAGAATTCAACTTGGTTAAGCTTCTCTAGTGTCTGTGAGTTATTTACTCTGAAAAATTAGAACCTAACAGTACCTTCAGTCATTTGGAAATTGCTCCCAAGGATGAACCAGACTTGTGAAGGTCTACAATTGTTTTTCCGAGGTCTTGGCTGATTTCTTTTGATTTTCTCATGATGTCAAGCAAAGAGGCACTGAGTTTGAAGGTAGGCCTTGAAATACATCCACAGGTACACCTCCAATTGACTCAAATGATGTCAATTAGCCTATCAGAAGCTTCTAAAGCCATGACATAATTTTCTGGAATTTTCCAAGCTATTTAAAGGCACAGTCGTATGTAAACTTCTGACCCACTGGAATTGTGATACAGTGAATTATAAGTGAAATAATCTGTCTAAACAATTGTTGGAAAAATTACTTGTGTCATGCACAAAGTAGATGTCCTAACCGACTTGCTAAAACTATAGTTTGTTAACAAGAAATTTGCGGGAATGGTTGAAAAACGAGTTTTAATGACTCCAACCTAAGTGTATGTAAACTTCCGACTTCAACTGTAGTTTCTAGCATTACTCAGCCGACTTGCCCAGGCACACTGACCTTAGCCTGTTGCTCAAAGAGCTCCCTCTGTCTGATAGGGTCGTTCAACTCAGTGTAGGCATTACAGATCTCCTTCTTCAATACAAACAGCTCAAAACGCTCCGTCAGGCCTTTCTCTGACCGGTGCCTGTATGGGGAGAGATCAAGGAGAGCATAGATAGATACATCAGCATTGACAAGCAGGGGGCACTGCAATACCTATGACTCAGTTTCAAATGGTAAACTGCAGTCCATTGGAATGTGAATAAGAGCACTGTTGCTTGTTTTTAAGTGAGTGTAATATGGATAGGAAGAGCTCACCATTTGGCCAGGGGGCTCATGATCTGTGGGTGGTCACAGATGAACGTGGGGTTGATACACGTGACTTCCAGGAAATCTCCCACCAACTGCAGGGATAAACATCAACTTCAGTTTAGTTGTGATGTCAACAACACGGAAGGGGTATAGGAGGAGGGTTTCCTGATGTAGATTAGAAAATGCACCTTGTCAAGGAGGCGGGCAGTAGTTCTAGGAGGAGGGCACTCCACTCCTTTCTGGGCACACAGTTCATCAAAGAATGTACGGGTCTCTGGGGAGGGTGGAGAGGGACAGGTCAGTAAGACAGCCTAGGAAATTATATAAATATATAGAGGTATAGCTGTGGCACTGTATTGACCGCCATTCATTCTCTTACCGTCACTGTCGTAGGTGTCAGCAGCTGGGAACTTGACGCCCATCTCCTTCTCCAGGTCGTGCGTCATGCTGACCCTCCTGAAGGGAGGAGTGAAGTCGATCTCATAGGTCGGGCCCTCTGGACCCTCTGGATGATACTTCACTTTGTACTCTCCAGTGATGTGCTTGACCATCCCTGATGGGAAGAGAGAGAGCAGACCAGTTAGTAAGGGAACCTACCATCGACACACCTACATATCACTGTGAGTAACACACACACACACACACACACACACACACACACATACATATACATACATATACATATATATACATATATTCACATTCCAGAATGATGAAGTAGAAACACCCCCTTCATTCACCCGAGAGAAGCTTCTCTGTGATATCCATCAAGTCATAGTAATCTGCATAGGCCATATAGAATTCGCAGGTGGTGAACTCTGGATTGTGGGTGAGGTCAATGCCTTCGTTTCTGAACTGCCGTCCAATTTCATACACTCTGTCAAACCCCCCAACCACAAGCATCTGGGGAAAAAAAGACACAGAAATATGAGCATGGAGTTGAAAGTGTTTTTTCATGTGTTATTGGTCCTTCCTCAGGGGACATGTTACCTTGTGGTAGAGCTCAGGAGCAATCCTCATGTAAAGGTTCATGTCTAGGTCGTTATGGTAGGTCACAAAGGGTTTGGCCACAGCCCCACCAGGAATCAGGTTCATCATGGGCGTCTCAATCTGTAAGAAATGTGTGTTGTGGTTTTAAAGTCTCAGTTACCTATCTCCATCTATCACCAAAACACTGTTTGTGAAAAAGAAGCCTTTAAAATGAATTTCCACATCAAAGAGAAGAGAGCTTTACCCCTCTTGAACTCTTAACCTGAACTCCTAAACACTCCAATGTAATTTCCCTGACACAAGTGCCCCCTATTGGCCATTTCCCTCACCTCCAGGAATCCCAGCCCGTCCAGGAATCTGCGGAGGTAAGTGATGATCTTGGCACGTGTTACAAACTTCTGCCTCACATAGTCATTGAGAATCAGATCCAGGTATCGCTGACGGAATCGTGTTTCCTGGAAGCAATTGGTTAGAGATAGTGTAAGGATCCCTAAAAATGGTAATTTCTTCTGCAGGTTACATGAATTAAGGGTGTCCTGTATCATCTCTCATTCATATGAAGGCCTGACATGTTTTCTGTATGTCCACTACAGGATTGTGAAGGTGCTCACCTTGTCCTTGAGACCAAAGTGCAGGTGGGGCAGCATGTGCAAGCAAGGGGAAAGCAGGGTCATCTCTATGGGAATGATGCTCAGTTCGCCCTTTTTGGTCTTCCCTGGATTACCACGAACACCAATGATGTCACCACGCCGCAGCTTGTTGTTGATGCGCACAAACTCCTCCTCAGACTTGTAGCTCCTGACAGGGAAGATTGACAGAAGGGGTTAGAAAAGATACATGTGGGAGTTATGAGCTCACATGAGTAGTGGAGTTCTGGGAATGACCATGTTCTGTACCTGTTGGTTGCCATAACTTGCAGCTTGACGCCTTCCCCTCGCAAGTCATAGAAGATTAACTTGGCCCCAGACTCTCTCTTGGCATGGACACGACCTGCCAACAACAGAGTTTCACATATGTCAAAAATACAAATTGACCATCAAAACACATTATTCCAACACACAATAGTTGAAAACAGTTGTCAGTACCTGATACATTGAGGACAATGTCTGTTAGCTGGTCTCCAGGCTGTAGGTGGTTGTATTTCTCAATGAACTCTGTGAGCGACAGATCTACATTGTACTTGTGAGGGTATGGGTCCTCTGCCGTGCCCTTCAGAGCCTGGATGGCTTGAGTGCGGATCTTAAAGTATTGCTATTGGGATAAACAATATAAAGTGATGTTACTGCAAATGTACAAAAGCTCAATTACTGCAGCCCTATTTTTGAGAAATACACTACCGGTCAAAAGTTTTAGAACACCGTCATGTTACAAAATGTCAGGTTTGCATGTACAGTTCCAGCCAAAGGTTTGTACACACCTACTCATTCAAGTTAAAAAAAACAACTATATTCTACATTGTAGAATAATAGTGAAGACATCAACTATGAAATAACACATATGGAATCATGTAGTAAGCTAAAAAAGTGTTGTTACACAAATCAAAATATATTTTACATTTGATATTCTTCAAATAGCCACCATTTGCCTTGATGACAGCTTGGCACATTCTCTCAACCAGCTTCACCTGGAATGCTTTTCCAACAGTCTTGAAGGAGTTCCCATATATGCTGAGCACTTGTTGGCTGCTTTTCTTTCACTCTGCGGTCCAACTCATCCCAAACCATCTCAATTAGATTGAGGTCAGGGGACTGTGAAGCCCAGGTCATCTGATGCAGCACTCCATCACTCTCCTTCTTGGTAAAATAGCCCTTACACAGCCGTAGAGGTGTGTTGGGTCATTGTCTTGTTGGAAAAAAAGGTTGTCCCACTAAGCCCAAACCTGATGGGAAGGCGTTTTTGCTGCAGAATGCGGTGGTAGCCATGCTGGTTAAGTGTGCCTTGAATTCTAAATAAATCACAGACGGCGTAACCAGCAAAGCACCCCCACACCATAACACCACCTCCTCCATGCTTCATGGTGGGAAATACACATGCGGAGCTCATCCGTTCACCTACTCTGCGTCTCACAAAGACACGGTGGTTGGAACAAAAAAAAATCTCCAATTTGGACTCCTGACAAAAGGACAAAATCTGAACAGAGATGTGTCTGTTACTTGAACTCTGAAGCATTTCTTTGGGAAGCAATTTCTGAGGCTGGTAACTCTAATGAACTTCCTCTGCAGCAGATTGCAGAGGCAACTCTGGGTCTTCCATTCCTGTGGCGATCCTCATAAGAGCCAGTTTCATCATAGCGCTTGATGGTTTTTGAGACTGCACTTGAAGAAACTTTCAAAGTCATTGAAATGTTCCGTATTGACTGACCTTCATGTCTTAAAGTAATGATGGACTCTTTGCTTATTTGAGCTCTTCTGGCGATTATATGGATTTGGTATTTTATCAAATAGGGCTATCTTCTGTATATCCCCCTACCTTGTCACAACACAACGGGTTGGATCAAACGCATTAAGAAAGAAATTCCACAAATTAACAAAGCACACCTGTTAATTGAAATGCATTCCAGGTGACTACCTCATGAAGCTGGTTGAGAGAATGCCAAGAATGCGCAAAGCTGTCATCAAGGCAAAGGGTGGCTATTTGAAGAATCTCAAATATATTTCGATTTGTGGTTACTATATGATTCCATATGTGTTTTTTCATAGTTGATGTCTTCACTATTATTCTACAATGATGAAAACAGGTAAAAAATAAGGAAAAACCCTTGACTGAGTAGGTGTCCTAAAACTTTTGACCAGTAGTGTATTTAAATTTTTTATATTCTACTAAGATCAGCAGTAAATGTTCTCAAGCAAATCACAAGAGGGAGGGAAGGATGAACATAAAACATCCATATAGCTCACGTTAGGGTCCAGGGTCTCCTCATCTGCATTCTGATCTGCCTGGTCATTGGTCTCCTTCTGCTCAACCTGCTCTTTGACTTTGGCTTCCTTCTCAGATGCCTTCTTCTCAGCTTTCATTCGCCTCTTCAGCTCACTGACAACAACACAGACAAAGAGGGTAACATCAGGGTATCTAGTGGACTCTGCATCGGGGTTGAGGGGACTACTTAATAAAGCCATTCAAGTAATGCCTAAAAAGGGAATCATTCATGACAAAAGGGTGGTTGTTTTTCTCACTGAATGGAAAAGCCACCAACCTTTTGTCACCTCGCCAGCGATTCCCCTGAATTAAAGCTGGGACTGACGCTGCACTGGGGAGAGTGAACTTTACCCCCTGAGCCCTGACCCCAAAGGCTTGGCACACCTGGTGCCTGGCAGTTCTGACCACCAGAGTCAGCATGGTGAGGCAGGATGACCTACTGTGCTACACCAGTCAATGACCAGACCTGGAGAGACACACACACACACACACACACACACAGAGCACAGCTGACTTATTTCTGTGAATTTGAAACATGGGACCAACACTTTACATGTTGCGTTTATATTTTTGTTCTGTGTTAACGGGTTTAGTAACAGTGGTATAAAGTAAGTAGAAATACTTTGAAGTACTACTTATTTTTGGGGGGGGGGGGTCTTGTACTTCACTATTTATATTTGGACAATTTTTAGGGTAAAAGTTGCAGGACTTTGCAGTTCGAAAACTGCCATCATTTTCAAATGGCCCCGAGATATATCAGGAATGTCTCTCTATAAAGGTCCCTGGGCTAACACCAATATACAGATTTAAGAGTCAAACTGTCATTCAAAATGAACAACCAACCCTGGTCAGTGTTGATATCCTATTTCGGGTCGTAATTTGGTTAAGTTAAATAACCAAGCAACTGATTTTGCTTCTTTTCCATTTCGGCAGTCTCCTAGAATGACTAAATGACGCCTGTATCTCTAGCTGTAGCCACCGAAAAACAATAAGAGGGGAAAAGGGTCAGTCACTCACTCACTTACCCAATGACATCCTCCTTAGCTAGCTAACGTTAGGCGCCATGCTTTAACTTGCTACATAAATTGATATGATAGCTGATTAGCCACGTTATGACTGACCTGTGATCATTGCCCTTGCTAGGTTTATTGTATTGCAATCCCCAGGATTAGTTACATTTCTTCATATCTGCTGAGTAGTTAAAGCGCCGTCAGTTCAACTTTAAATAGCGCATACAACCCAATTATTTCTCCCCGTTCTATTGATGTTAATGTGATATCAATATGACTGATTAACAAAATAGTGTTGCATTAACCTTTCCACGTTTGCAACCCACTTTAAACAAAATGCAACAATCCAAAATGTAGCTGGCTATTTTTTACCGTGATATGCACACTATTCCCAGATTCCATGTGCGAATGTTGCACGTCGCTAATACACAAGAGAATTAAATGTAAAACATTTTTGGGGATAAAAATAGAATGTGAACTTTCATGTGCCTTAATAACAAACTTGTATGCCATCTGTAAATATGAATCAAAATGTTAAATTACAAGCCTAGTTGATTTAGCTACAGAAAAAGACAGGAACCTTCCCGCTGGTCATGATTGGCTGAAATAATGGATGGGATGGACATGCCGAGAGATGAGTTTGGATTGGTCTGCAATGTAGCATGCTTATGTTTATAACATGAGCTACTCAGTACGTCAATCCGTTTGTACTGTATGGGTTGGGATTATGGTTCCCTGTTTAGCTAGCTAGCTACCTAAACAAGAGACTCGGCTTCGCCAGAGACACGACCCATCAAGTTAGCCAGATGTGTCTCGGGATGATTACAACCATTATTGTATTTCATGAACACATGTACATGTCTAGACAATAGTGACACATCCACTTAGGTAGATGTGGCTGGGGGGTGGTTATAGCATTTCCCCCCCACATGACCCATCAATTTAAACAAGTGTGTCTGGGTAAGCATCATCTAATAATTATAAAATATTTTTATGTGGACACTTAATATTGCTACTATGCAAATAACAATTTCACTGTGCCGTTTACACCTTCTGTATCCTGTACCTGTGACAAATACATGTTGATATATAGTGTGTTTACCAAAGACGGTAATGTGAAGAACAATATGACCTGCACCGAAGTCAGATTATGATATATGCCTTGGTAAAGTGTATTTTTACTACTACTTTTAACACATTTAGTCTTGAAATCTTTGGTTATTTACTACACTACTCTTACTTTGTTTAGCACATGGCCTCACATGTGAATACTTAAAGAGATGGGTGGGGACAGGCTTAAGAAGGGTGTGAACTATGCTGAATGGGTGTAGACAAAGCTCTCCAGTAGGTGTACCAAAACATTCAATGTCCATTTTCTCAAAAGTGGTGACACATGTTTATTAACTTTCAAATGAGAATTACTTCCATTGTTCCTCAAGTGCAGTGTATGATACACCATTTTGTTGCTGATTACAATTTGTTTTCGGAATAACAATGGAATTTAACATTAATTTCCAATAGTATTCTAATTAAAATCAGGTAAAAACTGCTGAATGAGTCCAAATATTTCTGTAATTTCTTTATTTTGATGATATACCTGACATCGTGAAAATGGGTTTGTCCTGCCTAGTCACGGTTGAGTGTCTAAAAAAAATGCTTTTTCTTTTACTTTTGATAATTAAGTATATTTCAAACCAAATGCTTTTACTCAGGTAATATTTTACTCTCACTTTCACTTGAGTCATTTTCTATTACAGTAACTTAACTTTTCTTGAAGTATGATAATTTTCTACTGAGTAGGCAGAACATTTTCACTTTCATTCTGAGCTGATCAGACCACGTAACCCAGAAGTAGCTAGCTAAATTCACTATCTTTCAAGCCATCACATTACGGAAGTGAAATAGGATGTTTAGCTTGGATGCATAAAGCTGACTACTTCAATGTTTCCTCAAATATATAGCATATCTGTATGACCTGAAAGGTTGGTGAAGTTGGCAAGCAACTCATTATGGTAAACCCAAAAAGGCAAACACTTCTTCAGCTAAAACGTGGTTTTGTCAATAAACCTAGCTGAAAATAAGGAACTTCACGTCAGCAAATTACCTGGGTAATTTCTACGGTGCATTATGGATTTTGTAATCATCACCATTAACAGAATAGGATGAAGAGCATCCATGTCGCTTGACAGAAAAGACAATTGGAATTTGTATGCACATTCGCAATGGAACAGTCGTTTAACCATCGATCTTTATCCGATCTGATGCAACTGTGTGCAACAATATCCTACAAATTTAATCGAATAATAACACGGAAGTGAAACACACACCATCAACGTGTTGCACACATATTCATAGATTATTTCCAATAGAAGAGTGATTCGACATTGGCTTACTTTTTGCTGAGTTCATTTGCGTGCACCTCTGTAACGTCAGCCATCTTCCTCGTGCTGCAAGCAAGATCAACGCCAACACACACACACACACACAACTGAACGCAATGACGTCTCAACGCGTTCGAGGGCATCAGTCTGACTCAAGATACTGCGTAAAAGTAGGACAGCACTCAGACCACCAGGGGATCATATGAGTTTATTTTGTTGTTTCAAATAACTCCATGGGTGGCCTTCATTTTTATCTTCGTTGAAGAACACAGGTCCTTTACTAATTATAAATGTCTAATGCGAATATTAAAATACATGTCAATATGTGATCATATTCATCTGGTTTCTGAGCATCCTTCCCTCCCTTTATAATGTTTTATATGTTTTTGGATGGACAACTAGGGTATGACCACGATGCATTTAATTGATGATAAGTGATGTTACTCTTCAAACATCAAGATTGATGTACTTGTGCTTGTGATTTTGACATTTCAAATCTTTCACGGTATGGGAAATTCATGTGTCTCCTGAACAACAAAAGAAAAGTTGATCAATGCAAAAATTGAACCAAAACCAAACAACAGAGTAGGTAAATAAATTAGACAAAGGAAAACATATCATCTGTCTTTATTAATATAGATACCAGCAGGTTTACATACATATAACTACTTGGGTTGCACAATATATTGGTAAGCATATCGGAATAGGCCGATATTAGCTAAAAATGCCAACATCAGCCCGATGTCTAGTTTAACGCAGATGTGCAAAACCGATGTCAAAGCTGACGTGCATACCTATATAACGTAGGTAGATGACGCCACAAAAAAATATAGCGCTACACGTGCAACATAGCATTCATAACCTAGCCCACAATGTCTGCTGTGTGGATCGAGCAGTCAACAAGTCAAGCAGTCATTTGGAAGATTAAGAAAATTTCATCAAGACAACTCAAAGGCGAAATATCATTAACGTCAAGATAAACTTAACTGCTTGACATTTATGATGAAATCCTGGTTGAGACTGAACAAATGAACAACGAAATAGCACAGCAAGTAAGTGAAAGAAATAGGTTTTCATTATGTTTTACTGGTAATGGGGACATATGTAAATGCCAACAAAATAACTTTTTGGTCAGTGTGTGTGTGTGTGTTTCAACTATTTAACTGTACTGGAATGCTTAAAATATCGGATATCGTATCGGCCAAAAATGTCATAACTACAAGAATATACAAATGCCCCAACAAAAGCAAAAATACATTTTATATGGATTCATTTTTTTAAAGGTAACGTTTAAGTTGTTCACTAATCTGGTCTTCCGGTTTTTGAGGCTTACCAATGGTTTACATCTTGTGGTAAACCCTCTGTATTTACTCTGGTGAAGTCTTCTCTTGATTGTTGACTTTGACACAGAAATGCCTACCTCCTAGAGGGTGTTCTTGATCTGGCCAACTGTTGTGAAGGTTTTTTTTTTTACTAGGGAAATAATTATTGTCATCCAACACAGTTGTTTTCAGTGGTCTTCCAGGCCTTTTAGTGTTCCTGAGCTCACCAGTGGGTTCTTTCTTTTTAAGAATGTACCAAATAGTTGATTTGGTCACACATAATGTTTTTGTTATCTCTCTGATGTGTTTGTTTTGATTTTCAGCCTAATAATGGCTTGCGTCACTGGCAGTGACAGCTCTTTGGACTTCATATTGAGGGTTAACAGCAACAGATCCCAAATGCAAATGTCACACTTGAAATCAGCTCTAGACCTTTTATCTGCTTATTTGTAAATTAACTAATGAGGGAATAACACATACCTGGCCATTGAACAGCTGAGCAGCCAATTGTCCAATTACTTTTAGTCCCTTAAAAAAGGGGGGCACATATAAAAAGTGCTATAATTCCTACACCGGTCACCCGATTTGGATGTAAATACCCTCAAATGAACTTCTACACTTTCAGCTCCTTATTTAATTTCAACTCCAATATGCTGTGGTAGACAGCTACAATAATAATAACTTGGTCAATGTCCAAAAAACATCTCAAGGATGATCAATGGAAACAGGATGCACCTGAGCTCAATTTTGAGTCTCATAGAAAAAGGGTCTGAATACTTATTTGACCAAATCAAATATGTTGTGTTTTTTATTTTTAATACATTTGCTACAATTTCTAAAAATCTGTTTTCACTTTGTCATAATGGGGTATTGTGTGTAGATTGACGAGGGAAAATCTATTTTAGAATAAGGCTGTAACGTAACAAAAAATGTGAAGGGGTCTGGATACACTGTATACCAGTGTGCACGGTTGTCTGTTTGATGTAATTAAATAGTATATTACTATTTATTATTTGTATCGTTCTATGGCAAATGTACATAATGTGTTTTGTAGTGATGTCTCCATGGAAGATGTTTGTATTGGCTTGTGTCTGGCATGCACAAACTAGACTTATTTATAGATCTGAGAGGAGAACACTGCCATGTTATAGAAAGGCATCATCCCTTTTTATTTAATCAATCGTTTAATGTTGCCATTGTGCTACATGCATGAGTGAGAAAGATCAGTGAGGAAAAGTTGTGATGGACTACTTTCTGCACACTGTCAGTGTGAACCGGAGTGACTCAGTATTGCCACATGCAATCGTGTTCCCTGCTCTCAGCCCCTCCCAAGCATCATTATGGCACCCCTCATGTCTCTTTTGCAACTAATGTCAAATCAAATCAAATTTTATTTGTCACATACACATGGTTAGCAGATGTTAATGCGAGTGTAGCGAAATGCTTGTGCTTCTAGTTCCGACAATGCAGTAATAACCAACAAGTAATCTAACTAACAATTCCAAAACTACTGTCTTATACACAGTGTAAGGGGATAAAGAATATGTACATAAGGATATATGAATGAGTGATGGTACAGAGCAGCATAGGCAAGATACAGTAGATGGTATCGAGTACAGTATATACATATGAGATGAGTATGTAAACAAAGTGGCATAGTTAAAGTGGCTAGTGATACATGTATTACATAAGGATGCAGTCGATGATATAGAGTACAGTATATACGTATGCATATGAGATGAATAATGTAGGGTAAGTAACATTATATAAGGTAGCATTGTTTAAAGTGGCTAGTGATATATTTACATCATTTCCCATCAATTCCCATTATTAAAGTGGCTGGAGTTGAGTCAGTGTCAGTGTCAGTATGTTGGCAGCAGCCACTCAATGTTAGTGGTGGCTGTTTAACAGTCTGATGGCCTTGAGATAGAAGCTGTTTTTCAGTCTCTCGGTCCCAGCTTTGATGCACCTGTACTAACCTCGCCTTCTGGATGATAGCGGGGTGAACAGGCAGTGGCTCGGGTGGTTGATGTCCTTGATGATCTTTATGGCCTTCCTGTAACATCGGGTGGTGTAGGTGTCCTGGAGGGCAGGTAGTTTGCCCCCGGTGATGCGTTGTGCAGACCTCACTACCCTCTGGAGAGCCTTACGGTTGAGGGCGGAGCAGTTGCCGTATCAGGAGATGATACACCCCGCCAGGATGCTCTCGATTGTGCATCTGTAGAAGTTTGTGAGTGCTTTTGGTGACAAGCCGAATTTCTTCAGCCTCCTGAGGTTGAAGAGGCGCTGCTGCGCCTTCTTCACGATGCTGTCTGTGTGAGTGGACCAATTCAGTTTGTCTGTGATGTGTATGCCGAGGAACTTAAAACTTGCTACCCTCTCCACTACTGTTCCATCGATGTGGATAGGGGGGTGTTCCCTCTGCTGTTTCCTGAAGTCCACAATCATCTCCTTAGTTTTGTTGACGTTGAGTGTGAGGTTATTTTCCTGACACCACACTTCGAGGGCCCTCACCTCCTCCCTGTAGGCCGTCTCGTCGTTGTTGGTAATCAAGCCTACCACTGTTGTGTCGTCCGCAAACTTGATGATTGAGTTGGAGGCGTGCGTGGCCACGCAGTCGTGGGTGAACAGGGAGTACAGGAGAGGGCTCAGAACGCACCCTTGTGGGGCCCCAGTGTTGAGGATCAGCGGGGAGGAGATGTTGTTGCCTACCCTCACCACCTGGGGGCGGCCCGTCAGGAAGTCTAGTACCCAGTTGCACAGGGCGGGGTCGAGACCCAGGGTCTCGAGCTTGATGACGAGCTTGGAGGGTACTATGGTGTTGAATGCCGAGCTGTAGTCGATGAACAGCATTCTCACATAGGTATTCCTCTTGTCCAGATGGGTTAGGGCAGTGTGCAGTGTGGTTGAAATTGCATCGTCTGTGGACCTATTTGGGCGGTAAGCAAATTGGAGTGGGTCTAGGGTGTCAGGTAGGGTGGAGGTGATATGGTCCTTGACTAGTCTCTCAAAGCACTTCATGATGACGGAAGTGAGTGCTACGGGGCGGTAGTCGTTTAGCTCAGTTACCTTAGCTTTCTTGGGAACAGGAACAATGGTGGCCCTCTTGAAGCATGTGGGAACAGCAGACTGGTATAGGGATTGATTGAATATGTCCGTAAACACACCGGCCAGCTGGTCTGCGCATGCTCTGAGGGCGCGGCTGGGGATGCCGTCTGGGCCTGCAGCCTTGCGAGGGTTAACACGTTTAAATGTCTTACTCACCTCGGCTGCAGTGAAGGAGAGACCGCATGTTTTCGTTGCAGGCCGTGTCAGTGGCACTGTATTGTCCTCAAAGCGGGCAAAAAAGTTGTTTAGTCTGCCTGGGAGCAAGACATCCTGGTCAGTGACTGGGCTGGATTTCTTCCTGTAGTCCGTGATTGACTGTAGACCCTGCCACATGCCTCTTGTGTCTGAGCCGTTGAATTGAGATTCTACTTTGTCTCTGTACTGACGCTTAGCTTGTTTGATAGCCTTGCGGAGGGAATAGCTGCACTGTTTGTATTTGGTCATGTTACCAGACACCTTGCCCTGATTAAAAGCAGTGGTTCGCGCTTTCAGTTTCACGCGAATGCTGCCATCAATCCACGGTTTCTGGTTAGGGAATGTTTTAATCGTTGCTATGGGAACGACATCTTCAACGCACGTTCTAATGAACTCGCACACCGAATCAGCGTATTCGTCAATATTGTTATCTGATGCAATACGAAACATATCCCAGTCCACGTGATGGAAGCAGTCTTGGAGTGTGGAGTCAGCTTGGTCGGACCAGCGTTGGACAGACCTCAGCGTGGGAGCCTCTTGTTTTAGTTTCTGTCTGTAGGCAGGGATCAACAAAATGGAGTCGTGGTCAGCTTTTCCGAAAGGGGGGCGGGGCAGGGCCTTATATGCGTCGCGGAAGTTAGAGTAACAATGGTCCAAGGTCTTTCCACCCCTGGTTGCGCAATCGATATGCTGATAAAATTTAGGGAGTCTTGTTTTCAGATTAGCCTTGTTAAAATCCCCAGCTACAATGAATGCAGCCTCCGGATGAATGGTTTCCAGTTTGCAAAGAGTTAAATAAAGTTTGTTCAGAGCCATCGATGTGTCTGCTTGGGGGGGATATATACGGCTGTGATTATAATCGAAGAGAATTCTCTTGGTAGATAATGCGGTCTACATTTGATTGTGAGGAATTCTAAATCAGGTGAACAGAAGGATTTGAGTTCCTGTATGTGTCTTTCATCACACCATGTCTCGTTAGCCATAAGGTATACGCCCCTCTTCTTACCAGAAAGATGTTTGTTTCTGTCGGCGCGATGCGTGGAGAAACCCGTTGGCTGCACCGCCTCGGATCGCGTCTCTCCAGTGAGCCATGTTTCCGTGAAGCAAAGAACGTTACAGTCTCTGATGTCCCTCTGGAATGCTACCCTTGCTCGGATTTCATCAACCTTGTTGTCAAGAGACTGGACATTGGCAAGAAGAATGCTAGGGAGTGGTGCACGGTGTGCCCGTCTCCGGAGTCTGACCAGAAGACTGCCTCGTTTCCCTCTTTTTCTGAGTCGTTTTTTTGAGTCGCTGCATGGGATCCACTCCGTTGTCCTGTTTGTAAGGCAGAACACAGGATCCGCGTCGCGAAAAACATATTCTTGGTCGTACTGATGGTGAGTTGACACTGATCTTATATTCAGTAGTTCTTCTCGACTGTATGTAATGAAACCTAAGATGACCTGGGGTACTAATGTAAGAAATAACACGTAAAAAAACTAAAAACTGCATAGTTTCCTAGGAACGCGAAGCGAGGCGGCCATCTCTGTCGGCGCCGGAAGTGAATGTTCCTATACTTCTGAGTATAACAATGTTCAAAGTTTCACCCAGAATCCAACAGTGGCTAGCTATGGCAATCTGTTTGCACTGTATGGGTTGGGATTATGGTTTATTGTTTAGCTAGCTAGATGGTGAAGCATGATTCCTCACTGCAGAGAATGTGTTTCCACTTGCTCTAGAGTCCAGTGGCTATCTTAGGTTTGTGTGCGGCTGCTCGGCCATGGAAACCCGTTTCACGAAGTTCCCGACAAATAGTTATTGTGCTGACATTGCTTCCAGAGGCAGTTTGAAACTCAGTAGTTAGTGTTGCAACCGAGGACAGACAACTTTTATGCGCTATGCGCTTCAGCACTCGGTGGTCCCATTCTGTGAGTTTATGTGGCCTACCACTTGGCAGCTGAGACGTTACTCCTAGACGTTTCCACTAAACAATAACAGCACTTACAGTTGATTGGGGCAGCTCTAGCAGGACAGAGATTTGACAAATTGACTTGTATGGTAGAAAATTACGAGATTGTGTTAATACTGTTTATGCATCGAATACGGTTTCTTACTACTTCCTCATCTGTGTCTGTGTTAACTGAGTTGGCCTCTGGGGTTTGAGCTAGCAACTGATTTAGGATGGTCGTGTCCTCTCTCGGGCCTGGTATTCTGGTGTTTGTGTACTCTGAGGTACCAGGGAGGAGATGGCTCTGGTATGGACAGCTGATAAGAATAACCTTGTCTTAGGGGCCAAACTTTGGTTTCTACACAATTAGAACAGTTTTCACAGCAAATGATATCTGGCTGGGGGATACTCCTTTCTCAAATACAAAACCTCACCCTTTGACCCATTCCACACATGTTGTTTGTCATGTAGACTAAGAGGTTGTAACTTTGCCATCTTAACCCAACTCTGTTTCGGGGTTCTCAGCGATCACCAGATGATTGTTTGTCATTACTTCAGAGTCTCTCTCACTTGGTTAGAATTTCCACGACACCTGTTGGAAAGGTGGCATCCTATGACAGTGCCACGTTGAAAGTCCCTGAGCTCTTCAATGCGGGCCATTCTACTGCCAATGTTTGTCTACAGAGATTGCATGGTTGTGTGCTCAATTTTATACACCTTTCAGCAACGGGTGTAGCTGAAATAGCTGAATCAACTGATTTGAAGGGGTGTCCATATACCTTTGTCCAATGCATGTATTTCATGAACATGTGTACATGCCTAGACAATTGTGACCCATCCACTTAGCTATTTATGGCTGGGGGGTGGTTACAGCATTTCTTTCACATGAACCATCCATTTAGACACGTGTGTCCGGGTAAGCATCATCTAATAATAAAATATTTATACAATATTTTCATCTGGACACGTTCTATTTTTGATATTGCAAAAGCAGACATGCAAGTAACCATTTCACTGTAGCTTTTACACCTTCTGTATCCAGTGCATATGACAAACTTTGATTTGATATATAGTGTGTGTTTACCAGAAATGGTAATGTGAAGAACAACATGACATGCACAAAAGTCAGATTAGGATTTAGGCCAAGGACTAGATAAAGTGTACTAATACTTTTTGCTACTACTTTCAACACTTTAAGTCTTGAAAACTTTGTTTGTTTAGCACATGGCCTCACATGTGAATACTTAAAGAGATGGGTGGGGATAAGGCTTAATATTCGATGCATAGGGTGTGAACTCTGCTGAATGGGTATAGAGAAAGAAGAGCTCTCCAGTTGGTGTACCAAAACATTCAAGGACCATTTTCTCAGAAGTGGGGTTACAAGGTAACCAGTGTAGTGCTGGATATAGATATACTATTTTGTAGTCTGTGTTTTTATCCAATGTAAAAAAAAAATGCTTTCTGGTGTGTCCTGTCTACTTAGTGTTTGAGATTTTGTTTTTAAACTAAATTAATGCTTTCTGATTTGCCTAATATAAGTAATAAAAGTAATAGTATTTTTTACTTCTGAGAATTAAGTATACATAAAACCAAACATAGACTTTTCTCAAGGAATATATTTTACTCTGACTTTCACTTGAGTCATTTTCTATTCAGGTAACTTTACTTTATGACAATTGGGTACTTGTTCCACTGAGTAGGAAGAACATTTTCACTTTCATTCTGAGCTGATCAGTCAGACCACGTAGCCCAGAAGTAGCTAGCTAAATACACTAGCTAGCAAGCCATCCCATTACAAAAGTGAGATTATAGAATAATACAAAATACTGATGAGTTCACATAAATAGCACATCAGTATGACCTGAAAGGTTGGTGAATTCGGCAAGCGACTCATTATGATAAAGCTAAAAAGGCAAACACTTTAGCTAAAACGTGGTTTTGTTAATCAACCTACATGAAAACAAGAAACTTCAAATCAGCAAACAACCTTGGGTAATTTGTACGATGCAATATCGGTTTTGTAGTTATATCCACTCACATAATAGGATGGAGAGCATGCATACGTGTACATTAATGAACTGCAAGCAGCACGTGTGATAAGCTGCTTGAACCTAATGGACCATTAGAATATGTATGTACATTCGCTATGGTACACTTATTTTTCCATCGTGCAACAATATCCTACTGCTTTTATGGAATAATAACACGGAAGGGATCCACACACACCATCAACGTGTTGCACACGTCTTCATAAATGCTGTCCAATAAAGGAGTGAATCGACAATGGCTTACTTTTTGCTTAGTTTCTCTGCATCCACCTCCGTAACGTCTGCCATCTTATTTTTCTCTTTCGCTAGGCTTTTTCGGGCGTTGGCATCCAAGTTATGGTGCATTGCCGCCACCTTCTGTACTGGACTGTGGGCCAGAGCAAGGGAGAAATGAACTTCTACCTGCCAGCCACGTTTCTCTTAAAAAAGATTAACAAATATTTGAGACTATATCTAATGACGTTCTACTCAATATACTCTTTAAACTAATTTCCTGTATTCCCTTCTCCCCCATACAAGATCTCTGCCTCCTCTCTCTTTCCCTCTCATACTGCCCACACTGTATCAATACATGCTCCACTGTCTCTTGCCATCCAGGACCTGGATGACGACCTCCAAATATCGCGCCATACCTGAGAGTAAACATCATTGACCACGAATGAAAACAACAAAGGCCTAATTACGCTCCCCAGGCGGTGTATCGTTATCCACCAGGTAGCTGCCTTGTCCTTCCCATCTGGACAAGAGGAATACCTATGTAAGAATGCTGTTCATTAACTATAGCTCAGCCTTCAACACCATAGTACCCTCCAAGCTTGGGCCCAGAGTCTGAACCCCGCCCTGTGCAACTGGGTCCTGGACTTCCTGAAGGGCTACCCCCAGGTGGTGAAGGTTGGAAACATCACCTCCACTAAGCTGATTTTCAACACAGGGGCCTGACAAGGGTGCGTGCTCAGCCCCCTCCTGTACTCCCTGTTCACCCATGACTGCGTGGCCACTCACACCTCCAACTCAATCATCAAGTTGGCAGACGACACAACAGTAGCAGGCCTGATTACCTACAGGGAGGAGGCGAGGGCCCTGGCGTAGTGGTGTCAGGAAAATAACCTCTCCCTCAATGTCAACAAATGAAGAAGCTGATCATGGACTTCAGGAGACAGCAGAGGGTGCACGCCCCTATCCACATCGACAGGACTACAGTGGAGACGGTGAAAAGCTTCAAGTTCCTTGGACTGCACATCATTGGCAACCTGAAATGGTCCACCCACACAAACAGTGTGGTGAAAAAGGCACAACAGTGCCTCTTCAACCTCAGGAGGCTGAATAAATTTGTCTTAGCCCCACAAACTTTTACAGATGCACAATTGAAAGCATCCTGTTGGGCTGTACCATTGCACCCCTTGGTACGGCAACTGCACTGCCTACAACCGAAGTGCTCTCCAGAGGGTGGTGCGGTCTGCCCAATGCATCACCGGGGGCACACTGCCGGCCCTCCAGCACCCGATGTCACAGGAAGGCCAAAAAGATCATCAAGGACATCAACCACCCGAGCCACGGCCAGTTCACCCCGGTATCATCCAAAAGACGAGGTCAGTACAGTTGGATCAAAGCTGGGACCAAGCGACTGAAAAACAGCTTCTATCTCAAGGCTATTAGACTGTTAAATAGCCATCACTAGCTGGTTACCACCCGGTTACTCAACCCTGCACCTTATAGGCTGATGCCCTATGTACAGTTGAAGTCTGAAGTTTACATACACTTAGGTTGGAGTCATTAAAACTCATTTTTCAACCACTCCACAAATGTCTTGTTAACAAACTATAGTTTTGGCAAGTCGGTTAGGACATCTACTTTGTAATTTTTCCAACAACATTTTTACAGACAGATTATTTCACTTATCATTCACTGTATCATAATTCCAGTGGGTCAGAAGTTCACATACACTAAGCTGACTGTGCCTTTAAACAGCTTGGAAAATTCCAGAAAATGATGCCATGGCTTTAGAAGCTTCTGATAGGCTAATTGACATAATTTGAGTCAATTGGAGGTGTACCTGTGGATGTATTTCTAGGCCTACCTTCAAACGCAGTGCCTCCTTGCTTGACATCATGGGAAAATCAAAAGAAATCAGCCAAGACCTCAGAAAATAAATTGTAGACCTGCACAAGTCTGGTTCATCCTCGGAAGCAATTTCCAAACGCCTGAAGGTACCACGTTCATCTGTACAAACAATAGTACGCAAGTATAAGCACCATGGGACCAAGCAGCCGTCATACCGCTCAGGAAGGATACGCGTTCTGTCTCCTAGAGATTAACAGACTTAAATAAAAAAAGGGCAAATCAATCCCAGAACAACAGCAAAGACCTTGTGAAGATGCTGGAGGAAACAGGTACAAAAGTATCTATATCCACAATAAAACGAGTCCTATAATGACATAACCTGAAAGGCCGCTCAGCAAGGAAGAAGCCACTGCTCAAAAACTGCTATAAAGCCAGACTACGGTTTGCAACTGCACATGGGGACAAGATCATACTTTTTGGAGAAATGTCCTCTGATCTGATGAAACAAAAATAGAACTGTTTGGCCATAATGACCATCATTATGTTTGGAGGAAAAACGGGGAGGCTTGCAAGCCGAAGAACACCATCCCAACCGTGAAGCACGGGGGAGGCAGCATCATGTTGTGGGGTGCTTTGCTGCAGGAGGGACTGGTGTACAAAATAGATGGCATCATGAGGGATGAAAATTATGTGGATATATTGAAGCAACATCTCAAGACATCAGTCAGGAAGTTAAAGCTTGGCCGCAAATGCGTCTTCCAAATGCACAATGACCCCAAGCATACTTCCAAAGTTGTGGCAAAATGGCTTAAGGACAACAAAGTCAAGGTATTGGAGTGATCATAACAAAGCCCTGACCTCAATCCCATATAAAATTTGTGGACAGAACTGAAAAAGTGTGTGCGAGCAAGGAGGCCTTACAAAATTGACTCAGTTACACCAGCTCTGTCAGGAGGAATGGGTCAAAATTCACCCAACTTATTGTGGGAAGCTTGTGGAAGGCTACCCAATTTTACTAGAATTAAATGTCAGGAATTATGAAAAACTGAGTTTAAATGTAATTGGCTAAGGTGTATGTAAACTTCCGACTTCAACTGTACCTCCAAACAGAAAATCCTTTATCCAGTTGTACGTTCTTCCTCCTACCCCCATAATATCAAGCTTCATTATCAACCCCTCCTTCCACATCATATCATACGCCTTCTCCACATCAAAAAAGACAGCTACAACATTCTCCTTGTTCACCTGAGCCTTTGACCTCTGATTCTAAGCAGAGCACTGGGTCCATAGTCCCCCTTCCCTTCCTGAACCCACTCTGATGTGGTGATACTAGCCCCTTGCTCCCCAGGAAGGAAGTTAGCCTCGCCGTAATCATATGTTCCATAATCTTTCACACGTGATGTTAAATCTATTGGCCAATAACTTGTTGGCCTTGCTGGGTCCTTCCCTGGCTTCCGGATTGGTACCACTACTGCCTCCCAACTGTCTGGTAGTTTCCCCTCCTCCCACACGTTGATGTACAACACCAATACCTTATCCAGTGCCCCATCAAGAAGATGGGTCGACATAACATAGCACACTTCATATTTCCCAGGTGAAGATAACCCAGCCTTACCTATTGCCCTTTTCACCTCTGCCATGGTAAATGGTGCATTCAACACATCATTTACATCCTCCCTCCTGTCCAGCACTCCTGGGTGCTCCTCTCTTGTTCTCTCTCTCCCCCTCTGCCCCTCTGACAAATTTGCTGTGCTATGCACTTGGACAAACATTTTGGCCATCATCTCTGCCTTCTCATCTGTTACTGCCATACCCTCCCCAATAGTCAACACTGGATAATCTCACTCCCTTTAACCCCACTTCTCCCACAGGTGTCGCCCTTCCAATGGTGTCACAGAACCGACGCCAACATGACCTCTTTGCCTGACGGATAGTTCTCCTCACCAGGGCCTTCTTATACCGAATCAGATGTTGGAAGTCATGCGTCCTTTTCAGTACTCTAAATGCCCTCTTTCTACTCCTCCATTGCCATTGCCCCACACTCCTGGACAGCCACCATGGGACTGCTTTCCTCCTCCTCCTTCCTGAACTCTTAGGTATAGCCACAGTAGCTGTCCCACTCAGGTATTCATACTATCCACATCCCCACTTATATCCACCCGAGCCATCACCTGCTCACTCAGCTCCTGAAACGGATCCCACTTTGCCCTTCCAAACATCCACCAGTCTACTCCACTGACACCTCCTCCGACCTACTGTACATAGTATGGGATAATGATCACTTCCTACTGTCAACTCCTCCCATACATTCCACTCAAAGGATTCCTGCTATCACACTAGACACCAGAGTGAGGGCCAAGGCAGACTCCTTCCCTGTGGCTACATCAATCCTGGTCCCTCGGCCATCATTCAGGCACACCACATCTTTCATTTCTATCAGATTTTCCATCACTTGGTCATTTCCATCGATCTGTTTCCCTACACCACATTACCTTACTTCTATCCTGGCCCTCCATCCTCTCCAGCTCCAAACGAGATCAACGCACGTACACACACTTTGACGTTGAACTGTACGCAATGACGTCTCAGCGTGTTCGAGGGGATCAGTCACAGATGACGCTGCGCAAAAGTAGTACTGCACCCAGACCACCAGGGGGATCAGGTTAGTTCATTTTGTTGCGGGTGGTCTTCATTTTTTTTAAATGTATGTCACTAGGCAAGTCAGTTCAGAACAAATTATTATTTACAATGATGGCCAAACCCTCACCTTCTTCATTGAAAAACACAGGTCATTTACTAATTATAAATCTCTAATCACAATATTAAATTACATTTTAATATGTGATCATATTCATCTGGTTTCTGAGCATGCAAGCATGTTTTTCCCTTTCTACTTCCCTCGCTCTCCTCCCTTCATAATGTTAAAACATGTTTTGGATGGACAACTAGGGTAAGGCCGTGGCGTATTTGATTAATGATTAGTTTTGTTACCCTTGAAACGTAATTAGATTGGTGTGCTTGTGATTTTGCCATTTCCAATCTTTCACGGTATGGGAAATTCATGATGTCTTTCTGTCTCTCCTGAGCAAAACCAAAAAGTTGATCAACGCAAAAATCGAACGAAAACCAAACATCAGAGGGTGGGGAAATCAACTAGACAAAGGAAAACGTATCATCTATCTTTATTAATATAGATACCAGCAGGTTTACATAAATATAATTGCAAGAGTATACAAATGCCCCAACAAAAGCAAAAATACATTTTTATATAGATTCATTTTTTTTAAAGGTAATATTTAACAGTTGTTCACACGATAGCTAAAAACACATAGGTGATATGCACTCCCCATACCTAGTGCTATCAACAGGTTCATTACTGATCACCAGAAAAAACCTCATGGAAATAAAGCAGACTTTCACATCAAACCAAAGCCAGACAGGTTAAGGGGACACAAACAGAACAGTCAGTGTGTGAACAGACTAACTGATGACATTTACAATATAAACAAAACACCCATGATGAAAATTCTGAATGACAACTTTGTTTGAATTAGGTGAAATTTGTGTTGGTCTTGACTGACACAAGCCCAATCATAAAAATAAAAACAAATCCCGGTGGCACACAGTATCAATACTATTTCAAAAAGTGACATAAATAATTAACATAATTACAATATTTCGTTATAGTTTCCCCTTTGCAATGAACAATCAAGAGAGGCTAGATAGATAAAATATATATTAAAAAAGTAACAGATATACATTTATATTGAATCAAGCTGCATAGCAGTTTGAGACAAAACTTCAATTGCAACGACGTGAAACAAATGCAATTCATATTTTCGTGAAAATAAATCAGATGCACAACAAATTGCATAACACTATACATTTATCTGGTCACTCATTTCTGTACGGCATTTGAAGCACACAAGTCGTATGGCTTGCAAGATACTAGTTATCAAGGGCTAATAACCACTGACAATAGTGTCACAGCGGTGAATAAAATAGGCAACACTGGTACAAGATAAATCTGGTCTCTACTATAAAAAGTTTGTCAAGGCACAAGTATATCATCCAATGTACTGAGCAATACTTCTAAAATATATTTGCTGTACACTGTGATGTCATAAATCATTGGTTAGTCTGGGTGCAAATATGGTAAAAATATAGATGAACTTTCAAGGTGACCCCTGCATTTCTGTAGTCATTGGTTGAGTAGGAAAAGTCGTTAATTTTTAGGTCTTCAATAAATTAAACCTTTACCGGCACAATAAAGTATAGCGCCACTCAATTACAAAGACTCATGTCGTCCTCAATGTAAAACATGTAGCCTACTTGACAAATAGGCCTCCTATTTTGTCAAAGCTCATACTACATGGGATATTCATGGGTTACATTTGAAAATAGGTATTTCTTTCCTCAATATCCTTATTAACAATAATCTTATTGTGTATTCATAACACAAAACATGAACATGTTGCTAACAAAATATTGTATGTATACTATATATAAAGAATGTACTTTATCATTGAAATTGGTCCAATGTTGAGTAAGGTGGCCTGATTAGCAACCTGCTCGGGTTGAGGTAACAAACACATTCTGCGTTTGGAGTTTTTTGTAAACCCTATTAACAAATATTTAATAGATGCTGTTTTAACTGTCTGTATGGCTTTATTACTGGCATAGTTGTCCAATAACTTCCTGCTCTTTCCTTATTCAAGAGGTGAAATAAGTTGTATATGTGACAGTATAGGTTAAATGTTTCATGGATGATATCACAAGGGTTTGACTTTAAACTATCAGATTTGGACAAACATACTGTACAATTGATCTCAACCTGGCATATGAACGGAAATCTATCCAAGGGAAGAAAACAATGCACAGGAATGTACATGTGACTCAGTGTACATGTTACATTTTAACTCCCTCAATCATAAAGTTGTATCCCTGTCCTCACATCTACAAGGAGAAGAAAAGCTTCACTGACAGATATGTCACACAAGACCACAGCCAACTACAGTTTCAACAGGTGGGGAAGGGCCAAATCCACATAACTAATATTAATACAATTACGGAGTTAAATCAGAACCAAACTTGTACATCAAGTCATTTGTAGCACAAATATGATTGTGGAACACAATTTAGACAATATCTAAAACAAGAAATACCAAATAAATTTAGATATGATTTCTGAAAAGATGTATTAGAACTACACCAGTAAAAAAGATATGATAAAATATTTGTAAATATGATAAAAATTCACAAATACTCATGACTACTGGAAACAAAACTACTAGTATTTCACAAGAGTTGAAGAAGGCCAATCACAGACAGCTCTTTTCTCCAAAGCAACTTAACGGTTCATTCTTCATGAGTAGGGTCCCTTTAAATATCTAAAAGAACACAGCTCAAGCTCTGGGATGGGGAATATGGGGCCCCACCAATCACATTACTAAAAATAATTTAAATACTCTCCATTTTAAAAATCTGCTTGTTTTTAAAGTGAAAAAAAGGTAATGATGTTAAGAACACACAATAAAATACAACACTAAGAGAGAAAGATGGAGGCACTCAACGAAGCTGTTATTGTTGTCATCAGAGACCAGTCCCTTGTTCATGTGTATACTCAGATTCAGACAAAAAACAAGACACAATCTTACTGTTGGCTCCACTCCAGCCCAATACTCACATGTAAAGAATAAAAGCACAAACCAGTTTCGCAGCAGTACAGGTGTAGGGTCTTAATTTGAGCTAGTTTGCTATAGCAGAAAAATAATCCTGCAGCAAAAGGAAATGTGAATTATTCTGTGGATTATAATTAATGGACATTTTTGTAGAGGTTGATACATTTTTAATTAGGGTAAATCAAGTCTGAAATTTCTAAGTCGAAATTTGACACACAAGCGAGCTGTGTGTCAAGAAGCAGAGCGGCTTGGCAGAGTCGTGTTGCAGTTGCAGTTGCAGCGATGGTACAAGACTAACTACCAATTGGATATCATGAAATTCGGGGTAAAAAGTACAACAAAAATATATACAAAAATTATAAAATACAAATAATAATAAAAAAGTTTTTCTTCCAATGCAGGAAAATTCTCAGCAACAAAAGAGTGATCAAATTAAGATCATTCATCTGTATATCACGCCTGACACTAATAATCCAACTACAAACAACCATTCATGCTCAAGGCAAAACAGATAACTGCTCCAGTCACTTTCACCACTTTCTTCCTGTCAAAACATGGCGAGTCTCAAACGACAAATATGAACACACCAAACAATATGAGCCATAAAACTGGTCATTCATGAAGACGAAAAAGGAGGCTGTGACTTGAGGCCTAGACTCAGGTCCTGGGGTGTCCCACTGTAGGCAAGAGAGTTGGTATTTTACAGTAAGACAAACATACGGAAAACTCCTCTCTGATCTATGGATAAAAGTCCAGTTTGTGCGTGCCAGACGTGAGCTAATACAAACATCTTCCATGGAGACATCATCACAAAACAACACATTATCTACATTTGCAATAGAATGATACAAATAACAATATACTCTTTAATTACATCAGACAACCGTGCACACTGGTATATGGTACGCATATATGGTTCTGATTTATTCAAAATATAGGCCTATTTAATTATGTAGACTGGAAATTAATAATTTAAAGGCTGGATGATTTTTTTCTCTTGATCCACATTGACCCTAATCTAGAGCATCTCTCGTACTACAGAGTCTAATAAGGGAAAGAAATCCATGGTGTAATACTCAAATATTTGGAGTTATTCTCATGAATGGGTAATGGAAAGATGGCTGCCAATAAGAAACTGGTATTTCATGAAAGGAACAATAAAATAACTAAAGCCATAACTCAAAACACATGCATGAGTAATAAAGTTGGAGATGTACTGACTAAATAGCTGACTAGCGAATGCATAGGCCAACTTAATGAGTAACTGGCCACAAAAGGAAAGCATCATAAAGTGCTGAAAGAACTAAAGTCAAAATATATTACAAAGGTTTATTTTTCATTAATTGTATATTTTCTTTTGCTATTTCCTAAAATACTTTTAATATCGTATAAAAAGGACAACAATGCGTTATAAACAATTGTGAGTCCACACTCTGGTCCTGGAGAAGACAGAATGCTGTGCTAGCTTCCACCACCATCCTTATAAAACCACACCGCAAAGTGCTGCTCTGAGAACTGATGAGTTAGCCAAACATTACATAGTGTCATGTTTCATTAAGAGCTGGAGGCGACTAGCTGCGAGATACAATGACAGTTGTGGGGTGACTACAACCTATGTCCTATTTTGAGGTCCAGGTTTAGATGCAGTGGAGGACTGGTGCCCCGCTCGGTGCCACTGTGGAGCATCTACACATGAAGACTGTCCTTGGAGAAAAAGGCCGCTGAGGCTTACATGTAACTTGGAGTTCGGACAGGAGCCCACCATTGGGTTTGTTTTCATTCTTATGCCATCTGTAATGGGGGTCCACACCGGGGTCTTCTGCCATCTGTAATGGGGGTCCACACCGGGGGTCTTCTGCCGTCTGTAATGGGAGTCCACACTGGGGGTCTTCTGCCATCTGTAATGGGGGTCCACACTGGGGGTCTTCTGGGCTCCTAAAGGGAGGGGCAATTACATGTTTAAAGACATAGAAGCATGTGAACAGTAGTCAGTGATTCAAATTGGAACTAGAATTCCAAATGGTTAATCCTGCTTTCTGAGATACCCTCAAAGATGTTTAAAATGAACAACGAAAGTACAACCGTTTTAAACACATTGTTAAACCAAACTTTTTAACATGTTTATAGAGAGATGAGCATTCACCTGAAACCTATAGCAGGCCTAGTAGGAGCGAGTGAGGTTGTTGCCCTGCTCCTGCAGGCTGACAAGCAGGTCATCTATCTTCTCCATGTTCTGGGAGGCGGTCATGCTGTTCTGCATGCTCCCTGACTCAGACATGGACTGGTTGAGCAGCGACTGGATCTGGGCCTCGCTCTCTCTCTGGTTCTGACCAGACTGACTGATGGCAATGATCTGATCAGACAGAGTGGTTCCAGGAGAGGTTATCAGCTGGCCACACTCTGTATGGGGAAGAAAGGGGTAGTCACTGACTACATGCCACATGAAATGTTAACGAAAACCAAACAATGTCATACGCTTTTCTGGAGCATATTAAAAAAAAGATGACATTTGATAAAAGGACAGATCACATAATCATGAATCCTTACCATTCTGAATCCCAAAGAGGAAGAGGCCTGGCTGCTGGGCCTCGCTGGGCTGGTTGAGGCTCCCACTGACTGCTGTCTGGAACAGAGACCCTGGCTGCTGTACGGGGGAGGAGGTGGTGGTCTGCAGGCCTGCCACCCCATTCTGAGTGCTGAAGATGCCTGTCTGCGGGAGTTCCCGGGCAGCCATGCAACCCTGCAGGGCAGATATGTTGGATTGGGGCATGAAGAGAGAGATGGGCTGCTCTGGGCCGTTGTTGGAGCTGGTGATCAGCTGCATGGGCTGCTGCTCTTGGAACAGGCCGTGATGGCGAGGCTCTGAGGGGTTCCCCACCACCTGGCTCTGGTCCTGGAAAGTCATGGGCTCAGAGGATTCCTGCTGGCTAACAGTCACCATGCTGGCCTGAGAGAACAGCATGGAGGGGTTTTGGGGCTCCTGAGAGTTCAGGCTGCTGCTGCTCATGGAGGGCATCTGGCCCTGGCCACTGAACAGCAGACTGGGGGGCTGCTCTGGAGTGGAGAGGTGTTTGCTGCAGAACAGTAGGCCAGCCTGCTGCTGCTGGGTCTGAGAGAGAGTGTTTGCAGGTGGATGAGGGGAGATGTTCTGAAATATAGAGTTCTGCTGAGGTGGCTGAGGCTGAGAGGGCTGCTGCTGCTCCATGGGGGTCCCCTGCTGGATAGGAGAAAGCTGGGTCTGAGCCTGGAACACTGACTGGGGCTCAGGGGCAGAGGTCTGAAGGGCACTGAGGAAGGCCAGCTGCTGCTGCTGGCTGCCGCTAGCGGAGAGCTGACCAGACAGGGCACTCTGGGGGAGGAACAGGTTGGCGGCAGAGGGGGGCTGCTCTGGGGAGAGGCTGGTCCTACTCAACACTGTCAGGGTGTTCTGGAAGAGGGTTGCCTGGACCTGGTCCTGGGTGGGAGAGGCCTTCTGAGTGTGGAACAGCGCCCCCTGTGGGTCCTGTGCCTCAGCCAGGGGGCTGGGGTTATGGAAGAGGGGTGGAGAGGGATGAGAAGGGGTCTGATGGAGGAAGTTGGTCTGAATGGAGAGGAGCTCATTGGCTTGCTGAAAGAGTGCTGCTTGCTGCTGCTGTTTCTGTTGTTGCCTCTGCTGCTGTTGGGCCTGCTGAAAGAGGGAACCATGGTTCTGCACCATGCCCTGCTGGGAACCCTGCTGTTCAGCGTTCTCACCTAGAGAACCGCCCTGAAATATGCCACACTGCATTGGCATCTGTGATTTAAACAGCTCCTGCCGCAGGTTCTCCAACACATGCTGTTGCTGTTGTTGGTGTTGAATTTGTTGGTGTTGAATTTGTTGCTGCTGAATCTGTTGCTGCTGAATCTGTTGCTGCTGAACCTGTTGCTGCTGAACCTGTTGCTGCTGAACCTGTTGCTGCTGAACCTGTTGCTGTTGCTGTAGTTGCTGTTGCTGTAGTTGCTGTTGCTGTAGTTGCTGTTGTTGCTGAATTTGTTGCTGCTGTTGTTGCTGAATTTGTTGTTGTTGAATCTGTTGCTGTTGTCGCTGTTGCTGCTGGCTGCAGTACCCTTTTGCCTGCAGTTGTCTCACTGCTTGTTCCAGTTGGGCCACATCGTCTGGGGGGAATATGGGCAGCTGGTGCTGCTGGGGGGCAGGTTGAGGGGCCTCCACTTGTTGACTGAGCCTCCCTACCGCCCCAGCATTGTTGCCAGCCCTGTCCTGACCAAGCCCCTCTCTGGGCTCCAGGAGGAACTGCTGAGGCCCAGGTTGGAGTAGAGAGTCTGCAGGCACGGGGAAGGAGTTGGTGAGAGCGATGTCCTGCTTCTGTATGGTGCTCAGGGCCTCTGCACTGTTGAAGACTGCTGTTTGGGATTCGGCAGGGTCCTTGGCAGGCCGCGGCAAGGAGTTGGAGAACGGGCTGTTGTTGGTGGGAAGGTTGGAACTCATGTCCAGCGTCTGCTGGGCGGAACACATGACATCGGGGGTCCGCTGAGAATACAAAAAACAGATGATACCTGCTAGCTTTTCATATACAGTGCCTTGCGAAAGTATTCGGCCCCCTTGAACTTTGCGACCTTTTGCCACATTTCAGGCTTCAAACATAAAGATATAAAACTGTATTTTTTTGTGAAGAATCAACAACAAGTGGGACACAATCATGAAGTGGAACGACATTTATTGGATATTTCAAACTTTTTTAACAAATCAAAAACTGAAAAATTGGGCGTGCAAAATTATTCAGCCCCCTTAAGTTAATACTTTGTAGCGCCACCTTTTGTTGCGATTACAGCTGTAAGTCGCTTGGGGTATGTCTCTATCAGTTTTGCACATCGAGAGACTGACATTTTTTCCCATTCCTCCTTGCAAAACAGCTCGAGCTCAGTGAGGTTGGATGGAGAGCATTTGTGAACAGCAGTTTTCAGTTCTTTCCACAGATTCTCGATTGGATTCAGGTCTGGACTTTGACTTGGCCATTCTAACACCTGGATATGTTTATTTTTGAACCATTCCATTGTAGATTTTGCTTTATGTTTTGGATCATTGTCTTGTTGGAAGACAAATCTCCGTCCCAGTCTCAGGTCTTTTGCAGACTCCATCAGGTTTTCTTCCAGAATGGTCCTGTATTTGGCTCCATCCATCTTCCCATCAATTTTAACCATCTTCCCTGTCCCTGCTGAAGAAAAGCAGGCCCAAACCATGATGCTGCCACCACCATGTTTGACAGTGGGGATGGTGTGTTCAGGGTGATGAGCTGTGTTGCTTTTACGCCAAACATAACGTTTTGCATTGTTGCCAAAAAGTTCAATTTTGGTTTCATCTGACCAGAGCACCTTCTTCCACATGTTTGGTGTGTCTCCCAGGTGGCTTGTGGCAAACTTTAAACAACACTTTTTATGGATATCTTTAAGAAATGGCTTTCTTCTTGCCACTCTTCCATAAAGGCCAGATTTGTGCAATATACGACTGATTGTTGTCCTATGGACAGAGTCTCCCACCTCAGCTGTAGATCTCTGCAGTTCATCCAGAGTGATCATGGGCCTCTTGGCTGCATCTCTGATCAGTCTTCTCCTTGTATGAGCTGAAAGTTTAGAGGGACGGCCAGGTCTTGGTAGATTTCAATATTATCGCTTGCACAGTGCTCCTTGGGATGTTTAAAGCTTGGGAAATCTTTTTGTATCCAAATCCGGCTTTAAACTTCTTCACAACAGTATCTCGGACCTGCCTGGTGTGTTCCTTGTTCTTCATGATGATCTCTGCGCTTTTGACGGACCTCTGAGACTATCACAGTGCAGGTGCATTTATACGGAGACTTGATTACACACAGGTGGATTGTA
Source organism: Oncorhynchus clarkii lewisi (assembly GCF_045791955.1). Taxonomy (NCBI): domain Eukaryota; kingdom Metazoa; phylum Chordata; class Actinopteri; order Salmoniformes; family Salmonidae; genus Oncorhynchus; species Oncorhynchus clarkii. The sequence continues at coordinate 65,085,965 of NC_092152.1, read as the reverse complement.
TTTATCATCATTAGTCATTTAGGTCAACATTGGATCATTCAGAGATCCTCACTGAACTTCTGGAGAGAGTTTGCTGCACTGAAAGTAAAGGGGCTGAATAATTTTGCACGCCCAATTTTTCAGTTTTTGATTTGTTAAAAAAGTTTGAAATATCCAATAAATGTTGTTCCACTTCATGATTGTGTCCCACTTGTTGTTGATTCTTCACAAAAACATACAGTTTTATATCTTTATGTTTGAAGCCTGAAATGTGGCAAAAGGTCGCAAAGTTCAAGGGGGCCGAATACTTTCGCAAGGCACTGTATATTGGGGGAAAGATCGATATGGTTCATATGGATATGATTCTACTATTTAATGAGGCATTATCACAGCCAAGGCTGGGAATGCATTTGTAGAGCTTTTACCTTGAACACGCCAGCAGAAGGGAGGTTGCTGGAGATCTCCATTGGAGTGACCTCTTCTCTCTTCACAAGAGGCAACATTGGGGGCATCAGGGCACCATCAATTACTGTAGGGGCATGTAGGGACAATGTTACAATTTTGTCATACAGGAAGGAGTACACACACACACACACACACACACACACACACACACACACACACACACACACACACACACACACACACACACACACACACACACACACACACACACACACACACACACTACAAACAAGAACACACGATACAGCATGGTAGAGATATACTATACCTTTCATCCGTTGATCAAAAGGGCAGGGCTTGCCTGGAGATGGAACTTCTTTCTTCACAGATATGTCCACTGAGACGTACACAGATAAGCAGGTTGAGTTAAGGACATGCAAATCAGATGACCTTATTCTTCATACCCAGTCTCATTCTCCCTCGTCTGCATGTCAGGTTTTCATATACAAAAAATGTAATATGAAATGAAACTGTATAGAGTGAAAAACAATCAGGACTAAATCTGCATGACTTGACTGTTTTGTATAGGACGCTGCCTAATCCGGTATCATGTTTAGTACATACTGTTTTGTATAGGGCGCTGCCTAATCCGGTATCATGTTTAGTACATACTGTTTTGTATAGGGCGCTGCCTAATCCGGTATCATGTTTAGTACATACTGTTTTGTATAGGGCGCTGCCTAATCCGGTATCATGTTTAGTACATACTGTTTTGTATAGGGCGCTGCCTAATCCGGTATTATGTTTAGTACATACTGTATATAGAAGGGCATTTTTGTTTGTTTTTAGATGGATCATCTACACTTCCATGTTTTGTTTCATTGTTTTAGTTCCTTTCCCTGTCACTTCCTGCTCGCTCATTGATAGTTCGTGCCACAGTGCCCAAAGGACGTTTTGACGCCTGGAAGTGATGAGGAAAAAGGAGGAGACGAATACCCCCCTGTTCCCAAGTTGACATGGCTTCCTGTACTAAAGACTGTAATGGTAAATTTAGAGCAGGCTAGATGATATATCCACCTAATACAGTTGTCGTGGTAGAGTAATGGTTGTAATTTACACTGGCCGAAGACATGGTCTGAGGAAATTTTGTTTTGGTCCTAATGTGGCGCAGAAGGTGAAACAAAATATAATTTGTTCATGGACTTATCACAGACCTGGTTCTGGAGTGTATGTAAAAGGCTGCACGTCGTGGGATCGGCCAGCATTGGTCACCACGTAGATTCCCACACACACTGCAGACGCGATGGCTGGGTTCTGGTAAGGCGGAACCTTCACAATCAAGTGATTCTGAGGGGAAATGCATAACAGACAAATCGACTTAGCTAACAGAAATGTACAGTAGCCCCAGTCTTATAATTACATACATCAAGTCATGTGACAAACGTGTCAACATCCCTTATAAAATAGGCGCAAGCGCAAAATTACTTAGATTAAATAATCAAGTGATGTCAGCACAATGTAGAGTTGAAAGAGAGAGAGAGAGTCACAATGGACATGATCCTGGCACAGACGATGAACTGGAGACTCCATACGTCATCAACTAGTTCAGATGTGCAACACCTTTCAAACTTTGCTGACTAGTAGAAGGTGTGGCGATGATTTACAGAGTTTGCATGGTTACACATGGTTACAAATTGTGAATAACATGTGAAAGACAGCTAAAACACCTCAGGGCTCAGACAACTGATTGAGGCTTAGCTAACGAAGCTCTGACCCTCTGGCTCCCAAGGGCAAAGGTTTATGCAGGACTGTTGAGACCTACTTACCACCGTGGCTCACAGTAATTAGGTGACAAAACAATGAGGCCATTCACCTCCTTGAGTGAGTAGCAATTTAAGATGATTACATCTAAACCTACAAATCTCAAATGGCTGCTGTTATCTAATCACCCTGTTAAATCATTAGCATGAATCATTCTAGGACCACAATAAGCAGAAAATAAGCTTATTTACCTGGTGAAACAGCTCCATGTCAATTTCAGCCTCTGCCTTCCAACACTTCTCATCTTAGGGGGGAAAACAATGAACGGTTTCATTAGTATGGTAGGTAAAGGACTAAATATAAATGTTATTCATTATTCATATACTGTAAGGACATGGATTTCAGACAATAATTGGTTGTGTAGACCTACCTGATACATTTTCCTGGAATATGACTTTGGTGTCCTTGAGGAAGTTCTTCCCAATGATGAAGACCTCCTCACCCCCCCTCACCGAGCAACTGTGGAGGGACTTCTTCAGAATCTCAGGCACCCCTGCAGGCTGGGCTGTAGACAGGACACCAACAGACCGTCAGGCTCTGAGTTCTGCTTGACCTAGCTTCTTTAACTAATATTCTGTCACAAGTACAGAACTGCTGGCCTTCTCAGAGGAACCAGGGGAAGCCGACAGAAAAGCTTAAACCAATTGCTCAAGAATACCTTGTGATTTCTTGGAAGGCACATGTGTAATCTTGGGGAAATAGTAATTGTGCTTTAATTGCTTTGCCAGGAAAAATGTGAGCTGAGCTGTGTTTAAAAAATGGTGTGTATGTGCATGTACTTGAGATTTTAAGTACATTTTTTTTGTTATTTTACAGGATATGATCATTAACCAGACAGTAAAATGACTGTACTATAGGTAAAGTTGACACTCTTTGCAGTCCCCCTCTCACAGGCAAATAGAAATCCCCAAGTTTCTATAAACAACAAGCTCAGACTCCTCCCACTCCTCCTCCCTCCCCAGTTTTCACAGGCCTTCCACACTCTCACCACCTCGCTCCACAACACACACAGACAGACGCCATTGGAGATTTATATGTTCTGGACAGATTTTTGCTTGGTTGGATTGCACTCTGGCATTGTAAACAAAAAAGTCCACACCTCTTTCACCGGCCTTTCTTTCTCTCCCTCGATTTTTTGGAGTTCTGCTTCTAAAACCACCGACAAATAGAATTTCTTATATCCCAGAGCAGTCTTTCCTGTTTTTGCCACTCATAGCCACACCCTATGCCCACAACGGGACGAACACGTGATGCTGAAGAGAGTCTATAGACATGGTCTCTGAAAATGTACTTAAATTAGAAAATGATCTGCTAAGCATACATAACGCATTAGAAATGAAACTTCTAGACTGAATCAACTCTTCAAAGTGTCCAAGTCTTCAGCGTGGAACTTAAAAACGAGATGAAAACAATAAAACAAACCTATATTACAAATGCTCGTAAGACTATCCAGTCAAATTTTGACAGTAACGGCTCCCAATGGAGACTTCATTATTTACATTATTGTCCTGACCCAAGCTCCTTTTCATTTTCCTCCTGTCCACCCAGCCCCCTGAATGAACCTCCCCCTTCCCCTAATCCCCTGGTGACGTGCGACAGCTCTAAGCTCTGACAGCGTTCCTGAGAGGACTCTGGTGGGCAGATGCTATGAATAACCTAAAGCCACTCACTGCACAGGATGGGGGACGACGGTGTCTGTAACGTGAGCACCGAGCCGTCCGGCCTGGAGATGTTGACCCGAAACACCAGCCTGGCACGAGTGCTCTTCTTTTTGGAGCCGGCCACCCCGATACGAGCTTCCACATCAGCGTTACGCAGCTTCAGGATCCCCACGCAGTCCACCCTGCAGAGAGAGACACACACAGAACAGCTGTTAGACTGGCAAGCAGGCCTGCTGAACAAGGCCCCAGCGGCTGCAATAGCCCCCAAAGCACTCCCATTGGAGGTCTACTAAGAGGAACAGTCTCCAGTATGTGTGATTTTACAGAATTGCAACAGCTATGGCAATAAGCAGATACATACGCCAGGGTCATATTATTGCTGGGGTCCAGGGACACTTCAATGACAGTGGTGCCCTCGATGTCCACCTCCTTGCAGGCTGTAGTGTTGCGCCCTGTCACCCTGCAGGCCTGGTAGAACCCATGTGGCTTCACACGCCCAGCATCATTACCCACAAACACCTGCAGCACCACTGCCTCATTCACACCCTCCAGCTGTGGACAAGAAGGAAACAAAGAACACTCAAATCAGAAAATAGCACAGCTGCTCCAAAGTCAACTCTACCTATTTTTGTAAGTCAGTAGAGAATTTTGAGCGTGGAATATATTGTGCAAGTGGGGTGGAGCTAAAATAACATACAAAGGTGAATAGACAGTGGCAGCTTTCTGCTTAGTAAGATGATATCTAATAGCATTCTATGATAACAGAGCTGTCACTGCACAACTGTCTGTTTTGCTGTCTACTTTGAGAGTAAAACATTTGAAATATGGAATACATTGTGAATAGCATTGCTGATACTGAGATATGACAAAGAAATGCAAACAAAGTCACGATTTGCGGTTGTAATCATTTCAAGAGAATAATGATAGTTACCTCTTTTCTCGGTGGACAAGAAAATCTGTTGTGTTTATGTAGTTTATATACTATATTGCATTTAGCAGGCACATTTATCCAAAGCTACTTAGTCATTCATTCATGGGAATTGAACCCACTATCCTGGCATTGCAAGAGCCATGCTCTACCACCTGAGTGCTGCCTTCCAAGGTGTGTTGTAACCGCTAGCTATTAAACCTTGTTTCATAAAAATAAAATAACCTGGGGTTGATATGTTGCATCACTTTTTATACAAGTTTCTACATAGCCTGTGACAATCACTGAATCACTGACTTAAGAATGTTAAGCCAATGTAGAGGTGTTATGTAACAATGAGTATGGAGCAGGTTGATGGTGGCATTTGATGAAGGACAGATAAAGGCATACTTTCAAAGGGGTAGAGTCAAAACAGTGACACGTGTATGGGGCACTGACCGTCCACAAAAAGCCCTAGAGGCCACAGCCCCCCTGGTCCTGGTACTGGTTTAAGGCGTACCTTTAGGGTAGGGAAGCCCTGCTGAGTGCGGTCCTTCACTGACCCCCTGCTGCCCTCAGTCAGGTAGCGGGCTCTGTGCTGGGTCTCAGGCTGGACCAGGATCTTCAGCTCCTTGCACTCACTCTTCTGAGGGAACTGGCTCGCTAGGGTCCCACATTTCTGATGGGTTGTTTGGGAGCCATCTGCCGAACTGCAAGACAGACTGGTTAGCTACTGTGTCAGCCCAACAGCTCGTAAACAACCTACATTGAAACACGCAACACTAACATTAACTACAATACACTTCCACTTCCATATATATTTAATGCAGGGGACTGTTTCCTTTCACTCATTCACAGCACTGTCCCCTGCTAACCCTAACCCTGCCTGTGACCTTGTAATCATTGGGGACTGAGGGCCGCATAACCTGGTGTTGGGTGGCAGTGGCAGCAACCCTCACCCCCACTCCTCCTCTCCGCTCCACCTTGTGTTCATTTATGTAAGGGGAGGAAAGATCAGCTCCACTGTTGGCACCAAGCTTCCTCTCAGTGGAAGAGAACTTGACAGGACTTGGAGACCATCCACTTACTATCAAAGTTCCAGCCAAGCTGTGACCCCCACCAGCAAATATCTGTGTGTGTTTGTGTGTGAGTGAGTGTCAGTATGTGTGTATGGTGGAGCATAGGGGGTATTTGGAACTGGAGAGCAGCAGGGGACTAGTGAGGGATCCCCAAATAGCTGCCATGGTTTCCCAGTGACACTAGTGAGCAATGCAGAGTTTGGAGGCTCACTACCAAGCAGGGTCCATCAGAACCTCTTAGGAGATGGACTTATTGGTTTATTTAATCTGCTCTGCTTTCTCAACACTTTTCAAAGAGGCTTAGTGTGATTCACCATGGCTGACCATTGTTTGTGCTGTGGTATCCTGCCCCTCCCTAGCCTCTGATCTGCCAGCTCTTCTTCAAGCACAGACAAACGTTCAACCAGTGGTTTGGTTCGATTTCCACTTGTGGTATAGGGGTTTACACATCTTAACAATGGGAATAAGTATGGAGCAAATTTAGATAAACTTCTTAAAAATCAGGCAAGGTATGAACAGTTCTGTTGAGATGTCCATTCAATAGTAGTTGTAATGGTATACGTTTATCAGTGTTTTCCGATGAATTCATAATTTTATGACATTTAACTTGTCTTAATGTATTTCTAAATGTATTTCCATTCTGTGTTCCAGACAAGATTCAAACTGAAAACAGAAACTCAACCAAAGTCCATAGAGCCATCTCAGAGATGTAAAAGAACAGGAAAGTTAACTCTGCAGACCAAAAGGAAGTAAACAGTAGGCTAGATATGTTTCCACATGGGCTAATTTCACTGTAAAAGAGATCCAGGGGCACCCACCTTCCTTTGGTACAGGCCTTGCTGTCTGAGCCCAGCTGTGAGAGCACAAAGTGAGGCCCTTTGGCACTGTCTGCATCAAACACATCCATGCTGGCCTCCTCGGCCGAGGCAGGCTTGGGCCCGGGTCGCTGGCGGGGGGTGCGCTTGCGCGACTTCCGGGGCACCTCTGTGTTGTCGTTGTAGGAGCTGGAGCTGACGATGCTGAAGTTGGAGGCGGAGTCATCCATCCAGATGCTGTTGCTCTGCTCGGAGTCCTGGAGCTGATCCTCCTGGCAGGACATGCGGCTGTCGTCAAACAGGTCCTCGGGCGGAGGCGAGATGTTCAGCACCGTGCGCCGCTTGGAGGGGGTCATCTGGTGGTGCTGCTGGGCCTCCTGGGATGCCCCCCCTCTTCCTCCTCCACCTAGGGATCCGGCCCCTCCTCCTTTCTCGCCGCCAGCCCTGCCGCCACCAGCACTCCCACTGTTGCCGGTCCCGCCCTCGGCGCCAAGCATCTCCGCCACCGCTCTGCTACTTACACCTTCGTCTGGAGCGGCGATGCCGGTATGAGCAGAGGTCTGGTCGGTGGCTGAAGTAGTGGAGTGCACGATGGAGCTGGAAGAGGTGGGAAAAGCACTGCGAGGGCCTCCCATGGTCATAGAAGAGGAGACGTTGGTGGCATCTACAGTGTATATAATTAGACAGTAAATAAAGGCATCTCAACCAGCATTGGCTAGCAGTCCCATTCAAGCAGCGAAATTTGTGCATAATTGTTTTTTTTGTTTTTTTTCCTTTTCTTTGGTCATCCAATTATAATTTTCCCTTTTATTTTATTGCATCATGATGTGTGAGTGTGTCTATGTGTGTGAGAGTGTATGTAGTGTGTTCTGACAAAAAAAAATGGGGGAAAAGAGAGTCATATGATAGGACATAATATACATGGAAGGTCATGCATTTTCTGACATGAATATCTAATTATCTGAAATTGATACGTAGAGAGTTTCTAATTCAATCTGCAAAAAAATAGTTCCCCAGAACGTGCAGTAATCCAATTCTCTAGCCATCTTTCAGTGACACTGGACCTTGATTTTTAATAGCATTTGCCATGAACAGAAATTAACTGGGAAATCTACACGTAGAGGGATGTTCAAATGAAATGAAGATTATCTGGTGTGTAAGATGATGCGTGCCAAATAGAGCTTTTTCTCATACAGGTTCAAACAATTTAGTTGGGACTGAACGTAGCCACAGAGACAAAATAAACAAGCTTCTGACCTATGAAGCAGAGAACTGCAGACCATTTTATATGCAGACACTCCCTGCTTCAGAGGGAACTTCCTGGAATAAAAACGAGACAGCGAATGAGCAATAAGAGCTGAACATTCAAATGTAATTTATAAAAAAAATTAAAAACTGTTGAACAAAAAGTATATGTGAAAATGGAACCGTCATTCAAGGGTCTCGTTCTATTCCTGCTCAATATGTTTTTCTCAATGTCCTCCTAAAACACCTGAGGAAAATGGCAGCAAAGGTGGAGTACATTTCAAAAGCATTCCTAGTTATCAGGTCCTCAATGCAGGGTACAGTAGAGTGCAGCTTCAAGCAGGTGAAATGGCAGATGCTGCATGGTAGATTGTCATCTTCCACTTCTGTGAAAACAAACTGGATAGTTTGGCTACTGGCATAAAAGGGCGACAAAAAACATGGGAGTTGGAGAAAGCTTATGACACCCCGTGGTAAGAAATAAACACGCAATACCCGACTGTCTACTCAAGATGATATGATGGAAGAAATGGAAGCCTTGGTGGCTAAGGTCTGAGCATGGAGGTGAAATCCTGAAGACTGCTGCAGGAGAAAGGGAGAGGAGAGGCAGACAATCTATCCTAATTTGTAAAACCTTTATCGATACTGTGAATTCAACATGTCAATAAAAACAATTAAAAATAAGAGGTGCAACTAGGCGGCACATCATTCAAAACTGTAGCTACAGTGCTTTTGACTGAAAAATAAGATGGCTTTTTGTTGGCAACCGGAAGAATGGCAGATATCTATGACTCATTACAAGCCAATGTGGTGCATTGTCTATGAAGAAATTCCAGTCACTTTACATTCCATCCACCCTTTTCCCATTCCAAATGCACTCATATGTAGGAACTATCCCTGACTGCAACAATATGGAACTTAATTTATTTTTCTCAAATTAATTTTAGTGGCTAAACTATTTGAATTTATTGAAGAGTAGCCATGATAAAAAGAAGAAATGGATAAAGCCATACATCTATTTATGCTCTGATGAACAGGAATGCTTTCAAAACATACAGCACATTGTATGGATTTCTGCAAACAGAAGCAATCTAGCAAACAGACAAAAAACTTCCACCTGATTGCAGATGGTAGGGAGCAGCTATTTTACCCAATAGATTATAATTAAATGTTTTAGTCAAGAGACAGGAATAATTTTAGTTCGATTGGGATCCAGCAAGACAGCAATTTGTTACCCATGGCTGCAAGACAGCAATTTGCTACCCATGGCAGCAAGACAGCAATTTGTTCACCATGGCAGCAAGACAGCAATTTGTTCTCCATGGCAGTTGTAAGCTTCCTCCCACAGAACCAAAATAACTAGTTCCATTTTCACAACCATGTAATATCAAATGAAAATCAGGTTTAAAACAAGAATAAACATAACAGAACAGTGGATTTGAAATGCTGAAGGATTAGTTCATTACAAAATGATGTCAAGTACAAAATCTAAATATGACGCATTCCTTTGAAACACATTTCATGATGTGCTGTTCATGCAGATTTTTGGAAGCGTAGAAACGTACAGGCCCTGCTAAGATTGGAACCGCAGTGAATGATTTGCAGCCACTTTGAGCGCCCCCTCACCACACTTAAAAACACTCACAGAATCTGGAGAAACAAAGGCCTCAAAGAAACCCAGTCCATTAAATCTCTCCAGCTTTGTAAAGGTTCACAGCTCCCTCCAGACTTATTTATATGGCCTAAAAGCTTTCTGTAGACTACTGTACATTGGCAAATATGCCTGAGTAAATTGTCCCATCCGTGAGTTGTGTACACATTTCAAACAACTGCCCTTTTATGTCCTGCTGTCTGTCCAGAGGGAGGTAATCTAGTTTTTTTCTCATATAAAACGAGTTGCCCTGCTTTGAGTGTAATGAAACTAAAGACAACCGTGTAATAAACGACAGGACAGCAAACGCTGCGGGAGAGAATGAAATCCCTCTGTTTTTGGCCTGCGCTGTGGAGCAGTATAACTGTTGGATAGAATCTCCGTCTCTCCGTCTCTCCCTATACCACGTCCCCATTAGCCTTCTAGTCTAAACACGCAAGGCTGATTGTTTGTTTAAAATGTAGCCAGGTCTTAAAGAAGAGAAAACCCAGAGACACCTACAGGGAGGACGGAGGAGAGCACTGCTGCATCTCTTTATCCAGGGTATAAATCATTTAAAATCAGGAAGTCTGATTTATCACAGGAGAAAGGCACCTGGCCACAGAAAGAGGCATTTATCACATAAACCTTTTAACCCCTGTTGTTAAGCCTCTTTAAAGCATAATGTGTCTTTTGGTCATCATCATGTCAAGTCAAGACTATTTCTGGACTAAAAAGCACTTTCATTGGAGAGTCTTTTTAATTCAGGAGTATGCTTAATCTAGGTCCAGGAAATTGGCCCTCGTAAAGCATTGCCTGGTGTTAAACCTTTTGATCTTGACAAACTATTATACCTGTAAACAGCACAGTACATCTGATAACCTTGAAATGCTGAGCGCCAGGTGGTAATGAAGACATCCTGTTCAATAGGAGCCCATCCATTCTAATAGAAAAAGACAGCTGGCCAATAGGACAGCTATAACCACCAAAATGGCTGACTTGAAGGGCAGGGATTCAGGATTCATTTCTTGCTTGAATTTTGAGTCATCACCTGCTCCGTTTGTGCATAATACCCTGGCTAACGAAATGCATTGCAATTCAATATTCAAAGGGAGATGGAGGACAAAAGGTTGAAGGCTTCATGTATAATTACTCTGAGGAGGTTTGGTTCCGAGACATCCAGAGGAACAGAGTACAGATAGGTTGAAGCTAGAGAACTTCATACATAAAATTGTGTATATTATGAACACATTTTATACAGTGCCTTCAGAAAGTATTCACACAGTAGATGTTACAGCCTAAATTTAAAATTGATTCAATTGAGATTTGTCACTAACCTACACACCATACCCCATAACGTCAAAGTAGAAGAAAAATAATAATAAATGCCTTGAGTTGATAAGTATTCAACCTCTGTTATGGCAAGCCTAAATAAGTTCAGAAGTAAAAATTTGCTTAACAAGTCACACAATAAGTTGCATGGACTCACTCTATGTGCAATAATAGCGTTTAACATGATACCGCGCACATACAATTATCTGTAATGTCCCTCAGTCGAGCAGTGAATTTCAAACACAGATTCAACCACAAAGACCAGGGAGGATTTCAAATGCCTCCTAAAGAAGGACAGACATTGAAATAAAAAAGCAGACATTGAATATCCCTTTGAGCATAGTGAAGTTATTACACGTTGGATGGTGTTTCAATACACCCAGTCACTACAAAGATACAGGTATCTTTCCTAACTCAGTTGCCGGAGAGTAAGGAAACTGCCAAAGGATTTCACCACGAGGTCAATGGTGACATTTAAACAGTTAGAGTTTAATGGCTGTGATGGGCAAAACCTGAGGATGATCAACAACACTGTAGTTACGCCACAATACTAACGTAATTGACAGAGAGAACAGAAGCAAGCCTGTACAGAATACAAATATTCTAAAACAAGCATCCTGTTTGCATCAAAAGTAATACTGCAAAACATGTGTCAAAGCAATTAACTTTTTGTCCTGTGTTATGTTTGGGCCAAATCCAATACATTACTGAGTACCACTCTCCATATTTTAGCATAGTGGTGGCTGCATCATGTTATGGTTATGCCTGTAATCATTAAGGACTGGGGGGGTTTTCAGGATAAAAAAAAATAAAACAGAATGGAGCTAAGCACAGGCAAAATCCTAGAGGAAAACCTGGTTCAGTCTGCTTTCCACCATACACTGGGAGATTAATTCACATTTCAGCAGGACAATAACCTAAAACACAAAGCCAAATCTACACTGGAGTTGCTTAACAAGACAGTGAATGTTCCCAAGTGGCCGAGTTTTTACTTAAATCTCCTTGAAAATCTATGGCAAGACCTGAAAATGGTTGTCTTGCAATGATCAACAACCAATTTGACAGTGCTTAAAATAGGTGTGGAAAGCAGACGTACACAGCTGTAATCACTGCCAAAGGTGCTTCTAGAAAGTATTAACTCAGCATTGTGACAAAACTTATGTAAATTCAATATTTCTGTATTCATTTTCAATAAATTTGCTAAAATGTTTAAATACATGTTTTAATTTTGTCATTATGTGGTATTGCGTGTAGATGGGGGAGAGAAAAAAAACTATTTCATACATTTTGAATTCAGGTCTTAACACAACAAAATATGTAATAAGTCAAAGGGTATGAATACTTTCTGAAGGCACTGGAACTATTTGTTTCGGCCATAAAATGGTAGTACCGGTAGTATCACTCAATATATGCATTAACAAAAATGCTGAAAGTGGCTGCAAATCACCATGCTCTTAAAACCAATGTGATTATTGCCCAGTCCCAGCAGATGGAGGCAATAATACTCAAGGTGTATTACAGTGTAGACTTAATACATTTTCAAATAAACATAGAACATTTACTCTTATTGTAAACGCATTACCGAAGACCCATGCCTCCACCTATGGGACCATTGCATGTTCCATCCTAGCCCAAGTTCTGCTTTTCTGTACCCTTAAACCCATGAAGAAAAACTTTTTCTCAACGTCATATTCATCATCTCCAGCACCACCCCAAAATCAACATAAGGGAAAATGGAGCGTTTCTATGTTTTATAGTAAAAAAAGATAGCGGAAGATAAGTGTTTCCAATGACGACATCGGTGTGCATCGTGCGATTGACACATTTTGAGTAGATATTACCTACTAATTGGTTGATGATGTCATTGGAAAAACAGATCTTTATATTTTCTACTACAAAACACAGAAATGCACCTTTTTCACATATGTTGATGTTGGGGTGGTGCTGGAGATGATGAATATGAAATCGATTACATTTCTTGGTATTTTATGTCCCTTTAACTCCACCCCTTCTACAATATGTTCCACTACCATTTAAATGCAGAATTAAAGAAACACAACTTTTGACATCAAAAACTCAGTTGCAATACAATACAAAAAACTGTAAATGCAGTAAATTAAAATAATAAGAAGTCTAAAAGTTTAGACGGACCTACTCAACACCCTGGGTGAATTTTGATGGGTTAAGAGCCCTTGGGACTAAATGTCTTCACTACTGATAGACAGACACAGTACCACAACCCACCACGACGCCTGTGGGGCCCAGCTAAAATGCAAGTTAAGTTCATTAATAGCAAAACAACTTGCATCCAATCAACAAAAAAGCAATTCACTTTGTGCATTTGCTTAATATTATTGAAACAAAGAAAGGAAGAACATTTCAAAGACTTTGTGGAGTATGTTCACTTGTCAATATATTGCTGAGGTGTGTGGATGCCGATATTGATCAGGTGCTGTTCAATGTACAGGCTGAGTGTCATTTTGGAGCTTGTAAAATAAAATGCATTTCCACTTTAAACTCATGCAGAAGCTAAGTTGGCACAAGCAAACTCGGACCCTTTAGCATGGGTGGGAAGCAGGAGAAGGAGTGGCTGGGATAGTAAGGTCTGAACTGAACAAACATTCCTAAAGATGAACTGAATGAAATTATGGGCAAAAGTAACATAAGGTCCTTTCCCTCTCTAATGGGTGTTCACCTATAAAAAGACTCCCACTGCAATTACCTACTTAAAACGGAAAAACAGACTCTCTTGTGAACTGCAGTACTTGAAATGACCTCCCTTAAATGGCTTGGCATTAGATCCAATTTGGATTTCCTTTTACAAAATGTTTTCCCATATACAGTCATGGCCAAAAGTTCTGAGAATTCCACAAATATAAATTTTCACATATTCTGCTGCCTCAGTTTGTATGATGGCAATTTGCAGTTACTCCAGAATGTTATGAAGAGTGGTCAGATAAATTGCAATTAATTGCAAAGTCCCTTGTTGCCATGCAAATGAACTGAATCCCCCCAAAACATTTCCACTGCATTTCAGCCCTGTCACAAAAGGACCAGCTGACATCATGTCAGTGATTCTCTCGTTAACACAGGTGTGAGTGTTGACAAGGACAAGGCTGGAGATCACTCTGTCATGCTGATTGAGTTTGAATAACAGACTGGAAGCTTCAAAAGGAGGCTGGTGCTTGGAATCCTTGTTCTTCCTCCGTGGTTACCTGCAAGGAAACATGTGCCATCATCATTGCTTTGCACAAAAAGGGCTTCACAGGCAAGAATATTGCTGCCAGTAAGATTGCACCTAAATCAACCATTTATCGGATCATCAAGAACTTCAAGGAGAGTGGTTCAATTGTTGTGAGGAAGGCTTCAGGGTGCCCTAGAAAGTCCAGCAAGCGCCAGGACCGTCTCCTAAAGTTGATTCAGCTGCAGGATCGGGGCACCACCAACACAGAGCTTGCTTAGGAATGGCAGCAGGCAGGTGAGTGCATCTGTATGCACAGTGAAGTGAAGACTTTGAGGATGGCCTGGTGTCAAGAAGGGCAGCAAAGAAGCCACTTCTCTCCAGGAAAAACACCAGGGACAGACTGATATTCTGCAAAAGGTACAGGGATTGGACTGGTGAGGACTGGGGTAGTCATTTTCTCTGATGAATCTCCTTTCCGATTGGTTGGGCATCCGGAAAAAAGCTTGTCCGGAGAAGACAAGGTGAGAGCACTACCATCAGTCCTATGTCATGCCAACAGTAAAGCATCCTGAGACCATTCATGTGTGGGGTTGCTTCTCAGCCAAGGGAGTGGGCTCACTCACAATTTTGCCTATGAACACAGCCATGAATAAAGAACGGTACCAACACATCCTCCGAGAGCAACTTCTCCCAACCATCCAGGAACAGTTTGGTGAAGAACAATGCCTTTTCCAGCATGATGGAGCACCTTGTCATAAGGCAAAAGTTATAACTAAGTGGCTCGGGGAACAAAACATCAATATTTTGGGTCCATGGCCAGGAAACTCCCCAGACCTTAATCCCATTGAGAATTGTGGTCAATCCTCAAGAGGCGGGTGGACAAACAAAAACCCACAAATTCTGACAAACTCCAAGCATTGATTATGCAAGAATGGGCTGCCATCAGTCAGGATGTGGCCCAGAAGTTAATTGACAGCATGCCAGGGCAGATTGCAGAGGTCTTGAAAAAGAAGGTTCAACACTACAAATATTGACTCTTTGCATCAACTTCATGTAATTGTTAATCAAAGCCTTTGACACTTATGAAATTCTTGTAATTATACTTCAGTATTCCATAGTAACATCTGACAAAACTATCTAAAGACACTAAAGCAGCAAACTTTGTGGAAATTAATATTTTGTGTCATTCTCAAAACTTTTGGCCTCGACTGTAGACTGACTGAAAGGCAAGGAAGAAAGTTGACCTCAGACAACAAATAATTCATGCTCATTTCAGACTTCTAAATGGAAATCAATAACATGTTACATCAATTAGAAAAATAAAAAGGGGTGAGCTAATCAACAAAGTAAAAGCAATATGAATTTTGTATGGCCAGAGTTGACTAAAAATAGCCGACATTCCTACATAACAGCTGAAGCCAACCTAGAGTGATGCTGATCTCCATTCAGCCATATCTCAAAACGGAGGGATCAGGGGAGGGGACAAACAGAAGTAACCAAGCCTTAAAGTTACAGGCAGGGGTGGTAGGACAGGGATAAGAACAGGGACAGGAACATGGAAGTGTGCAGCCGCATAGAGCTAAACAGTAAGGACACTGGCATCAGGGATGTGGTGACAGCCAGGCCAAGCTATAAAAAGTAGCAGGGCAGGCCACGGATGGGTGATGGGAGTAGGGTAATATCACAGCCAGCATGCACCCGCCTTGCAAAGTACAGTAACAGCACAGAATAGTAAAGGTGTAAAATGGCCAGGGCAGAGATGCTTCAGCAGGGAGCTATATGGCTGGCAAATGGAGGAAGGCTGTGCAGGGATACGGGGAGGGAGAAACTACTTGAACAAAGAGCCAAAGCAAATGGGGAAAATTGGCTGGTGTGACCAAAAAAAACTAACCTGAACTGCTGGACAGCCTAAAATTAAAAAGTTGTCCTCATTTGACAGAGAACCAATAGAAACCTACATTTTAATGTCAAAGTATTTTTTCAATACTTGATTTGAAAGATTTGTGGTACAAAATAAAATTCACAAAAAAAAGTGAAAAGAAGAAGAGATAGCCAGAAGAAGTAAGGCCAATTTGCAGTAAAACCTACAGTCCCAAATTAAATTTCATGTAAACTGAAAAATACTTCACCTTCCTCCAGCTACAGTCAGTTTGTCCCGCCTTGTCTGAGGGCTGCATTGGCTGCATTGAAGCACTGATGTCCGAAGGCAACAGACTTCTGGTTCTACTGAAACTCACTCTAAACCGGGGCACTTTGGTAAGGGGCAGAGTAAAAAGAGCTAAAGTGAATTGCATTTTGAACGTTCAGGTTGTGACAGATTTAACCAGAAAAAGGTGTTTTGTTTTATATTTTTTCCTCTTGCTTTGAATATGATATTGGGTTAATTAACATTTAGGCCTACAGTTGCAAACATACTAGATTCTCTGGATTCCTTATGTGCAAGTACTGTAGTGTACTAGATGTACTATTTAGCCTTACACAGACTGATGCATGGTGTCAGAAGATACTACTTGAACTAATGGTGTGGCAGTAACTGGTTAAGCAAAATAGCTGCAAAACACATAAGTAAACAGTTAGTGATATTTCTGGAATTTTGCAAAGAGATATCACTGAATTACTTAACATTTTTGGATCTCAAACAATGATTTTGTGAGCAGTACAGAAATGGTTTTGTACCCGGCTTCTGACTTGTGTCTTGTCCCAAAGAGAGATGGTTTGCATTTTTATAACATCTATCTTCACAAATGTACAATAACAGACTGGGAGCCAATTGCTATTGTCAATTAATGGGGTACATTTTGCCTTTCGTGATTTAGTGGACCCCAAATAGACAGACTGCCATATTGAAGATCATTCAGACAGCCCAAGAAGATGGGGACTCCGTAGGTCTTGTGTGCCCCGAAATAATCAGGGGTGTCCTCTAATGGCATGGAATGAAGAGAGTTTCTTTAGACTCCAACTGCAAGGCACAGTGTTCCCAGCAAGGACTGTAGGCATGACTTTGTTTTGGCATAACCCAACCACTCAAAACAGTGCAATCCGTTTAGCCAATTGTTGAGCTAGGATCATGAAGTTGGATTTTTATGGAGAGCAAGAATGCCGTCTCTGTTAGTGTCTAACAGCCCCTACGCCCTGATGGGAAAACCTTTAAAAATGTCTACTCTAAAGCACATTAAAAAGAGGCCTTTCTGATCTGCTTGCAACCTGTAGGCCTGTGTCATAAAGAGATGTTTGGATCCTAGAGTCCTTGTATAGAATCATTGTTTCAGCACAAAACCAGGCAATGCTTTACTACAGCTCATTTTCAGTCTAGCCCTCTGATTGGGATTCTAAAAGGGGCTGCAGCTGGAGCTGGTTACATGATTACATACTGTGAGGTTTATAGAAACCAGCAACAGATCATGATATAAAGGTGCTCATAGTTCTGCATGTCTGCAATAATTATCTCTGTGTAAAACCCAGGGGATAATGCACACCAAAACAAAAAAACAGGAACAGGTCGTTCCCATCACTCACAGTCAGAACTGTTCAGTCTTCAGAGATGTGAGCAAGCCCCCAGGGCCCAGGGATGGCTGGCTGGCATTGTGTGCAGTATGTTTTCTGAGGGCCACAGGACGCCCAAGGGAGAGGGCAATAAGGCCTCATAACTCCGGTCTTCAGCAGCTGCTCCTTGCCTATTGGCTGTACTCTCTACATGCAGGTGTAAGCCTACAGGTACAGACTGTGTGCTGCCTACCCCTAATGCAGTTGGAAGTGGTCTTGCAGGTAGCCTAAAGAAGGGTTGACTCCAGGAAACAGGATGGAACCATTACCAGCACTGCTCACTGTTACCATGGAAGTAGAAGAGAAGAGGGGGTAGAGGAGGAGGGGCTTACCTGAGTCAAGGGCAGCTGAGGGAGGAGGAACCGCCTCTCCACCGCTCTTCTGGCTCATGGCTGCTGCTGGGTTTTGCTGAGTGGAGGATGGCAGCTGCAGCTCTTTGGGGAGAAGGTCATACACTGATTCTGTGTAGAGAGGGGGGGGGGGGGGGTTCAGGAGATGAGTCGAGTCCCTTTGTAAGGACTTGAAAGGCTGTTCATAATCTAACAGCATGAGAGCGCTTGCAAAGAAGTCAGCAGATTTACTGTAGATGAAGCTCTTTCAGAATTCTAAAGACAAGTTTAAATTTGCAGCTCCTCCTTTTCAAAATTTGAGTAAAATTGTAAAATACAATTCTGTGAATATGGTTATTTTTTTCCTTTCACCTTTACTTATAGGCTCTCCTTATAAACATCAAGAAAAATGTTAAACAGCGAAAACAATAACCTTCATAAACATGGTACAGCATGCCTTTGTCAGTTGACACTGACCCTGTACCAGGCCCAGAGCATTATCCTGCCTGGCCAGCACTCTGGAAAATGACCTAGCAGTTTATAAAATGCACTATAGTGATAAATACAGACCCAGTCCAGATTCCTACCATGTCTCCACAGCCTGGCCTATCAGCTGCTGCCCGGATGCCCCTACCACCTACCAACCCCCATCCCCACGTGCCTGTGCCAGGGTCTTGCTAGGCCCCCTCCCTGAAAAATGTCAGGGAGCTATTTAGAGGAACAAGAGCGCAATGCCCTCCGAGCCATGTTAAGTATGCTGATGAGCACCACAATGAAAACAATAGGGGCTGAGGAGGACTGGAGGAAAGCGGGTGTGGAGGGAGGTGACTTCAAGCGCTACACTACTTGTGATGACGACCAGAACATTCACACATCCAACTCCTCCATTCAATAGGACTATCTATGGTTCTGCAGATAGAGTCTCTTCACACTTACTAGACTTTTACTAATATAACGTTGGTTACACATATTACTTCAGAGGTAGCGCATGACACTCGCCCGACAGTTGCCCCCTTGAAGCAGGGCAGTGCGAACAGAATTGTCTCATTGAGCCAACACTCCTAAAGTATAAATGGCAGTTTTTGAAACAGCTGAAATGTATAGGCGTTTTCCTAATATTTGAGACTTGTTTTATTGAGTTTTTACCTGAAATTGCAGTAACAGCCTGTTACATTCTGAAATTGTCGCAGTAGGTGCCGGCTGCACTGAGCCTGATCTGAGCCATAAGAGAGACTAGAAATCTACCACCACTATCAGATTTAGGGGGGCAATGTAGTTTATGTTTTTTGTCTCGTTTTTTGTCCCATCGCTGCAACTCCCGCACGGACTCGGGAGTGGCTAAGGTTAAGAGCCGTGCGTCCTCCGAAACACAACCCAGCAGCATTGCTTCTTGACACAATGCCCGCTTAACCGCTTAACCAATGTGTCGGAGGAAACACCGAACACCTGGCGACCGTGTCAGCATGCATTGCACCTGGCCCACCACAGGTGTCGCTAGAGAGCAATGGGACAAGAACATCCCTACCGGCCCAACCCTCCCCAAACCCGGACGACACTGGGCCAATTGTGCGCCGCCCCATGGGTCTCTCTGTCGAGGCCGGCTGCGACAGAGCCTGGACTCGATTGTAAGCCCCGTTCAGCAGGTATAGCCAGTTGAGAGTAGTCTCCGGTAGCTTACTTTTATTCCGGTAAAACACAATTTTCAACAGCACATTGATAACAATCTAGAAAATGACATATGCTGTCAATCAACTAATAAAGCCTAATATCGTGCCAGCCATTTTAGCAGTTGAATGCTAAAGGTGCCGCACAGATGTACATGATCCTGCAGGGACAGGCCGCCTAACACGTGTTGGTCAGCACGCAAAGCTGGGCACAGTGCTCCGTTTGACTAGGCTACTGATATTCTCTGGGGTTGTTCGTCATGCAAAATGACTTGTAGATCAATGATTGTCAACACAGTTATATGGCTAGTTTGACAATGAATGAGAGGACACATCAGGTGTCACAAAAAAAAAGTGAACCGGCGATTCGCAATGTTTGAATCGATTTTCTGACTTATGCATGCTCCATTTGGATCGTTTTGAGGTCCACCGACCAATGTTAAACAACTGAAAAATCGGGTGAATCGTTACATCCCAACTATAAATACATAGCGTAGGCTATAAAAACATGACGTTATGTTTCCCCTGGCCAGGCGCAGATGGGAACGAATCGCATAGGCGTCTCTAGGCTACCTGCAGCTGTGGTTGTTATCAGAAGACTACAGTTGATCAGACTGAAGACCAGACTAATTGTGCACGTTGACAAATCATGAGGATTTTTTTTTTTGTGGCAGTTATGGGCTTCCATATAAAACAGCTTTGATAGGCTAACTTTGCTATAACATGCCGTTATAGCAACTCTATGCTAAAATGTAACGAGTGTAGGCTATAGACGAGAAAACAAACCCCTTAATTGTCTGCACATACATGCTTGTGAATTCTTGTATTATTCAAGAGTGTAATATGGTTTGGTTGCATTATTCAACAATGTTATGTGTTTTAGAAGAAAAGTTGGATATTGTTGAATAGTTTGTGCTTTATGGCTAGTGGCTACTGTGATATTTATGTTAAATTTGAGCTGCGGACAAAGAATGTTATGTTGCCTGCCACTACGAAAGGTAAAGCAAGGATGTAATGTGAATTGAATAGTTGAATTTTCTTTCACCACCCCGCTCCTCAGACCTTCATATCTCGTAGTGGGAATAGGGCCATCGTCAGCCCAAACAAACAAGTCCTACTGAGCACCAAATTCCCTATCCCAATTATCATTTGAATAGATTGCTTTTAGTGTCCTAGTAAAGCCCCTGCTGATACTTTATATATTTTACAAGACAAAAAGCTCAATAGCTACTTTTCTCTTTATGATTGAGATTGCAACACCAGATCTGAATGAATCCATGCAGTCGTGTCAAATTAGAATCAAAGTAGAATCAAATGAATGGCCTGCTGAGGGTTCTCTGAGAAGGAAACCATCTTTTACTTTCAAACCCGAGACGGTAACACCTCAGGGATAAACGACTTCTATGGAAAAAACAAGACTATGCAGGTCACAGTAAAAGCCCTGGCATGTCAATAAGTAGCATTTCAGAAGTGATTACAGTAGAGAGAGCAGGATTTACAGAGGGCCTGTCTCCCTCGGACTCCCCCATTAGGGTGAACAGGACAGAGGGAGGGGAGCTAGAAAGCCTTAGGTCAACAACAATACAACACGTTTACTGCCAGACCCTATTCATCTTCCAAATATTATGGTATGAACTTACAGTGACCATTACAGTCACCTGACTCTCTGCCAACTGCCAGCTTTAATTACTTGCAGCTGAGTCCCGGGGTTTGGTGTGTGTATCAGATACTTAACCCTCCCATTGTTACCGCTGGCTGTCTACTACAGACTAACCTGGGAAGCAAGCAGTGAAACAAGCCCACAGGCCTTGAGAGTCCCACAGCACCGCTCATTCTGGATGAAAACACAGTTTCCCACACAGAGGGGCCTGAAAATGACAAAGTCCGCCGCCTCCTCATCCCTGCTTCACATTGCAGCAGCACAAGGGGACCTGGTGTGGTTTGAATGCTTCTACGTTAGGTAACCTCTTCAGAAAAGAAAGGCATAAACAAACACACACTTTCTCTCCAATTCTCTGAGTCTGCCACTCCGTTTACCAGTCCCTCTACCAGTCCTCCCTCTCCACACTGATGGCACATGCGGGAACATGTGCACTCTGCACGGGGCCCTTCCAGTAAACAGAATGCAGACCGCACAGACAGAAAGTGTGTACTCTGCACTCAGAGCTCTGCTCTCGAATCAGTGGCTGGCCTGTTTTAGTGTTTCCACAGTCCCAGGACTTTATAAAGAGTGAAAATTCCTATTCTGCTGCATAGTTTCCTCCCTCGCAAACAGAGCACAGTGCTTTCTTTTCACATCGCTAAATACAATTTTCCTTTCGCATGGGGAAAAGAAAAACAAGGGTCAATATCATTAACTGGCTAAATAAACACATTGACTTGACACCATGTGTTGCCTCCATTCTAATACGCTCTGTTTTGCTGTTCTGTGAATTTGATCAAGTCAGACTGAAAATGAGGATAACTTAATTTCCTCTCCTATTCTGACAGACGTCACAGTTCAGAAAGTGAATCAGTTCACAGCTCCAAAACTGGATTTAAGATGCCAATTATTTGATTTGATCTGCTTCTAAACTAAAATGAATGAAGGGAAGATGCCACCATCCCATTTCTCAAATAAATAATGCTGTTACTACACATGCAATGATGATAGGGTACAAATTAAGATACAGGTACAATTTATTTAGCCCAACTCTGCCAAGCCTATGATCTGCCACATGTAGCCTACTGTTCAAAGATTCATCTTCTTTAGAGGCAAATCCAGGAGAAGTGGATCTCTAAACATCCACACAGTTAAAAATCGTGTCCATAGCATGTGACACCCTTGTGTTCAGTTTTTACTGCACAACTCTATGTCGAAGTAAAAGTGTAAAGAGAGACCACTCACCATGGGAAAGGCAGGACTTACACTCCCATTCATTTCCCTCACATTCCTGCTGCTTGCTCTCACTAGCCCTAGCACCTGGGGCGTGGCACTGTGCTTTTGGCCGAATGACTGTTAACACCCCTTCTGTGCCCCTCCCCTCCCACCACTTGTCTTGTTATGGTGTTCACCAACCTTTTTCTATCAGCTTATTCAACGTGTCATTTGAAGCTTGTCAAATAGAAATGGCCATTGAGAAAAACACAAACAGCCAAAGTAGGATAAAGGTGCAGGGTGGCTAGGCTACATTATGGTGGGACAACACTAAATGAAGAGACACTAGGAAGGATAAAGAATAGGCTTACCTTCACAGCAGCACATCTGATGTGCAACCCAGGCAGGGAGAAACACATTCAGAGGGATGGCACCTGCAGTGAGCTATTTACAACACTCCTGATATGTTTACAACCAAGCCTACATGAGGGCTGCCACTGACACCATAGCAACAGGGAACATGGGGGCACTTTCCAGAAGAGAGTTGTCTCTTCTCCTGAGCTAATGAGGAGAAAAACAGACACATATATCCCTAAATAAGTTAGCCTACCATTACAGGTGGCTATTTCAACAACTGCCAGAGTTACTGTAAATACTGCAGAATCATCTCAGTAAGCAATGGTAACACACATGTGTTAAAAAATAATAATAATAATTGTTCAAATCTTTAAACGCCTCCCACGGCCTCCCCTGACATCTAAAGCAGTCAAAGGGTCTGGGCAGCCATCAATCAACTCTATGTTCAAATCAGGTGCTACTCTGGTATGAGCCCAGAGGGAGAACTCAACATCTTCGCAAAATACACTCCTAACGGCAAACCAACACAAACCATTGTCACATACGGCCGGCCGGCCTACTTTGTAAAACATTGACACAGAAAAATACGATTTTGAGTGAGGAATGTTGAATGATGACGTCAAAAGCGTGGTTTCAAATTTCAAACAGGAAGGAAGATTTTGCCACCCATGCGACTTGATAAAATGTATGACTGAAACATGGTGAAATTGTTGCGACAAAAATAAGTGCTAAAAGTATTCACCACAAATGTCAACCACAACTTATTTGACAAGTAGGCCTAGCCTACCCTGTCCACTGTGATTCTCACACCCAACAGTAATCTATATCACCAAGAGTCCACTCAAGCCACAACAAAAAGTTTTCCCCAAAGGCAACTATGACAATCTCAACCATTGCAATGCCCTTCGGTTCAATTTGGCCAACCTAACAGAGGCATGATTCAAATGCGCCTGACAACTAAGGGATGGAGTGATAAAATGCTTCCACGGTATCACCCAACAGCAAATCTGTCCCCTCTCACTCTCTCCAGGAAAACTGGAGGGGTGGTGGAGAACAAATATGAGGGGTCACCAGCTCTGGTGTCAGGGATTAATGTAAATGTTCACGTCCTCCATGTGTTGACATCTAGGGGGCAAGCTCAATCAGAGCACAGTTGGCTTGCGCGTTACCAGTGTCACCGTACCGTCATCAACCCTCATTTCTTGCTGCTGTGCCCGCTGCCCAAATAGAGGTGTAAACAAGGACCACACGGCCTAGTGACATCATTATAGATGTGGTCACCAGCACACCTCCAACAAGGACATTGCAAAAAAGACTAACAAAGACACTGTGATGATGTGTGTCAGTCACAGTCTTGTGGAAACAGTTTGGTTAAAAGCACAACAGACACAACTATTACTTTATGTTCTCTCCCACACACAGTTCCAGTCATAGAAGAAACTCCTACAGGTTCCCAATACATTGCCCCACCACACAGCTGAACTGGGGTCTCTATCTGTGCATAACCAAAGGAACATTCATATCTCCATCTAGGGTACCTGAAAACCGGAAACCAAATGCAAATGTGACCATCCTCAGCCCCAGACCAGTCACAATCTCTCACTACCTGAGAAAAAAACATAATGGCTTCATTAATCCAATAGAGCAGGTCTGGTCTTCTCACCTACTTCCTGTGCCATGTCCTGTCACCTAAGCCATCCACTGATGAATGTTTTATGACAATGCTCTCCATGGAATTGAATCCTAGAGCAGATCTATTCTTCACACAGAGACAGAGAGGAATCAACCACCTGAAAGAAAAAACAAAACACAATGTGTGACTTACACAGGGGCCCATACCCTCAGCGTCCAGTGCACTTCCTGTTTCGTAGGAACATTTTAGGTGAATTTGATCACAAAGAACAAGATGAGGATTCTCAATTTTATCTGTATTTTCAAATCACTGTACTACTTGGAACAATGTTGTTGGGGCAAATAGCTCAAATAAATTACTTAAATAGTGGCAATATTTGAGTTATATACCAGTTGCAGTACAATGTTTGGAAGGAGTCACGAGGAGTGTAGAGGTTAGGTGAGAGCAGATGTACTTCAGGCTTCTTTCCACACAACCAGTCCAGTGTGTATCTGTGTGGTTGACCATTAGTACAGCGCCATAACGTCTCACGCAAACAATATCTTAACACTGAGATGAAAGAAGACAATTTTAGACCAATGCAAGAGCAGTGCATGGACAGAGGGGTTAACAGAGTGGATGTTTATCATTTCCCTTCCATGTGCTTCCTAGTGTGTGTCATTTATTCCATTCAGTATGACAGGGGAAGAAACAAACTAGCTGAGGTTTGTCAACCATTGAGTGAAACGCATCACAAGGTAAGTTGAGAGGTTTGGTTTATAGACTGTGCATTATCTTTATCAGGTCCCATATCACCTCTCAGAATGTGATCTGTGTCGTCTATGCATCTTTGGTCTTCTCACTCTTTATTCTTTCTCCATCTGTGTTTGTTTGTGAAAGGCAGCCAGGTCCTGGGTTAAGGGCAGCCGTTGGTGTCATGCAAGGCTCAGAGATCGTGACCTGCTTCCTGTTTCTGTCCAGCTAATCTCATGGTGACCAGAGACCACTTCTTGGAATAAGATTAGGCCTACCTCCGACTGGCTCGCAAGACAACACCACCAACCATCATCAGGATAAACTAGCCAGTCACAGTGAGCCCTACTGTGGAATTCAATTGTGCGTGTATTTTTGTTAGTTGTTATGATTCTTAATTATCACGCATGCACAGTTTACAGATACAGAGCGTAATTTGAGTGGAAGATCTGTGCGAAAGCTGCTGCTACAGATCCTGTTGCTGCTGGAGTGAAACGTGCTTCTATTAGCCCAATCCTTGTGCAACAATTCTACAGATTTGATGGTCACGCTTAAAGATAGATACTATTTTTTATTTCTCAACTGGTAATTGAAGAGCGCTTCTCATTCGCCATTCAAGTGCTTAGGCAACAGTGGGCAGGATTCAGATAATCCCACCACAAGAGCTGGAAGCAGTATGCATTTTGAAAACGTATACGTATTGTGTGAAACCTTAACGTTTTACTTCATATCATGAGGCATGTCTTTACATTGCTTCAAAGTAGCCGAGCCAAAATCCGTTTCTATAAACGAGGAGGCAATTATTTTAAAAAACAACTCCATATGCCACTGAAACAATTAGCCGATTTCTCTCATGTTCTATTGGTTTTCAAATCAACTTTCTTTCATTGTCCAGTAGCCTAAGACACAATCCTAGTCATTTTAGCAACCCATGTTTGTTGCTGCATCTTTAGATCTCCCATCTCTCAAAATTTGTAATGGATATTTTCATTCATCTCTGTCACATGAAACCACTTGCATGTGCAGTGTGCTTTTGATAACCATGTTGTTTTCTCTCTAATTGCATTATGGAAGGAACATTCACGCATAGCCTACTGACATGTGTGCATTGCCACACAGCTATAATGTTAAGAAATAATTGTTTATCATCATTTTAAGCCAAAAGTTCTGATCTGTTGCATCAGCCTCAATGCTTTTTAAAGTTATTTTGATGTACTAGTTGTATGAATATGGGATCTATTGTCGCACAACTGTCCCAGAGTCTGTTTGGAATTTCTTTCTCGCACAGAACAACAAGCTGACCAACAGAGTAGGTCAACTTTTTTACTATGGAGGATAGTAGATTGACATAGGCTACAGATTTTGCTGTTTGTTACTCATCTTGTTGGCTGAGAAACATTATGTGGACAGTTATTCTAACATCTTCAAACTGCACATCGGAATTCAGTAAGAAGGACGAATGCTGTTGCATCTGTGAGTTGCATGTTCTGTTTAGAGAACGACCGATATGGATTTTTTAGGGCTAATGTCCATACTAATTTTGAGAGGCCGATGGCCAATATTTTAGGCCGATATTCAATTTCATTAAATTTCCCAGAGACAGCCATGTATGCATTAACTCATCAATTAAAGAAAATCTAACAATACATTTGCCTTTCTTTTTTTTTACCAATCTAACTACATAACATTTTATTTGAATGGTAAATCTCTTGATAAACTGGGTAAATTAAAATGGCATAGGCCTACTCACAATACATGTGAATGCATATTCAATAAGAGTGTGTGCATGCATTGAGTTATTGAGCTTGATTTAGCTGATCAGTGGATGCTACAGATGACAATCTGTTTCCCTTCTATTTGGGACGTATAGTAGCCTACTGATCAACAACATTCGCATAGCAGAATCACTCCAGCATGTCACGCCTGTATGGAAGCACATCATATAGGCACTGCTGTTAGTTTGAGAATATCTATTCAATGCAAATGGGTCCAACATAACGTCATGATTTGTGATCATGAATTGTTATGAAACTAGTATTTTTTGTCATTTTCTGTGATCTGGAATATATTTGTACTTGTTTTGTTGCCGTCAGGATGCACCTCTAAACAACTCAGCTGCCATGACTAAATTTGAAATAACTCAATCATTTGTTGAGGTTTTCAGAAACTATGAGAACTAGCTAATGGTGATTACATTCGCTACAAAGCCATATATGTGGATAATATATCTAACAGGGAGAGCGAGGGTAGCAAAAAAAGATTAAACGACGATGCACATTCTGTCTGAACAGCTGAAATCTGCCCATAGTTTGAGAAGTGAGAACACACATACACGCACCGATCTACAGATTTTAGTCCATAAACATGCAGTATGATTCTTAAGTAGCTAAACCTATTGCCAACCTTTATTTAGCCATTTTAAACACTTCCTTCTTTACCTATTACGACAATCATTTAATCCGAATCATTTAATCCGACTCATCAAATGTCAATTTACCGGTACGATTGCAGACCAGGCCTTGCATACCATCAGGCTGTCAGTCACAATCGGGTCCATCTGCTAATATCTATCTTGTTACTGCTTGTCTCATTCATAGGACACATCACAGGACTGCCATTCCCCCATTCCCCCATATTCACAAGGACGCTGCTTCACAATGAGCTTAGTGTGCCCACATAGGCATTTCTCCAGCCAGCGGGAAAACCATGCTTAGGCAACAAGGAGGCCTGAGGTCACTCAGTACGCACAAATACACTCACTGCATGACATCACCAAGCCAAGCTTTTAGCTTCTCAGCCTCCCAAACAGGACAAACAGAAAAACAACCAGCCATACAACACTGAAATTAGAGTTAATTTACCTCAGAGAGTATCTGCACCTTAGAGATGAATTGCACTGACTAGTGATGAAAAAAAAAAATCCATACAGTTACATATCGGGATATCATTTTGGACGATGTATCGTTTCATTTTGACAATATCGCAATATTTTTGTGCTAGTTGCACCAAAGTTCCAGTATTTTTCCTTCATTGCTTGTTCTCCATCTTGTTTTTAAATAGGCAGCCAATTTGGTTTGAGCACTTTTATTGCCACAACTGATCAAATTCATTTTCTCATGGCTCTCTTGTCCCTCTGCAGAAGACATATGGCGAGCAATATGTTTGTAACATGGAACAGCAATAAAATGTAAGTATTTATACAGTGGGATCCAAAATTACTGGCACCCCTGACTGGCAATGCACAAACAATACTTTAAATTATATTGTTTATATTTTTTATAGAGAGAAACTAAAAATACCAACATGTGAGAAATACTGTACTTTATTAATGTTTCAATGGAACCAACCAAAATCATACAATTATTTAATACAAAATACCTTTCACCAAATTCAAGGTTTCATCATTTTTGGCACTCCTTTTATTTGATTTATTTATCCTAATTTAGTACTTAGTGCAACCACCTCTGGCAAGGATAACAGCATGGAATCTTTTCCTGTAATGTTTGACAAGGTTATAGAACACATTTGGAGAGATTTTGCAGATCCTTTCAAGATTCTTCACATTCTTGGCTTTGCGCTTCTCAACTGCCCTCCTCAACTCAACCCACGGCTTTTCGATTGGATTGAGGTCCGGCGACTGAGATGGCCATGGCAGAACATTGATTTTGTTGTCACAGAACCATTTCTGTGTGGATTTTGAGGTATGTTTTAGGTCATTGTCTTGTTGGAAAGTCCACCTACGGCCAAGTCCCAGCCTTCTGGCAGAGGCAACCAGATTCTCAGCCAAAAATGGCCTGAAACTTGGTGGAATTCATTATGCCATCAATCTTAACCAGTGCCCCTGGACCTCTGGAATTAAAACAACCCCAGAACATCACTGGCCCACCACCATATTTCACCGTGGGTATGAGGTGCCTCTCCTATTATGCATCTCTGTTTCGACACCAAACATGCCGATGCTGTATCTGACCAAAATGTTAAATGTTGGTCTTATCTGACCAGAGCACCTTCTTCCAGTCATAATTTAAATGACGGTTGGCAAACTCCAAGCACTTGCGTCTTTGTTTTGGCGTCAGAATGAGCCTGGCAACCCTTCCAAAGAGCCTGTGGTTGTGGAGGTGGAGTCTGATGGTGCTTTTTGAAACCTGGTGACCCCAAAATGCCACCAAGGCCTGCAATTCTTTCACAGTGATTCTTGGGGATTTTGTTGCTTCTCTCGCCATCCTCCTCCCTATCCTGGGGGGGGGGGGGGGGGGGGGGGGGGGGGGAATGCATTTGCGTCCTCTACCTGTGAGGTTTTCAACTGTTCCAAATCTTTTCAATTTTCTATTAATTGCTCTGACAGTGTTCAGTGGTATATTCATTTGTTTGTGGATCTTCTTGTAGCCATTACCAGATTTATGAAGGTCTACAACCATCGGTCTCTTTTGAACTGCCAGTTCTTTTGTTTTCTTCATGGTGTTGGATGACAAAAGGATATTGCATGCGTTACCTCATTTTCATACCCTAGTGAAACAGGAAGTGATGTAACGGCTCAATATAGTTTCTTAAGACTTAGATCAACTTAAATAAGTGGAATTTAATTCCTGGTTTAATTTTGTTAGATGTTATTTACAATAATCTTTAAGGATGCCATTAATTGTGAAAACTTGACTTGGAGGATCTATAAATGATTTGGGTTGGTTCCATTGAAACATGAATAAAGTACAGTCTTTCTCACATGTTGGTATTTTGAGTTTCTCTATAATTATATTGTTTATATTTTTTAAAGTATTGTTTGTGTATTGCCAGTCAGTAGTTTTGGAGCCCAATTTTTCAGTTTTTTATTTGTTAAAAAAGTTTGAAATATCCAATAAATGTCGTTCCACTTCATGATTGTGTCCCACTTGTTGTTGATTCTTCACAAAAAAATACAGTTTTATATCTTTATGTTTGAAGCCTGAAATGTGGCAAAAGGTCACAAAGTTCAAGGGGGCCGAATACTTTCGCAAGGCACTGTATATTATATTTATTTCACTGCGTGACCAAGTCACTACCCACTCTATATGTATAAAAATAGTGTAATACAGTCCATTATTACTATGCATACTACCTCTCTTATTACTTGTTATTTTTGACTCTTTTTTCGGTATTATTGTTATTGACTGAAGTACTGCATTGTTGAGGGAGCTAATCAAGGGGCCAGGGTTCCAGTCTGGAAGCATACTTTTGACTGCACCTACAGTATTGCAGTTTAACTGAATCCTGGCCAAGAAAGACAATTCCCATTGACGGTGCCGTAGAGAAGTCAAATGATAAAATTTGCAATAAGACTTTAGTCACAGAGTGCTACTGCGCAGGCGGCGTAGACCCAGTAAGAAAGTTGGCAGCAACCACAGAACGGTATATGCGAACGTGAGAAGATTAAGTTGAAAACAACGGTCGGCCATCTTGTAGGCAGTTTCTAGTTCTTCTTATACCTCAGTGGATCTAGCACATAAGCATTTTGCTTCCCCCTTTATACCTGCTGTAAACTCTGTATGTGACAAATACAAATGGATTAGATTTAGATTTTGTTAAAAGACAAAAAGGGAAATACTATAAATCGCAATACTGGTATAGTCCCGGCCCTATGATTTACCCAGGATCATATGAAGGAGAAAAATGCATCTCTTCCCAAGTGAATGATTGATGAACAATGGTTACTGGTTGAGGCTCTATCAGTACCAGCCATGTTGACATAGGAGAACTATGAAAGACTCCAAACCATTTACCCAGCAGCCCATGAAATCCACAGTCAAACGTCAGCTCTGTAGAGCATGGGGAAACAGAGACTCCTTTCCTACCATCCATCTATAAAGCCCAGGAGAGTTATTAGTGATATGCTTAAAAATAGCCTGCGGCGTCACAAGGCTCCAAATTTGGAACCTTTGTGTATTTGCTCTTGATTTTGCTACGGGCGCATGTTGACTCTGCTGATAAGACTGTTGAAATAAGCTGATAAAATATTTGGCATTAACAATTTATGTTAGGAAGGGTTGTTTTGGCCTTGAGGCTCCCCCTTCATGGGGGTTGGGGAGGGAGGTTGTGGATGCATTTAGAATAATCGACAAACATGAAAATAACATAGGTTATTACTGAGCAGAGCACTATGAAGGACTGTAGCAACAGCAGTCAGAACAACCAAAATGAAACCAACTGTGTATTTACCCATTTGTATAATTTAACCCGAGATGAGATAGGCTTGCTGTACACATTGACCACAATCCTGATTGAATTCTTCAGTTGGACCATGATGGTGCCGCATGGAGGGCTGTGTGGGGTTGGAGCGGTCTTTGCCTTGGCCAGTGCTGCACGGCAGTGCTAATTTGTCCTTCGGTCTCACCTCTCCCAGCCATACTAAGACCACACCTACAGTATATTAATCACCTAAGAGGATTTGGCACAAAATCTAATTAAGGCTTTAGAATGTCTGCTGATTAATTAGAAATAACCATGGGAGAATGAGGCTATTATCAGAGCAATGGTACATGCCAACACCACCACAAATAAATAATTGATGGCAACTCAGTTTGCAATGTTTGGAGGCGAGGGTGTTATCCTGAGAAGAACAAAATGAATTAAGCTACATAATTTAGTTCAGCAGAATTGTTCGGTTGCCAAGGCTGTATTGGATGGGATTCAAAACTATGAGGGACAATGAATGCTGTTCCAGATACGTTTTGAGAAAGGTCCATTTTTTTGCCACACAGATTGATTAAACAGTGCTATCAAGCAAGAGGCCCTGAGATAAAATGTAATCAGTCCCATCTCTAACCAGAAACAGGTTCCATCTGGTTCAGAGCTTGGCAGTGGGGCACCGTCATACCTGATGATGACGTCTGGTTTTCCCACTCACCAAAACCCTTCTAACATTTCACAATTTATCAGGCTGTGACTAAGAGGCAGTTCAGCTGAGGTAAAATTATAACTAACTGTACTCCAGTGAAAGTGAACCTTATTATGCTCCCAATTACAAGTTATTGAGACTTAAGACGGGTAGCTACTTACATAAAACGTAAAACATATATATTTTTTATGACAGGATTTTAGGGGGAACAATAGGACACTGTCACTCCAAAAGGTGCCATTCTTTCTGCCCCCACCTCCCTGAGAACTAACAGGTGACTCAGGAAAAAGGAATGAAAACACAGGAAATTGAGATTACACAACCGTTATGGTGTGCTGGAATGTTTGTCTCTTTATACCCCCCTTGAAGTCACAGTGTTGCCAAAGCCCTTGGCATACCTCCTGTGTATAATAATCTATCGTTGGGCAAGCTCTCTGACACAGAGCACGTGTTGGTGTGGCAATGGCAGGAGCAGAGGGAGGGAGGAGAGAAACAGCTTTAACAAGAATCACAAATCAGGAATAGGACTTTAAATAGCACTAAAGAGCAAGGGGTTATCTGAAAACTACCACAAGAGGAAACGGCTTATGGTCTTTGGTTAAGATTGATGAACAATGCTCATTAGCGGAGGATCCAAGTGGGGCAGACATGTCACGAAGTCCACATAAGGAGCCATGCTCTTTGAGGAGGGACTAGAAGAGCTGTAAGCCTACACTGAAACCTGACCTCGTCTCCTCAGCTGCTAACGGAAAAGCTCCTGACAGCTATGATTTAGCCCTCTAAATATTTAACATCTTTGTTGACATAAAAAAAGTCTGCATTTCGCTCTGGGTAGAAACAGAGGGATCAGAGCTCGGAGACGCATTTGGGTTTTCACAGAAAGGTGTCACAAATCAGTCTCCTACGAGGGAGAGGCACAGCGAGTGCAGAGAGCGCCACAGCCAACCTCCCAGACGATCCCGTCTATCACTGGTACAGCACCTGTGGCCAGAGAGGATTTAATAAACCACTAACTTCGGACATCCAAAACTAACACCTTGAGTAATTGCGTCAGTTGCTCGATTAGGTTATAGGGGGGAGACGTATTCGAAAAATTACCAATGAGATAAGCAGTCTCCGCCCCACTAAACATAAACTCTCAGACAGTTTGGGGCAAGTCAACAGCCCAGATACCTCTTCCCCTTCTGAAATTTGAAAGATGTGAGGACCTGCTAAATCGTGATTTGTCCAAAAGACCAGTGACAAAAAAATCTGTGTACCTGAAAGCTCCACGTAAATGGCGTCTGCATACTAGGTTCGGTTTGCTCCTAGCAGAACCCGGCTAGGCAAAGTGAACGTCTGTGCCTCGCGTGATCCTTTAAAAAAAGACCTTTGCTTGAAAAAAAAACAAAAAAAAAACAGCAAAATTATTATTTGTCCCCCCTGAGATGATGTAGCAACAACATACCCAGTAACACTTCCTCAAAATAATTACTCAAAGATATATCAATAAATCTGTAATTCATTTGGACGATTTTGCAAAGGAGGTCTTAGTTGTGCAATTTCACATCTAACTGGAGTATTTAAGTAAAAAAAAAATTATGAAAACTAGTTGTCTCTCGTTCAATGACAACAAACACTATTGAAAAATCCTGTCCATAGTTTCCATTCTTACTAGGAGTAGTACTGTTGACCAATCACTGACGAAGGGGAGCATACTTCAGCTACCAAACTTCGACTTGCCGTAAGAATTTTTTGTGTGCGCGTGAACAGATGAAAAAAACCCTGCCAAACACCAAAACTTCCCCAAATGTTTTCATAATATATCCACAAAATGTTTCGATTGGGAAGCATGCAGCAGCCTTTAGTCGTCGCATCACACTCTGTCGACAGCTGCTATTACCATTTATGTTACGTGCATCTGTCAACAAGAGATTTCTGAAATACTAAACGTGAGAATTAATCTACCACCGGAGTGGGCACAGGGTACCCTGTGGGCACAGGGTATCACTGAATACAGCAGGATCTGTCTCTGAGACAAAAGCCAAGGGACAGTGTTGAGACTGGGCAATTGTATCGCCCAATTTAAGGCCCTATTTGGTCAGAGACTATGCTGTTAAGTGCATAGGCCTACCTAAGGCCGACATGTATTTCCTTATAGTTACTGGCAGTAGCAGAAATCAAATAGTGCCAAGTTCTGATTCCAAAGATAAGCTAGAACTTGGGTACGTGCAGATCATGTGGCACAAGATTATGATCACTTTGTTGATTGTACAGAATGTCTAACCGAAATGTGACTTCTGCTTTATCCCAACCCCACCAAAAGACACATACAGGTTGGAGAGGTTGGAGCAGGGGTTGCCACACTGGGCGCCCGTGGAGCAGTTGTTACGGGGAGTTTACTGCCTTGCTCAAGGGCACAGCGGCAGGCAATGGCATCTAGGATACCAGCAACCCTCCAATTGCCTGGCTCACTTTCTGCCAGATTTTCCCCCCTTCAGACCCGGGATTCAAACTGGCAACCCTCCGGTAGCTGGCTCGCCTCTCTAACTGCTAGGCTACCTGCTGCCCGATGTGTCATTCTTCCTGCACGATTGTGTCTTTCTTGAATTGTCCCCAACAGACAACTGATCTGGGAATCCCTTCAATAGCTCCTAAAACAGGGTTTCTGAAATGCAAGCCCTATGTAATCAATTAGAGTCACATTAGAGACCACAGTCTTAATGTTCACCAAAATCACAAATGGCATTTAACAGTACTGATAAAAGCCACACTTTTAAACTCAATGAGGCAAAGCACTTCATTCACAGCAGTGACTTGTTGTATCAATACAAACCATGCAACAGGGATGGGATACTGATGTTTTGAGAAAGGTAGGCCTTAACCAACTGGCCTTGTTGTATTGCCAACCTCTTGACATGCTTTATAGAGATTGTAGCCCTGCAACCATTGTGGCTTTTGCTCTACATATTTTCTCACACTCATCTGACCTAGTATTCCCTTGCCAAATTATGATCAGGGTGTCTATGCCACTGGCTACATTGTTCTGCAGTCATTTTAAACAAAAAAAGTACATAAGAAAAAAGAACATAGATAAATGAAAGCCTCGTAGCATAATACCGTCAGAAATCTGTCAATTTGGGCCTCCCGGTTGGCGCAGTGGTTAAGGGCGCTGTACTGCAGCGCCAGCTGTGCCACCAGAGACTCTGGGTTCGCGCCCAGGCTCTGGGAGGTCTGTGGGGCGATGCACAATTGGCCTAGCGTCGTCCGGGGCTGGTCGTCGGAGGGGTTGGCCGGTAGGGATATCCTTGTCTCATCACGCACCAGCGACCCCTGTGGCGGGCAGGGTGCAGTGCGCGCTAACCAAGGTTACCAGGTGCGGCTTGGTTGGGTTGTGTATCAGATGATGCATGACTTTCAAGCTTCGTTTTTCCTGAGCCCGTACGGGAGTTGTAGCGATGAGACAAGATAGTAGCTAAACAAGATAGTAGCTACTAAACAATTGGATACCACGAAATTGGGGAGAAAAACGGGGTAAAATTAAAAATAAAAAAATAAATCTGTCAATTTGATACGAGAACAAGAAGGATGATAACCACTGCAAGGTGAAATGACAAGTGTTGATGTTACTATCAGTGACTGTTGCTAGGGGTGCTAGGAGGTTAAACCGCTCACGCATAGAATGGTTAGAGCCTAAACAAGATCACAGTAAATACTGGAAGAGGTAATGATTTGACCTGATGCGAATTGCTCCTCTTTACTGAGGTTTGGTTAGTGTTAACCATTAACCTTTGAGAGTTTCTAAAAGGAAGTTATGGGGGAGGGCCCCACGGCCGCTATGGGACCCCCAACCAAAAGGAAGTATTACTCGTTATGTCAGTTACTGGGAGCCAGTCAAAAAGCCCATGTCAGCTAAAAGTTTAGTTTGCTAGGTAAGTTAGTCTAGCCAGCTAATCTAAACCTTGTTTTAGTCATGAATTAGTGACTGGGCACTCAAGGCATGTTCCCAGTGAGAGTGAATATAAAAATCAATGATGGTCCCCTAGAGGTCAGGACCCTCATTGATTTTTGATATTCACTCTCACTCAGGTGTCATATGAACATGGAATAAGTCATGGCAAAATGTGGATTTAAGATCCATCAGTGAAGCCTTAGTGTGCAGCCTGGTTTGAAGTAGGCTAGTGTGTTGAGGGGGAGTGGGCTGTGCGTTCAAATTTCATTTCTCAAAACAAGTCTCACTTTTATGCATACACCGCTTTAATAACTCAGCTACTGCTGACAGCTCTTGTTCATTGACAACATTGTACTCGGAGAGCATAAAAAGCATTATGAACCTGTTAAACAAATTGGGCCAAGACATAGTTTGAACAATAACATTGGGTGAAAAAACTAGGCTATTGGTAAACCTATCATCTTCCAGAAAACGTGTTGTTTTCACATACAGATTAAGCATTTTAATTTGATCACTCTTGTTGCTGAGAATTTTCCTGATTTACAGGAAATGCAGATTGTGATTACAGAAATTCCTCATCATGTCAGTTACTGCACTAACAGTAACAGTATTCCACGTTTCATGTAGCCTCATTTTGACCAGTTAATTACCTAACCACCGATGAAGCAACATTATGGACTAAACGTTCAAATCCTGTTGCTGCAGGACTATTTTGCTGCGACAATACAGGTCAAATTAAGATCCTACACCCGTAACTGTCATCTGTACTGGCTCTTTGAACCAAGTGAAAGAACTCCCACTCTCAGCCATGTCAACACAGCGGACGCGATGCCGACCCATTTCCTTCCATGTTGGTGGTGACATACAGCTTTCAATATCCAGACAAGCACAAAAACAATGAGCTACTCAGAAATAACCAAGCATTTTGGTAACCCCTGGATGGATTCACAACAAAGAGCGACCCAGACCCACAGATAACAAAGACAAGGGCCTAAGCCATGGATTGGCATCGAACATTCCTTTTACCTAAAGTACACAGCAATTTACATGACCATGACTCTTAAAAATAGTTCTGGATTAAGCTAATCCTAGAGACGGAAATGGACTGAAAAATACCAGCCATATTTCAAAATGTCCAGACCACACTGTAATTTGACTCTCCTACAGTCAGAGTCCTAAAGTAGGTCTATCTCTGTAAAGGGCAAATTAAAAAAATAGTCTTTGGATACAAAACAATCCATTCATTGATATATCAACTATTCCTATGTGAATGATACTAAAGTATTACACCATTTAGCCTAGTTTATGACAATGTTCCTATGCCTAAAGAGACTAAATCATACGATGGTTCTTGGAAACCAAATCCAATGGATTTATCTGCGTGTAACTAGACATTGAGACAAGCATCCACTTTGGCAGAAACCTTACACTAACTAACCCACTGTGGATCCTAACTCAGCCTAACTCACTGACACGGATGGCGTTGTAACAGCCCTTGTACCTGTAGCACCCCAGCTGGCATAATCTTCCCTGCATGACATATAATACCCAGCATATTATAACTTGGTCTCTGGCAAAATTATGTTTTTTACATTTTTATTTTATTTATTGTTTTGAATTTGACCCCCCTTCTTCTCCCCAATTGTTAGTAGTTACTATCTTGTCTCATCGCTACAACTCCCGTACGGGCTCGGGAGAGACGAAGATCGAAAGCCATGCATCCTCCGAAACACAACCCAACCAAGCCGCACTGCTTCTTAACACAGCGCACCAACACAGCGCACCAATGTGTCGGAGGAAACACTGTGCACCTGGCGACCTGGTCGCCTGGTGCCCGCCACAGGAGAAGCTAGTGCACGATGAGACAATGATATCCCTACCGGCCAAACCCTCCCTAACCCGGACGACGCTAGGCCAATTGTGCGTCGCCCCATGGACCTCCCGGTCGCGGCCGGCTGCGACAGAGCCTGGGCTCGAACCCAGAGTCTCTGGTGGCACAGCTAGCACTGCGATGCAGTGCCTTAGACCACTGCGCCACCCGGGAGGCCCACAAAACTAACTTTCGAACCTCCAAAACCATGAATAAAAACCCAAGCAACCATCCAGTGAACAAGGAGATTATTTCATAAGGAAATGTCTGAGAAAATAGAACCTAGGCCGTAACTCTGCACACCCTCATCGGAAGGCTTTAGGGCATGTTTCAAAAGTGTGCCTGGGTAGTAGTGTGAAACTGACACCATCAACTGCTGTGATTGGGCTAAATTAAATTGTGTGGAGCAGAAAAAGAGTGGGATAGCTGATTCTGGCTTCTCTCTAAACGATGATCCCAAAGGTTAAAAAGAGAGATCACTAATCCATCCTTTCTCTGTGTATGCCATGCCTGCAGATTTGAGGTAGAAGTGCAAGCACAGGAGTGTGGGACTGAATGTTTGTGCATTGGTTTTAAAAGAGAGAGGAGATTGGTATTGTAGTCTCATTGTTCCGATGAGAAAGTCAAACAAGTAAAATTATTATCAAGAATCTAATCAAAAACTGGCTTCATTTGTTGTCCCTCTGAGGTCTTTGGTCTTTCATCATCATAAATATATTAGCATTCAAGGCAATCAAATATTTTTAAGCGCATGCCGCCAAGTTTGTTTAACATAGCAGAGTCAATATTAATTGAGCGCAAGCACAGGTTTACACACAAAACAGCCGCTCCCTTGTGATGGTTAATGATTGACCCTATGGGCTCGGGTGGGCCAGTTTAGTAGAGATAAATAGGGCCTCTGCCAAAGGGAGATCTGTGGTCCAGGGTAGGACAAAGACACCAATACTGATGGAAAGCATCACTGTGAAATACAGTCATTAACACAGGGACCAGTCTCCCTAGGCCTGAGCTCTTAAGCTTACCAAAACCACAGGGTTTGTAAATTGGGACAACCAGTTAACTTAACAGTGAAGTAAGTGTTCAGGAGTAAAGGTTTCATTGTGTGGCTGGCCATTTCAAATATCGTGCCTTGTAATCTACCAATTCCATTTGACTTCTAATGGTAGTTACACCTTCTCCTAAAATGCCTGTCACATTGCAAAATGGTCACAATTCTACAACTTGACAAGGCACTCTAGTGATGGAGGTAAAGAAAATTGCAAAACATTTGTTTTGCTAGGTAGCATTTGCTAGCACTAGTGGCTGTACCTGTGCCAAACCTCCAGTATTTTTCATCCTATATCCTCAATCTTCTTTAGAAAAATATTGAGCCAACATGTTTTCAGCTTTTATTATCATGACTGATCAAAACAAAATGTTATCATGCTCTCTTCTCTCTGCAGCAGACATATAGTGAGCAATATGTTTGGAATATAAAAACCCAACACATATGTATGGAGATGATCAAGATTCTATCGTATCAGAACTAAGTATTGTGATATCATATTGTAAGGTTTGTGGCAATTGCCAGCCCTAAGACAAGCAAAGTATGCCCTTACCCTATAGTTTCAAATATTCTTACGTCTATGGTACTGTACCTGGATCACATTACAAAACCCAACTGAGATGTACTAAATGCAACCTAAGCCCTCACTGCCCCTACATCTACATATAGACTATGTGAATTCTGACTAAAAACAGATGTAATAGGAGAGATGTGCTAGAAATAGAAGTGTTTCACCTCTAGGGCATTCTGCCATGTTTTCAGGACAGCAGAGACATGGCCATATGCTTGGCTCCATCTCCACAGCCGTGTTTGCAGTGTAGTGAGATTCACTGCCTCATTAGAGAGCTCCCAGAGGCCCCGGAACTCTCTCTGAGCCAGAGGGGGACACCACAATATGATCCATAAATGACAGCAAAGAAAAGTACAGTATGACGACACAACCTCACGCAGCCATGAGGGAAACAGCTGTCTGCTCCAAATTCCATGTAAGCTGTGAATGTTTCATGCTTTGGATTCAACTTCAGCTGCAGGCAAACTTTGCATTCACACTTTGCATGTTTCAATTCACATATATTTCTATCCTTTAACATGAAAATAATACTCTAAAATACACAAGGATGAAAATCCTTACCCAAATCAAATCAAATTTTATTGGTCACATACACATGGTTGGCAGTGTGTGTTAATGTGAGTGTAGTCCCTGTACAGTTTTATACCAGCCACATTACATTGTAATAGATGTAACCTACGTACAAGTATTTAGGTGTTTGACAATTTATTTAATAAACTACCACTTATAGCCTAAAAATCAGGTTAAGAGAGTCAACAGAACGGTGGATGTTCATTGCACTCTGTCCTGTCTATGTAATGATTATCACCATGCCTCGGCTGACAGCAACATCTGCTTTATCATCCCAGTGTCTCCCCTATATTAATTTCACTGCAAAAAATATATATATTTCTGCCAAGACGTGCTTTTAAAAGGATAGTCGTTGGCTCAATGACTGGAAGTCTATGGGAAGGTATCGGCAGGTAGCCTAGTGGTTAAGAACAAGAGTGACCGGGCGTTGGGCCAGTAACCGAAAGGTTGCTGGATCGAATCCCCGAGCTGACATGGTAAAAATCTGTTGTTCTGCCCCTGAACAAGGCAGTTAACCCACTGTTCCCTGGTAGGCCGTCATTGTAAATAAGAATTTGTTCTTAACTGACTTGCCTAGTTAAATACATTTTTTTTGAGGATGCTCTCTCTTCCTCAAATCTCTACTCTACTCTACTTTATTACAAAAGTGGATAAAAGTGGATAAACGTCCTCTAAGCCCGCACAACATCTTTTGGATTACGATTATGTAAGGGGCCTGTTAGTGTAGAGAATCATACATGCCCGGTCACTAATTCCACCCTTAAAAAAGTAGTGACAGAAAAAATAGATAGCCATGTGAGCCTACTGTAATGATATCCATCTTTAGCTCCTCAAGAAGCAGACTTTCAGTGAAGAAACTAGGCCTAGCCAAATCATTTGCATATTCTGACATGGGGCAGTCCAATACAGCCTCAAATCAGGCCAACTCAAGTTGACCCATTTATGAGCAACTCCCTGACATTAGTCAAGAGGATGATTAAGTATTTTCTTCACTCCGATGGCTTTAAACCACACAAATTAAGGGTGGCTCTTTGACCCCCTCTGGGATTCAGTCTGCCACCTCTCCAACACTGCTGGGCCTATGATATTTAGGCTACTCTCAGCGAATCTGAGCCACAGATACAATCTGATCCTTTGTACAGAGATTACTCTGGGCATGCAGCCTCTGTGTGGTCACTGCCAGCAGCCAGCCAGGTAGAGGATTAACAGCAATGCACAGCACGGTCAGACACACCCACTTCTCTACTTCAGCACCTAACAGAAAGTCAATACAGCCCTTTATACTTCAGGTTACCCAGATGATTGTGAATTCAGTTGAAAACCACAGTCAAAGTCTTATGGATACCGTCAGCAAACCACAAACATACCAAAGACATCAGAAAAACATACACACTGTTTTTCTCCTTTCTCAATTGAGGGAACATGCAGCTTAAGTTATACAGTATCTGTCTTTGAAAGTAGGCAATGAAGACTGAAGAGTCCTCTAAAATGCTAAGGAACTCAAGACTCAGGTGCAACACTACACCCGCAGAGTCCCTACTTGCCTAACAGTGCGATTGAAGTTGAATATTCACACGCACCCTCGGGACTTACTGCATGAAAATGCTGGTAAATGTATGGTAATTAGGGGTTTGATAAAAGATACCAGGATAAAAGTTGAATTTCTCTAAGACTAAATTGCACAGAGATTACTGGGGTCCTGTATTAGGAACCAAAGACGTGTGTATATTTACAAACAGAATATATATCTCTGCAGTATACTCAGGAAATTAAAAACATGTTTTCAGGAATGGGTTACAAAAGAAGTTCTGATTTTAATAAAGACTGCATTTTCCACTTTGTAGGGGATTTGAGGGAGTAAAAAAAAGAGACATAGGCTAGCCTAAGTCCATGGGCTGTTTGTTTCACAATGAACTTTTACTGCGACATTGGACATTAATACCATTGTTCGTCAAAGGGCTTATAGATATGTTGTTGAAGTGCTGTATTGAGTCATATTGCCAAAATATATGAAAACTGTTCAGACAACCAGTGCACTCCCCCTTGGTTGTTGTTCAGTGGGACTAGGCCATGGTGAATATAATATATTTAGACCTACAACTACACCATAAAAATAGGGCCTAGGCCTATATTGTACTCTAGTATCTGCCTCTTTTTTTAAATCACCATCTGAGTGATGAGTGTTTGTTTAAACATTAAATATTGCAATTACTGCTGGCATAGTGTTGGTAAACACTTCCACTGAATGCATGGCAGTGTTGGTAAACACTTCCACTGAATGCATGAATATGCTTTCAACATAGGGTATCAGGAATTAACTATTGTTGTGTTGTGACATCAATGAGGCAGCC
Source organism: Oncorhynchus clarkii lewisi (assembly GCF_045791955.1). Classification (NCBI taxonomy): domain Eukaryota; kingdom Metazoa; phylum Chordata; class Actinopteri; order Salmoniformes; family Salmonidae; genus Oncorhynchus; species Oncorhynchus clarkii. The sequence goes on along the minus strand of NC_092152.1, from coordinate 65,043,586 downwards.
TTTATCCTCTCACACTCATGACATCACCTAAAATGTGTGTAGGGTATGGGACCATAAAAACAAATAGTGTAATTACCATAATTACATGGAACATAAAAATTAAATAGTTAGTGTAATCATTTACCAGCTGAATAAATAGCCTAGTTGACTTGTGACGAACAAGAGTAACATGTTGACATTGCATCAAGGTAAGCAGATTTTGGTCCATTATCAGATACCAGTCTGTATATCATATAAAGGTACATTGAATGGTATCAAAATCTTAAAATGTCTTACATTCATAAGACTAGCCTATAATTAAGAGGCAACTTTCTGTTTTCTTATATAATCTACACATGGCTCTCATACAAAACAGATAACTTGATGGTGCTTTCAAGACAACTGGGAACTTGGAAAAAACGAGGTCTAATCATGACGTCAGTGATCTTCAGGTTGGAAAAGTCGGCGCGCTAGGAAGATGCGTTTCCGATTTCCAACTTGGAATTCCATATTGGATGACCGTTCAAACCGATTTTTCCCAGCCGGAGCTCTTTTTTCCCCCGAGTTCCCAGTTTACTTAAATGCATTGTAAGTCGGATATTTCCGATTTCCCAGTTGTTCTGAACGCGGCAGCAGCTATATAGCCACGGTTGAGATGCAATGCCAAAGCGACTTGGTGCGCTGGCGTTCACGCCGACCAGTGCAGTAAAAAAAACAGGGCAGCGCTCTCAACACACATGTACGAGAATAACAACAGCGTATATCAACGAACAGAACCAAAACAACACAAACAAGAAAATAGGACAGTCTCTGCTTAACATAAAATAGATGTATTACCTTTGGAATATAGGGATTTGGGGGAATTCAAGTCGAGATCCGCGCTGAGTAGGGATATAAAATCAGAGGGCATCGTAATGCATCTGAAGAGGAGGGGAAATCGGACCCCCTCAGATATGACCGTCGTTGAGCTAGCAAACTAGAAATAAATATTTCTCTGACACCGAATTAATGGGAAATAAATATACTGATACCAAACAAAACGCTATTTGACATATAGGCTATGTATATCTTGAACCAGTCGTTATTAGCCTGTGTAACACGCTTCTTTCTGCCTCCTTTACATTAGTATTTGTCAAATATGTTCAGTTCGTCTATTTTCTGTACAGCCCCGCCCACCCATGACGCAAACCCGTCAGCAAAGATAAAACAGTAGCCACTGGACAATAATCTGTCACATGATTGTAGGCCTACAACTAGTGTGACATTTGCATAATTGAACGTGTAAAAGCACTAAACATACACAAATAAGGGAAAAGTAAATCGAATAATTTTCATTCTTGCATTTGGTGATCTCCCCCTAATTGTAATGTAGTTCTAGGATAATGCACAAGCAAATGGTCATGATGAGATTGGTCACAGCTTTTCTTTCTTTCGGGCATAGTGGCTATAAATCATGCAGGTGCATCCACTCATCACATTGGCCACTTCTGACGTGTTATGTCATATGTGATATTAAATTAGTTAACAAAGACTGTGGCACTGCAACTCCTATAACTTTCAAAAGTTTAAATAGATATACAGACTTAATATATATATATATATATATATATATATATATATATATATATATATATATATATATATATAAAACACAATGGGCTTCTTGAGTGGAATGAATAATGATATGCTTATAAATCCTAACAATGGCCAAGAGCAAAGTTAACGCAGCAGCAAGGTAATTGCAGAAACCAATTTGTTGATTGGGGCATGACTGTAACAATGGGTGTACTGCACCATACTGTAGATCTTGTGAGGTATGTGAGACTTTTTCGTTATTCATGTCATATGTACCCTTTAGAAAGTTTGCAGGTTTTAAAGTACTCTATCCTGACTTCTGCCAGATCAAATCCCAACACCATTGGACATCAAATCAAATGTTATTGGTTGCATGCGCCGAGTACAATAGGTGTAGATTTTACAGTTAAATGCTTACTTACGGCCCATTCCGAACAATGCAGAGACCTAATCTCACCACTGCACTCACCACGTGCCTCCTAAAATAGCCATTCACATGCCATGGTCTAAATGTGTATTTGATCATCACTTTCTCAGTGCATTGAGTTAATGTTTCATCAGTTGTTTCAAATTCACAAGTTCATTCATTACTCTTTCTATAAAAAGAAAGGAACACTGAAAAATAAACTTCAAACAACCTTAGTCGTTAGTGTTTATGACCCTGTCCTTGCCTTTATTTACCCCCTGATTTTGATGATCATCAGGCCTCTCTGACCACCCTTCCAAATACTTTCTGTTCAGTGGTAACATCTTCATATGCCTCCTATGGTGGACACAAGAAACGGTTAATCATGAAAAATGTTTTACCGGTAGGCTACATTTGAAGTAAAATAGACAGTAGGCCTGCGATAAAATAGCTCCCTGCCCAGCTTGTAGCAACCCAACAACCTAAGGATTTATAACGAGGGTTATAAGTCGTTTATAAACTGCTCATTATTAGTGTATAAAGGCACTACCCTATCTCCTCAATCACAAGAAGCCTCATCAACCTTTGTAGAAAATACCACACAACCAAAATTCGAAATAGTATGTACCGTTAGATAACACACCCAGGGTAAAGTGAAGCACCAACTCTAAGAGCTACAGCTATAAACGATGGGAAATAAATTAGGATACAATTTATTGATTGATTTGTCCACCAAGATCCCTGTCTGTATTGCCATCATGAGCAACATTGAAAATAGGTAAAATGTCTAAATTTAAAAGCACTTTCATGCTAGAATCAAACTGTGCCAGGAAGGGACGTGGGTAAGAGTTATTATTTATGCGTTTACAGCCCTCTAGTGTTAAAAGCAGGGACAGCCCAACCCATGGAGGAATCCATACTAAAAAAAAATTGAACATGAACTTCGCAATGAATCTACACTAAGTATATTCTCAACTCATTTGGGTAAAAAAAAATCATGTCAAATTAAGATATGAATGCAAAATGCATGAAATTAAAAAGTGATTGTCCATCCCTTGGTGCTCCTGAGTGTGGTGGATCATTTTAACAGGTAAATGATTCGAATGAGCTAGACAGTTGTTGATGATTGTTAAAAAATGTGGACTTATTGTTGTTTCCCAAATAACAGTAAAGTTTAGCTAGCTAGCTAACTAACGTTAGCGATTAGCTAGCGACAGTAAATTAACGTAGAGCAAGCAAGCTAACGTTAGCTAACTAGCTGATTCACCTCAGAAGGCAAGGGTTCACCTAATGCTATCCAGTATAGCTAGAAGCAAGGTAAATACACAAGTTGTCATATTACACAAATGGCAGGTTTCCTCTACGGTTAGTGCATCGTTTTATGCACTTTACTAGCTATAGTAGCTAGCTAACGTTAACCAGCTTATAACGCGTTAGCTCCATCCTTGTCAGGGATAATGCTGTCACATGCCTGTAGCAAAGACAGTTCAGAAACTCTGTGTCTGTAGCTAACAGCCTACTCTCATGCTGTATTTGATCAGAATCGGTAAAGTTGGAAGTCAGAAGAGGGTTGTGGGTGTACTGCTCTGCTCATGGCATAAGAAGGTTCTTGATGTGTCCAACAGCTTTGCAGGTGAGTTTCCTAACGTTACCAATTTCTACAACCACGGTCCATTCTTTGATTACACTCTGGTTTCTTGTTGATCTGGCTGATTTCTCCCCCCCCCCCCCCCCCCCCCCTCTTCCAGTGCCATTTGACGAGGATGACAAGGATGATTCTGTGTGGTTCCTGGACCATGACTATTTGGAGAACATGTACAACATGTTCAAGAAAGTCAATGGTAAGATGAGTTCTTTGTAAATTCGTATGCATTTTAACAACACTAGGATTTACTTGTTTATGTGATTTGGAGATTAAACATGTATTCCCATTGTGTTTCAGCAAGAGAAAGAATAGTTGGTTGGTATCACACAGGACCCAAACTACACATAATGACATTGCCATCAATGAACTCGTGAAGCAATATTGTACCAATTCTGTAAGTATAAGTACAACATATGCATTTATGTAATTTTTTAAACTTAGTAATTACTTTTTACTACTGATGTCACTGATATGAGTAAACATACTATGGTACAAAGATTTTAATTCGATTTTTTGGGGTCGTTTATAGGTTTTAGTCATCATTGACGTGAAACCGAAAGATCTGTGTCTACCAACGGAGGAACTACATATCTGTGGAGGAAGTGCATGATGTATGTTTTTATCAGTGGAATTATTGAATAAATGTAATAGTGGAACTACAATTCTCTATTACCTCTGCAACAAAGGGTTATGCTGCATGTCAGTCTTACATCAACCACTTAGTGAACTCAAAAAATTGTAGGATTAGAAAGAATGTCACTGTACAAATCTAAGTTAAGGGTTGTGGAGCAACAGATGCCTTTTGAGCTTTAATGTTGAGGAAAACCTGCACATTTGCTTGAGACGGTCTAATGGTTGTAACATTCCTTTTGTTTTTAGGATGGCACTCCCACATCCAAGACCTTTGAACATGTCACCAGTGAGATTGGTGCTGAAGAAGCAGAGGAAGTGGGCGTGGAGCATTTACTCCGGTAAGACTGGGCCCATGCATGTGGTCAATGTGTTTGTTCTTGTCATTGGTCTTGAAGTTCAATATGTAAATTACTGTTCTTGTATTATTGCTCATATTTTTTTCATACCAGACCTGGGTTCAAATACATGTATATTTGATTATCTGGTATTTAAAATACTTTTATTCTCTGAGTATTTTCAAATACACAGCCCAAAACAAGTAATTTTATTTGAGTATTTGAATGTTTATTTGTAAAAATAAAATACAAATATTTTTAAAAAGTCATTTTGAAACCATTTTCAAATACTATTTTCAAATATCTGGGTTAAGTGCATGGGTGTGTATTTGAGTGTTTTCAATGCTTTCCAAGTGTATTTCTAAAAATACTGGACAAAAATATAAATGCAACATACAGCAATTTCAAAGACTTTACTGAGTTAAAGTTCATATAAGGAAATCAGTCAATTTAAATACATTTATTAGGGCCTATCTATGGATTTCACATGACTAGGAATGCAGATATGCATCTGTTGGCCACAGATACCTTACATTTTTTAAATAAAAAATAGGGGCATGGATCAGAACGCCAGTCAGTATCTGGTGTGACCACCATTTGCCTCATGCAGAGTGACACATCTCCTTTGCATAGTGTTTATCAGGCTGTTGATTGTGGCCTGTAGAATGTTTTTCCATTCCTCCAGCGAATTTGCTGGTTATTGGCGGGAACTGGAACATGCTGTTGTACATGTTGATCCAGAGCATCCCAAACAGGCTCAATGGGTGACATGTCTGGTGAGTATGCAGGCCATGGAAGAACTGGGACATTTTCTGCTTCCAGGATTGTGTACAGATCCTTGAAACATGTGGCCGTGTATTATCATGCTGAAACATGATGGCGGTGGATTAATGGCACGACAGTGGGCCTAAGGATCTCGACACGGTATCTCTTTGCATTGAAATTGCCATCGATAAAATGCAATTGTGTTCATTGTCTGTAGTTTATGCCTGCCCATACCATAACCCCACCACCACCGTAGGGCACTCTGTTCACAATGTTGACATCAGCTCATGAAACATGGGAGCAACACTTTACATGTTGCGGTTATATTTTTGTTCAGTGTACACTAAAATATTCAACTACTTTCCAAGTAAAATGTTTCTGAATACATATAGTACCAGTCACCTAATTTGTGGAATTTATTTTCTTAATGTGTTTTGAGGCTATCAGTTGTGTTGTGAAAAGGTAGGGGTGGTATACAGAAGATAGCCCTAATTGGTAAAAGACCAAGTCCATATCATGTCAAGAACAGCTCAAATAAGCAAAGAGAAACAACCGCATTATTACTTTAAGACATGTAGGTCAGTCAATGCAAACAATTTCAAGAACGTTTCTTCAAGTTCAGTCAAAAAAAACATTGAGCGCAATGATGAAACGGGCTCTCATGAGGACCACCACAGGAAAGTAAGACCCAGAGTTAATTCTACTGCAGAGGATAAGTTCATTAGAGTTACCAGCCTTTGCAGCCCAAATAAATGCTTCACAGAGTTCAAGTAACAGACACATCTCAACATCAACTGTTAAGAGGAGACTGCGTAAATTAGGCCTTCATGTTTGAATTTCTGTAAAGAAACCACTAATAAAAGACACCAATAAGATGAGACTTGCTTGGGCCAAGAAACACGAGAAAATAACATTTAGACTGGTGGAAATATGTCCTTTGGTCTGATGAGTCGAAATGTAAGATTTTTGGTTCCAACCGCCGTGTCTTTGTGAGATGCAGAGTAGGTGAACGGATGATCTCCGCATGTGTGGTTCTCAAGTGAAGCATGGAGAAGGAGGTGTGATAGTGTGGGGGTGCTTTGCTGGTGACACGGTCAGTGATTTATTTAGAATTCAAGGCACACTTAACCAGCATGGCTTCCACAGCATTCTGCAGCAATACGCCATCCCATCTTGTTTGCGCTTAGTGGGACTATCATTTGTTTTTCAATAGGACAATGACCCCAAACACACCTCCAGGCTGTGTAAGGGCTATTTGACCAAGAAGGAGAGTAATGGAGTACTGCATCAGATGACCTGGCCTCCACAATCACCCGACTTGAGTTGGACCGCAGAGTTAAGGAAAAACAGCCGACAAGTGCTCAGCATATGTGGGAACTCCTTCAAGACTATTGGAAAAGCATTCCAGGTGAAGCTGGTTGAGAGAATGCGATGAGTGTGCAACGTTGTCATCAAGGCTACTTTGAAGAATCTTAAATATATATATATATTTTTAAACAAATCAAAATATAAGTTACTACTTGATTTCATGTGTGATTTCATTGTTTTGATGTCTTTACTATTATTCTACAATGTAGAAAATAGTACAAATAAAGAAAAACCCTTGAATTAGTAGGTGTGTCCAAACTTTTGCCTGGACTGTACTTTAAATGTATGTGAAAGTAACTGAAAATGTTGATCTAGTATTTGAACCCAAGTCTGATTCATACCATAAAAATGTAAGGCCAGTTTTGCCACCAAAAAGGGAAACAGGGTAACTTAAAACATGCAAGTTTCTAAAATAAAATGATTTGTATCTCTATCCAGAGACATCAAGGACACAACAGTTGGCATCCTGTCTCAACGCATCACCAACCAGGTGCATGGCCTAAAGGGCCTCAACTGCAAGTTAGTGGATATCAAAGGGTATTTGGACAAAGTTGCCGCAGGTAAGCTGCCCATCAGCCACCAGATCATCTACCAGCTGCAGGATGTCTTCAACCTGCTGCCTGACGTCAACCTTCAAGAGTTCATCAAGGCATTTTACCTCAAGACCAATGACCAGATGCTGGTGGTGTACCTGGCTTCACTCATCCGCTCCGTGGTTGCTCTTCACAACCTCATCAACAACAAGATCACCAACCGAGATGCAGAGAAGAAGGAAGGCCAGGAAAAAGATGACAGCAAGAAAGAGAAGAAAGAGGACAAGGAAAAAGAGAAGGGAGACACTAAGAAAGATAAGAAGGACAAGAAATGAAGCAACGCTCATTTCGGACTACGGACTGGCTTTTTTTTCTTCGTTCTCCCCACCTGTCAGACACTATCTTTTTTTAATGGATTCAAAGAGTGAAGGGAATTGGCTATTTGGTTATCTACTCCACATAAGTCTTATTGTTTTTTATTCTTATGCAGCTCATTTGGTTAATGTTTCAGCCATTTTTATTAATTTCACAACAAACATTACAAGTACAACAACATTGGAATTATCTTTGTATCCTTCTCTCCTCATTGTTGTCTCCTAACATGTTACCATAGTAACCATACATATGTGTATTCCTGACAGAGTGAGGTAACAGAAGGAGCTGTTATTTCCTCTAACTTCTTTTTAAAGCTTTGCATTAGATCACAAAACGGCACAAATAGCCTCATTTATGCGTGATATGTTAGATAATTAAACAGCTAGAGGCAACAAGTCAACAAAAGCATCACCGCTCCTAGAAAGCAACAGAAATGAAAATGACAGCTCACTATGAATACATACAGAGTGATACACCAGTACTTAGAAGTAACATCTATGAGGATATAGTGGAGAATCCTTTGTTAGTTGCTGAGGCAGTCATGCCATTCTCCTTGGGGCTGTCACTGTCTTCTTTCTCCTCCTTCTTCATTTTGATTCCAAACAAACTGCAGAGCTTCATCAGCATCAGATCCACTATCTCCTCCTCCTCTGAGGGCTGTGGAATAGTGAACAGACAGCTCAGAATTGATAGTCAAGTGACTGCCTCAGTCAAAATATATTAAGGTATTAGTCCCTGTTGATTCTATTCTATATTTTGATATTCAAATACGACCTAATATGACCAGAACAAGGTTAATTTTACATAGTGTACGATTGATGCGTAGTACCTTGTGATGTATTTGCTCTTGAGTGAACGCCACCAGGATGACAGAAATGAACAGGTTTAAAACCACAAAGGTCATGAATATAATGCAGGAGCCGATGAGGAACGCACCAAGCACCGGGTTGTAATCAAGAACCTGGATTAGAAGGAGAAGTTACAGAATTTAATCACAAAGCTACCATCATGACTACAGCAGTAATCGGGAGTCTAGTAGAGCTGTCCTACTTTACTAACCTCGTCATAGTTGAAGATGCCCAGTTGTAAGCTGACCATGGTCAGAGCAGCATCCAGGAGAGTCCTATATGAGTACAGCTTCCAGCCATACATTAGATAAGACTGCAGACAGAGAATGATCACAGTTTAGAAACTCACGCAGAAAGTCGAGGGAACACCCATCATACACAAGCACAACATCACATAAGAAGAGAATGAGGCTGAAGTTGAAGAATGACTGTACAATGGACTTCTAGGTTAGGTGTTTCATAAAGACGCTTACAGCGATAGAATAGGCCAGGAACATAATGGTGATGACCACGAGGAAGCCTGATATGTCAGTCCAGGCCCGTTGCAGTGTGGCTGTGATCATGTGTAGCTTGGGGTTGAGCCTCAGCAGATGCCACAGTTTGACTGTAGCCAGTAGCACCAGGAATGCGATCAGATACCCCAGCACTGCATCTGCTGTGGCTGTCTCATGGAAACTGGCAAACCTGGATAGAGAGCGGAGAAGTTGAACATCACACAGGAGCAACTGATCAACAATAGGGGTAGCAGACCGGCGAAACTAAAGCAGAAACCCGTGATACCCCAACCCAGTGTGAACTCACTGGTCTTTATGGTTGTGGTAGTACTCCATGTCCCGGTTCCCTAACAGGGTCCTCTTAATGAAGACAGACAGTGCGCTCCAGCTCAGGAGGATGATGGCAAGCTCCAGCAGGTTCCACTTTGTCTTGAAGTAAGCCCACTTCTGCAGCTTCATCAGCTTTCCCTGTGAGGAGATGAGAAGAGTTAGACAGAGGAGGAGTTCCAGAAAAATTGCACTGTTTCGCAGATGTTATACTCTATACACATAAGAAAGGTATTTAAATTAAGGCTTACCTGAACATACATATAGTAGAGGATAAAGAGGAAATAGATGACCTCAGATGCCATGACAAAGATATGGAGTCCACCGGTGGACTGGTATAGTCGGACACTCTGCAGCTCACTGCGAAACTGGAACGCTCCTGAGAGAATAAGACAGGTGCTGACAATCTGAGCTTCGGACGCCTTTAAATACTTACTTTGTGCTGTATTCATGGAGTGATATAAAAACTGTCTCACCTACAGCTGTGGTCTCCAGCATGAGTGTGACAGTGCAGAAGAGGTTGACATTGGCATTGTACACAGTGAACTCTACAAAAACTGCTCGGGTGAACATATCAAGCCAGGTGTTGTCAAACAGATATTGAAGGGTACTGCAGAGACAGAATACATTGATGAATAAAATAACATCTTTCTATACCACAAAGATGGTTTGATAATTCTGATCATTTTTAAACATTAAGTACTGTAAATGTTAATTTACCTGCTAGCATTCTGTGACTCTGGGCCTAGGTCCACCACAAACCCCCCTCCCCTGTAGAGGACCACACTGCCCCAGGTGGGTTGGGCTCTGAGTCTGGCCTGGGTTTGGTACTGCCAGGGACTGTGGAGGGTCTTTGAGGCGTTTTCGCTCGCAGAGCGGTTCCAGCCTGGCCCATAGGAGCCCATGTCCTCCACCTCCCATGAGTATGGAGCATGGCAGTCAGGTACAGCTTGGCGCATGGAGTGGGCGATGCGGCAGGAGTTCTTCTGCACCCTCACCTGGCGAAGTCGGGCATTACCAACCAGTTTGGAGTTCCCATCAGTGATGAAACCTATAACACAGCATGCAAAAAATTACCAAAAGATCAAACGCTAGCACGCTTTCAGCTATACATTTTCTCTTTAACTTTCTAGAAATGAATGTTCTCTCTGAAATAAACATCCTCTTTAGAGAATCCTACCTGGGTACTCTCCGAAGAGGTTGCTGAGAAGAGAGGTATTTGCCCAGTTGAACACATCTTTGTGACTCATGCTGTCTGAGATCCCTTGGCTGAAACTCTGCCGAATGTGCTGAGTCAGGAAGTAAGCATTAGGGTCCCGCTGGCCATATGCCACCAGGAGCAACATCCACATGAACCCCATGTAGGCTGCAACAGAATCATAGGCCTTAAACATGTATGTTAACCAATAAGTGCGGTGAATGACAGTGTGGTGAATGAAAAAGCGGTTCCTCTTACTGAGAATCTCTTTGATGAGGGCAAAGACCTTCTGCTCCTTGATCATGTTGCTCCTCATCCTCTCGATGTCTGTTGGAGGAGGGGGCTGGTAGAAGCTGCATGTGCTATCCCTCCTGACAGCCCGCACCGCATCAGGGTCATCTGTGGACAAGATGGTTGTAAAAGTTGAAAACAAGCTGTATATAGTCTTAGCTATCTCGTATACAAGTAAACACAATATTCATAACAATGATTTGGGAAAGCAGAATTGATATGTTGTTATGCCTGAGATATGGAAAATTAGCTTGAAGATAAAGCACCTGGGTTTCGGAGCTCCCCCTCAAACTTTGCATCCCCATAGTCCTCCTGATCAACTTTCTTCAGAACGAGAGCAAAGAAGGCTGCAAAACCAAGCACCTGTGATAGGAAATCCACAAAGTAATACCCAGATTTCAGATACATGCTGCACGGCATTTGACATTGTACAGTATGTATTGTACTGTAGGTCTCACCTTCAGCGGCTGAGTGATAAAGAGGCTCTCAAAGAAAGACACGACCATGGAGATGAGCCAGCTTATAGAGCGGTCCTTCCCATAGGTCAACCCATACATCATGGTGAAGTATCCTGATACTCCACTGGTGGCTAACACCAGAATCCAGCCAATAAACACAAACCACCAGGGCAGCCCACCCTGCTTCTTACTACTGCTGTCTCCCTCACTGCTCTCTGCTGGGCTGGGGCTTTGAGACAGCTGGTCCCCTCCCAGGCTGGAAGAGGAGAGGTGGGACTCTAGCAGACCCCTCATGCCTTGGACCTGCTGCACTGCCCGGCAGTAGCTGTCTGGGTTGGGGAAGCGAGAAGGTCCCAGTAGGCTCAGCTCCTTCTCTACATGGCGTAGCTGCCTGTACAGATATTGGCTGTTGTTGCTCCTTTTCTGTCTCCCATCCCCAGTCTTCTCAGGGCTCCCACACAGGCTGGTCTCTGAAAACAGCCATTCTTGATTTGATTTATTTCATTATTAAAGTGTCTTGCATTTTCAAAATGCCCAGCCCATATGGGCTTGTAGGAGCACTGTATCTGCAGTAGCAAAGAAAATAATTATATATATATGTGCGCATACAAACTCCCCAGTTAAAATTCAACTGTTCCTTTCATATTTATTTTGATCCTGAGAAACTCCCCAGTCCCTGCTGGTGACAAGCATACCCATAACACGATGCTGCCACCACAATACTTGAAATTACAAAGGGCTTCACTGTGTGATGTATTTGACCCAAACCTGTCATTTTTAAAAGTACATTCATTTGCCGTATTGTCTTGCAGTATTACTTAACAGCCTTGTTGCAAACAGATTTGGAGTGGATTTTTTTTACGCAGGGTTCCTTCTTTTCACTTTTTCATACAGGTCAATAATGTGGAGTGAATGCAATGCTGTTGATCCTCTGTATTTTCAACTATTGTGGTGGCAGCATCATGTTATGGGTACTGCCAAAGACACACCGGAATGGCTTTTCAATAGGGGTTGAGTTCATAATATTGAGTTTATTTTCTAAATAAGCATTCCAGTTTCTCTTCATATCTAATTTCTGGTTTCAGTTGTTGCATTTTATCAAACACAGTTACTCTTAAATTATCATGTAAATCAAAATGTAAATGTAAAATACAGTTAATTCTCAACCTGCCCTAAATCGCCCCTAGCTGCTCTTCAATTATTGCATTTAACCTGCTTACTTTAATTGCCAGAGGCAGTATCCTGGTTGTCAACTTTTGGTTTCTTGTAAGGTGAGAGGTGACACAGGGTTCTGGATCCTAGCTGTTTTTAATCTGGTTATAATTTCTGAGTTTGAGCCAAATATCATATGATTATACTTTTGCTGACTGACAGCAATGATTAAACTGTGGCCACTAAATACTGTAAATATTGCATCTCTGGACAAGCTGCCAGAACATCAGATTAACCAGCAGTGCAATGCAGAACCCCCCCCCCCCCCCCCCCCCCCCCCCCCCGGGCTGTACCTTGCAGATTGGCTACCCCTAGTGAGAGGATGAGTGATCCCTCTTTCTTGGAGGCATCAGTGTAGAACTCTCCACTGGCTCGGTTCTGCTGCCGGATGATGTCCTCCACCAGAGAGAGCAGAGAGTTGATATCAGTTTGTTGTCCAGGCTTCATCTCGAACTCCAGGTGTGGAATGGGGCTCTTCATAGCCTTGGAGAGTGACTGAGCAATCTTTTTTATGTCCTGAGAGAATAACGTATTTACAGTTGAAGTCGGAAGTTCTCATACATTTAGGTTGGAGTCATTAAAACTGGTTTTTCAACCACTCCACACATTTCTTGTTAACAAACTATAGTTTTGTCAAGTCGGTTAGGACATCTACTTTGTCACAAGTATTTTTTTCCAACAATTCACTGTATCACAATTCCAGTGGGTCAGAAGTTTACATACACTAAATTGACTGTGCCTTCAAACGGCTTGGAAAATTCCGGAAAATGATGTCATGGCTTTAGAAGCTTCTGATAAGCTAATTGACATAATTTCAATCAATTGGAGGTGTACCTGTGGATGTATTTCAAGGCCTACCTTCAGTGCCTCTTTGCTTGACATGAGAAAATTAAAGAAATCAGCCAAGACCTCAGAAAACAATTGTAGACCTCCACAAGTCTGGTTCATACATCGGAGCAATTTCCAAATGCCTGAAGGTACCACGTTCACCTGTGAGTTTTGCAAGCCGAAGAACACCATCCCAACCGTGAAGCACGGGGTGGCAACATCATGTTGTGGGGGTGCTTTGCTGCAGGAGGGACTGGTGCACTTCACAAAATAGATGGCATCATGAGGGTGGACAATTATGTGCATATATTAAAGCAACATCTCAAGACATGTCAGGAAGTTAAAGTTTGGTCGCAAATGGTTCTTCCAAATGGACAATGACCACAAGCATACTTCCAAAGTTGTGGCAAAATTTTATGACGACAAAGTCAAGGTATTGGAGTGGCCATCACAAAGCCCTGACCTCACTCCTATAGAACATTTGTGGGCAGAACTGAAAAAGCGTGTGCGAGCAAGGAGGCCTACAAACCTGACTCAGTTACACCAGCTCTGTCAGGAGGAATGGGACAAAATTCACCCAACTTATTGTGGGAAGCTTGTGGAAGGCTACCCAAAATGTTTGACCCAAGTTAAACAATTTAAAGACAATGCTACCAAATACTAATTGAGTGTATGTAAACTTCTGACCCACTGAGAATGTGATGAAATAAATAAAATCTGAAATAAATCACTCTACTATTATTCTGACATTTCACATTCTTAAAATAAAGTGGTGATCCTAACTGACCTAAGACATTAATTTTTACTCTGATTAAATGTCAGGAATTGTGAAAAACTGAGTTGAATTAAACCACTCGAGTCCCATTAAACCACTCGAGTGTTGTTTTAGCTGGAAGGTGCTGGAAGGTTATCCTGCTGGAAGGTGAACCTCCATCCCAGTCTCAAATCTCTGGAAGACTGAAACAGGTTTCCCTCAAGAATTTCCCTGTATTTAGCACCATCCATCATTCCTTCAATTCTGACTAGTTTGCCAGTCCCTGACGATGAAAAACATCCCCACAGTCCCCATGCTGCTTCACTGTGGGGATGGTTTCTCAGGGTGATGAGAGGTGTTGGGTTTGCGCCAGACATAGGGTTTTCCTCGATGGCCAAAAAGCTCAAATGTTTGTCTCATCAGACCAGAGTACCTTCTTCCATATGTTTTGGAAACACCAAACGTGTTTGCTTATTTTTTTCTTTAAGCAATGGCTTTTTTTCTGGCCACTCTTCCGTAAAGCCCAGCGCTGAGGAGTGTACGGCTTAAAGTGGTCCTATGGACAGATTCTCCAATCTCTGCTGTGGAGCTTTGCAGCTCCTTCAGGGTTATCCTTGGTCACTTTGTTGCCTCTCTGATTAATGCCCTATTTTGGCAGGTTTGTTGTGGTGCCATATTCTTTCCATTTTTTAATAATGGATTTAAATGGTGCTTTGTGGGATGTTCAAAGTTTCTGATATTTTTTCATAACCCAATCCTGATCTGTACTTCTCCACAACTTTGTCCCTGACCTGTTTGGAGAGCTCCTTGGTCTTCACGATGCCGCTTGGTGGTGCCCCTTGCTTAGTGGTGTTGCAGACTTTGGGGTCTTTCAGAACAGGTGTATATATACGAGATTGTGGGACAGATCATGTGACACTTAGATTCCACACAGGTGGACTTTATATAACTAATTATGTTATGACTTCTGAAGGTAATTGGTTGCACCACATCTTATTTAGGGGCTTCATAGCGAAGGGGGTGAATACATTTGCATTCACCACTTTTCCGTTTAATTTTTTTTTGAAACAAGTAATTTTTTTCATTTGCACTATTTTGTATATATCCATTACATGAAATCCAAATAAAAATTGATTTAAATTACAGGTCGTAATGCAACAAAATAGAAAAAAACACCAAAGGGGATGAATATTTTTGCAAGGCACTGTACATGTACATATTACCTCAACTAACCGGTGCCCCCGCATATTGACTCTGTACCAGTACCCGCCTGTATATAGTCTAGCTATTGTTATTTTGCTGCTGCTCTTTAATTACTTGTTACTTTTATTTCTTATTCTTATCCATATTTTTTTTAAACTGCATTGTTGGTTAGGGGCTCGGAAGTAAGCATTTTACTGTAAGGTCTACCTGTTGTATTGGGCGCATGTGACTAATACAATTTGATTGGATTTATTCTAAAATGTATTAAATAGTTTTTTCCCCCCTCATGAATCTACACACACTACCCCATAATGACAAAGCCAAAACGGTTTATTTGCTCATTTATTTCAAATAAAAAAAACTTAAATATTACATTCATAAAAGTATTCAGATCCTTTACTTAGTACTTTGTTGAAGCACCTTTGGAAGCGATTACAGCCTAGCATCTTCTTGGGTATGGCACTATAAGCTTGGCACCCTTGTATTTGTGGAGTTTCACCCATTCTTCTCTGCAGATCCTCACAAGTTCTGTCAGGTTGGATGGAGAGCGTCACCTCACAGCTATTTTCAGGTCGGGTTTCAAGTCTGGTCTCTGGCTGGGCCACTCAAGGACATTCAGAGACTTGTCCCAAAGCCACTCTTGCGTTGTCTTGGCTGTGTGCTTAGGGTAGTTGTCCTGTTGGAAGGTGAACCTTCACCCCAGTCTGAGGCCCTGTGCGCTCTGGAGCAGGTTTTCATCACTCTGTTCTTTGCTCCATTCATCTTTCCCTCAATCCTGACTAGTCTCCCAGTCCCTGCCTCTGAAAACATCCCCACAGCATGATGCTGCCACCACCATGCTTCACCGTAGGGATGGTGCCAGGTGCTTGGCATTCAGGCCAAAGAGTTCAATCTTGGTTTCATCAGACCAGGACCGGACAGCTCTAAGAAGAGTCCTAGTGGTTCCACACTTCTTCCATTTAAAATGATGGAGGACACTGTGTTCTTGGGGACCTTCAATGCTGCAGAAATGTTTTGGAACCCTTCCCCAGATCTGTCCCTCGACACGATCCTGTCTCGGAGCTTTAAGACAATTCCTTTGACCTCATGGCTTGGTTTTTGCTCTGAGATGCACTGTCAACTGTGGGACCTTATATAGACAGGTGTGTGCCTTTCCAAATCATGTCAAATCAATTGAATTTACCACAGGTGGACTCCAATCAAGTTGTAGAAACATCTCAAGGATGATCAATGGAAACAGGATGCACCTGAGCTCAATTTTGAGTCTCATAGCAAAGGGTCTGAATACTTATGTAAATAAGGTCTGTTTTTTAAATTTTTAATAAATTTGAGGAAAAAAACGGATTTCACTCTGTCATTATGGGGTATGATGAGGATTTGTATTTATTTAGTCCATTTTAGAATAAGGCTGTAATGTAACAAAATATATGGAAAAGGAAAAAGAATACTTTAGAATACGTTAAAATTGTTTACTTCTTTTACCTTTATGACAGTGTCTGGTGTGAGTTCTCTCTCCCTCTGTGGGGACGGAGGCTGTGAAGGAGTCACTCTGCCAGTCTTCCCCTGCTTGGACACCTCTGCCTTGGGCTTCCCAGGCTTCGTCTCTCGGGGGCGGGTGTTTCTGAAGATACTCACAATGAGGAGATTAATTGGAAACATTATGATTGAACTCTGAACTCCGATCATCACCTGCTGCCAGGTGAACTCAATATGACCTACAGGAGAGAGAGAGAGAAAATGTTAATGTTCTGAAAACATGTTGTTATTTCCATACAGCACCAATACTGTGCAGGCATCCATACCCAGGTCCATGGTCTGCTCAGAGGGGTCGGTAGGGATGCCCCAGAACATGATGCTGGTCAGCATGGTACACAGCAGCAGAGAGAAACAGCAGGAGACTCGCTGGACACATGTGAAGGTGCTCGTTGGAGGCCGGCTGATCACAGAAAACCAGATGTGGCCATCACGGAAATCCTTTGCCGTTTTCATGAAGAACAGATTACTGCAGAATATGCAATGTAAGAATATTTAGTTACATGATGGACAATTGTCCTGGGATATATATATTGCCATACCAAGGTGCATCCATGCTTTACCTCACCTGAATTTCTTCAAATCTATGTCAGAGGCAACAGGGAAGACTTTATCAAGGATGCAGTCGCCCATATCTATGGCCAGCCATGAGTTACACAGGAAGTGCCACTTCTGTCCAGTTTCTAGATCCTGCACCGTCACTTTGTTTATATACCTGCATGAAAACCGCTATTGTCAACTACATTTACAATTTCAAACGTCAGCTTTAATTAACGTAAAATCCATCTGTCCCTCTACTACTGTGAGACATCCTCCCCGTCCACTCTCCTACCAGGCAGGGTGCCCCCCTGAGTTGTCGTGCCACAGCCTGATGCTCTGCAGCTCCCCCAGAGAGAAGGGTGTGGTCAACAGGAACGTATCCACTGCACCCCTCTCAAACACAGGCTTGTCAGGGTCAGCGAGGTGGTGTGGCTCACTCTCTCCCTCCGTGCCCAGCAGAGTCACAGTAACCTGCAGCAGCAACACAGGGTCAGGGTGACTGAGTGTGGTTTTATCAGAGAACAGAATATGATGTCCTGCAGCAGTGGAAACTGTTGGTACTGACCTGAGAGGAGGTGGAAGCACCACGCCGATGCCCAGTGCTGATATTCAGCATGTAACGGTATTCAGCCAAGGGGTCATTATCTTCCAACAATGTTACCTTCACCTACAAGAAGTAACACTTGAAGATGAAACTATGCATCAACAGCAAACCAACAGGATGATGCATTCTCAAACTGGTAAATCTAAGCACTGGAAATCTGCTGATTGGATCACCAGAGTAGCATGTTCTCAAGGTGTCTGTATAGTCTGGACAAAAATTGTATAGAAAATGGCGGCAGCGATTGTTCAAGGCAGACCTTGGCTATGTCCTTGATGTCCTTCCTGCGTGCCCACACGACCACCAAGAGATAAGCAATGAAGATGGCACCAACAAAGCACACCACCACAGGGTTGTCTGAGAAGGTGGCAAAGAGCTCAGCGGTACGGGACACATCCACAAGGTTGGGCATGATGAAGAAAGAGCTCCCGAAGAAGGTCAAATGGTTACATAAGCACTGAGTGACTAATGACGTGGTTAAAGGACCAACCTAAGGAGAACACAGTCAGTTTATGCATTTGATATTGGCAGTGCCTGGTTTCAGTGATGTGCCAATATTTTATTATAAGGTGTTGTGTCGTACTTGTTGAACTCACCCTGCAGCCATCTTCACTCCAGGAGGATAAGGTTTCATTCCAATACTTGCACTGGGCAGCAATGGAAGTGACAGTCACAGTGGCATTGACAGATTTAACCCCTGCTTCTACAATGGGCCTCACCACAAGGTAATGCACCCCAACTTTTCCTGTCAAATCATTGGGACCCAGGACCCAGGTGTATCTCTCTGTACCCAAAATAAACACAACACAAACACATTTATCTTTCTAAACACTCAGTGTTGTTAGTTCATTATGCTTCACAATAGTTCTATGTCTGCCATTTACAAGAAGTCAGTTCAGGAGGTTGATCACCTTGTGAATTGCCTTGATGAGGCATCTGCGTCTTGGCTACATATTGCTTGTCCTTTGGGTAGTCTTTATACCCCAGCAACAGTACAAATGGTATGTCCTCTGAGGGCTCCATCTTTAGCACCAGTGTTATGTCTGGTGAAGGGACGTCAATCATCAGTGTGCTGTAGTTTCCCAGTTCAAGGATTGTGCTGTTTACCTGCCCGCCTTCAAGTCTCGGCAAGAGGATCTGAGAATCATAGAAGATGTTGTAATATATACAACTGTAATCATAATTCTGTCTACTTGATCATATAGTCTTTAAAGTATATGTCTTGGACATTATCTTAGAAGATATACTGTACTTCTTGGACATCAAGGGCTCTCAAGAGAAAAGCCCCACTAAAATTGGTACACGTTTGCAGCGTTCTGACCTCAATTTCTTCAGACAGGTTGTCCACAGGGATGGCTGATCCATCCTGTCTGGTGAGTGTCACAGACCCCATGGCACCACTGATGTTACCCCCCTCACTCCAAGAATAAGGGTTCTTCTCAAAACTCAGCATCTGTAAAAATAAGGAAATTATAAGACAAGAGAATGGAGGGTTAAAACCGTCCACAATATACTAATAGACAATTATTACATGAACAATTAACCAAATGAAAACCTCCCTAATGCTTGACACAAAAAAAAACACTTTCACTGCCGTATTCACTTCTGTGATCACTAACCTCCACACATTTACTCGCAGACATTCACACTTACTCGCACATCCACTGGTTCCTCTGGAGAAAGGACATCAGCACCCAGGGGAGGGAAGGAAAAGCTTGCAGAGGAGCTATCTGGGATGTTTATAGACTGCATCTGAATGCTATTTGGAGACATCCTAAGAGAAGAGAGTGTATAATATACTGTAACTCAAAATTGAGGCAACTTAACAGGAGCATTTTGTATTTGAGATATTGTATTGTAAATATTTCAAGTTACATTTATGTGACAGGCCTTGCATTTCTTATAGTAATGTTTCCACTCCAACGCTCTGTCTCTTACCTGTTAGCATACACACTGATCTCAGGGCTCTTGATAATGGCAGGCTCCTGACCAACCTTTTTACCATTTAACAGTGCACTCTGCACATTGTCCATACTGTTCAGGAGAGTCTTTGAGACCTTTCTCTGTGAAAGACAAACATAATGCAGTAGTCCTGAAAAGGGCTGAAAAGTAACCATAATTCAAAGCTGTCATCAGGGAACTCAGTGAAGCTATATACAGTTGAAGTCGGAAGTTTACATACACCTTAGGCAAATACATTTAAACTCAGTTTTTCACAATTCCTGACATTTAATCCTAGTAAAAATTCCCTGTTTCAGGTCAGTTAGGATCACCACTTTATTTTAAGAATGTGAAATGTCAGAATAATAGTAGAGACAATGATTTATTTCAACTTTTATTTCTTTAATCACATTCCCAGTGGGTCAGAAGTTTACATACACTCAATTAGTATTTGGTGGCATTGCCTTTAAATTGTTTAACTTGGGTCAAACGTTTTGGGTAGCCTTCCACAAGCTTCCCACAATAAGTTGGGTGAATTTTGACCCATTACTCCTGACAGAGCTGGTGTAACTGAATCAGGTTTGTAGGCCTCCTTGCTCGCACTCGATTTTTCAGTTCTGCCCACAAATTTTCTATAGGATTGAGGTCAGGGCTTTGTGATGGCCATTCCAATACCTTGACTTTGTTGTCCTTTTTTGCCACAACTTTGGAAGTATGCTTGGGGTCATTGTCCATTTGGAAGACCCATTTGCGACCAAGCTTTAACTTCCTGACTGATGTCTTGAGATGTTGCTTTAATATATCCACATCATTTTCCTACCTCATGATGCCATCTATTTTGTGAAGTGCACCAGTCTCTCCTGCAGCAAAGCACCCCCACACCATGATGCAGCCACCCCCGTGCTTCACGGTTGGGATGGTGTTCTTCGGCTTGCAAGCCTCCCCCTTTTCCCTCCAAACATAATGATAGTCGTTATGGCCAAAAAGTTATATTTTTGTTTCATCAGACCAGAGGACATTTCTCCAGAAAGTACGACCTTTGTCCCCATGTACAGTTGCAAACCGTAGTCTGGCTTTTTTATGGCGGTTTTGGAGCAGTGGCTTCTTCCTTGCTGAGTGGCCTTTCAGGTTATGTTGATATAGGACTTGTTTTACTGTGGATATAGATACTTTTGTACCTGTTTCCTCCAGCATCTTCACAAGGTCCTTTGCTGTTGTTCTGGGATTGATTTGCACTTTTAGCACCATAGTACGTTCATCTCTAGGAGACAGAATGCGTCTCCTTCCTGAGTGGTATGACGGCTGCGTGGTCCCATGGTGTTTATACTTGCGTACTATTGTTTGTACAGATGAATGTGGTACCTTCTGGTGTTTGGAAATTGCTCCCAAGGATGAACCAGACTTGTGGAGGTCTACATTTCTTTTTCTGAGGTCTTGGCTGATTTCTTTTGATTTTCCCATGATGTCAAGCAAAGAGGCACTGAGTTTGAAGGTATGCCTTGAAATACATCCACAGGTACACCTCCAATTGACTCAAATGATGTCAACTAACCTATCAGAAGCTTCTAAAGCCATGACATCATTTTCTGGAATTTTCCAAGCTGTTTAAAGGCACAGTCAACTTAGTGTATGTGAACTTCTGACCCACTGGAATTGTGATACAGTGAATCTATCAGTCTGTAAACAATTGTTGGAAACATTACTTGTGTCATGCACAAAGTAGATGTCCTAACCGACTTGCCAAAACTATAGTTTGTATAGTTTATAGCTAATACCCTGATGAAGACCGCTTGTCTGTCGAAACGTTGTACATAAATATTTTTGCATCTGAGCTCCTAGAGTGTGCGGCTCTCCTTAATTTATTTAAGTGTTCCACTCCGCTAGCCAGCACCTCATCTAAATAGGTGTGCGTTTCTTTTGCCTCTGGAAACATTACTTGTGTCATGCACAAAGTAGATGTCCTAACCGAACTAGGAACAGAGACTAATGACCAATATGTGGTGCTCTTTGTTTCTGCAATTTATTCATGACAAATGTACAGTGTGAAAGAGCCAGTGGATCTCTGGTTGACTTGCCAAAACTATAGTTTGTTAACAAGAAATTTGTAGAGTGGTTGAAAAACAAGTTTTAATGACTCCAACCTAAGTGTATGTAAACTTCCGCCTTCAACTGTATATCACCTGTGTGCTTGCATTTGAAGAGACTCCCAGGATATTGCTGGCTGCCTCTACAATTGGTGTAGCTGCCTGCACCATCTCTTGTCCACCATGCTCACTGACATTCATATAGAGGAGGGAAGAGCTGAGGTCTGCCACCAGGGAGCTAGCTTCTAGCTGGAAAAGATCCACAGCATAACATAGACCATTGGGAACTAAATCTCTGCTCTCTTTCAGCAATACATGTTTGGAAAAGATTATGTTGCCTTGCTCTCATATCCAATTGTACCTGAGCAGCGGAATTGACCTCTTCCCTCCTCTTGGTGATCCCTGCCACTGCTCTGGCCGTCAGCTGCACTTCCTGAGGAGTGTTGTTGGGGACATTCTTCAGCACTGCAGTCATGGTGCTCAGCATCTGTTCTCGCAGCTGGAACATCAATCAGAACACCTCACAAACATCCATCTAAAGACATCCATCACAAACATCCATCACAAACATCCATCACAAACATCCATCTAAAGCAGGGGTGTCAAAGTCAAATGGACGGAGGGCCAAATAAAAAAATCAGCTACAAGACGAGGGCCGGACTGTTCGAATGTTCATTGAAAAATGTTTAAATGACGCATATAGTCTAGTGAACCTAATTGAACCTACTGAAAACCTAACAAATATATTACAATATGATCAGATAAATAAAGCAATATTTTCTTATGGCTCTGTCAGTAATCTTTAATTTTCAACAGACACAAAAGACAAATTTCCTTTATATAAATATCCCCATAACATGAACATTAAATGAAAGAAACCGGTATTCAAGGCACCATCAGTAGACTATATTTTCTATTTTAGCAAAAGTGGGCTAAATTTACTTCAAAGAAAAAACAATAATAGCAATTTTCTATCATCCACTCAACTGAAATATTTTTAAAATATAATTGGATTGAAATACAAAAAAATAAAGTGCAAAAATCTATTAATCAAAAACAACACTTTGTTTAAGGAGAAGTAACATGCAGTGAAAACAAATATTAAATTTTAACTTTTAAACTTGAACTGAGTAAAAACTCTAAATATGTGATTGCACAGTAATGTTCACTTGTTTGAGGTTGAGGGTGATACTTGGTGGTGTCCCATCTTTTCCACAAGTTCATCAATGTTCGGGGTAAGGCTCTGAGCTGAAGAAATCCTCAGAATTGAGTGGAGGTGTTCAGCAGTAAGTCGACTTCTGTGTGATGTTTTGTTCAGGTTCATCAAAGAAAACAGTTGTTCACACAGGTATGTGCTGCCAAACATAGACAACGTTTGAGCAGCCTGGATGCGCAGCTGGGGCATTGTGCCGGGGAGGAAACGGGCGAACTCCGCAGCACCCACTGCCGCATATTTTGCCCTCAGTGCATCATTGCATTGGAGGTCAATCAACTCCATTTGGAGGTTTGGTGGTGAGCTTTCCACGTCAACAGCAAATGGGTTACCGAGCAGTTCCAACCTGCTTTTTTGTGCTTCAAAGTCAGCAAATCGGCGTCGAAAGTCAGCGGCAAGCATACCTATTTTATCAGCCAACTGTGTGCTCGGGAACGCACTGGTAGAGAGCTTCTCTTTCATGGTCTGGCAGCTGGGAAAGTGGCTCAAATTTTCTTTCCGCATCTGCGTCTCCCACAGAGTCAGTTTGGTTTTAAATGCCTTCACTGTACTGTACATATCAGAGATGACACGATCCCGACCCTGCAGCTGCAAGTTTATTGCATTCAGATGACTCGTAATGTCACACAGAAAAGCCATTTCACACAGAAACATTTCGTCTCGGAGTTGTGTTGTGTCTTTCCCTTTGCTGTCCAAGAACAGACAAATCTCCTCACGAAGCTCGAAACATCTTTGAAGCACCTTTCCCTGGCTTAGCCATCACACCTCTGTGTGATAAGGCAAATCACCATGCTCCGTTTCTAACTCCGTCAGAAATGCCTTGAACTGGCGGTGATTCAAACCTTTGGCTCTGATAAAGTTAACTGTGCGCGTGATGATGCTCATTACATGCTCCATTTTCAAGGCTTTACCGCACAACGCTTCCTGGTGTATGATACAATGATAAGCTGTCAGCTCACCTGTCGCGTTTTCCTCTTGCATCTTTTCCCGTATCTTCGCCACCAGTCCGCTCCTGTGTCCACACATCGCAGGTGCTCCGTCGGTTGTCAAACCCACAAGTTTTTCCCAAGGCAGCTCCATCTCATTTACACATCTTGACACCTCTTCATACAAATCATGCCCCGTAGTTGTGCCATGCATAGGACGTAAAGCCAAAAACTCCTCTGTCACGCTTAGGTTGGAGTCCACTCCGCGGATGAAAATTGACAACTGGGCAATGTCAGAAATGTCGGTGCTCTCATCCACAGCCAAGGAATATGCAATAAAATCTTTTCCCTTTTTCACAAGCTGCTCTTTTAGATTGATGGACAACTGGTCTACTCTCTCGGCAATGGTGTTTCTGCTCAGACTCACATTTAAAAAGAGTTGCCTTTTTTCTGGGCAAACTTCGTCACAAACTTTAATCATGCAGTTTTTGATGAAATCCCCCTCCGTAAATGGCCGGGCTGATTTAGCGATCTCTTCTGCCAAAATAAAACTGGCCTTGACAGTTGCGTCCGCGTGTGTGTCCGCGTGTTTCGTTTCATAATGTCGTCTCAGATTATACTCTTTCAGTACCGCCACACTTTCTCCACACAGAAGACACACAGGTTTTCCAGCTACCTTCGTGAACATATACTCCGACTCCCACCTTGTTTGAAACCCCCGGTTCTCAGTATCCACCTTCCGTTTTGCCATTTTTGATGGGTATCTGAAAGTTAATTTTACTGTGATGCTGACGACTGCTGTGCCAATAAATATTGAAATGAAGCAGCCTACTGCTCGGTGCGTCACCTTTGCATTGTGGGAAATGTAGTATTGGTGCGTGTAAAAGATCTGCGGGCTGCCGGCTTGCTGCGGGCCGGTTCTAATAATAAATCAAGATCATCCCAGGGGCCGTAAAAAACCTTCTTGCGGGCCGGATGTGGCCCGCGGGCCTTGACTCTGACATATGTGATCTAAAGAGACACTTCACTTCACTTTTGTCTTGAACTTCATACTCATTTATCATAACTCTTTTAGTTTAGTGTAATGTCTTACGTTCAACAATACACAGAGTCCCTAGACCAGGGATGGCCAACTTTGATGGGGGTGAGGGGAAACAAAAAATGTGAACTCATCATGAGGTTCTGCAGTGGCTCGCGGGTCTGCGTACCCTCATCCATAGCCAGACATGCAGTCAACTGAATTTTGCAATCGATCAATTTCTGCAGTTAAACCACTTAACGCTCTTAACTAAATGCATTGCACCAGTAGAGTGGGCCGGCCCTAGTCTTTTGGGGGCCCTGAGCGAGACTTGGCCTTGCACCTCGTGGGCCAATTTATTTGACTGATCCCCGTCTTAGCAGCCAGGGGCCCTAAGTGGCCGCTTATGCCTGGAGACAACCATGATAAGTAGTTTATAAACTGCTCATTATTAGTCTATAAAGGCTATGAAATATTATAATTATTGGTGCTTCGCTTTTGGAAATTGATCCATGGGTCTATAAAAGCGGGTCGTGGGTTGCCAATCCCTGGCGTAGACATTCCTGGCAGCAAAGCCCATGCTCCCTATGACCGTAGAATATTACCCCGTTCTCACCTCCTCCCTGGCACCTTTCTGATCCTCACTGGAGCCCTTGTTCAGAATGTCAGACACAGACTTGAACATCTGTCCTAGGGTCTCCCCAGTGAGCAACCCCTGCTGCTGTAGCTGAGCGACAGTGTTCTCAACCACAGACTGCAGATTCTCCACTGAGGATCTGGAGTTGGCTGGCCACACCTTGGTGGACAACAATCAAATGTGAGCTCCAGATACTACATTATAAATGTGAGCTCTATGGAGCAGAAAGGCAGGACAGTTACCATGCATTAAATCATTAAGTGAATGATAGGATTTTTACTCTATGACAAACCTCAGTGGTGATCGTGGCATTGGTTTTTCTATCCCCATTTGTTAGAGTAACCACCACAGACAGACTGTAGTTGTAACTTTTGTTCCCGAGAGGTAGGAAGATTGACTTTACTTCATTTCCATAACTGCAGCGCAAATGTTTATCTGAAATATAAATAAATGTTATATAATGTGTTTTCATACAGTGGATGAAGCTTCATCTGTATACAGGGAACTGCATTTTTAAATTTTGATTTGCTGTCCTACTATTCAACTTCTTTGATAGGGGAAAGTCTCTTGAAATAGACTACATTGTCGACAGATTTCAGACAACTCACCTTTGTCAGTTTTGAAACAATATTGGCATTTGCCTGTGGAGCAGGAGGTTGTTGCACAGGTGATATTGAAAGCATCTAGAACTGTGCCTGACTGAGGGGAAATTATACAGGAAGGGAGGCTGGTGATGGTAGTTGGGGCTGTTCTTTCAGGTACAGTTACAGATACAGTAGTAGTTGCCGCTATGGTGGTAGCAGCCAGTAGGGTAGTAGCTACCAGTGGGATGGTAGCAACAGGTATTGTAGTAGCAGCTGGACGAGTAGTAACAGCCGGTAGGATGGTGGTAGCAGCCGGTAAGGTAGTGGCAACAGGTGCAAGTGTTGCAACACCTGGTATCTGAATGGTGTACTTGACAACGCCAGATGTCGTCTTACCTACAACAAAAAGTTGAATAGGTTACATTAATGTAAATAAATGCATTCTGTAAATGTTGGTCTGGATGTACACTATTTACTCTAAATATCCATGATCAAATGATACACTACCTAAAATATAACACATTGGAACACTTGATTCATTTTATGGCCCACATTACAATGGCTAATTTGACATTCTGATGTCAGGTTCAACATAAGTGATGCTCATCCTACTATTATCTGTAACTAAAGCACGTGTAACAACACATACTCTAAAATCAATGAATACCTACCATACGCTATCACATTGAGATTCAGAGATCTGGACTGGGCATTTTTCAGATTGTCACTTGTCACCATGTATTCATTGCCACCATCTATTCTGTGTAGCAGTGGTCTTTGCTTTGCTTTTTTGTAGCAGTGTTTGAGGTCTCCCTAGAAGAAATTAGCTCAAAATGAAATCTGTTTCCTTCATAGACACTGTCGTTGTACAGAATGACTACAGCTTTTGTACAATCCAACTGCGCATGCGTTCATTTCAGGTTACTTATTTTGCTCATGTGACAAATTACAAATGAATGTATGTTTGTGTGTATGTGTGTTCAAACACCTGTGTGTTTGTGTGCATGTCGGAGGGGTTGGTTAACAGCAGACATATTTCTGTCTGGACTAATAAAGTATATCTAATCTTAAATTAGACAACATAAGTTCTATCTATTCATGCACTGAAACCACTATTCATAAATATGCTTGTGTGCACAATAGAGGAGTCTCACACTTACTGTCAAAGGTCTTGTGTCCTCAACATGCCAAACTACTGTTGGGCAACTCATTGAGGTGGTACACTCCAATTTGAGGGTTACATCGTTGTTTATGTTCACTGGGTTACAATTAGAACAACTAAAAGAACAAAGGTTAACTTTTATCATACAACAGATCTTCTGGGACATAGATTACTGTAACTTTGAATTTGATTCAAATCAGCCATTTAGCTTCTTCGTTTGATAATGCAAACCTCTCCTAACAAACAAAATGTCACTCGGGACTATACATCTGTCTAATGAGCCATTCCCTCCCTCGTTTTACCTTATGGTAACATCGGTGAATTCTGGCGGAGTGACAGTGATGCATTTCTCTGCTTTAGCCACTTCAGCCCCATTTTTCTTCTGCACAGTAAAACTGTACATATAAAAAAGAAATGGGTCTGGAAGACAGGCTGCTGTAATCACATGAGTCTCCTGGTTTGTTTTGTCTCTGCATTTACATTGTTCATCTGTTGGAATAAATGGGGAACATGGTTTGAGTATAACATCTGTGCTGAAAGGACATTAAAGGTCCTACACAATCTATACGGTCACCCGGAAACCAGAGAAATACCGCCGTTGTTACTTAGTGAGTTTAGAAGAACAATTCTATTCATAGAAAGATTGTGCCTGAACTGAAAACTAAAATCTTCGGATTTCAGATGTATAACTATTACAGGCCTTGAAGATAAGACTTGAACAAGTGGGCCACGTAAAAGTCTTGACAGACTTTGTTACTGTAGCCTACTAATGAGTTGAACTGAGAGGTGAGTGTTCTCAGCTCTGGTACTTACTGCATTCCCATTCAAGTAGTATTCCAGGTTCACTGATTCCGAGTACTCCACTCAAGCCAGTTAACCCAAGTGTGACACTTTGAGTGAAGTCAGATGGACTTTCTGGATCAGAAGTGATTTCCACATTAGCCCGGGGAAGCCTTTTATGCTCCTCTGTCTGAAAGTCTGATTTATTGTGACAAACTGCTGCTGTGTTCCCCACATCCACGTCCATGTGTGAGAAGACATTCCAGGCCCTGACTTTCACTTGCAAAGCTCCTGTAACAAAACAACTGATATAAATAAACAAGGAAACGTGTAATCTTTTCCTATCTTCTGTCATTGTTTCTGATTGTATTTGGGTAGGTACCTTGGATAGTGGTTGAGATATTGTAAACCTGCATGCTTCTGTTTTGCATGTCTCTGGTCTCGGAGATGCTGTCGTTGGCTCCAGACACCTGGAAGAGAAGCTTCACCGGGGACCCCCGGTCCAGGGAGACACTAACGTAGAGGTTTGAGTCTGGACACTCTCCCTCCTCAGCCATCACTGATCCCAGCAGGCCCTCCACAGGCTCCAGCAGACACACCTGCAGCTCAGTGGACACGCCCAAGACCGAGACCCCGTTAGAGGCATGCAGGGTCAGCTGGTGGCAGCCAGAGCCCAGTTGTTGCTCCACCTCTGGTCCCACTGTGATGTTGTGGGGGACGATTCCTCTGACTGCTGATGAATTGGCCACCAACATCTCACCACGGTGGACTTTGTAGGTCACATTCGTACCTGTAGATAGCAAAGTTGTCTCATTCTACCAAGATTTGTACTCTCGGAAATGTAAGACCAAATGCTTTTATTTCTGCTCATGTTGGTTTTACTTACCAGCTTCTACTTCAACCTGGATTTGAAGGGGACTACCATACAGGGCCTTGCAGTTTGCTCCATCTGTTGATTGGTTCATGCTATAGCACTTAATGACGCCAAACTCCCCGATGGGCTCCTGAATGGTGATGGCTTTCTGAGCTGTCACATGCCACTCACTGGTGGTACACTCCACCCCAACTATGAAGACACCCGGACGGATGTATTTATGAACCACACTGCTCTCCAACCTGTGAGAGTGGAAATTCCATTCATTGTGAATGAATTAGGGACTTTTTGGCTTTGATGTTGGGTGATATACATTACTCAGTTACTCACTCTTCTGGACTATAAGGATCGATGTTGTGCCCATCTCCAGCACTTAGAGTGCAGGTCAGGTTGCCCTTGAAGGGATGGAGAAGCCACTTCACTGTTATGGAGACATTGTCAAAGACGGCAGCCAACTTGCTCATTAATAAGTGGAGACCTGTGGACCACAGACATGGCTAGGTTAGATTGTGTGTGCTAGCCGCCACTCATAATGTGTTGAAATACAACATTAGAGAAAATGTAAATCGAGCCCTTCACTAGCTGAAAGCATATTTGAGTATTTAAATGGAATGTAGAAGGGAGGGAAGGAGAGACAGTAACAGGGGTAGAATGTTCTGACCATCTTTGCAGTTGTATTCCACAGACAGGTAGCTTCCAAGCCCTGGGCATGGTTCACCAAAAGAGGCCACATCTGCCGTGGCTTGGCACGCCTGCAGCCCATGGCAGTCTCCTGGAAATAATGTACATTAAATAGAGATATAAGAGATGAAGAAATAGAAGAGTTTTCCACCATAATTGTCATCAGAATCATCATTAAGATCATCATCCACATTATCATTATAATAGACTTATCCAAGTGCTCTGAAAATATAAATTGTGTGCACGCTGTTCAGAGGAAGGATTATTATCACAATGCCTATTCTATTTGTCATTCATACATGAAGCACTAACTTAAGCAATGGCTTAAACCTACGGTCCGTATTTAGTGCAGTACATTTAGATTTCATTGACAGTATTACAACCATTTAAAACTGGTACATTTTGTGGCTTTACTTCCAGTCTTGACATTGTACCAGCATCTGTACCTCTATTATGATTTTTGTTAAGACACAAGTACATATTGTTTTGGTGCTTTGTGCAATTAAGTTGTATTGCTGCCTCAGTGCATCTGGTGCCGTTGTTGAAGCTGTGTGTGTTTTACAATATTTACAGTTCTGCTCTATGCTTTGCAAATGCAAACATGTTCTAAGAGCTCAATGTTTAAATATTGTTCATCATGTAGTTGTTTGGTAATAGCATCCTGCTAAAGTGAAACTAAGTTGAATTGCTGCCTCTATTGAATTGCTGGGCCCTTTAATGAATCTGTGTTTGCTTTACAATATTTACATTTCTGCTTTTTACTTTAAGCAGCGTGTCCTAAAAGTGCAATGATCAAATACTGCACAGCAGGCAATTACTTTGACCCATTAAAAGCACTTTGCTTAAAGGCCCAGTGCAGTCAAAAACGTGATTTCCTGTGTTTTATATATATATACAGTGGGGAGAACAAGTATTTGATACACTGCCGATTTTGCAGGTTTTCCTACTTACAAAGCATGTAGAGGTCTGTAATTTTTATCATAGGTACACTTCAACTATGAGAGACGGAATCTAAAACAAAAATCTAGGAAATCAGATTGTATGATTTTTAAGTAATTAATTTGCATTTTATTGCATGACATAAGTATTTGATCACCTACCAACCCATAAGAATTCTGACTCTCACAGACCTGTTAGTTTTTCTTTAAGAAGCCCTCTTGTTCTCCACTCATTACCTGTATTAACTGCACCTGTATAAAAGACACCTGTCCACACACTCAATCAAACAGACTCCAACCTCTCCACAATGGCCAAGACTAGAGAGCTGTGTAAGGACATCAGGGATACAATTGTAGACCTGCACAAGGCTGGGATGGGCTACAGGACAATAGACAAGCAGCTTGGTGAGAAGGCAACAACTGTTGGCGCAATTATTAGAAAATAGAAGAAGTTCAAGAGGAAGGTCAATCACCCTCGGTCTGGGGCTCCATGCAAGATCTCACCTCGTGGGGCATCAATGATCATGAGGAAGGTGAGGGATCAGCCCAGAACTACACGGCAGGACCTGGTCAATGACCTGAAGAGAGCTGGGACCACAGTCTCAAAGAAAACCATTAGTAACACACTACGCCGTCATGGATTAAAATCCTGCAGCGCACGCAAGGTCCCCCTGCTCAAGCCAGCGCATGGTCAGGCACGTCTGAAGTTTGCCAATGACCATCTGGATGATCCAGAGGAGGAATGGTAGAAGGTAATGTGGTCTGATGAGACAAAAATATAGTTTTTTGGTCTAAACTCCACTCGCCGCGTTTGGAGAAAGAAGAAGGATGAGTACAACCCCAAGAACACCATCCCAACCGTGAAGCATGGCAGTGGAAACATCATTCTTTGGGGATGCTTTTCTGCAAATGGGGACAGGACGACTGCACCGTATTGAGGGGAGGATGGATGGGGCCATGTATCGCGAGATCTTTGCCAAGAACCTCCTTCCCTCAGTAAGAGCATTGAAGATGGGTCGTGGCTGGGTCTTCCAGCATGACAACGACCCGAAACACACATCCAGGGCAACTAAGGAGTGGCTCCGTAAGAAGCATCTCAAGGTCCTGGAGTGGCCTAGCCAGTCTCCAGACCTGAACCCAATAGAAAATCTTTGGAGGGAGCAGAAAGTCCGTATTGCCCAGCGACAGCCCCGAAACCTGAAGGATCTGGAGAAGGTCTGTATGGAGGAGTGGGCCAAAAATCCCTGCTGCAGTGTGTGCAAA
Source organism: Oncorhynchus clarkii lewisi (assembly GCF_045791955.1). Taxonomy (NCBI): domain Eukaryota; kingdom Metazoa; phylum Chordata; class Actinopteri; order Salmoniformes; family Salmonidae; genus Oncorhynchus; species Oncorhynchus clarkii. Next base: position 65,011,584 of record NC_092152.1, on the reverse strand, counting down.
CCTGGTCAAGAACTACAGGAAACATATGATCTCTATAATTGCAAACAAAGGTTTCTGTACCAAATATTAAGTTCTGCTTTTCTGATGTATCAAATACTTATGTCATGCAATAAAATGCAAATTAATTACTTAAAAATCATACAATGTGATTTTCTGGATTTTTATTTTAGATTCCGTCTCTCACAGTTGAAGTGTACTACCTATGCAAAAAAATTACAGACCTCCACATGCTTTGTAAGTAGGAAAACCTGCAAAATCGACAGTGTATCAAATACTTGTTCTCCCCACTGTATTTCTACTCTATTAGGCTGGAATAATACTGTGATATTGTGCAAATTATGATAATGCCCTTTTAGTGTAAGAGCTGTTTGAAAAGACTGTGTGAAATGTCAGCCTGTTTTGGTGGGATGGAGTGTTGGCCTGCCTCGCGACATCACCAGGTGATAAGTCAGTTAATAGACCAATAAGAAATATAGTTACATCCAAACCTCTCTGCCAATAACAGCTAGTTTTCAGTTTCCCCCTCCCCACTCAGACCACTCCCAGACAGTCATAGCAAAAATCTTGCTTTAGAAATTACTCTATCCTAAGAAGCTATTTTTGTTTCTTTTTGACCATTTTAATTGAAAGCAATCACAGTAAGGTACTTAATTGTTACCCAGAAATGATTTGATTTTGAGATTTAAAAAAAAACAGCTGCATTGGACCTTTACTGTTCTTACTCATACAATGTAAGAACAAGACTATTCTTGAATCAATAGTCAAACCTAAGCATACATTTATGTCAACATCCTTAGTGATGGATGGAGCAACATTAATGGACAAAATACACCTTGCACAATATTTCAAAAGTTTCAAAAACATTAGACTTCACACCATACCTGTCACTGAATCTACAACATCTATCCAGCTACACTCCTCCTGTGTGGAGGTGGCTGCAGAAGTGGGACTCGTCCGGCAATAGTGAACCGTCTTACGACCATAGAAGCTGTCATCAATCTCTATCACCTGACCGGAACCACACTGTAGTGTGGCATTGTGGTCAGCACAAGCAATGGAGCGCCCAGATTCTGAGACAAAGAAGTAAATAAGGTTTAATAATTAGAGTTAAAAGGAATAGCAAGCGCATACAGTATATTCCTCGCTACCTTGTTATTCTGCATACATGCACACACAGATGCATGTGTGCACACACACACATCAAATACAAACCAAATTGGCAGATGAAGTGCAGTTCCTGGCTACAGTTGCTTGTTGCCTCCCACTGAAACCCTGAGCTCCTCAGTATGTGACCACAGCCAGCCCCTGGATCAGGGTCGTTCACCCAGTTAGAGTAGCTGACATCAGAGCCATCAAGCCAGGAGAGAGGACCTGAGGATTTACAGCACAAACACCAATGAAAGTATTATATTCTATATACACTGAGGGTACAAAACATTAGGAACACCTGCTCTTCAAAGTAGAGGAAATAAAGTATGTAAGTACTCTGTTATATTATATTATATTTGTGACATATATTCCTACAAAATGATATCCCAGCTGTTCATCCTGATACATCATTCTGTTAATACTCTAATTCACGTAATAAAACACTTGAAAAGCAGAGTAAGGGATATGACGTAAGAAAACAAAGTCAATGCCACAGGAGCCGGCTGTGAATAGGTGATAAAGTTGGTCCTTTGTACGGGAATAAAAAAGGCCTGTCTAAATCAAGGGACTGGACAGCAGATCCAATTGAATGACAAGTGTTCTTCATCAGCCAGGTGCTGCTAAAAGGAGATATCTTAATGTGGCATGGTCTCCTAGCAATGGTGCGAGGTAAATACATTATAAATCTCCCAGCGAGACAAAGAAAGGCCAGCTGACTTGAGAGATAGCCACCAAACCCAGCCTGTGTCTACTTCCAGTTTTACTGCCAGATCAAAGAAGGTCTACTGATAAAACAAGACCAAGAGTAACCATCTTTGTCTCAAGAGAAGTGGTGGGCGGATCATGTTAGTTTAGGAGTCTGGGAATTTAACTGATTTCTGATGCAAATAATCATGAAAACAAAAACAGATTGTGAGGAATACTTCTGCCACAGCTCAGCAAAGGAGTAGGATTATTCTATGAAAAAACAACAACCCCAAAACACTATTACCTCTTTCAAATATCAATGAAATATTTAGGCCTACTCTCACACAAAGTAATCATGGGCAATTCCATGGTAATGTACAGTGCATTCAGAAAGTATTCAGACCCTTTAACTTTTTCCACATTCTTTTACGTTACAGCCTTATTCTATAATGGACAAAAATATTTTTTCCCCCTCATCAATCTACACACAATACCCCATAATGACAAAGCAAAAACAGTTTTGTGGAAATTTTTGAAAATGTATTTAAAAAAATAATAATTATGAAATATCCCAGACCGTTTATTCAGTACTTTGTTCAAGCACCTTTGGCAGTGATTACAGCCTCGAGTCTTCTTGGGTATGACGCTACAAGCTTAGCATACCTGTATTTGGAGAGTTTCTCCCATTCTTCTCTGTAGATCCTCTCAAGCTCTGTCAGGTTGGATGGGGAGTGTCGTTGCACAGCTATTTTCAGGTCTCTCTAGAGATGTTCAAATGAGTTCAAGTCTGGGCTCTGGCTGGGTCACACAAGGACATTCAGAGACTTGTCTCAAAGCCGCTCCTGCATTGTCTTTCATCAAGGATCTCTCTATACTTTGCTCCATTCATCTTTGCCTCGATCTTGACTAGTCTCCCAGTCCCTACCGCTGAAAAACATCCCCACAGCATGATGCTGCCACTACCATGCTTCACCGTAGGGATGGTGCCAGGTTTCCTCCAGATGTGATTCTTGATTCTTGGCATTATATGGACAGGTTTGTTCCTTTCCAAATAATTTCCAATCAATTGAATTTACCACTCCAATCAAGTTGTAGAAACATCTCAAGGATGATCAATGGAAACAGGATGCACCTGAGCTAAATTTCGAGTCTCATAGCAAAGGGTCTGAATACTTATGTAAATAAGGTATGGGTTATTTATTTTTTATAAATTTGCCCCCAAAAAATGTAAATCTGTTTTTGCATTGTCCTTATGGTTTATTGTGTGTAGATTGATGAGGAACAAATGTATTTAATCCATTTTAGAATAAGGCTGTAACGTAACCAAATGTGGAAAAAGTCAAGGGGGTCTGAATAATATCCGAATGCACTGTAATTGCGCTGATGTTTTACATAAGACTACTTTTAACAATTTAAACTGAACATTTTACAAAAACACAATTACTGGAAAAACTGTGCAGATGCATATTTGGTAACAGAATTTTGGTAAAATCTCCCTCAGGTTTTTACGGGACCACGTTTTCCAAAAACTCAGTTAAATATCTGCTCCGAAGGAAGATTCAAAAGACAATGGGGTGTCAGCTATGACATGAAACCTTAACCTTGAACCTCTTTTGGATATTGAACTACAGTAATGAAGTGGATTTACACACCCGATAACATCATTATGGATAACGTCATAATCATACACCTCCAATTGACTCAAATGATGTCAATTAGCCTATCAGAAGCTTCTAAAACCATAACATCATTTTCTGGAATTTTCCAAGCTGTTTAAAGGCACAGTCAACTTAGTGTATGTAAACTTCTGACCCACTGAAATTGTGATACAGTGAATTATAAGTTAAATAATCTGTCTGTAAACAATTGTTGGAAAAATGACTTGTGTCATGCACAAAGTAGATGTCCTAACCGACTTGCCAAATCTATAGTTTGTTAACAAGAAATTTGTGGAGTGGTTGAAAAACGAGTTTTAATGACTCCAACCTAAGTGTAAGTAATCTTCCGACTTCAATTGCAAATACCTTTGCATATTTGGGTATTATTCTACACACTGGTTATTATTTTAATAATGAGCTCCTCCCAAAACAAGACAACATTCTATTGGTTCGGATCGGATCAAATCTGAACCAACATCTGGTAGATGTTTTCTAAGACCCCTTTTCCATCTGTTTGACCAGCAGTCAAAGCCTTTGCTTGTTATTCCTAATATTTAGGATAGAAAATGGTCGGAAAATGTATATATTCCTTCATTTAAAAAAATATAGCTTTCATTTGATGCTAGATTTGACATGATCCTATGAACTTCTCTTGTTAGTGCTTATGGGTCCTTTTACATCAAAATTCCCTCATATCATGGCAATTTCATAAGACTTTAAATCATACACTCTAACACAATAAAATAACTCTGCAAATACATCCATGCACAAGTGAGTCTACTCTCAACCTTTGATTTCCTTTACATAATCATATATATTATTGTACAGTATGTTGATGGCAATTAGTGTTTTCTTCAATTGTCCTCTTACCCTCAGCAGCAGCAGAGTCCAGTGTTAGGTTTGGGGAGGCAGGTGCCAGACCCAGCCACCAGTCCTGCTCCGTCTGCAGGTGCTTCTGTAGGAACTGCTGGGTTTCGTCATTTAAAATGAAGGCCAGGTGTCCACCACCTCGCTCACACCAACCCTGTGCACTGAGGAAGGAACGCGAACGAGGTGGACCCACAAACTCATAACAGGAGCCGTCAAAGCTCTCTTGGTACTCTGGGCAGGAGAGAGGTGCTATCTCATCCTCAGCACAAGACAGGCTTAAGAGGAAAGCATTCAAGAGTAATACAGAGAGCTTAGTGCTGTCCATCTTCACCCCTTCACCTGTACACTGTTACAGGCAGCCTGGTGACATGCTATCTTTAAAGGGGACTGACGTCAGCAATTCCCTGTCACCACTTCAACATCACAGAATGATCTGTTCTGGCTCCAACAAAGGGCTGTCCGCCTTACAGTCTGGCTTTGTGAGTTCCCATTGGTTGCATTATCCTTGTTCACAAACAAACAGAGCAAAGGCCTACAGTGAATGGGCTATAATAAGGTCCTCTGGCCCGTCTGTCAACAGCCTCTGAGTTTACTCTTTCTTTAAGGCTGCCAATGATGTAGCACTCATTGCAGCCTGCATGCAGTATAAGATGATTGTGTCCAGTACGCAGTGCTATACACTCCAGTAGGCTACTCTGGTTAGAGAGACCTTTATACTGTATATCCAACCACTATTCAAACCCTAGCAGAAGCTCTAACCTGCCTTATTCAAATGAAAAGAAATCAATATATTTTTACTGTCAGAATTTCCTTTTCAACGTATATCAAGGACATATCAAAATAGTAGTAGAAGTATTAGAGCCACAATGAACTATGTTCCCGCTCTCAACCTAGTACTATACTGCCAGTCAATTTGATGTCACTTTTGTAGAGGAATGAGGAAAACTTAATAAAATAAAAGCCTGCATTTCAACAGATTGTAATTATATCATTAGCTGATTAAAAATATATTGAAATGTAATCAATGGCCCCTTTTATTGTGGCAATAAGGTAAGGCAATAAGTATTTTATGAAATCCCCCCCCAAAAAAATGGTTTAAAAAAGTTTTTTTCAATAATGAAATAATATAATGCTGACACTGGTATGTTTAGAATATTGGGCTGTAGAGAAAAACAACTATACTGTCTTAGGTAAAGTGGGGTGGAAAATACTCAGTAGGATCTTTACTAACCAAGAATGTGTAGTTTGGGAGGGGGACTGTGCAGTACATATCCAGCAACATTTTGTCATCCACCCCCTCCATAGCTCCCAATACAATAGATTACTATTACCATCAGTTTAATGGTCAATTGCACACAAGGTCCAATTTAAATTTTACTTCCGCCTTTTAACCCAACCCCTCCGAAATACACACATACATATACATACAGTTGAAGTTGGAAGTTTACATACACCTTAGCCCCAAATACATTTAAACTCAGTTTTTCACAATTCCTGACATTTAATTCTAGTAAAAATGTCCTGTTTTAGGTCAGTTAGGATCACCACTTTATTTTATGAATGTGAAATGTCAGAATAATAGTAGAGAGAATTATTTATTTAAGATTTTATTTCTTTCATCACATTCCCAGTGGGTCAGAAGTTTACATACACTCAATTAGTATTTGGTATCATTGCCTTTAAATTGTTTAACTTGGGTTAAACATTTTGGGTAGCCTTCCACAAGCTTCCCACAATAAGTTGGGTGAATTTTGGCCCATTCCTCCTGACAGAGCTGGTGTAACTGTGTCAGGTTTGTAGGCATCCTTGCTTGCACACGGTTGTTCAGTTCTGCCCATAAATGTTCTACAGTATTGAGGTCAGGTCTTTGTGATGGCCACTCTAATACCTTGACTTTGTTGTCCTTAAGCCATTTTGCCACAACTTAGAAAGTATGCTTGGGGTCATTGTCCATTTGGAAGACCCATTTGCAACCAAGCTTTAACTTCCTGACAGATGTCTTGAGATGTTGCTTCAATATATCCACATAATTGTCCTCCATCATGATGCCATCTATTTTTGTGTAGTGCACCAGTCCCTCCAGCAGCAAAGCACCCCCACAACATGATTTTTCCACCCCCGTGCTTCACGGTTGGGATGGTGTTCTTCGGCTTGCAAGCCTTCCCCTTTTTCTTCCAAACACAATGATGGTCATTATGGCCAAACAGTTCTATTTTTGTTTCATCAGACCAGAGGACATTTCTCCAAAAGTACGATCTTTGTCCCCATGTGCAGTTGCAAACCATGGTCTGGCTTTTTTATAGCGGTTTTGGAGCAGTGGCTTCTTCCTTGCTGAGCGGCCTTTCAGGTTATGTCAATATAGGACTCGTTTTACTGGGGATATAGATACTTTTGTGCCTGTTTCCACCAGCATCTTCACAAGTTCCTTTGCTGTTGTTCTGGGATTGATTTGCACTTTTCGCACCAAAGTATGTTCATCTCTTGGAGACAGAACGCGTCTCCTTCCTGAGCGGTATGATGGCTGCGTGGTCCCATGGTGTTTATACTTGCGTACAATTGTTTGTACAGATGAACGTGGTACTTTCAGGCGTTTGGAAATTGCTCCCAAGGATGAACCAGACTTGTGGAGGTCTAAAAAAAAATGGTCTTGGCTGATTTATTTTGATTTTCCCATGATTTCAAGCAAAGGGGCACTGAGTTTGAAGGTAGGCCTTGAAATCATCCACAGGTACACCTCCAATTGACTGAAATTATGTCAATTAGTTTATCAGAAGCTTCTAAAGCCATGACATCATTTTCTGGAACCTACAAGAAGTAACACTTGAAGGTAAAACTTTGCATCAACAGCAAGTTCAACGGCAAAGATGATAAAATGGTAGCAGTGGTTGTTCAAGTCAGACCTTGGTTGTGTCCTGGATGTCCTTCCCGCGTGCCCATATTACCACCAATACAAAGATGGAACCAATAAAGCACACCATCACAGGATTTTGGGCAAAGGTGGCAAAGAGCTCAGCTGTACGTGACACGTCTACGAGATTGGGCATGACAAAGAAAGAGTTCCCGAAGAAGGCCAAGTGCGTACATAAGCACTGGGTGGCCAATAGCGTGGTTAAAGGACCAACCTAAGGAGATCACAGTTGGTTTATGTATTTCATTATGGCCTGGTCAAGGATTGCAGGGATGCTGCAACGTGCCTTTGTTTTATTATAAGGTGTTGTGTCGTACTTGTTGAACTCACCCTGCAGCCATCTTCACTCCATGTGGATAATGTTTCATTCCAATATTTGCACTGGGCAGCAATGGAGGTGACAGTCACAGTGGCATTGACGGATTTAACCCCTGCCTCTACAATGGGCCTCACCACAAGGTAATGCACCCCAACTTTTCCTGTCAAATCATTGGGACCCAGGACCCAGGTGTATTTCTCCTCTGTACTCAAAATACACACACACATTTTCTAAACATTAAATGTTATCCATTCATCATACTTCACAATTGTTATGTCTATGTGATTCATATGTATGTTCAGGAGGTACATCACCTTGCGTGTTGCTCTGGTGAGGCATCTGAGTCTTGGCTATGTATTGCTCATCTTTTGGGTAGTCTTTATACCCCAGGAACAGTTGAAAGGCTATGTCCTTCGATGGCTTTATCTTCAGCACCAGTGTTACATCAGGTGAAGGGACATCGATCATCAGTGTGCTGTAGTTTCCCAAGTACAGTATTGTGCTTTTTGCTTGCCCTCCTTCAGGCCTTGGCAAGAAGATCTGAGCATCAAAGAAGAGGTTATGTTTTTCAAAGAAGAGATAATGAGATTATCATTTCTTATATACAACATGATGTCATTCGCCAATGATATCTGATCCAGGATCTGCATTCTTGTATCTTTAATTTCATAGGTATTATTAAGGCAAGAGTAGAGTTGTTTCACTCTCAAATGACATAGAATATGCAGGGATTTGCAGCGCCCAGACCTCAATCTCCTCAGATAGGTTCTCTATGGGGATGACAGAACCATCTCCTCTAGTCAGGGAGACAGACCCCACAGTGCTGGTAATATTGTTCTCCTCGCTCCATGAAAAGGGGTTCTTCTTCAAACTCAGCATCTGTAACAAGTGGGAAATAGTGAATCAAGAGAGAGGGTTTAAAAGCACTACCTAATTATTCGTCAACAAAATTAACAAGTTTTTAAAAAACAATTCACACAATGAAAATCCCTCTCATGCATATTGACTCATGATAATACATAAATATAGTATATAGTCCCATATGCACACTTACTCACACATCCACTGGTTCCTCTGGAGAAAGGACATCAGCACCCAGGTGAGGGAAGGAAAAGCTTACAGAGGAGCTTTTTGGGTTGCTTATGTAGATTAGCCACTGTGTTCGCCACTGCAGATTGGAGCTCCTGCACTGGGGTACCGGACTTGGCTGGCTGCACCTTGGGGGATAACAATTAAATGAGTGCTCCAATTACTAAATGGATGTGAACTATGGAGATGAAAGGCAAGACGGAGACCATACATTAAATCATTAGTACATTTTATAATTGATTATTGATTTTGTTTGGTAATAACAAACCTCAGTGGTAATTGTGGTACTTCCACGAGTCTTTGTGTTCAATTCTGTAACAGTCACCTTACCGACAGCTGTAGTTGCTCCCCATCAAGTAGAAAGATTAACGTGACTTTATTTACAGAACTGCAGCGCAGATGTTTACCTAAAAGATATAGAAGAAAAACAATCTGATTACATAGATATTTTTTTTAACTAAATCAATATGGCATTTTATCTTAATCTTAATGGTGTACCTGGCATTTTCAAAAGTTTCCTTATCTAAACAACGGTGATATAAAGGGATATTGATATCTTATTTCCACTCGTGAACATGTTACATTAGGTCCATACTTTCTGAGGATGAATCAGTCCAAAATAAGCTCCTATAAATATCTCAAACAGAAAATGCGGTGTCTAATTGATCAGTCGGGAAAATGTCTAAATGTGACAATTTGTTGACTTTTTTTCTGTCGATACGCTAAAGAACAGTTTGATGCAAGTTCAACATATCTAAAGGACATCCTGTTATCAACTGAGTTAACCAAACATTTAGCCTGTACTTATAGTGTTTTTGGAATTGAATACAAGAAATAGATACTCACCATAAACTACCACATGGAGATTCTGAAGCCTATCTGAAGCTTCTTTCAGGTAGTTTTTGCTGACTTTGTACTCTTTCTGACCATCTTGATCTTTTCTCTCCTTAAGTGGCTTTTTCCCTGCGTTGTTGTAACAGTTTTGCAGGGCACCCTAGAAGACCACAGAGTTCAAAATGTTGTCCTCATGTACACTGAACTCTGGCTATTGTATAGTCAATCACCTACAGTCCAAAAATAATGGGTTTATCCATCAATTTGTTTTATTTATCTACAATATGTCAACTCCAAATTAGACAACATGGGTTAGTCAATAAATTGATTCATGCACTCTAATGAAACTCATTCACACATGAAAATAAGCATTTCGCTACACCCGCAATAAGATCTGCTAAACACGTGTATGCGACAAATAAAAATTGATTTGATACCAATAAAAAATATGATTGCATTCAGCATGCAACAATAAAGGAATCTCAGACTTACTGTTGAAGGTTTTGGGTCCTCAATATGCCAAATTACATTTGGACAACTAGAGTTACAGTCCAATTTTAATTGTACATATTTTTTTTACATTTTACATCCACTGTATTACAATTATCCTGGCAATTGAAATAATATAGGTACCGTTTTTTAGCATAAAATAGATCATCTTAAAAACATTGAATTCACATTTTGTAACATAGTAACTTGATTATTGCTTTGTAAATACATAGCAATGGACAGTTATTGTTATCATACAAATGGTAATAGTAACAGTAACAGTTTACCTTTGTAATAACAAAGCAATACATACATTTATGTAATTATTGGGCATTTAATGCAACATTATTATTAGTGTAATTACAGCATGCTCCATAGGCATGAGAGCAACTCATGTTAAATGTGACCAATTTACTTCTGAATTCTAATTAAATCAGTCAATTAACATGCTAATGGCATTACCCTGTTGTACACTTAAGGATTACAAATCTGTCAATAGTTTAAGCTAAATCATTTCTAACTCGATTCATTCCAGATATTTATCAACATTCTGTGTGGCCACTTAGGCCAGTCCAAAAGCATCATGATGTCCAACACACGTAACTGCCAAAATAAAGGAAACACTTGATTAAATGAGGGATACAAAGTATATTGAAAGCAGGTCCTTCCACACAGGTGTTGTTCCTGAGTTAATTATGCAATTATTATTATCCCTTCATTCTTAGGGTCATGTATAAAAATGCCCAGTTGCCCATTATTTTGGCTACCATGGCTGGATGAAGAGATGTCAGTGACTTTGAAAGAGGAGTCTCAAAGGAGCATACAGGGTTTAGTGTGTGTGTGTGTGTGTGTGTGTGTGTGTGTGTGTGTGTGTGTGTGTGTGTGTGTGTTTGTCTCAGTCACCAGATCTCAACCCAATTGAAACACTTATTGGAGATTCTGGAGTGGCGCCTGAGACAGCGTTGTCCACCAGCATCAACAAAACACAAAATGATGGAATTTCTAGAGGACAAGTGGTGTCACCTCCCTCCAGTAGAGATCCAGGCACTTGTAGAATCTATGCAAGGTGCATTGAAACAGTTCTGGCGGCTCATGGTGGCCCAACACCCTATTAAGACACTTTATGTTGGTGTTTCCTTTATTTTGGAAGTTACTTGTACTTCTCTGAGGATGATTATGATGATGATACTAGAATTGTAGTGATATTTAAATTGCAATTTGTATAATATTGTCATTGCCTGTTTTATAATGATACTGACATATATATTCACTTCACTATTTTAGGCCTATCCCCATATTACCAAATTCTAAAGTTGGTGAATTTTGTTGGAGTAACCGTGATGCATCGCAATGTTTAAATCCAGTCAACCCATTTCCCATTGCCAATCTGTCTCTTCACAGTAAAAGTGCTCGAAAGGGTTTGGAAGACAGTCTTTTTCAATCAAACAAGTCTTGTCCGTTGTTTTATCGTTGCATTTTCCCTTACCCTTACAGTCTTCTTCTACTGGAGTTGGAAAGGGAAAATGGTTAGAAAACACCACAATAAGGCCATGCTGTAAAAAGATGAGACACGACACTGAGTAAACAGTGAAAAAAACTATTAAGATTTTTACAGAAAATGGATGTTATAAAACAAAGTTTACAGTCATTGTTTTCATTTTATACTGGAATAGGGTGGGGTGAGAGGGTTCTCTTCAACAGCCCTGTGGCTTAAAGGCCTTAACTGGTACTTACTGCATTCCCATTCAAATTTGGTATAGGCTCGGCGAACTCTCATATGCTTTTCTGTCTGGGGATGAAAACAAATATGTGAAGAAAAAATGCAGGAAAATAATTAACTTCACATTAGTGAAAAATAAATATACAGTATATATTTTTGTAATTCTTAGCTATTTAACATACTGTGTTTGCATAGCCATCCTACCTGAGGTCTGAACTGTTGTGACAAACAACTGCTGTGTTATCCACATCCATGTGTGAGAAGACAATCCAGGACCTGACTTTCACTTGCAAATATCCTGTAACAGAACAGTTGATATGAATAATATAAACAATAATATTATAAAGAATCTAAAAAAAAAGGTATCTTCGTCAGTCACTGTTTTAATCTCTGAGTAAGGTTTGTTGGATGACAGTTTGAGTAAAAAGGTTAGGTACCTTGGATAGTGGTTGAGATATTGTAAACCTGCATGCTTCCGTTTTCAAATGTCTCTGGTCTTTGAGATGCTGCCGTTGGCTCCACCTGGAAGAGAAGGGAGACGGTAACATAGAGGTCTGAGTCTGGATTCTCTCCCTCCTCAGCCATCACTGATCCCAGCAGGCCTGGCTCCAGTAGACACACCTGCAGCTCAGTGGACACGCCCAAGACCGAGGCATGCAGGGTCAGCTGGTGGCAGCCAGAGCCCAGTTGTTGCTCCACCTCTGATCCCACTATGATGTTGTGGGGGACGATTCCTCTGACTGCTGATGAATTGGCCACCAACATCTCACCACGGTGGACTTTGTAGGTCACATTCGTACCTTTGTAGGTCACATTCGTAGATAGAAAAGTTATCTCATTCTACCAAGATTTGTACTCTCGGAAATGTAAGACCAGATGCTTTTATTTCTGCTCATGTTGGTTTTACTTATCAGCTTCTACTTCAACCTGGATTTGAATCGGACTGCCATACAGGGCCTTGCAGTTTGCTCCATCTATTGATTGGTTCATGCTATAGCACTTGATGACACCAAACTCCCCGATGGGCTCCTGAAGGATGACGTTTTTCTGGACTGTGGACCAGTCACAGCTGGGTGATGAATATGACTGTGTGTGCTAGGTGCTAGTCTCCGCTCAAGCTTACCAATGTCTTCAAATTCAAGAACTGAAATTTACCAAACTAGAACAAAGTTAATGGCCTACTTGGGTATTTTTGTTTAGTTTAATTTGAAATGCATCACATTGCATTCTGTATTTGAATGTCATGTATTTTCATGTGTGTTACTGTATTATTTGAATGTGTCTGAGGGACAACTACAGTTCATTGGCTGATGATGCTTTGCCATTTTTCACATTGTGGTCGACTAAAGATTAGTTGTTGTGTAATCCAACTGATAAGAGGTAGAGAGATTAGAATCAAGCAGAGAAGCACGTAGTACAGGTACTGTCCGAAAGCCGTACAGCAACCACTGCTTCCTATATACTGCGGGAGAGGAAAATCACTTTACATAGTACATACTGTAACAGAGTGGTATAAGCTGTGTAGATAGTAAGGCGCATATATTGTAGGCCTGCTTTTGTCACTACAGAAAGTGCTACTAATAATGTGAATTATATGTGATTTTCATGATCGTTTTCATCATTAGGCTGTCTTCCTTTTTAGAATTGAGTTGTACAGTACAAAAGCCATTACATTTATGGGAGGGGTATCAGTACACATGGTTTAGATAGAGGATCATTATTACAATGCCTACTCTAAATGTTGGCCATTCATGCATGGAACACAAGCTCAGGAGGACAAACAGTTTAATACTTTAAATGCGAAGGTCAATATTTACTATTTCTATTTCTTTGTATTGTTTTTACATACAAAGCACATCATTTCCATTGAAAGGCTATACTCAGTGGCTTTTCTTTTATTCAGGTACTGTGGTTTCCTGTGTGATAAAGACACATTTTATGTTGATTATACAATAGCTCCTTCCTCAAGTGGAATTTTGTTTTAGTGCATTTCCCTCCTTCGCTACAGCTGTGTTTGTTTTACAATATTAAAAGTTCTATCCGGCTGCACTCCTCGCTCTCTGCCTCACAAACACACACACATCAAATACAAACCAAATTGGCAGATGAAGTGCAGCTCCTGGCTACAGTTGCTTGTTGCCTCCCACTGAAACCCGGAGCTCCTCAGTATGTGACCACAGCCAGCCCCTGGATCAGGATCGTTCACCCAGTTAGAGTAGCTGACATCAGAGCCATCAAGCCAGGAGAGAGGACCTGAGGATTTACAGCACAAACACCAATGAAAGTATTATATTCTATATACACTGAGGGTACAAAACATTAGGAACACCTGCTCTTCAAAGTAGAGGAAATAAAGAATTATTTTCCCACAATATTAGATGTTCAACCTGACATGCTTACTGTGTACTATCTAGTTAATTTGATAAATACTATGATAGCTTGCGTTCTCATGAGGGATGAGAACAAAATCAAAGGACTGGACAGCATACCCTATTGAAGACACTATTGAATGACAAGTGTTCCTCATTAGCTGCTAAAAGGAGATATCTAAATGTGGCATGGTCTCCTAGCAATGGTTTGAGGTGAATACATTATAAATCTCCCAGCAAGAGGCCAGCTGACGCGGGAGTCAACAAGCCCAGCATCTTAGTCTTAGGTTGGGAGACCAGTGGAAATGTAACGGATTTCTGTACAATTTCTGCTCAACTGAATACAATGCACTCTACTCCCACCCTTTGCATGATCAAAGGATCTAATGCATTAGTGTTATCAAATAATGCCCACTTTAGTTGCCTGGGCTGCTCTCTTACCTTCAGCAACAGCAGAGTCCAGTGTTAGGTTCGGGGAGGCAGGTGCCAGACCCAGACACCAGTCCTGCTCTGGCTGCAGGTGCTTCTGTAGGAACTGCTGTGTATCGATATTTAGAATGAAGGCCAGGTGTCCGCCACCCCGCTCACACCAACCCTGTGCACTGAGGAAGGAACGCGGTAGAGCCACAAACTCATAACAGGAGCCGTTAAAGCCCTCTTGGTACTCTGGTCAGGATAGAGGTGCTATCTCAACCTCAGCACAAGACAGGCTTAAGAGGAGATCCATCAAGAGCAACACAGAGAGATTAGTACTGTCCATCTTCACTGTTACAGGCAGCCTGCTGACATGGTGTCTTTAAAGGGGACTGACATTACATAATGACCTGTTATGTCTGACTGCACTTTCTTTGTGAAGTTCCAATGGACATAATCCTTGTGTACAAACAACAGACCACAGGCATATAGTGAATGGTCTGCAATAAGGTCCTCAGGGAAGGACCCTCTGTCAACAGTAATAATGGGTGCCTCTGAAGGCTGTCATTAATGTAACACACTGCAGCTTGCAGGTGTAGATCAACTTTATACAGGTTTGGCAGCAACAAACCAATGACCCAGATAAAGAACATCCGAGTTATCAAAGTCCAAAATACAGAGACTCTTTATATTTATACCACATATTAAACTTTACAGGGCCAAGAATTTCATGATCAACATTGGTACTGCTGTGAGATTACTTTTCAATCAACCACTGACCCAGACAGCGGCCTTGTCTCCCGACAGTCATGCCCAACTCTTCTGGACTTTTGACATCCTCAGTTGTAAAGGAAAATACATGTGTTAGTGTGGTGAACTCGACAAGCCTTCTGCCTGTTTTGACTAATAAGAACATGTCTCTTTTTAGGCGCTGTGTGTGAGTCAGTACTGTGCCTTTTAAAAGTATTCATCTCCCCTGGGCGTTTTTCCTATTTTGTAATTTAAATAGATTTTTTTATTTGGATTGCCTGTAATGGACATACACAAAATAGTCCAAATTGGTGAAGTGAAATGAAAAAAATAACTTGTTTTAAAAAATTCTAAAAAATAAAAAGGGAAAAGTGGTGCGTGCATGTGTATTCACCCCCTTTACTATGAAGCCCCTAAATAAGATCTGGTGCAACCAGTTACCTTCAGAAGTCACATCATTAATTAAATAAAGTCCACCTGTGTGCAATCTAAGTGTCAAATGATCTGTCACGTGATCTCAGTATATATACACCTGTTCTGAAAGGCCCCAGAGTCTGCAACACCACTAAGTGGCATCATGAAGACCAATGAGCTCTCCAAACAGGTCAGGGACAAAGTTGTGGAGAAGTACAGATCAGGGTTGGGTTATAAAAAAAATATCAGAAACTTTGAACATCCCAGGGAGCACCATTAAATCCATTATTAAAAAATTGAAAGAATATAGCACCACAACAAACCTGCCAAAAGAGTTCTGCCCACTAAAATTCACGGACCAGGCAAGGAGAGCATTAATCAGAGAGGCAACAAAGAGACCAAAGATAACCCTGAAGGAGCTGCAAAGCTCCACAGTGGAGATTGGAGTATCTGTCCATAGGACCACTTTAAGCCGTACACTCCACAGAGCTGGGCTTTATGGAAATGGGGCCAGTAAAAAGCCCTTGCTTAAAGATAAAATTAAGCAAACGCATTTGGTATTCGCCAAAAAGCATGTGGGAGACTCCCCAAACATATGGAAGAAGGTACTCTGGTCAGATAGAATTGAACTTTATTGGCCATCAAGGAAAACGATATGTCTGGTGCAAACCCAACACATCTCATCACCCTAAGAACACCATCCTCACAGTGAAGCGTGGTGGCAACATCATGCTGTGGAGATGTTTTTCATCGGCAGGGACTGGGAAACTGGTCTGAATTGAAGGAATGATGGATGGTGCTAAATACAGGGAAATTCTTGAGGGAAATCTGTTTCAATCTTCCAGAGATTTGAGACTGGGACGGAGGTTCACCTTCTAACAGGACAATGACCCTAAGCATACTGCTCAAGCAACTATAAATATGAATGGCCCAGTCAAAGCCTAGACCTCAATCCAATTGAGAATCTGTGGTATGACTTAAAGAATGCTGTACACCAGCAGAATCCATCCAACTTGATGGAGCTGGAGCGGTTTTGCCTTGAAGAATGGAAAAAAATCCCAGTGGCTAGATGTGCCAAGCTTATAGAGACATACCCTAAGAGACTTGCAGTTGAAATTACTACAAAAGGTGGCTCTACAAAGTATTGACTTTTGGGGGGTGAATAGTTATGCACGCTCAAGATTTCTGTTTTTTTGTCTTATTTCTTGTTTGTTTCACAATAAAACATATTTTGCATCTTCAAAGTGGTAGTGTCACGCCCTGACCTTAGTTATCTTTGTTTTCTTTATTATTTGGTTAGGTCAGGGTGTGACGAGGGTGGTTTGTGTAGTTTTTGTATTGTCTAGGGTTTTTTGTATGTTTATGGGGTTTGTCTAGTCTAGGTGTTTTTATGTCTATGGTTGCCTAGATTGGTTCTCAATCAGAGGCAGCTGTTTATTGTTGTCTCTGATTGGGCACCATATTTAGGTAGCCATATTCCTTGGATAGTTTGTGGGTTGTTATTCTATGTTTAGTTGTCTGTTTGCACTAGTCATATAGCGGTTTGTTGTTTTGTTCAGTGTTTGTTCTTTTCATTAAAACAGTTATGTATGCTTATCACGCGGCACCTTGGTCTCCTCATTATGACGACCGTGACAGGTAGGCATGTTGTGTAAATCAAATGATACAAGCCCCCCCAAAATCTATTTAATTCCAGGTTGTAAGGCAACAAAATAGGAAAAATGCCAAGGGGGGTGAATATTTTCGCAAGCCACTGTATCATGTCATTTGAAGTTTATTCAGTTTTAGGTCCCTTGTGTATGAAAAATGTAGTCTAATGAAAGAATGTTGGCGTAATATGGGACTCTAGACCAGCATTTCCCAAACTCGGTCCTGGGGCCCCCCTGGGTGCACGTTTTGGTTTTTGCCCTAGCAATAATCAGCTGATGCAAATAATCAAAGCTTGATGAGTTGGTTATTTGATTCAGCGGTGTAGTGGTAGAGCAAAAAACAAAACGTGCACCCATGGGGGGCCCCAGGACCGAGTTTGGGAAGCGCTGCTCTAGACCAGCTGTACTATGTGGTAATCAGTGACAGTAGAATTGACCTCTATAAAACCATAAACACATATAGCTAATTATGTGCACAGATAAAGGCAAATAAACTTAGGTCCAAAGTATAGGCCTGCTCTACATTTTCTAATTGACTAAAGAGAATCCAGGCCATGGTGGAATAATGCATTTTCCATTTGGATACATTTTATAAACTCCAAGGAGTTTGTGGGATTAAACTCAAGTTGCCTTACATCATCTCAACATGAATCTTAATAGGCTACAATAATTGCACTGAGATAATAACAGAACATGTTAAATGTGTTATTCCCAGATGCCTGAATGTGTGTGGCCTTATCGTGTGTTTAAAGATAACAGACATGATCTGTGTTTGAAAGAATTGCGTGATAATTTGGCATTTAGATAAGTTTGTGTCACAACAATTTCTCAGGTTATCTTTTGCAAGCATAGTTGAAAAGGCATGTGTGTGCGTGCATGCGTGCACTTTTGTGTGGAGTGTGCATACTAGTCCATGAGCCAGGGCGGGGGATCGGTCGGGCTCACTTGGGGTGCAATGTCTCATAGGGATTTCTTTAAAGGTCTATGTCCCTAGAGTTGGAAAATGTGTGATAGCATTGCAGCAATTGGAGCTTTCTCCGGTTATCACTCTTTCATCCCTCCATCCCTATTAATTTTCCCATAGGGATTTTGTCCCATTGCGCACTAGCGACTCCTGTGGCGGGCCGAGCGCAGTGCACGCCGACATGGTTGCCAGGTGTACGGGGTTTCCCCCGACACATTGGTGCAGCTGGCTTCTGGGTACCACGAAATTAGGGAGAAAAAGGGGTAAAAAATAAATAAAAGAATGTTGGAAGCTGTCACGGATCCCACCGGTACTGCTGCTCATTCACCAGCTTCGGAGGTCTACGTCACTGGCTTTCTAGGTGTCACTGAACTGGATTCATTACCATCAACCCCAGACTGTCTTGTCTCATTACGCACACCTGAATCCTGTGATGGCCCTGTATCTACAAATCTGGTTAAAACCCTGTTCTAGCTGTGCATGTCAAATTTGGTGCCTCTATCACCAAAGGTACAATTCAAAAACATAGTTGCCCCACTACATGGAATTCTATGGATAAGCTTCCAACATTCATTATAATGTCGGAAGCTTAGCCATAGAATTCCATGTAGTGGGGCAACTATGTTTTTTAAATTGTATCTTTGGTGATAGAGGCACCAAATCTCTCACACAATGGCATAATATGGGTGATTATTTAAAAAGTTGTAGCTGTATTATATATAATTTGAAAGGTAATTTCATGACCTTTCAGAACCACTTGTCAAAGTTTAAAATGTGTCAGGGTTTCCTTAAAGCAATTTATACAGGTCATTCTGTTAAATACCCTATAGGTCAAAGGTTAAACTTCTGTTGACCTGAAAATTCCAAAAATGTGTCTGATGGATAGCTGTCAATCTTTCCAATGATATATAATTAAAGCTTATATGTGAGCAATAGCATTCTGTCATAGGGTAAAACCCCTATGGGAAAATTGTATGGGATTGAGGGATGAGAGTTATTACTGGAGAAGGCTCCAATTGCTGCACTGCTATCACACATTTTCCAACTCTAGGGACGTAGACCTTCAAAAAAATCACTCAGAGACATCGTCACCTCATGTGAGCCTGACGGAGCAAATTTGGGGGTCTGGCTCATGGACTAATCAAAATGTAGCCACCGTAGTAGCGTCCTGCTGGAGACTGGGAGTCTGGCCTCTCGCTAAAAGGGCCTCTGGCTAAATTGGCCTCTCAGTTAAACTTTGGCACTCCTACTGACACGAAATGTCCTTTTATTTTCACACCTACTCCTCGGCACAGAAGGACACAATTACCAGTGCAAGAAAATGAATTGATTGATTTATTGATACACTGATACAGAAAAACAATGTTTGTGCAGACAAGTAGTAAATAAGGGTAAAATAAATATATCAATCTATAGTTAGCTTGTATGGCTCTTAGCTGTGTAACATGCAAATACAGTTCAGCTACAAAACCCACGACGTGAATATTTTTGGTGAACATATGCTTACTAGTTTATATGCTATCTACCTAGAATAGATAATGCTTGGGCTTCCCAGGCTGGTCACTGTAGATAGGAGCCTGGCAGACTGATCAGTAGTGCCTCAGACTTCAGTGTATGTAGCAGCCTGCCAGACTGGTTGATAGTACATGGGCCATACCGCTCGCGTTTGCCTATTTTCATCTGGGATGTTTTGTTGCCAGAGGTGAGGTTCCAATGAAGTCTAACCATCTACTGACACTTTCATGAATTTTAACGTCTGTATGCCTGTCTACTCCTTTAACTTCCCTTTATCCATTCATTAAGTTAAAATGGTTAATTGTTGTTTTTTAATACCGTCCCAGGCCACTATCCAGGCCATGACAGCCAGAGACAAAATCTCTGTTGGGGAGGCGGAGAGGAAGTTTGAGAGGGGACCAATTTATCATGAAAGGTAAAAAGGTATTAAAGGGGCAATCTGGGGTTGGCACATACAGTGCATTCGGAAAGTACTCAGACCCCTTCACTTTTTCCACATTTTGTTACAGCCTTATTCAAAAATGGATTAAATAAAAAACGTTCCTCATCAATCTACTATACACAATACCTCATAATGACAAAGCGAAAATAGATTTTTTTTTGCAAATGTATAAAAAAAAAGACCTTTGCTATGAGGCTTGAAATTGAGCTCAGGTGCATCCTGTTTCCATTGATCATCCTTGAGCTGTTTCTACAACTTGATTGGAGTCCACCTGTGGTAAATTCACTTGATTGGTCATGATTTGGAAAGGTACATACCTGTCTATATAAGGTCCCACAGTTGACAGTGCATCTCAGAGCAAAAACCAAGCAATGAGATCGAAGGAATCATCCGTGGAGCGC
The DNA here is from genome assembly GCF_045791955.1 of Oncorhynchus clarkii lewisi. Taxonomy (NCBI): domain Eukaryota; kingdom Metazoa; phylum Chordata; class Actinopteri; order Salmoniformes; family Salmonidae; genus Oncorhynchus; species Oncorhynchus clarkii. Next base: position 64,990,943 of record NC_092152.1, on the reverse strand, counting down.
CGAGACAGGATTGTGTCGAGGCACAGATCTGGGAGAGTGGCCAGACGGAAGCCACTCTTCATTAAGAGGCACATGACAACCCGCTTGGAGTTTGCCAAAAGGCACCTAAAGATTCTCAGACCATGAGAAACAAGCATCTCTGGTCTGATGAAACCAAGCTGGAACTCTTTGGTCTGAATGCCAAGCATCACGTCTGGAAGAAACCTGGCACCATCCCTACGGTGAAGCATAGTGGTGGGAGCATCATGCTGTGGGGATGTTTTTCAGTGGCCCAGCGAGAGCCCTGAGTTGAACCTGATGTAACATCTCTGGAGAGACATTAGATAAGGTACTGTAAATGTGGATTTTTTATTTTTATGATAAATTAGCAAAGATTTCTAAACCTGTTTTTGCTTTTTCATTATGGGGTATTGTGTGTAGTTTGATTGGGGGGGATTTAATACATTTTAGAGTAAGGCTGTAACAAATTGTGGGAAAAGTCAAGGGTTCTGAATACTTTCCAGATGCACTGTACATGTTTTTACTTGTAAAATAATGACACTGTATATAGCCATTGATTCTTGAAGAATGTAATTTGTAATGCCTGATGAGCATATCAAACTGTCTAACACCATCAGAACCCGAAATATAAACTTGTTTTACTCCATTGTTTGTTAACAATGTACCTGTAAATGAACACTATGCTCCAAAACAACATGGTTAAAACTAAAAATGTTATCTCATGGATGAGCAGTCCTTGCATCCATGTCTAAGAATATGGGTGCTTAACCATTCTCCAGCCCCATCCCTCAGCTGTTTACCAGGTGAGGGATGAGATGGATACACCGAAGACTTTTAGTTTTCAGTAATAACACTTTCTGTGGGGCAGCCCATTACACTTATAAACTCAATAGGGCAGCCGCCCATTATCATGGCGACTGCACAAAAGCACATTCAATTTCTAATATATCACCTTTTAACTAGGCAAGTCGGTTGAAGTAATTCTTATTTTACAAGGACGGCCTAAGAACAGTGGGTTAACTGCCTTGATCAGAGGCAGCACGACAGATTTTTACCTTGTCAGTTTAGGAATTCGATATCGCAACCTTTCAGTTACTGGCCCATCGCTCTAACCACTAGGCTACGTGCCGCCCCAAGTTCAATAAGTCAATTTGTTAACGGAGATGGAGAAGTCTAGTGTCAATTCAAAGTTGTAATAAATGCATTAATAAGTCTGACTTCTGTTTCTTCGTCATGTTAGCTTGGTTATACATACACCTGCCAGTAGATGGCGATAGTTTTAGTGAGTGATCATTGTGATTGCTTTACATAAACAAGCCAGTAGATGGCGCCTAGTAGCCTACGTGATACAGTTATGTAACACATTTGGAATTTTACCCCTAGACTATTGTCGTCAAAGATATAGACGGACCCGTCATAGTCTAGTCTGATATAAGCTATTCTAGTTGATAAGGGACCACTGTACAACATAACAGCCGATAGCCTTAATAGCTGATGCTATGTCTCAATTCCTCATCGGCAAGAACGGGACTGAATCACCCGAACCTGTCAAAGCAGAAGTAACAGGTACGTAGGCGTATCCCTTTATGTACTAAAACCCGATCTTTCAAGGTAGATCAGTGTTATTGCTATTTCAGTAAGTTATTTTCCTATTTTCTAATGACTTGCATAATAAAAATATTACTTTCTTCTGAGCAATTTTACTTTTTACTTTGGCACATTCTGATTAATCTCACATGCAGTGTTTCCAACTATTGTTCAGTGACATCTGCTATTGGCTCCGCTAGAAGTCGCTAGATGACGGTTTGCCGTTGCCGCGACGACGTGACAGCACCAATTTGTCTTGCTCAAATCAAATCAAATTTTATTTGTCACATACACATGGTTAGCAGATGTTAATGCGCGTGTAGCGAAATGCTTGTGCTTCTAGTTCCGACAATGCAGTAATAACAAGTAATCTAACTAACAATTCCAAAACTACTGTCTTGTACACAGTGTAAGGGGATAAAGAATATGTACATAAGGATATATGAATGAGTGATGGTACAGAGCAGCATAGGCAAGATACAGTAGATGGTATCGAGTACAGTATGTACAAATGAGATGAGTATGTAAACAAAGTGGCATAGTTTAAAGTGGCTAGTGATACATCTATTACATAAGGATACAGTCGATGATATAGAGTACAGTGTATGCATATGAGATGAATAATGTAGGGTAAGTAACATTATATAAGGTAGCATTGTTTAAAGTGGCTAGTGATATATTTACATCATTTCCCATCAATTCCCATTATTAAAGTGGCTGGAGTTGAGTCAGTGTCAGTGTGTTGGCAGCAGACACTCAGTGTTAGTGGTGGCTGTTTAACAGTCTGATGGCCTTGAGATAGTCCCCGAAGTAGCGTTTTCGACCGCTCTCTCGTCGCACCTCCCTCTCTTTGTGCTTTTCTGCCTGTGTGTTCGCAGTTGCTTTGATTTCTGTTACACAGACAGCTTCTCCCACTCGTTTGCTGCCGAATTGATTGGGAAAATATGGAGCGAGATAGCTGCCAAAAAGTTGAACATATGTATTGTTAGGATCTTAAGAAAATCATATGGAAAAAGCCATGCATGAAACGTAAACGTTAAATTAGATATGTAAATGTAAAAACCCAAAGTTACGAATATGAATGAACATTTACACTTTCAATTCTTACTTTGTCTCCCTTTACTTGGTTACAGATCTTTCTTTTTTGTATCCGTGTGGGGCTGCTGTGGTATAGCCAAGGGGTCCCAAATAGTCTTGACCATTTATAGCCTATTCTTATTGCCAGATCTGTTTTCCTTATCAGCCACTGCACGTGCTGCTTCAACTATTTTGTAAAAAAAAAAAAAAAAATGTAAAGACTATATTTAGAGGCCTGTGAGCTAGGATCTCTTAAGTGTAGCCCTATAATAAGTTATAAAACACAACTAGAGTTTAAAAAAATAATTCCGGAAGACATCAGTACCCACAATGATAGCCTAAATTGAAATGCTTACAAGTTGTAGGCCTATTTTTGCTGTAAACCTTCATTGCAAAATAGTTTGTTTTAATCAATTATTTGGTGACGTGATTATATTTAGTATAGTTTTATAAAAAAAAATTACAATTTACATTTTTTTCAAAATCACCGAGGCGGCTGGTCCTCCCCTTCCTCCTGAGGAGCCTCCACGGACACACATATACACATATACACACATATACATATATATATATATATATATATATATATATATATATATATATATATATATATATATATATACAGTATTTGAGGTATAATGAACCTCTAACGTCAACTTTCAACAATTATCAAATTTGCCATTCAAAAAAATATATAGGCTGAAGGTCAAACTTTTTCAGGGATCAGCTCCATTTCTACATTGTTTGGTTTATCACATTAGAATATGGTAAAAATGATAACATGTATTATATGTATCTTCTGTGCTTGCAGGATGTGTCCCCGAGTGGCTACAAGGGACATTGCTGCGCAATGGGCCTGGTCTCTTTAAAGTGGGAGACACTGAATACAACCACTGGTTTGATGGCATGGCCTTAATTCATAGTTTCACCTTCAAAGATGGTGAGACCGGAACAAAACATGATACATTTCCACAAATGGTAAATAATTTCCAACTGGCTGAATAGCACTGCAAATCTTTGTGTTTTACAGGTGAGGTGTACTACAGGAGTAAATTCCTGAGGAGTGACACCTTCAAGAAAAACACTCAGGCAAACAAGATTGTTGTTTCAGAATTTGGGACAATGATCTATCCCGATCCCTGCAAAAACATATTTTCAAAGTAAATCGATTTTTAAACATGATTTATAGTTTATTTGTTTTTGATTTTACATTTCCCTTACATGAATGTCCACACACAATATATCTCGACAAACCTAACCAAAAACACATAATACATGATGCATCTTGTCCTTTTTTCAGAGCCTTCTCCTACCTTCTCGCTGCCATCCCTGACTTCACAGATAACAACCTGATAAACATCATTAGATATGGGGAGGACTACTATGCCTCATCAGAAGTCAACTACATGAATCAAATTGACCCAATTACCCTGGACGTAATTGGAAAGGTAAATTAAAATCGGTTGAAATGATCACTGTTGTCCATTATGTTTTATCGCTTGCTTTATATTCTCCCTTTGCCTGTCCTGTAAACACAATCTCAGATGAACTACAGGAATCACATTGCTCTGAACTTGGCGACTGCACACCCTCACTACGACGATGAGGGAAACACCTATAACATGGGAACTGCCCTCATGAGGTTTGGCATGCCCAACTATGTCATCTTCAAGGTTCCAGTAAATGCATCAGGTATCGGAACATTTTAATTTGGGGGGTTCCTGGCCACATGTTAGGGTAAAAACCTCCATGAATGATTACACATTTAAGTGTTCACAGGACAGTGTTCTTTCCCTCTCCAGATAAGGAGCATAAGAAGCCTGCCCTGCGGAAGGTGAAGCAGGTCTGCAATATACCGTTTCGTTCTACCCTCTTCCCCAGCTACTTCCACAGCTTCGGCATGACAGAGAATTACATCATCTTTGTCGAGCAGCCATTCAAACTGGACATCGTCAGACTGGCCACAGCTATATTTAGAAGCGTCAACTGGGCCAGCTGCCTCAAATACGACAAAGAGGACATTGTAAGCTACACTTGTCTGATCACAACCTCATGGAAAGTTCATTTTTATCTTCAACCAACAATCAAACTTCTTACATTCTCTCTGGTGATCCCCTTGGCCATTCTTTAGACTCTGATCCACCTGGTCGACAAGAAGACTGGGAAGGCTGTGTCCACCAAGTTCTACACCGATGCCCTGGTGGTTTTCCACCATATCAACGCCTACGAGGACGACGGCCATGTAGTGTTTGACATGATCACCTACAAAGACAGCAATCTGTATGAAATGTTCTACTTAGTGAACCTGAGAAAGGAAACGCATGAATTCATTGAGACCAACAAGGTCAACTTCTCCCCACCAATCTGCCAGAGATTTGTCTTGCCTCTCACTGTTGACAAGGTATATATTGATAAGACTCCAACTTCCCTGTAAATGCATGAATACGCTGGTATTAAATTCTGTTACACTTTACATGAAGCAGCTCCTTATGAACAGTTCAAACATTCCTTGGCACCTTAAAGAGGGAGCCATAGAGCATAATAGGCATTAAAGCATGAGAGGTTGTGATATATTGTGAATATATCAGATCTAGAACTGATCAGGGCCTGTGATATTTTGCTTAATTAGACATTTTCATGAACTAGCTATGAATTCACATGTTTTCAAGGCAAAATAAGCTTCATATGAAGCCTGTTCAAATGAAATGTTACGATTACATGTTTATACAACTAAAGATTGGATGCGTGTATGTTATAGGATACTCCAAATGGAAATCTGTTGAGGCTCAAAGGCACAACAGCCAAAGCAGTGATGCAGAGAGATGGCTCGCTGTATTGCCTGCCTGAAACAATATTTGAAGGTGAGACGTTGATATCAACTGAACATCAGTGATCAGTATGAATTATATACCACTGCATGAAGAGGTCAAATGCTACGTTAGTAAAAGTGGAGTCAAGCAGTTGTTAGTCAAATAGTTTTTTTTTTTTTTTTATGGAACATTTCGTAAATACATATTTATCTCCATTTGTACACAAACAGGTTTGGAGTTGCCAGGGATGAACTACAAATTCAATGGCAAGAAGTACCGTTATTTCTATGGCTCAAGAGTGGAGTGGACTCCACACCCAAATAAGGTAGTCTCTTACCAATGTATTCTCCTTAACATGGGAGAAGTGGGTCCTCTTCATTTCTCACTGACAACATGCTGCTGTTTGTGCTATTAATACTTACACAGATTGGGAAGGTGGACATCGTGACCAGAAAGTACATTGAGTGGACAGAGGAGGACTGCTACCCCTCTGAGCCTGTGTTTGTTGCTTCACCAGGAGCTGTGGAGGAGGATGACGGTGAGAGGCAGTAGGCCTACTTCTGCACAACAAAAGCATTTAATCAGCTCTGTCACTATAAAACGGTACATTTATTTTTCTGTTTTCAGGAGTAATTTTGTCCTCAGTCGTCTCACTCAATCCAAAGATATCCCCCTTCATGCTTGTCCTTAATGCCAAAACCTTTGAGGAAATTGCTCGTGCCTCAATTGACGCCAGCATTCACATGGATCTGCATGGACACTTCATTCCCACACAGAGCACCAACTGACATAGCCAGCAGAGGGCAGGATTGTACCGTAACATTGTAGAGGGCAAAGTATTGTTCCCAACCATGGAAAGTCAATGTCTGTGCCCCCATGGAAATTCAATGAGCATCATGAGCATAATAAACAAAAATTCCCATTAAAATCATTCTGTTTAAAGTTGAGATCTGTTTTGCGTGGGCTGCGTCTCAATCCACCACATCCGCTGATGACTGCCTTCCGCATCTGCGGTAGGAGGCAGAGCTTCAAGATCATGTCTAGATGGGTTACAGATTGTCAAATTGACATCTAAGGTGATTATTTTAGCATTTTAGCTAACACTAACCCCTCTCTTAACCTAATTCTCCTAACCTACTGTATAAGTTCTAAACATGATACGAAAAGTAAATGTTTTTCCATGTATGAATCTGTTATTCAACGTGTTTCTAAAGGCTAATAGCAGTAAGAACGAATTCAAATTTTTGTTGCTTTATCCACAACTCTTGATGTTTGTAGAGGAACCAATCTATCCCCACAAAATACAAATATGTACAAAGAATATTACTGAAAAACTAGAAATATGTTAAGATCAGTTAGTATGATAGTGTAGCTCCCCTTCCCCCATGGGAAATGTGGTTTGACTCTGGGACTTCGCCTGCACTAATAAGAGATACACTAGCTATCCCTCAGCGCCAGGCATGCAGTGAACAAGAAATTGGCATAGGCTAGCATGGTACCAATGGCTTACAAAATATAACATATTAGGTAACCTGGTGCAATCTCTAGGATGGGATAAGACTAATCATGATATACAAGTATAATATATTGGGTAACTCAGTGCAAATAACTGCTATTATGATGTCTTACCCCCGACCTTACCTCACAGCATAGACACAATACAGAGATGCTTTTATTTAGACGGTTGTCTTTGAAAATAATTTGACTTTTCAGATCACTGCAAAGTTATCACATTTTGCTATTTACATTTACTGTGCATGAGAAGCCATTTGGACAGCTTCACACAGCAAAAATGAAATCACCCAAGACAGACTGTTTATTGTAACTGTGGAGTAATTACAGTAAAGTCTTGTGACTACTATCCTTACACTATTTTTCTCCCCCAAAAACTTGTCTCAACATGGCACTTACAGTAAGGAGAAGGCTTACCTTAGTCTTGTCCTTACATTTCAGACAGCAGAATGAATGGAAGAGAGGCTTTTCAGTCTTACAGGCAGTGTCACAGAGTTCACGGAAATCAATTTCACAGGCCTGTCTTAACCAACTGCATAATAAAAGTGTTGACTGACATAAATATGCAACCATAACTGTAATTCTTAGAATGTTCAAGAGACGTAACAAAGAGAGACCAAAGATTAGGCCTACTATCTGGAACAGAGTTTATAGCCAAGTACATCGATGCATTACATAAATGGGCACCATGGTGAGTTAATTTAAAGGGTCAATCTGCAATTGGTACGTCCATTTTTGGTCTTTCAAAATAATGATATGTTCCCATTTGATCTTGAAGAATATGACTTACAAATTCCTCATGAGCCTAGTTTAACTGTCATACCCCATCAAAACCCAACATATGATCTTGTATGTATGCATCATGACACTACTTCATGAAAGACATGCTTATGACACTGGTTGATTTTCTCAGTTGATACTACGATCATGGTTTGTGGTTGTATTTAAATGGTCCACTATACTGTAGAATATGTGGCTACCTCCATATGTGGAGGTGTATTGTGCTTATTTGCTTCTGATATTGCATTTTATATTGCCCCTGATACATATTTATTATACAGTAGTATATTTTATTCCGTTCTATTGTATTTCCAGGTAGACTTTCTCTAGTTGCATAGCATTTATGCATTAGCATAGAAACATGTAGGTTAAGTGTCATAAATCTGGTTCAGTAGTTTAGTTTGTCATAGTTTTGAGAATAAAAAAAAAACAATTCAAATACCAATTCTATGAAATGGACATTTTTGAGATTTTGTATTGTGAAAAAAATCCTGGTATTTCTGTTCTACAAAACATATTGCTGGCATTAGTTTCACTAAGCCGAAGTATGACAGCATGATCACTCAACAAAACCGTCAATCTAGCTTCTACTGTATAACAGCAGAGTCAATTTAATTAAAATAGGTCTAATCCAAGTGTGCATGAGGTCATTGCATTCAAATAAATACATTTGTTACAAGAAGATGTCATGACTTAATTTAAAGTAATAATTCACCCCAAATAAATCACCAACTGCAGCTAATGTTATGGATGGTGGGAAAGTGGTCTGTGAGATTGCTTAGCATTAGCACACTTGCAAAACAAACTGAACATGCAATCAAAGAATGGATTATCCTTTAGGGTATGATAAGTGGTCATACAACTTCCACCCTTTTGCAGTCAACAATACTAAGGCTATATATGCTTTAGCTGAGTATACAAACCTTAATCTTAGGTTGCAGTGTCCTTATTCTGTCTTGAAACATTCTAGGAAGACTGAGCTTATGATTGCACCAAATATTGATATGCTTATCTCCAGTTCTAGTTACCTTATCATAGAGTACATAGCTGAGAGGGTCAAAGCTACACATATATACAAAAGTATGTGGACACCCCTTCAAATGAGTGAATTCAGCTATTTCAGCCACACCCGTTGCTGACAGGTGTATAAAATCGAGCACACAGCCATGCAATCTCCATAGGTAACATTGGCAGTAGGTTGGCCTTATGAAAGAGCTCAGTAACTTTCATCGAGGGACTATGACCAGCAAGTCAGTTGGTCAAATTTCTGCCCTGTTAGCGCTGCCCTGGTCAAATGTAAGTGCTTTTATTGTGAAGTGGAAACATCGAAATGCAACAACTTCCCAGCTGCAAAGTGGTAGGCCACACAAGCTTACAGAACAGGACCGCTGAGTTCTGAAGCGTGTAGAGCATAAAAATCTTCTGTCCTCAGTTGCAACACTCACTACTGAGTTCCAAACTGTCTCTGGAGGCAACATCAGCATAAGAACTGTTTGTCGGGAGCTTCATGAAATGGGTTTCCATGGCCAGGCAGCCGCACACAAGCCTAAGATCACCATGCTTAATGCCAAGTGTTGGTTGGAGTGGTGCAAAGCTCACCGCCAAATTGGACTCTGGAGCAGTGGAAACGCGTTCTCTGGAGTGATGAATCATGCTTCATCATCTGGTAGTCCGACGGACAAATCTGGGTTTGGTGGATGCCAGGAGAACGCTACCTGCCCGAATGCATAGTGCCAACGGTAAAGTTTGGTGGAATAATTGTCTGGGGCTATTTTTCATGGTTCGGGCTAGGCCCCTTAGTTCCATTGAAGTGAAATCTTAACGTTACAGCATACTAGACATTCTAGACAATTCTGTGCTTCCAAATTTATGGGAACAGTTTTGGTCCCTTGTTTCAGCATGACAATGCCCCCCTGCATAAAGCGAGGTACATACAGAAAATATTTTTTTTAGATTGGTGTGGAAGAACTTGACTGGCCTGACCTAAACCCCATCAAACAACTTTGGAATGAATTGGAGCGCCGACTGCGAGCCAGGCTTAATCGCCCAATATCAGTGCCCGACCTCACTAATGCTCTTTTGGCTGAAAGGAAGCAAGACCTCGTAGCAATGTCCCAACATCTAGTGGAAATCCTTCCCAGAAGAGTGGAGCCTGTTATAGTAGCAAAGTGGGCACCAACTCCATATTAATGCCCATGATTTTGGAATGAGATGTTCGACATGCAGGTGTCCACATACTTTTGGTCCACATACTTTTTTCTACCAGCCTTGGCAGTTTCTCGCTGTTCTCTCCTTCCTAGATTAGAGAGGCCTTGGAAGGGCCCTCCTGTTGTCAGCTTTTTCAGAGTTATCATGCAAATGCAGTGCAAAAAACTAGCAACAATAAAAATCTTGAATAAATTAAAATGAATACAGGAACAGAGGGGTCACCTCACCATTGTTGCTGTAAACAGATGAGAGAAAGGGGTGGAGAAAAACCACTCACACTCAAGTCATGACCACAGACTGACCATCCAATGGACCAAAATTAAAGTTTACAATGTTATTATATTTTTTTTACAATGTAATTGTAAACCAAATAAAAAACAGGGCAATACAAGCTTGCATGTTAGGCTCTGACAGAGCAAGAGGAATAAGGCATCCACAATTCACATTAAATAAGTATCAATAGGCACATCACCAACCTCAATGACCTCCCAAAAAAACCCACAAAGAAATGTTCCACCAACCAGACTTATTTTTGTTTTGATAATGTCACGACTTTCGCCGAAGTTGGTCCCTCTCCTTGTTCGGGCGGCATTCGGCGGTCGACGTCACCGGTCTTCTAGCCATCGCCGCTCCACCTTTCATTTTTTCCATTTGTTTTGTCTTGTTTTCCATACACCTGGTTTACATCTCCTCATGATTACTATGTGTATTTAGCCCTCTGTTCCCTCCATGTCTGTGTGGGGTATTGTTTATTGTCTAGGTTGGCACGCTTCCGGCTTGGTTGCGCTGGGTTTTATTTGTACCCGTGATTTGTGGCAGCCGGTACTTTGTACTTGCTTGTTGTATTTTGTGCTGCCTCGCTTGTTCTTTGGGCATTTGTTTTTGTGACGCGGTTGTGTTCTGTTCTTCCTTTGGCCTCAGTAAAGTGCTTCTTTGTTCACTCATCTCTGCTCTCCTGCGCCTGACTTCCCTGCACAAGCTACACCCACCGCTTGACAGATAAGAATGCCATCAGAGGGTGGACTGTTCAAAGTAAGACTGTTTTATGATGTTTGGAGCCCAAGCATCTTAAAGATGGAGTTTCCATGTGTATTGAATTACATTTTTCTAATTTCAGAGAGCACAACACATCTCCCACCCAATATTTATATAAATGGGGAAGCTCCATCTTCCAGTTCTAGAGTATTAGTCATCTAGCTAAAACAGTTGAATGAGAAATAGTGTCCGACTGAATTATTGACAGGGGGGTACGTATGGGCAGTACTACAAAAAGGGCTATAAGGTGAGACGGATGTATAACAGTGTCATATCAGAGAAATATTAATTCCCAGAAACCAGACAATTTACGACAGTCTCAAAACATATGAAACAGTGTGGCTGGTTCTATTTTACATCGAACACAAGTAGGATCAAAATCAGAGAATATTCTTCAGAGTTTGTCACCGGACCAGTGGATATGGTGAACCACCTTGAATTGAATGAGGCTGTGTCTAGTGCTAAAAGAGGAAGAATGCACCCTGTGCAGAACTGATTCCCAGGTGTCATCCCCAAGTTCCTCCCCCAAATCCTTTTCCCATCGAGTCTTTAAAGGCAACAAAGAAGGGTTCTGTAAGTCATTAATGATTGCATATACATCGGAAATTGCACACTTAGGAAGCTTGTTTAGCTCAAAGATGCATATTGGGAAGTTCAGGTGTGGTAGCTCTAACAAAGTTCCTAGTCTGGCGATAGTGGAAGAAGTGGGATTGGGGGAGGTTGAACTTTTCCTGTAGCTGAGCAAAAGAGGCAAATGTATCATCAAATAATAATTGGGTTAGTGAGGAGAGGCCCAATGAGTGCCAGATGCCAAAAGTCCCATCATTTAAAGATGGAGAAAATAAGATGTTCTGATTGATTGGGCCTGATAGAGAAAAACCTCGAAGGCTAAAGGCTAAACGGAACTGAATCCACATTTTAAGAGACTGCTTTACAATTGGGTTGACACACCTTTTTCCTAGGAACACTGGGAGAGAGGAGCACAACAGAGGAAATTGAAGCAGGTTTACATGATTCAGACTCCATCTGGACCCAGAGTGGATTTGGGCCAGTAGAATCAACCTGTAGACAGTATAAAGGGCTCTGAAATTTGCAGTCCTATAGTATGTCTGGAAATTTGGTATAGCTAACTCACCCAATACCTTAGGCTTTTGTAAATGTCTTCTACCAATCCGTGGTACCTTGCCATCCCAAATAAAATACATGAATGTTTGATCCGGTGAATTAAAAAAAGATTTTGGAATAGAAATGGGTAAACATTGAAAAAAGTATACAAATTTGGGCAACACATTCATTTTAATGACATTAACCCTTCTAATAAGAGACAGAGGTAGAGAATTCCAAAAAGTAAAAGATTGTTTCAAACTGTCTGCTAGAGCAACAATGTTTTGCTTAAACAAATGTGAATATTTCCTTGTAACTTTAACTCCCAAGTAGGTGAATTGATCCCAGACAATCCTAAACTGAAAGCTTGTAAAAGAGCACTTAAAGCAGCCTTATTTACAGGTAAAATATAATTCTTGCCTAGATTCAGCTTGTACCCTTAGATTGCTCCAAACTGTTTAAGAATAGATACGGAATGTGGTAATGAGGTATCAGGGTTGGAGATAAACAAAAGAAGGTATTTCTGCTCTAAGCCTGTCCTGAGTATACCTTGAATAGCATCATTTGAGCACAGTGCGACGGAAAGGGGCTCGATTGCCAAAGCAAACAACAAGGGGGAGAGTGGACAACCCTGTCTGGATCCAAGGTGCAGGGGAAAATAGTCAGAGAACAAGTTGTTAGTCTGTACCGAAGCCATGGAAGAGAAATTAAGAATCTTTATCCACGCAATGAATTTGTGACCTAAGCCAAATCTATAAAGGGCGGCAGTTAGGTAGTCCCACTCAACGCGGTCAAAAGCTTTTTTCACATTGATCGAGACCACCACCCCGGGTCCCCCGACGCTGGGGAGTACAGTATATTCACAAGGCGTCTAATATTGAAAAACAAATGCCTATTTCTCATAAAGCCATTCTGGTCAGAGTCTATTACTTGGTACAGCGAGTTTTCCATTCAGATGGCTAAGAGCATGGCTATGATTTTGTAATCACAGTTTAAAGGCGAGATTGGGCGATAAGATCAACATTCCAGGGGGTCCTTGTTTTTCTTTAATAGTAATGAAATTGAGGCTTGATAAAGACTCAGCGGTAGCTTTGACGTTTTAAGACACTCTGCAAATAATTGAGACCGGAATGGGCAAAGCAGACTGGAAAACATCCTGGAAAATGAGTTTGGAAAACCGTCCGGACCCGGTGATTCACTACTTTCATTGTGGACACTGTAGTTGCAATCTCCTCTGGTGTAAATCGTTCTTCTAAACCAGGGGTGTCAAAGTCAAATGGACGGAGGGCCAAATAAAAAAATCAGCTACAAGACGAGGGCCGGACTGTTCGAATGTTCATTGAAAAATTTTTAAATGACGCATATAGTCTAGTGAACCTAATTGAACCTACTGAAAACCTAACAAATATATTACAATATGATCAGATAAATAAAGCAATATTTTCTTATGGCTCTGTCAGTAATCTTTAATTTTCAACAGACACAAAAGACAAATTTCCTTTATATAAATATCCCCATAACATGAACATTAAATGAAAGAAACCGGTATTCAAGGCACCATCAGTAGACTATATTTTCTATTTTAGCAAAAGTGGGCTAAATTTACTTCAAAGAAAAAACAATAATAGCAATTTTCTATCATCCACTCAACTGAAATATTTTTAAAATATAATTGGATTGAAATACAAAAAAATAAAGTGCAAAAATCTATTAATCAAAAACAACACTTTGTTTAAGGAGAAGTAACATGCAGTGAAAACAAATATTAAATTTTAACTTTTAAACTTGAACTGAGTAAAAACTCTAAATATGTGATTGCACAGTAATGTTCACTTGTTTGAGGTTGAGGGTGATACTTGGTGGTGTCCCATCTTTTCCACAAGTTCATCAATGTTCGGGGTAAGGCTCTGAGCTGAAGAAATCCTCAGAATTGAGTGGAGGTGTTCAGCAGTAAGTCGACTTCTGTGTGATGTTTTGTTCAGGTTCATCAAAGAAAACAGTTGTTCACACAGGTATGTGCTGCCAAACATAGACAACGTTTGAGCAGCCTGGATGCGCAGCTGGGGCATTGTGCCGGGGAGGAAACGGGCGAACTCCGCAGCACCCACTGCCGCATATTTTGCCCTCAGTGCATCATTGCATTGGAGGTCAATCAACTCCATTTGGAGGTTTGGTGGTGAGCTTTCCACGTCAACAGCAAATGGGTTACCGAGCAGTTCCAACCTGCTTTTTTGTGCTTCAAAGTCAGCAAATCGGCGTCGAAAGTCAGCGGCAAGCATACCTATTTTATCAGCCAACTGTGTGCTCGGGAACGCACTGGTAGAGAGCTTCTCTTTCATGGTCTGGCAGCTGGGAAAGTGGCTCAAATTTTCTTTCCGCATCTGCGTCTCCCACAGAGTCAGTTTGGTTTTAAATGCCTTCACTGTACTGTACATATCAGAGATGACACGATCCCGACCCTGCAGCTGCAAGTTTATTGCATTCAGATGACTCGTAATGTCACACAGAAAAGCCATTTCACACAGAAACATTTCGTCTCGGAGTTGTGTTGTGTCTTTCCCTTTGCTGTCCAAGAACAGACAAATCTCCTCACGAAGCTCGAAACATCTTTGAAGCACCTTTCCCTGGCTTAGCCATCGCACCTCTGTGTGATAAGGCAAATCACCATGCTCCGTTTCTAACTCCGTCAGAAATGCCTTGAACTGGCGGTGATTCAAACCTTTGGCTCTGATAAAGTTAACTGTGCGCGTGATGATGCTCATTACATGCTCCATTTTCAAGGCTTTACCGCACAACGCTTCCTGGTGTATGATACAATGATAAGCTGTCAGCTCACCTGTCGCGTTTTCCTCTTGCATCTTTTCCCGTATCTTCGCCACCAGTCCGCTCCTGTGTCCACACATCGCAGGTGCTCCGTCGGTTGTCAAACCCACGAGTTTTTCCCAAGGCAGCTCCATCTCATTTACACATCTTGACACCTCTTCATACAAATCATGCCCCGTAGTTGTGCCATGCATAGGATGTAAAGCCAAAAACTCCTCTGTCACGCTTAGGTTGGAGTCCACTCCGCGGATGAAAATTGACAACTGGGCAATGTCAGAAATGTCGGTGCTCTCATCCACAGCCAAGGAATATGCAATAAAATCTTTTCCCTTTTTCACAAGCTGCTCTTTTAGATTGATGGACAACTGGTCTACTCTCTCGGCAATGGTGTTTCTGCTCAGACTCACATTTAAAAAGAGTTGCCTTTTTTCTGGGCAAACTTCGTCACAAACTTTAATCATGCAGTTTTTGATGAAATCCCCCTCCGTAAATGGCCGGGCTGATTTAGCGATCTCTTCTGCCAAAATAAAACTGGCCTTGACAGCAGCCTGGCCTTGTGATTTGGCTTTTTTGAACAGAGCCTGTCGAGATTTGAGGCCTCGTTTTAATTCCTCTGCCTTTTGTAGCCTTTGTTCCATGTCCATATTCTTGTTTTTGTCCGCGTGTTTCGTTTCATAATGTCGTCTCAGATTATACTCTTTCAGTACCGCCACACTTTCTCCACACAGAAGACACACAGGTTTTCCAGCTACCTTCGTGAACATATACTCCGACTCCCACCTTGTTTGAAACCCCCGGTTCTCAGTATCCACCTTCCGTTTTGCCATTTTTGATGGGTATCTGAAAGTTAATTTTACTGTGATGCTGACGACTGCTGTGCCAATAAATATTGAAATGAAGCAGCCTACTGCTCGGTGCGTCACCTTTGCATTGTGGGAAATGTAGTATTGGTGCGTGTAAAAGATCTGCGGGCTGCCGGCTTGCTGCGGGCCGGTTCTAATAATAAATCAAGATCATCCCAGGGGCCGTAAAAAACCTTCTTGCGGGCCGGATGTGGCCCGCGGGCCTTGACTCTGACATATGTGTTCTAAACCATCATGGGAGTCTGTATCAATTGAAGGCATATTCAGACCATCGAAGAAAGAATCAATCAACAAAGGGTCTTGAGGAGATTCGGAGGTGTACAGCGCAGAGTACATTTTTTTGAATTGATCATTGATCTCTTTATGTATAACTGTGGTCGCACCAGACAGGATCCTTATTTGCGGGATTAAACGTGAGGCCTCAGACTTACGGATCTGATGTGCAAGGAGTTTACTGGCCTTGTCATCTTGCTCATACACTCTGTATCAAGCTCATAAGAGTAGAGAGCTCGTCAAACTCAGATTGGAGTAGCTGGCATTCTTTATATAGATCAGAGGAAGGATCTGTAGCATACTTCTTATCCAGTGTAGCTATGGCTTTGCTCAGGCCTCGAAGTCGCTGAGAGCAAGCTTTGTTTTTGTTGGCTGTATAAGAAATAATTTGGCCATGTAGATTTGCGTTGAGAGACTCCCATATGTAAGAGCCGGACATACAGTGGGGCAAAAAATGATTTAGTCATTTACTTATTTTCCACCATAATTTGCAAATAAATTCATTAAAAATCCTACAATGTGATTTTCTGGATTTTTTTTCTCACTTTGTCTGTCATAGTGGAAGTGTACCTATGATGAAAATTACAGGCCTCTCTCATCTTTTTAAGTGGGAGAACTTGCACAATTGGTGGCTGACTAAATACTTTTTTGCCCCACTGTACTTTGGGATGAATACATTTCTAGGAATAAGGTGATTTCCGAAGAAATTAAATTGACAAACTCCTTATCTGAGAGTAAAATTGAGTTAAAATGCCATTGATAACACATAAGTTGCTGGGGAAACTCTAGCTCAAGAACTAATTGTCACACCCTGACCTTAGTATTCTTTGTTTTCCTTGTTTTTTTGGGTAGGTCAGGGTGTGACATGGGTGATGTATGTGTTTTGTCTTGTCTAGGGGTTTTGTATGTTTATGGGGCTGTTACCTTTCTAGGTAAATTGTATGTCTATGGTTGCCAAGATTGGTTCTCAATTAGAGGCAGCTGTCTATCGTTGTCTCTGATTGGGAACCATATTTAGGCAGCCATATTCTGTGGGTGATTATCTATGTCTATGTTATGTTGCACGTTAGCACATTGTTTATATAGCGGTCAAGTTCGTCTTATCGTTTTTTTGTTTTAGTGTTCTTTGTGTTCTTCCTACAATAAAGAGGAATGTATTCTAACCACGCTGCGCTTTGGTCCACTCCATATGACGACCATGACACTCATGGTGAATGGTCAGAAATAACAATACTTTCAGAGCAAAATGTTTTTATTATAATAGCCTGTCTAATAGGCCCAATTAAATGAGAGATGCGCAAGGTCATTTGTTATAGACCTATGTCTACATGAAATATGAACTCATCATGGCCAGAAAAGGTGAGGAATTTATTCTGCAATGGTTATGTATTATGTTGTAAATTAAATATGGTCTGATCGTGAAATTTGACATTACAGTATTTAAACAGTCTAAAAACGTCAATGGACGTGAACTGTGAGTTCTACCTTTAAACTGCGCTACGGATCAGATCGCATAGTGCAAAATAGTTTAAATACTGTAGCTTAACTATTTACTAATGTGAAGTGGGTCCAATTAAATGAGAGATGGGGCATATGTAGCCTATCCTAACTTGTTGTAGGCCTATAGGCTGGCTATTTCGCCAGTATGAAACCATCACAGTCAGAAAAGGGGAGGGATGTATTTTGCAATGATCATGGAAATAAAAAAAATAGGAAACATGCCTATTTCTAATTATTTTAGAATGCAAAGATAAAATAAATATTCTCACTAAAGGCAAATGATTGCATTGCTATATTTAGCTGCCTGTTTTTTGTTTGTTATAAGTGTCATCATATATCCCTTCAAAAGGCTCACACCTGGCAAAAACTGGTTTAATCAACGTTGTATTCCCATAATTTCAACAAAAAAAATCCAATGTGATGATATTGAATCAACTTGGAAAACTGATTGGATTTGCAAAAAGTCGTTAATGTAAGGCAATCTCGTATTTTTTTCACCAAACTTTTAACCTAAATCCAATGGCATGGTATTTAAAAAAACAAATCTATTTCAAGTTGAATTCCCATTAGTTGACATCTCAACCCAATCTAAATCAAAACTAGACATGGAACTGACGTCTGCCCTGTCACGCCCTGACCTTAGAGATCCTTTTTTATCTCTATTTTGTCTCTATTTTGGTTTGGTCAGGGCGTGAGTTGGGGGCGGGCATTCTATGTTTTGTGTTTCTATGATTTTCTAGGTTTTGGCCGGGTATGGTTCTCAATCAGGGACAGCTGTCTATTGTTGTCTCTGATTGGGAACCATACTTAGGTACCCTTTTTCCCCACCTGTGTTTGTGGGAAGTTAACCTTGTTTGATGGCACATTGCATTAAACGTCATGGTTTGTTTTGTTTATTGTTTTGTCGACGGTGGCATTATTTAGAATAAAAGAGAAAATGTACGCTCACCACGCTGCACCTTGGTCCTCATCCTTCAACAGCTGTGACAGCCCAGTAGGCTACTACTAGGCAACTTTTGCCTTTAATTGCAATGCAATACCTTAACCACTAGAAACATTCTAAAGTTTATGTGAGGATAAGCACATTCTCATGTCAAGTTCAGTTTTCTTTTTAAATGCCAACTTGTGTGTGACAACTGGTGCATGTGTGTTTTGGGCCATATTGAGGCCCCGGGATCTTATTTTTATCCATTTAAACTGGTCTTGGTCTGGTCATGGTCTCGCTCCACTGATCCTTGGTCTAGGTCTTAAAGTTTTGGTCTGGATCTAAATTGTTCCGCTTTTGACTATCTTTGGTACTCACACCAATTTTATACTTTGGCATTCATGTGAGTAATGGTGCTCCACCAAATGGGAAGTCTTCCACACAGCTTGGAAAGACAGTACTGTGCAAAATCTAAGTAAAAAGCTGCATTCCCCAAGTAAAGATGACCTTCACTTTAGCAGTGATGAATTCATGAACTTCTTTGACAAAAATGATCATTAGAAAACAAATGACGGACTCTTTGAATATGCATATTTTCCCAAAACTCAGTTGTCCTGAGACTGCACAGAACTGCCAGGACCTTAGATCAATGGAGACACTAAACATTTGTAATCCAGTACCTCTCGACACATTCACTAAAATAATCATTGCCTCTAAACCTTCCAGCTGTCTACTGGACTCCATTCCAACTAAACTACTGAAAGAGCAACTTCCTGTGTTTGGCCCTCCTATGTTGAATGTTAAGTCGCGTGAATCAAATCTGTTGAAAAAGGACCGTGTAAGACTAGGTCATTGTTCTCAGTAACAAGTTTGAATTAAGTATAATAAATGCAATCTTCGTGTACACGGGCTCAATGCAACACCACGCAGGGCAAGCAGAGAACTGGTCTGTTCCTAACAAGGTTCTTCTTAAATACTCTGACAGAAATAGTTCCAGCATCTGAGCTGGCCTATCAGAGTAGAGGCTGAGTGTGGTTTAAACTTGCTCAGCCTATTGTTGGCGCACAGGCTGGTCCCAGCTCCCAGGCGCTGCAGTTGGCAGGCGTAGTTGTTGTTGTGCAGATTATCAATGCGATCGCACACTAGAGACTGCGGCTGCAGGCACAGTTCCTGCTTTCGTGTTCCAACCTAAATTAACTGTTTGCAACACTTCTTCTATGCATGTGTCAACGATCTAAATACTGTTTACGCCCAAGCTTAACCACAGCCTCTCAGCTAGTCACACTATATGTTACACAATCCTGTATTGCAGCTTCAGCTCAAACAAAAAGCCTGCATAGCAATCAAAACATACTTGAACTTTCGCCCCCTTGAACTTTCGACCTTTTTCCACATTTCAGGCTTCAAACATAAAGATATAAAACTGTATTTTTTTGTGAAGAATCAACAACAAGTGGGACACAATCATGAAGTGGAATGACATTTATTGGATATTTCAAACTTTTTTTAACAAATCAAGTGAAATTGGGCGTGCAAAATTATTCAGCCCCTTTACTTTCAGTGCAGCAAACTCTCTCCAGAAGTTCAGTGAGGATCTCTGAATGATCCAATGTTGACCTAAATGACTAATGATGATAAATACAATCCACCTGTGTGTAATCAAGTCTCCGTATAAATGGACCTGCACTGTGATAGTCTCAGAGGTCCGTTAAAAGCGCAGAGAGCATCATGAAGAACAAGGAACACACCAGGCAGGATACTGTTGTGAAGAAGTTTAAAGCCGGATTTGGATACAAAAAGATTTCCCAAGCTTTAAACATCCCAAGGAGCACTGTGCAAGCGATAATATTGAAATGGAAGGAGTATCAGACCACTGCAAATCTACCAAGACCTGGCCGTCCCTCTAAACTTTCAGCTCATACAAGGAGAAGACTGATCAGAGATGCAGCCAAGAGGCCCATGATCACTCTGGATGAACTGCAGAGATCTACAGCTGAGGTGGGAGACTCTGTCCATAGGACAACAATCAGTCGTATATTGCACAAATCTGGCCTTTATGGAAGAGTGGCAAGAAGAAAGCCATTTCTTAAAGATATCCATAAAAAGTGTTGTTTAAAGTTTGCCACAAGCCACCTGGGAGACACACCAAACATGTGGAAGAAGGTGCTCTGGTCAGATGAAACCAAAATTGAACTTTTTGGCAACAATGCAAAACGTTATGTTTGGCGTAAAAGCAACACAGCTCATCACCCTGAACACACCATCCCACTGTCAAACATGGTGGTGGCAGCATCACGGTTTGGGCCTGCTTTTCTTTAGCAGGGACAGGGAAGATGGTTGAAATTGATGGGAAGATGGATGGAGCCAAATACAGGACCATTCTGGAAGAAAACCTGATGGAGTCTGCAAAAGACCTGAGACTGGGACGGAGATTTGTCTTCCAACAAGACAATGATCCAAAACATAAAGCAAAATCTACAATGGAATGGTTCAAAAATAAACATATCCAGGTGTTAGAATGGCCAAGTCAAAGTCCAGACCTGAATCCAATCGAGAATCTGTGGAAAGAACTGAAAACTGCTGTTCACAAATGCTCTCCATCCAACCTCACTGAGCTCGAGCTGTTTTGCAAGGAGGAATGGGAAAGAATTTCAGTCTCTCGATGTGCAAAACTGATAGAGACACACCCCAAGCGACTTACGCTGTAATCACAGCAAAAGGTGGCGCTACAAAGTATTAACTTAAGGGGGCTGAATAATTTTGCACGCCCAATTTTTCAGTTTTTGATTTGTTAAAGTTTGAAATATCCAATAAATGTCGTTCCACTTCATGATTGTGTCCCACTTGTTGTTGATTCTTCACAAAAAAAAACAGTTTTATATCTTTATGTTTGAAGCCTGAAATGTGGCAAAAGGTCGCAAAGTTCAAGGGGGCCGAATACTTTCGCAAGGCACTGTATTTTCAATTCTCACGTGAACATAATAAATGGCTCTCTATCATCCGGATGTGTACCAAACTCACTAAAAGTGGCATTAAGCCTCCCGGGTGGCGCAGTGGTTAAGGGCGCTGTACTGCAGCCATCAGAGTCCCTGGGTTCGCGCCCAGGCTCTGTCGTAACCGGCCGCGACCGTGGGGCGACGCACAATTGGCCTAGCGTCGCCCGGGTTAGGGAGGGCTTGGTCGGTAGGGGTGTCCTTGTCTCATCGCGCACCAGCGACTCCTGTGGCGGGCTGGGCGCAGTGTGCGCTAACCAAGGTGGCCAGGTGCACGGTGTTTCCTCCGGCGCATTGGTGCGGCTGGCTTCCGGGTTGGATGCGTGCTGTGTTGAGAAGCAGTGCGGCTTGGTTGGGTTGTGTATCGGAGGACGCATGACTTTCAACCTTCGTCTCTCCCGAGCCCGTACAGGAGTTGTAGCGATGAGACAAGATAGTAGCTACTACAACAATTGGATACCACGAAATTGGGGAGAAAAAGGGGTAAAATTAAAAAAATGAATAAATAAAAAAGTGGCATTAATACAGCCTCTACTGAAAGAGACAAACCTCGACCCGGAAATTAAATTTAAAAAATATCGGCCTATATCGAATCTCCCATTACTCAAATTCATTTTCAGATAAAGCTGTTGCTCAACTACTCACTGCCTTCCTGAAGACAAATAATGTATAAGAAACGCTCCAGTCTGGTTTCAGACCCCACCATAGTACTGAGACTGCTATCGTGAAGGTGGTAAATTACATTTTAATAGCGTCATCTGCATCTGTTCTTGTGTTCCTAGACCTTCGTGCTGCTTCCCACACCATTGATCACCACATTATTTTGGAGGGATTGGAAACCCTAATTGGTCTACGCAGAATATTTCTTGCCTGGTATAGATCTAATCTGTCTGAAATATGTTTGTCTCTGGAGGGTTTGTCCTCTGACAAATCAAGGTAAGTTTCGGTGTTCCTTAAGGTTAAGTTCGAGGACCATGTGACGACCCTCCCACTCTGTCTGCCGTATTCTCTCTTTGTTCTTGTTTCCTTATTAGGATGCCGGTGGGCGGAGTTGGGAGGGTCGTCAGCTACATGGGAAACACCTGGGCCCGGTGTGTCCCAGGATAAATAGACTTCTTCCACATTCATGGAAGAGACTCTCTCCATGCAGACACCTTTCTAGATTTTGTTGTGTTTCTTGGTGGCCTTTTGGTTGTTTGCACCTTTCAACACCATGCATTATCACATTCATGCATTGCAAAACACTCACTTACACTACTGATTACCCATTGTATATTGTACTTAGTTAATTATTTAATAAATATATATTTTGTTACTCCTTATCTCCACGTTGTCTCCCTATTTGTTACGGGCTTTGAGCCGGTTCGTGACAACCACTACTGTTTTCACTATGCACCAAACATCAAGGCTTTCCACAGGGATGCTGGTCCATATTAACCCCAATGCTTCTCACAGCTGTGTCAAGTTGGCTGGATGTCCTATGGGTGGTGGACCACTTATTTTTATTTTTTAAATTTTTACCCCTTTTTTCCCCCAATTTCGTGGTATCCAATTGTTGTAGTAGCTACTATCTTGTCTCATCGCTACAACTCCCGTACGGGCTCGGGAGAGACGAAGGTTGAAAGTCATGCGTCCTCCGATACACAACCCAACCAGCCGCACTGCTTCTTAACACAGCGCGCATACAACCCGGAAGCCAGCCGCACCAATGTGTCGGAGGCTACACTGTGCACCTGGCAACCTTGGTTAGCGCGCACTGTGCCCGGCCCGCCACAGGAGTCGCTGGTGCGCGATGAGACAAGGACATCCCCACCGACCAAGCCCTCCCTAACCCGGACGACGCTAGGCCAATTGTGCATCGCCCCACGAACCTCCCGGTCGCGGCCGGTTACGACAGAGCCTGGGCGCGAACCCAGGGACTCTGATGGCACAGCTGGCGCTGCAGTACAGCGCCCTTAACCACTGCGCCACCCGGGAGGCCCGGTGGACCATTCTTGATACACACGGGAAACTGTTGAGCGTGACAAATCTAGCAGTGTTGCAGTTCTTGACACAAACTGGTGCGCCTGGCACCTACTACCATACCCCGTTCAAAGGCACTTAAATGTTTTGTCTTGCCCGTTCACCCTCTCAATGGCACACATAGAAAATGCATGTCTTAATTGTCTCAAGGCTTAAAATCATTTTTTAACCTGTTCAGTGGCGGTTTAAGCATGTAAATCTTGGTTGGGCAAAAATAAAACAAGTGGGATGCATGCCAGCAAAGCTACTACACAACAATAAACAATACCCGTATTTCACTATACAACTGCACTATACCACTGCTACACCTGGCTATCAGCGGAGCCTTGTCTGGCAGCGAAACAATTCATTCAGCCTTATTTACTGCTTTAAAAAAACCATAGCTGAAATGGCTGGCTTGCTTAAACAAATGTGGTTTCTACTGACAATTGAGATCTACAAACTATGGCATAAGTGGATGACATGCGCATAAGAGGTAATCCGTAATTTCGATGAAGACATTAATGAGCGAGCTAGGCTAGACGTTGTCAATAACTTTGTTCAGCACTTTTGAAATGTGTAGGATAATGGGGGCATATAAGTAGACAATATTACAATATTACAATATTCTGACTACATTTCTCACAAACAGGTTAGGCTACATGTGCACCACCAAGTCAGAACAGTAGGTGCTCCAGAAACACCTGACGGTGACAGAAAGGTTGTTATTGTCTCTGGTCAACTTCCGGCGCCGACAGAGATGGCCGCCTCGCTTCGCGTTCCTAGGAAACTATGCAGTTTTTTTTTTTTTACGTGTTATTTCTTACATTAGTACCCCAGGTCATCTTAGGTTTAATTACATACAGTCGAGAAGAACTACTGAATATAAGATCAGCGTCAACTCACCATCAGTACGACCAAGAATATGTTTTTCGCGACGCGGATCCTGTGTTCTGCCTTACAAACAGGACAACGGAATGGACTCCATGCAGCGTACCAAAAAAAACACTCCGAAAAGAGGGAAACGAGGCGGTCTTCTGGTCAGACTCCGGAGACGGGCACAGCGTGCACCACTCCCTAGCATTCTTCTTGCCAATGTCCAGTCTCTTGACAACAAGGTTGATGAAATCCGAGCAAGGGTAACTTTCCAGAGGGACATCAGAGACTGTAACGTTCTTTGCTTCACGGAAACATGGCTCACTGGAGAGACGCTATCCGAGGCGGTGCAGCCAACGGGTTTCTCCACGCATCGCGCCGACAGAAACAAACATCTTTCTGGTAAGAAGAGTGGCGGGGGCGTATGCCTCATGACTAACGAGACATGGTGTGATGAAAGAAACATACAGGAACTCAAATCCTTCTGTTCACCTGATTTAGAATTCCTCACAATCAAATGTAGACCGCATTATCTACCAAGAGAATTCTCTTCGATTATAATCACAGCCGTATATATCCCCCCCCAAGCAGACACAACGATGGCTCTGAACGAACTTTATTTGACTCTTTGCAAACTGGAAACCATTTATCCGGAGGCTGCATTCATTGTAGCTGGGGATTTTAACAAGGCTAATCTGAAAACAAGACTCCCTACATTTTATCAGCATATCGATTGCGCAACCAGGGGTGGTAAAACCTTGGACCATTGTTACTCTAACTTCCGCAACGCATATAAGGCCCTGCCCCGCCCCCCTTTCGGAAAAGCTGACCACGACTCCATTTTGTTGATCCCTGCCTACAGACAGAAACTAAAACAAGAGGCTCCCACGCTGAGGTCTGTCCAACGCTGGTCCGACCAAGCTGACTCCACACTCCAAGACTGCTTCCATCACGTGGACTGGGATATGTTTCGTATTGCGTCAGATAACAATATTGACGAATACGCTGATTCGGTGTGCGAGTTCATTAGAACGTGCGTTGAAGATGTCGTTCCCATAGCAACGATTAAAACATTCCCTAACCAGAAACCGTGGATTGATGGCAGCATTCGCGTGAAACTGAAAGCGCGAACCACTGCTTTTAATCAGGGCAAGGTGTCTGGTAACATGACCGAATACAAACAGTGCAGCTATTCCCTCCGCAAGGCTATCAAACAAGCTAAGCGTCAGTACAGAGACAAAGTAGAATCTCAATTCAACGGCTCAGACACAAGAGGCATGTGGCAGGGTCTACAGTCAATCACGGACTACAAGAAGAAATCCAGCCCAGTCACGGACCAGGATGTCTTGCTCCCAGGCAGACTAAATAACTTTTTTGCCCGCTTTGAGGACAATACAGTGCCACTGACACGGCCTGCAACGAAAACATGCGGTCTCTCCTTCACTGCAGCCGAGGTGAGTAAGACATTTAAACGTGTTAACCCTCGCAAGGCTGCAGGCCCAGACGGCATCCCCAGCCGCGCCCTCAGAGCATGCGCAGACCAGCTGGCCGGTGTGTTTACGGACATATTCAATCAATCCCTATACCAGTCTGCTGTTCCCACATGCTTCAAGAGGGCCACCATTGTTCCTGTTCCCAAGAAAGCTAAGGTAACTGAGCTAAACGACTACCGCCCCGTAGCACTCACTTCCGTCATCATGAAGTGCTTTGAGAGACTAGTCAAGGACCATATCACCTCCACCCTACCTGACACCCTAGACCCACTCCAATTCGCTTACCGCCCAAATAGGTCCACAGACGATGCAATCTCAACCACACTGCACACTGCCCTAACCCATCTGGACAAGAGTGTGAGAATGCTGTTCATCGACTACAGCTCGGCATTCAACACCATAGTACCCTCCAAGCTCGTCATCAAGCTCGAGACCCTGGGTCTCGACCCCGCCCTGTGCAACTGGGTACTGGACTTCCTGACGGGCCGCCCCCAGGTGGTGAGGGTAGGCAACAACATCTCCTCCCCGCTGATCCTCAACACTGGGGCCCCACAAGGGTGCGTTCTGAGCCCTCTCCTGTACTCCCTGTTCACCCATGACTGCGTGGCCACGCACGCCTCCAACTCAATCATCAAGTTTGCGGACGACACAACAGTCGTAGGCTTGATTACCAACAACGACGAGACGGCCTACAGGGAGGAAGTGAGGGCCCTCGGAGTGTGGTGTCAGGAAAATAACCTCACACTCAACGTCAACAAAACTAAGGAGATGATTGTGGACTTCAGGAAACAGCAGAGGGTACACCCCCCTATCCACATCGATGGAACAATAGTGGAGAGGGTAGCAAGTTTTAAGTTCCTCGGCATACACATCACAGACAAACTGAATTGGTCCACTCACACAGACAGCATCGTGAAGAAGGCGCAGCAGCGCCTCTTCAACCTCAGGAGGCTGAAGAAATTTGGCTTGTCACCAAAAGCACTCAAACTTCTACAGATGCACAATCGAGGGCATCCTGGCGGGCTGTATCACCGCCTGGTACGGCAACTGCTCCGCCCTCAACCGTAAGGCTCTCCAGAGGGTAGTGAGGTCTGCACAACGCATCACCGGGGGCAAACTACCTGCCTTCCAGGACACCTACACCACCCGATGTTACAGGAAGGCCATAAAGATCATCAAGGACATCAACCACCCGAGCCACTGCCTGTTCACCCCGCTATCATCCAGAAGGCGAGGTCAGTACAGGTGCATCAAAGCTGGGACCGAGAGACTGAAAAATAGCTTCTATCTCAAGGCCATCAGACTGTTAAACAGCCACCACTAACATTGAGTGGCTGCTGCCAACACACTGACATTGACACTGACTCAACTCCAGCCACTTTAATAATGGGAATAATGGGAAATGATGTAAATATATCACTAGCCACTTTAAACAATGCTATCTTATATAATGTTACTTACCCTACATTATTCATCTCATATGCATACGTATGTACTGTACTCTATCATCGACTGCATCCTTATGTAATACATGTATCACTAGCCACTTTAACTATGCCACTTTGTTTACATACTCATCTCATATGTATATACTGTACTCGATACCATCTACTGTATCTTGCCTATGCTGCCCTGTACCATCACTCATTCATATATCCTTATGTACATATTCTTTATCCCCTTACACTGTGTATAAGACAGTAGTTTTGGAATTGTTAGTTAGATTACTTGTTGGTTATTACTGCATTGTCGGAACTAGAAGCACAAGCATTTCCCTACACTCGCATTAACATCTGCTAACCATGTGTATGTGACAAATAAAATTTGATTTGATTTGATGATTTAGGTGAAATTAAGGTGAAAATAGACACTCATTAGTGTGAGGCACATGGGCTACTAACAGCTTACTGCACAACATACACTTAGTATTACTTTCTTAGCTACAGTATACATACCTTCCTGGCATATTACAAGCAAGTAGTAGAGCTTAATGGTTCACTGTCTCAGGCAAAACCAATGAGTTGTGGCGTTCCGCAGGGGAGTGTGCTTTGGCCTGTACTCTTTTTACTGTATATTAACGATATGAAAAAGTTGCTTGTTCTTGCCGTCTTTTCCATTATGTGGATGACTCGACACTTCTGGTGTCTCACAAAAGTAGAACTATGTTGGAGAGCATACTTAGCACAGAGCTTACTAACATTAACAAACGGCTTGGAGGTAATAAGCTCTCTCTGCACTTGGAAAACTCAAGCAATTATTTTTGGATCCAGACCTAAATGGTGTAGGCCATCTGAAATCAGAGTGGAGTTAGGGGGTGAGGTGCTGACTACTAAAATCTCTGTTAGCTACTTGGGATGTATCCTTGATGGAAGCTTGGGAGGTGTGAGCATGGCCAATAAAGTGCTAGGGAAGGTTAATGCCAGTACTAAGTTATTGTCTAGATTCTAGACTCTAGAAAGTCCAAGCTGCTTGATAAGGACTCCATGAAAGTGCTAGCTACTGCCCTCATTCAATGCCATTTTGACTATGCTAGTACCTCCTGGTTTTGGGGGCTTATCTAAGTTTATGAAGGGGAAGCTCCAGATATCCCAGAATAAGCTGATCAGGGTAGTAATTGAAGGTGAGTCCACGTACTCATATAGGAAGGAGCTGCTTTCAGAAACTGGCTGCCTGTTAAGGCTAGGGTGTCCCAGATTATACTAGATTTGGTTTACATGAGTATTTATGGTTCTGTGCACATATCTAACTGATTACTTTACCCATGTTAGGGATGCACACAATCGAAGCACCAGATCAGGCGTTGCTGATGTGTGCTTATACAGGTTCAGGAGTAATGCTGGGAAAGGTACTTTTATTCTGGAGCCTCAGAATGGAATGAGTTGCCTCTGCCCATAAAAACGACATCCTCTCTGGGCAGCTTTAAAAATGTTTGTCTTCTGTGCCCATATGAATAACCGCTATGATGTACCTGCAATGATGAGATAATGTTCTTTTGTTTTTGTTTATTATCACAATGCCATACTGTGTTTAACTGTGTTCATTCTTGTCTCAGGAGGACCAGAATGGAAATAAGTTATAGACTTTTATCCTCAATGATTTTACTCATGTGCATGTATGGCTTTTAAGTTTTGTGTGCTTGTTTTTTTTTAAATGGTCGAATTAATAAACTAAAAAACATAATTTAAGCAGAATAATCAAGACATGTTTGGACTCACCTTGTTGTGCTGTGCTCACTTGAACAGGAATGTGACGCTGCGGTCCTTCATGGGCAAATCTTGTCATCAAACTTTGTCATCAGTCTGGCATTCTCTGGATTTATGGTGCTAAACAACTGGGAACTCGAGAGAAAAAAAGGTTGAATCATGATGACGTCAATGATCTTCAGTTTATAGCTCTAGAAAGAGGCCTGATTTCCCGATTTACAATTTCGAGTTGGATAAGTTCAAAACGTAAATTTAAAGGATTAGCCAGTAGATTGTCGACTTGTTTCATGATGTTGACTGCTAGCTAAGATTTTGAGAGTATGATGTTGACATGATCAGTCCAATTGTAACGATGTGCGCTGAGAGTCGGGAAGCAAGTTCAGGGAGTGAGTGTTTTAACAAAATAAACGGAACATAATAAAAACCCAAGAAACACTAACAGCACACAGACATGAAACAGAAACAATGACGCCTGGGGAAGAAACCTAGGGAGTTATAGATAGATAGATAGGGAAGTTAATCAGGGAAGTGATGAAGTCCAGGTGAGTCTGATGATGCGCAGGTGTGTGTACTGATGGTGACAGGTGTGCGCCATAACGAGGCTGGAGAGGGAGCACATGTAACACCAATCAAAGCTACTGTAGATATAACGTGATTTGATGTAATTTTATCTGTGGCCAATGACCCTTCTTGGATGGGCACTTCTAATGTAACTCTATGGCAGCACCCAAAGGACTAGAATTTTAGAGCTCTACCCTTAAACTTAGCGGTGAAGTAGTGTCCCCATGTGGGACAGAACACTGCGCTAATCATGGTGCAACGCTCCACATTTTCTTGCCCCACCACAGAAAGCACTGAGCTAGGCTGAAACACCTGCATTTTGGAGCTGCCTTACTCCAGAAAAACAAAATGAGACCATGTTTGTATGCAGCTTAATTAACTCAATTACATATATATTTTTTACATTTACATATAAGTTTGCAAACAATGTAAAAAATATATATGTGACACGTATTAATGCCAAAATAGCATGCAAAACAAGCAAGCCCCCCCAAATGTTTGTTTTTACTATTAAGAGGGCTGAGTCACGGCCTTGCTTGCAGTCTCCCGTACTGTCCCTAGGAGGGTGCATCATGTCATGTCAGGCTTTTTTCGCTATACTTGACTTGATTGGGTTAAGTCACAGACGTGATCTTCCTGTTCAGTTTTGCGCTCCCTCTGGCTTTTGCGGTGGTGGAGATCTTCGTGGGCTATACTCAGCTTAGTCTCAGGGTAGTAAGTTAGTGGTCTATTTCTATCCCTTTGGTACTGTTGGGGCTGTGCTTTGGTAAAGTTGGAGGGGTTATTTCCTGCCTGGTTGGCCCTGTCTGTGGGTAACTTTGAATGGCGCCACAGTGTCTCCCGCCACCCCATCTCAGTCCTCAGTATCTATGTTGCAATAGTCTATGTGCTGGAGGGCTAGGGTCAGTTTGTCCTATCTGGTGTAATTCTCCTGTCTTATCTGATCTGTGTAATCTTAGGCATGGTCGCTCTCATTTTCCTCTCACTCTCTCTTTCTCTTCTTTCTTTCTTTGTCTCTGTCTCAGCTCTAGGACCTGAGATCTAGGGCCATGCCTCAGGACTACCTGGCCTGACTACTCCTGGCTGTCCCTGTCCCCAGTCCACCTTGTCTTGTGCTGATCCAGTTTCTGCTGTTCTGCCTGTGGCTATGGAGCCCTGCCCTGTTCACATAGATGTGCTACCTTGTCCCGGATCTGCTGTTTCGACCCTGTCTCTATCTACCGCACCTGCTGTCTCAACCTCTGAATGTTTGGCTATGAAAATCCAACTGACATTTACTCCTGAGATGCTGACCTGTTGCATCCTCTAGAATCACTATGATTATTATTTGACCCAGATGGTTATCTAAAAACATTTGAACATCTTGAAGAATGATCTGGCCTTAATGGCCATGTACTCTTATAATCTCCACCAGGCACAGCCAGAATTGGACTGGCCATCCCTTGGAGCCTTCAAGCTCTGTCAAATTGGTTGTTGATCATTGATACTATAATGGAGATGCTGAGAGTTGAGGTGCAGGTGAAACGTTTAATAAAACAAGCATGGAATGAGAACATAACAGTAGCGTCTACACAAACACAGGAACAATACTGACTGGGGAAAGAACCTAAGGGAGTGCCAGATATAGGGGAGGTATTAAGTGAGGTAATGGAGTCCAGGTGTGCCTCAGGATGACGTGAATGTGCCCGTAACCAGAAATAGGGATTAAACGACAGGATTTTGAAAATCTATCCACAACCACCAAAATGGTGATGAAACCGTCAAAGGAGGGGAGATCAGTAACAAAGTCAATGGATAGATGGGACCAGGGGCGCTGAGGCACGGGAAGGGGGGAATTCCAAGGGGAATTTGGTTTGGGCACATACGGAACAGGAGTTGACGTTGAGTGACCAGTACTTCTCAGAAATGGATTGGGTAGTGCGAGAAATACCTGGATTTCCAGTGACGACAGATGTGTGTCCAGGTCAGCAGCTGATCCCTTGTCCCCATGGGAACGTAGATGTGCTCGGGAGTACAGTTAGTGGGTGCGGGCTCCCTCTCCAGAGGCTGGCGAATGTCCACATCTATGTCCCAGACCACAGGAGCTGCGACTCGGGAGGATGGGGTTATAGGTGCATTCTGGACACGGACCCTCTCCCGAATCATAGAGACGGGACAGGGCATCGGCCTTAGTTTATTTTTAACCTGGGCGATAGGTCAGCGTGAAGTCAAACCTTGTGAAGAAAAGGGCCCAACTTGTTTGGCCCGCATTCAGGCTCCTCGCTGTCCGTATGTACTCCAGGTTCCGATGGTCAGTGAGGATGGCAAATGGTTCCTTGGCACCCTCCAGACAATGTCTACATTCTAATTCCAACGACACCGCCAGGAGCTCTCGATCACCGATGTCGTAATTCCTCTCTGCAGGGGACATTTTCTTAGAGACAGAACTTCCCCCACTACCTCTGAAGTGACCACCTCCACCACAAATGATATCGTGGGATCTAGGTGTTTGAGCAATGGGGCAGAGGTGAAACATCCCTTGAGTAGATGGAAGGCCTCATCAGCTGCTGGGCTCCATACCAACCTACGGGGGACCACCCTTGAGGTGAGAGGGACGGCGATGGAGCTGAAGTTCCTGATGAAACGACGATAGAAGTTGGCAAACCCCCAAAAACATTGTAACCCCTTTAGGGGGGTTGGGACTGGCCATAACCTGATCGCATCTACCTTCTTGTCATCCATCATCACTCTCTGAACATAAGTAAGACCAGGATGTCATCGATATACACGACCACGACAATCTGGCCCGAGCATGTCCCTGAACACCTCGTTAACGAATGCCTGGCAACAGCAAGTACTCGTAGTGGCCAGACATCGTGCTAAACCTAGTCTTCCATTCATCCCCCTCCAAGATGTCGATGAGATTGTGTGCACTCCAGTTTGGTAAAGAACCAGGCTCCGCGGAACTGTTCGATGACTGCCGACACCAACGGGAGAGGGTAATGGTACTTTGGTGATTTCATTGAGTCCTCTGTAATCAATATATGGACCTAACCCTCCATTCTTGGCCACGAAGAAGAAACCAGTTGACGCAGGAGAAGTGGATGTGCGGGTGAAACCTTGTTGGAGCCCCTCTTGGATGTAATCCTCCATGGCCTGTGTCTCAGCCACCGACAGAGTGTAAATGCGTCTGTGTGGAAGCACAGACCTTGCCAGCAATTTGATGGGAAAGTCCCACGGGCAATGAGGAGGAAGACAGGTGGCGCGGGTCTTGGAGAATACCTCCCGCAGGTCCTGGTATACCTTGGGATGTTGGGCTGAAGGACAACCACAGGACTCTCAACCGATGTGGAACCACAGGGGATGGGGCTGCAGGTCCTCTGGCATTTGGGTATTCAGTCTGTGATTCTCATCCTCGACCATGAGATGGTGGGGTTATGGCATTGAAGCCAAGGGAGGCCGAGGATGATCTTGTGAACTGGTACATTGGTGATGAAGAAGGGGGTGTTCTCCTGATGAATGGACTCCATGGAGAGGGTGAGGGGTTGGGTGTTGTGTGTAATGGTTTCGGATCCTAGTGGCCGATTTATCGAGGGCTTGAACCTGGAAAGTTGAGGAGAGCGGGTATGAGATGATAAGAGAGAAGGCAAGGGTCTGGTCAATAAAGTTCCATGCGGCACCGGAATCCACTAATGCTGTAGACAATACATTAGGGACAGTCAAATAGTGTGATGGACACTAAAAAGAGTTGAGCTGAAAGTGATGAAGATGGAATACTCACTCCTGCCCCAGGAGGTGGAAGATCACATGACTGTCCCTCTGCTCTTGTGGATCCCGGATTAGAAGGTGCCGGACACTGCTGGAACTGGTGCCCTCCTTGACCACAATACAGGCAGAGCCCCAGCTATCTCCGTCTGCAACGCTTTGCCGCGGGGAGGCGTGTGACCCCCTACCTCCATGGGTTCAGGCTCTGATCCAGGGTGTTCACTGAGGGAGTGCGAGAAGTGATGAGAGTACCGACGCTCCCGAAGTAGGTTATCGAAACGGGTGGCCATCGCAATGAGTGCATCCAAGGAGAGGTTGTCATCTTGACAGGCTAGTTCTGCCTGGACCTCCTAGCACAGACCTCTTCTGAATAGCGTACGAAGCACCGGCTCGTTCCATCCATTGGATGCTGCTACTGTCCAGAAGGTGAGCACTTACTCAGCAGCAGTCTGGTCCCTCTGCCGTAATTGGAGGAAGCGCTCACCTCATCTCTGCCCTCCAGGGGATGATTGAAAATGCATTTGAACAGAGCCATGGACCCCTCATATGAATAGCTGCTCCTCTCTTCTCTCGCAGACTGCTGTGGCCCATTCCAACGCCTGCCCAATCAGCAGAGAAATAACCGTGGCAACCTTGGACCTCTCGTGGTGGGGGCTCCCATCAAGTGCGTAAAGTAGAGGGAGCTTTGAAGTAGTAAGCCACAGCATTTAGATAAGATGCCGTCATTTATCCGGGAGGAACGAACTGGCATCGCTGACCTGAGTGGGTTGCTGAATGGGCTGTTGTGCTGGGTCGACTGGTTGTAGAGTATCCTCCGCTAGTTGATGGCAACGCCTCCCGGGTATGTTTGAGGCATTGCACACTGCGAAGAACGTCTTCCATAGCCACCCCCAGTTGTGCCAGCTGGTCATGGTGTTGACATAGAAGGTATCCCTGTTCGTCGACCGTCTAGGAGATATTCTGTTTTCCTGCTGCTTTCCGTTGTTGGAGTCAGTATTCTATAACGGAGACGGAGAGAGTCGAGAAGCAGCTGCAGGGGAAACGTTTAATAAAACAAAAAACATGGAACAAGACAACATAACAGTGGCGTCTACGCATAAATACAAGAAAAATACTGACCGGAGAAAGAACCTAAGGGAGTGCCAGATATAGGGGAGGTAATAAGTGAGGTAATAGAGTCCAGGTGTGCTTCATGATGACGTGCAGGTTCAGATAATGATAGATCCCAGGATCGGTGGTAGTATACCGGCGACGTCGAATGCCAGAAGGGAGGAGCGGGAGTAGATGTGACAGACAGCCATTTTAATGACTTGCCATAGGTTTTCAAGCCTATTTAAGTCAAAACTATAACTAGGCTTATCAGGAACATTCAATATTGTCTAGGTAAGCAACTTCAGTGTATATTTTGCCTTGGATTTTAGGTTATTGTCCTGCTGAAAGGTGAATTTGTCTCCCAGTGTCTGATAGAAAGCAATCTGAACCAGGTTTTCCTCTAGGATTTTGCTTGTGCTTAGCTTTATTATTTTTATCCTAAACTCCCTAGTCCTTGCTAGGACAAGCACACCCATAACATGATGCAGCCACCACCATGCTTGAAAATATGAAGAGTGCTACTCAGTGTTGTTGAATTTTCCCCAAACATAACACTTTGTATTCAGGACAAAAAGTTTATTTCTTTGCCACAGTTTTTTTGCAGTTTTACTTTAGTGCCGTATTGCAAACAGGATGCGAGTTTTGGAATATTTGTATCATGTACAGGCTTCCTTTTCACTCTGTGATTTAGGTTAAAGTTGTGGAGTAACTACAAGGTTGTTGATCCATCCTCAGTTGTCTCCTATCACAGCCATTAAACTCTGTAAATGTTTTAATTGGCCTCATGGTGAAATCCCTGAGTGTTATCCTTCCTCTCCTGCAGCTAAGTTAGGAAGGACTCCGGTATCTTTGTAGTGACTGAGTGCATTGCTACACCATCCAAAGAGTAATTAATAACCACCATGCTCAAAGGGATATTTAATATCTGCTTTTCTATTTTTACCCATGTAGCAATAGGAGCCCCTTGGGAGGCATTGGAAAAATTCCCTGTTCTTCGAGGTTGCAATTTATCATGTGACTTGTGAAGCACATTTTTACTCCTGAATTTATTGAGGCTTGCTATAACAAAGGGGTTGGATACTTATTTACTGAAGACATTTCAGCTTAAAAGGTTTCATTTGTAAAAAAAGTCTCTTTGACATTATGGCGTATTGTGTGTAGGGCAATGACACAAAATCTAAATTGAATCCGTTTGAAAATCCGGCTGTAACACAAGAAAATGTGGAAAAAGTCCAGTGGTGTGAATACTTTTTGAAGGCACTGTACATACTACAAGTCTCTAGATAAAACGGGCAAGCGGATAAGAGGGTTTAAAGGTTGCTTATAACAGCGTCACCTATAGGCCAATCGGTGTCATTATTTTTGACAAAGACAATCATTGCCTCTAGTTCTACTTCATACCTTTCAGACCGTCAGTACGGTTGAAAGTATGGATCATATCCCTCTTGTTCCGCAATAATAGTAACAACAAAGTCACACCGATGACAGCGTGGGAGGACATGCCCGCAGTTCATATAAAACTGTACGTCAGACCACGCACTGTCTCTTATTTCCTCTCGCAAAGTATGGCTTAGTTGTATCGCGCAAGTTGACTGCTCCCGTTTTTCAGATTGCATCTTCCCAGGTCGTGGTAGGGTAAGCTAAACTCTGAATGAGTTGTATGGACTGTTAAATAAAGGTTAAATAAAATAAAACAATATACTGTACTGTCAGTCTATCACCAACAGCCTGTGACCTGTGGGTCAGAGCGTGAAATTCACGCTGAGTGACAGCTCTCCCCTACCTATCCCTTTTATCGGAGGATATTGGGATTTCTTGTTTTGTGCTGACTTAGACCACCAACCAGTGTGGGTGTGGCCACCGTACTTCAGCTAGTGTGTGTGTTTCTAACCTTGTCAAGATATCCTCCACTGCTGTGCTCGTTATCGAGGCCACCGGGCACTAGTCTTCCTTCGACTATTTAAAACTCGAATGGGTCACTTCCCTAGATAACAGCATCTAGGAAGATTGTCAGCCTACCCAGCTAACGGTATATGATGTGAGATTCAGATTGCCCCCCTTAGGCATCCCTCTCCCCTGGTATTACTACTATGCTATAAGCTAACTAGCTAGCCAGTTTACTAGCTGCCACTGTGTGTTGTCAGCTTGGCTTACCAAACGACAGCTATTTGTGCGTGTTTCGCATAAATAAGCCTATGTTTAAACATTTTACCTCTCCTTCTCCAGCCCTGTGGTCATAGCTAGGCTCATCCGAAATTATTTTTGCAGGAATCCCACCCTGTATGTAGGCTTGTTATAGCCATTTAGATTTCACAACTCCATCACTGAGATTTGATCAAATCAAAGTTTTTGTCACGTGTGCCGAAATCAACAGGTGTAAACCTTACATTGAAATGCTTACTTACAGGCTCTAACTAATGGTGCAAAAAAAAGGTGTGTGAGTAAAGAAATAAAACAACAGTAGAAAGACATTTGAAAAAAAGAGTAGCAAGGCTATACACAGACACCTGTTTGTCAGGCTTATTGAGGTAGTATGTACATGTAGGTATCGTTAAAGTGACTGCATATATGATGAACAGAGAGTAGCAGAAGCGTAAAAAGAGGGGTTGGCGGGTGGTGGGACACAATGCAGATAGCCCGGTTAGCCAATGTGCTGGAGCACTGGTTGGTCTGGCC
This sequence comes from Oncorhynchus clarkii lewisi, assembly GCF_045791955.1. Classification (NCBI taxonomy): domain Eukaryota; kingdom Metazoa; phylum Chordata; class Actinopteri; order Salmoniformes; family Salmonidae; genus Oncorhynchus; species Oncorhynchus clarkii. The sequence continues at coordinate 64,953,807 of NC_092152.1, read as the reverse complement.
AATTGAGGTAGTATGTACATGAATGTATAGTTAAAGTGACTATGCATTTAAGATAAACAGAGAGTAGCAGCAGCATAAAAGAGGGGTTGGGGGAGGCACACAATGCAAATAGTCTGGGTAACCTGTTCAGAAGTCTATTGGCTTGGGGGTAAAAACGGTTGAGAAGCCTTTTTGTCCTAAACATGGCACTCCGGTACCGCTTGCCATGCGGTAGTAGAGAGAACAGTCTATGACTGGGATGGCTGGCCTTCCTCTGACACTGCCTGGTGTAGAGGTCCTGGATGGCAGGCAGCTTTGCCCCAGTGATGTACTGGGCCGTACGCACTACCCTCTGAAGTGCCTTGCGGTCGGAGGCCGAGCAATTGCCGTACCAGGCAGTAATGCAACCAGCCAGGATGCTCTCGATGTTGCAGCTGTAGAACCTCTTAGAACCCATGCCAAATCTTTTTAGTTTCCTGAGGGGGAATAAGCTTTGTCGTGCCCTCTTCACAACTATCTTGCTGTGTTTGAACCATTCTAGTTTGTTGTTGATTTGGACACCAAGGACTTTTGAAGCTCTCAACCTGCTCCACTACAGCCCCGTCAATGAGAATGGGGACATGCTTGGTGCTCCTTTTTCTGTAGTCCACAATCATCTCCTTAGTCTTGGTTACATTGAGGGATAGGTTGTTATTCTGGCACCACCCGGCCAGGTCTCTGACCGCCTCCCTATAGGCTGTCTCGTCGTTGTCGGCTGTCTCGTCGTTGTCGGTGTTGCGTCGTCAGCAAACTTAATGATGGTGTTGGAGTCGTGCCTGGCCATGCAGTCGTGGGTGAACAGGGAGTACAGGAGGGGACTGAGCACGCACCCCTGGGGAGCTCCAGTGTTGAGGATCAGCGTGGCAGATGTGTTGCTACCTACCCTCACCAACTGAGGGCGGCCTGTCAGGAAGTCCACAAACCAGTTACAGATGGAAGTGTTTAGTCCCAGGATCCTTACCTTAGTGATGAGCTTTGAGGGTACTATGGTGTTGAACGCTGAGCTGTAGTCAATGAACAGCATTCTCACATAGGTGTTCCTTTTGTCCAGGTGGGAAACGGCAGTGTGGAGTGCAATAGAGAGCATCTGTGGATCTGTTTGGGCGGTATGCAAATTGGAGTGGGTCTAGGGTTTCTGGGATAATGGTGTTGATGTGAGCCATTACCAGCCTTTCAAAGCACTTCATGGCTACGGACGTGGGTGCTACGGGTCTGTAGTCATTTAACTACCTATCCATATCAATAAAAGAGACTAAACAAAATCTTGATTAAGTCTGGTCTATAACCTGTCCTGAGCGGAATGGTCATAACTATCTATTGCCTATTCTTATAGAAAAAAAAACGATTTGGCAATCAGCCACTGCCACTGCACATGCTTCTTCAACTATTTTGTTTAAAATGTATTTAGAGGCTATATTTAAAGGCCTGTGAGCTAGAGTCTCCTGTTAAGGGGAGCCCTATAATAAAAACAGTTATAAAACACAAATAGAGTTCTACAATTCTTATAAATTCATATGAACCCCTCTTACAGAATATGCTTTGGCAAGATTTTAAGTGATGAAAGAAATATCAAAATATTCCATAGAAAAATATTGAGTAGCAATATTTAACAGTCTAAATAATTAATAGACTCACCAAACATGTATTATATGTTTCATTATTCTTGGTAGATACAACTGGTTATGATTGCAGATAGAGCTCAGAGAATGGGATGGTGCAATATTGAATTAGTCATATATTGATAAGGTGCGAGCATGGGGATGTCCACGTCACCCAGAGATAATAGGCATAATAGAGGTAGTGCTATCTACATTTGCCCTGGCAAACAAATCTATTACATTAACTACCAATATGTGAAGTAAACTCAACTGAGGAGTAATAGAGAATGGAGACTTTTAACTTGATAATGTGCAACATACCTCTTTCCGGTTTCTCTGACTTCTGTTTTTTTAGGCTTGTTAGTGTGGCCTTTTGGTGTCATTGTTTTTGCGTTCTTGAGATGACACTGCCAAAACTCTAAAAGGTATTATTGTAGGTCAGAATTGCAACACGAGATTTGTTCAAGCTTAAAATGTTAGTTGGTAATCGTAACATGGTGTTTGTATGTTCACAGATTAAATTTCACGTTTACTTTTCTTATGATCCTAATGGTATGTACGTTCAACCTTTTGGCAGGTATCTCGCTCCATATGTGAACTCCTAATGACCGATCAGGAACATACACAATATAGTCAGTCAGTAGACAAGATAAGAGAAAGATGATATGCTATAGTTTCGTGTATCTCAGTTGGTAGAGCATTGTGAGTTCGATTACCACTGCGGGGCAGCACGAAAAAAAGTATGAAAATGTATGCACTCACTACTTACTATAAGTCGCTCCACATAAGAGCGTCTGCTAAATGACTCAAATGTAAGCGTCTTGCGCTTATATTAGGCTACTACTTGGAAACTCAGAAATGGGAGTGGTTTCTTTTGTCTAATATATAAACGACACCCTTTTTCGTCTCTCATTACTTCTAAGGAAGGTAACGCATGAATATTTGTCTTTCATCTCAATAAGGATGGCCTACGACTACGCTAAAAACATAGAAGAAAGACCTGATCCAGTGAAGGCTGACCTCAAAGGTATGTAAACTGGTGAGATGGTTATGGAAACTTTATATCATTTTCATTATCAACATAACATGCGCAGTAACATTCACAGGTATAACTAGGGCAGTAGCAGTGCGTGGGTAAAATCACTAGAGAAGCCAAGCCAGGAAAAAATTGCCTATTACAATTTTGGGGTTGTGATAATTGCTTTGTTTTCTCTTATCCTGTTCATATGCCTTGCCATCGTGATATTGGCCTACGCCCGAGACAATAAGAAGAGGCAGTGGCAGAATAAATTAAACCATAACGTTGTTTCATCACAAAACCAGAGAAAACATCTGTCTGGTGGAGCCACAAAGCATATTGCATGTAACAAACAGTTACATGACCTACAGCATGGTCAATCAATGTTTCTGAGATTTTCAGACAACTGAACAACTATTGATTTAGAACACCTGACTGAGAGTTACCTCAAGTCCCAAAGAAAACAGGAGATGCTTCCACTATTCCAGCACCATTTCAACTTCAAAATGGCAACATCAAAATGGCAACATCATCAACTCACCTATGCTTAGTCTAATACAATGACAACTAAAATATTCCAAAAACAATGTAGTCCAATCAATGTACGCTAAATATCATGTGGCTGTCCATGGTACTTCTTTCTTTCCCTCGTGTGTGTGTGTGTGTAGAAAAACATGTTGCTTCACCCTACTTGTAGAGAAATGCCAGTGCCATCCTCCTCTCTTTCATGTCCCGAAACATCAATGACTGTCATACAGTACAAGCTTTTAGTTTTTGTTGTCATAAGCTACCTGGCTAAAGTGCTTGCTTGCAAGCATTTCATGGCCAATGATTAGCCAGCTAGTAAACATTAGCCTACTACATCTAGCTACATATTGAACTTCTATCCTCTCAGGCCAGAGGCACAACGTATGCATTTTTGGTTGGATCAGAATCGCCTTTATAATCATTGGCCAGTACGGAGAATTAAGTAAAACCACAAGTTCAAATCTCTGTCCATGGCTAATTTAGGAAAGGGACAATTTTAGCTAGCCAGACACTGGAGGACAACAACACAAGGAGAGGCAAGAATTAAATATTTTTTCTCTCAATGAAGTCTGGCTTGATGTGATTGGTGTGAAGCCAAATCCAAACTGGCTTATATTTTTTTGGTGCACCAGGATCATTCACAGTTTAGCTCAATGCTGATTGGCTATCAATGTACACTGCTCAAAAAAATAAAGGGAACACTAAAATAACACATCCTAGATCTGAATGAAAGAAATATTCTTATTAAATACTTTTCTTTACATAGTTGAATGTGCTGACAACAAAATCACACAAATTATCAATGGAAATCAAATTTATCAACCCATGGAGGTCTGGATTTGGAGTCACACTCAAAATTAAAGTGGAAAACCACACTACAGGCTGATCCAACTTTGATGTAATGTCCTTAAAACAAGTCAAAATGAGGCTCAGTAGTGTGTGTGGCCTCCACGTGCCTGTATGACCTTCCTACAAAGCCTGGGCATGCTCCTGATGAGGTGGCGGATGGTCTCCTGAGGGATCTCCTCCCAGACCTGGACTAAAGCATCCTCCAACTCCTGGACAGTTTGTGGTGCAACGTGGCGTTGGTGGATGGAGCGAGACATGATGTGCTCAATTGGATTCAGGTCTGGGGAACGGGCGGCCAGTCCATAGCATCAATGCCTTCCTCTTGCAGGAACTGCTGACACACTCCAGCCACATGAGGTCTAGCATTGTCTTGCATTAGTAGGAACCCAGGGCCAACCGCACCAGCATATGGTCTCACAAGGGGTCTGAGGATCTCATCTCGGTACCTAATGGCAGTCAGGCTACCTCTGGCGAGCACATGGAGGGCTGTGCGGCCCCCCAAAGAAATGCCACCCCACACCATGACTGACCCACCGCCAAACCGGTCATGCTGGAGGATGTTGCAGGCAGCAGAACGTTCTCCACGGCGTCTCCAGACTCTGTCACGTCTGTTACATGTGCTCAGTGTGAACCTGCTTTCGTCTGTGAAGAGCACAGGGCGCCAGTGGCGAATTTACCAATCTTGATGTTCTTTGGCAAATGCCAAATGTCCTGCACGGTGTTTGGGGTGTAAGCACAACCCCCACCTGTGGACGTCGGGCCCTCATACCACTCCTTTATTGGGGTTGTCTTGCTAATTGCCTATAATTTCCACCTGTTGTCTATTCCATTTGCACAACAGCATGTGAAATTTATTGTCAATCAGTGTTGCTTCCTAAGTGGTCAGTTTGATTTCACAAGAAGTGTGATTGACTTGGAGTTACATTGTGTTTAAGTGTTCCCTTTATTTTTTTGAGCAGTGTATATACATATTTTTTGTTGTTGTCAAGGGAGGCCAAATGCTTGCTGGCTTCCCTTGCATTCAATGCTACTGGTGGCAACAACGTTATACTCTTTCTGACCAGAACGCATCAGATAGATGGGCTACACATACAGGGTCAGAGAGATCCCCTGGTTTTAATATCTATGACGACATCCCACAATTTTCCACAATCTGAAGGTTAATAGCTTTATGGCACGAACTGCATAGTTATAGGCTTTTAATGATTTAAATAATGGCCATGTGAAATGGCTAATGGATGTGGTTGTTTCGCAAAATGTTGAACCCAGTTTTCAAAATTGTATCTCATAGTCAATTAACAATATTCTGGAGGCCTGGAACAAAGACCACTCCTGGAACAAAGACAATTTCTTCTCTTATTAGTTATTCACCAGTACTAGGCTACTACAGTTATAGTAGCCAGAGTGACCGCTGTGAAGCAGGCCAAAATTACAAAGTACTCCCGGGACACGGATTTTGGAAATTAAATCCAAAAGTTTACACCCAGAGAAGCGTCACTGTTTATTTGGCGGCCCTTGTGAGGCTTGCTGTCCCATTTGTACAGTGCAATATGAATGTCCAATGTGTAAAACAACATTGGATTTTTAAGTTGATGGGCCGCCAAATGAGCAGCGACGCTCCTCTGTGTGTAATCTCTGTGGATTTGGAAACTAGAAGTGCTCCTGAGTAGACTGTGCAGAGTGCCATCTTTTGGATGGGACTTTAAACTAAAGGTCACTAAAGATCCCATATCACTTATTGTAAGCATAGGGGTGTGAACCTCAGTGTCCTTGCTAAATTCCCAATATGGCCCTCATACCATCATGGCCACCTAATCTTCCCCAGCTTCCAATTTCACTCATTCCCCCTCCTCTCCCCTGTAAATGTTCCCCAGTCGTTGCTGTAAATGAGAATGTGTTCTCAGCCAACTTACCTGGTTAAATAAAATGTTACTGTGACACAATGCACAGATCATTGTGTATGGTGCAATATGTATTTCCAGTATGAAAATACTATTGGATTTAAGCTGATTGGCCACACTTTAAGGGCTGCAAAATGAGCAGCGACACTCCTCTGGGTGTACGCTCTGATTTGGAAACTAGTGGCACTCCTGAGTAGAAGGGCCTCCCTTTTACTGCGACACAATGTACAGAGAATTATGTACAGTGCAGTATGTCCAATATGAAAACCTGATTGGATTTAAGCTGATAGGCCACTCCTGAGCACTTTCTTGCAGTCAAATGACCTCGTGGGTTGAATGTTAATATTTTTCATAATTAATAAACATGATTTCAAAAAGCAGCTGAAAATCATTTTTTTCCATGTCAAATGATTGTTATATTTCAGTCTTCTGTGAAAGTGTAATATTGGGATGCAAACAATTGTATACATTTCAAGTCCATATCTGGCATGGTACAGTTGTTGTTTTTTATTTTTAAAGCCCATAACCCTGTGTGTGAGTTGTATACTTCTGTTTCAAAGTAGATTTGTTTAAGACTACCAAGAAACACTCTGTGACCCTGACCTAGCCCACTGCAGCAAAAGGTTTTAAGGGGTGCAGAATGAGCAGTGATGCTCCTCGGTTGTAAACCCTGTGGATTTCGAAACTAGTGGTGCTCCTGAGTAGAAGGGCCCCCCTTTTACTACGCCAGAATGTACAGGAAGTTGTGCAGTACTTACTGTATGTCCAATATGAAAATGTACTGAACATCGTGCAATACGAATAGGCTAATTAACTATGGGATTTAAGTGTTTTCTGAAGTTTATTATAATAATATTGTTATTAATAGTATCATTATGAATGTTTTATTTGTATTACTGTTACCATAATTATCTAGTAATTATTTGAATGCAATAATGTCAATGCTATAATATTACTTGTGCTGTAAAGGTGATTAACTTTATAAATTTTGTCATATTGTTAAACAAAATTGTAAATCTGCTAACATTTCCCCATATACTGTTATGAATTTTGACCATTTGTATTATTTCTCACCATCTTAATTGTACAACTTTTATTTTGAAGAAAAATCGCAGAGGACACAGCCTTATTCTTGCTGTATCTTACTTATTCTTGCTGGCGGAGTGGACACACTGTCATAGACCCCCCCCCCCCCATGCTGTTTTGTAAAACTAAACTATTGTTTTATATAGGAAACCTTCCAAGCTGGCTGCATGGCACGTTGTTGCGCAATGGGCCAGGCATATTCTCAGTGGGGGATACCACATACAACCACTGGTTCGATGGGATGGCCCTGATGCACAGCTTTACATTCAAAGATGGTAAAATGACTGGAAGTGTTTCTCTTTTTTGTGATATAGAAACTCGAACAAGATGATCTAATGATAAGTCCAATTGGCAAGCTTTTGGGCTTTTTGGTGCTATGGGCGCCATGGGTTGTGCAAGTACAATTAATTCCCACATTTAGCAATTAAACTCTCAATAGAAGTAAATCATTGTGTGTGTGTGGTGTGTGTGTGTGTGTGTACAATTATTTTCTTCAGGTGAGGTAATCTACAGAAGCAGATATTTACGTGGAGACACATACAAAGACAACATGGCAGCCAAAAGAATTGTTGTGTCTGAAATGGGGACAATGGCCTACCCGGACCCAGGCAAAAACGTCATATCTAGGTAGTACATTACAGATGGTTCATTTTTGCACATTAAAAAGGCAAGACGTTGAATTCAATTATGTTCTGGCATGCTGCAGCAAAAGATCAGGCATGATAGTGCATCTGATCTGACTGTTGATGATTTAATTTAATTTGTCCCTATGAATTTGCCTGTTGCTGATTTTAAATGATCTTTGTCTCCAGGGTGATCACCTTTCTTAACCACACGGTCCCAGACTTCACTGACAACTGTGGCAACAATTTCATTCGATATGGAAAGGATTATTATGCAACCTCTGAAACCAACTACATCCGCAAAGTAGATCCTGTGACTCTGGAAACTCAGGACAAGGTCATTTAAAGTTAATACTGGCGTTGCCATCTGGATGACCATACGTATGAACACACCTGTTTATAAGCCTATCTTGTTATCTCACTAGGTTGACTACATGAAATACCTTGCTGTGAACCTGGTGACATCCCATCCACATTACGATAAAGACGGAACAGCCTACAACATGGGAACTTCAATAGCGGAGAAGGGAAAGACTAAATACACCTTATTCAAGGTTCCAGACACTACTGCGGGAGGTACACTACCAGTCAAAAGTTTGGACACACCTACTCATTCAAGGGTTTTTCTTTATTTTTACTATTTTCTACATGGTAAATAGTGCAGACATCAAACTTTGAAATAACACATGTGAAATCATGTCGTAACCAAAAAAGTGTAGAACAAATCAAAACATATTTAAGATTCTTCAAAGGAGCCACCCTTTGCCTTGATGACATCTTTGCACAATCTTGGCATTCTCTCAACCAGCTTCATGAGGAATGCTTTTCAATAGTATTGAAGGAGTTCCCACAAATGCTGAGCACTTGTTGGCTGCTTTTCCTTCACTCTGCGGTCCAACTTTGAAGAATCTCAAATATAAAATAGTTTTTGATTTGTTTAACACTTTTTTTTTTTTTTGGTTACTACATGATTCCATGTGTTATTTCATAGTTTTGATGTCTTCACTATTATTCTACAATGTAGAAAATAGTCAAAATAAAGAAACCCTTGAATTAGTAGGTGTGTCCAAACTTTTGACTGGTACTGTTATCTGTACTGTATATCTTCAAAAATATCACCTTGTCTATCTTTATGTCTGAGTTAGTTAATTCCTAGTTATAGGGTATCACCAGTCCCCAGGTTGTTTCTGCCTTGGACTTGATCACTGTCCACACCTCTGTTGTCAAGTCTAAAACAGACACCAATTAAAAGGAAATAGAGACAGCCAGCAGAGACGTCTGCCCCCCAGGAGTTAAACTTTAGACCACTGACCTTGTAAACTCTGAACTTCACTGGTATCTGATGAAAATGCATAGTCTCATATAGCAGTGGTCAAGACCTTTTTTTAAATTGTTGACGTCATGTTTTAACCCATTTGAGCAATAACCTTTGTATTTTACAATCTCAAACATTTAGCAGAACCATTTACCCATCACCTTTCTGGGTTTTGTCTTATTACTTTACACCATGGATAGAGAAGTATCCTGACCATGAAGCAGATAGTTTTCACAAAACATTACAAATAGCTGTAAATGGTTGTAAATGATCTGTTTATTTGTTTAATCAGATAAGGCCAATGCTTCTCCAGCCTTGAAGAACCTTGAGGTGATCTGCACAGTGCCCTGCCGCTCCCTCCTCAGCCCCAGCTACTACCACAGCTTCGGCATGACTGACAACTACTTCATCTTCATTGAGCAGCCATTCAAACTGGACATCCTCAAGATGGCCACAGCATACATGAGAGGGGTCAACTGGGCTAGTTGTCTAAAGTTTTTCCCTGAGGAAAATGTAAGGGTTATAAGACTCATTTTCTTTGGCAATGAATTTAATGAGTCCAATGTAAGTGCAAGTACATTGTTTTTTCCTTTTCATGGAAATTACATCCCTTTGTGTTTTCAATTTTGACAGACCCTGATTCACCTGATCGATAGAAAGACAGGCAAAGAAGTGGGCATAAAGTACTACACAGAGGCAATGATAGTGTACCATCACGTGAATGCCTTTGAAGAGGATGGTCATGTCATCTTTGATGTTATCGCCTATGAAGATCCCAGCTTATACAACATGTTCTACCTAAATGTGTTAAAAGAACAATCAAAGACCTCCGCAATGTCTGTGCCAAAGTGCAAAAGATTTGCCCTTCCTGTACAGACTGACAAGGTAATGGTTTGCAACTGATTACTATCTTAACCTTTAAACATTGCTCTCAACTAATGCGTAGTCAACTGTTTTTATAATGTTGAGAACTGTTTCTGAAGGGGATTGATGTAGGAGATGATATGGTGAAACTCCAATACACAACAGCCAGCGCTGTGAAAGAGAAAGAGGGTAAACTACTCTGCCAGCCAGAGGTGCTTTGTGACAGTAAGACCAAAACTTGTATTGCTCAATGTTCTGTTAAATTCTTCTGCCTTTATAGACACTCAAAATACATATCACCCCAACATTTTCTTTCACAATATACTCGTGTTGATTTTGTTGTTCAATCCCAAAATGTATCTACAGGTGTGGAACTACCCAGGATCAATTATGACTTCAATGGCAAGAAGTACAGATTTGTCTACATGACTTGTGTTGCAATGACAGCAGTGGCAACTAAGGTAAAAGTCCCTGTGATTTAATTTAGGCCTTTGTGAACATAACTGCATGTGTTGCTTATCTAATATTTTGTTAACTATATACTTAATTTTAATAAATAGATCATGAAGTTGGACATTGAGACAAAGGAGAAGACTGAATGGAGTGAGGAGAACTGCTGGCCATCAGAGCCTGTGTTCATTCCAAGACCCAACGGAGAAGGAGAGGATGATGGTGAGATTGCTTTACATGGTCCTCAAATCTTAAATATATGAAGACTTATGTTTTGATTAGAATGGCCAGACATTCACAATGTATTCTGAATAAAGTTAGAATTTCAATGAAAGTCTGTCTAACATATTCAAACAAAATGTCTCCTATGTCCAGGTGTGGTCTTGACAACAGTCATCAACTCCAATCCAGGGGGATCTGGCTTCATCTTGGTGCTGGATGCAAAGTCTTTCAAGGAGGTAGCTCGAGCATATATGAATGCAGAGCTTCACATGGACATGCATGGATACTTCATCTCAATGGAAAATTAGTATGACAAAGAAATGATTTACTCCAAGAGTAGCCTACTACCCTCCACAAAGAAATAGACACTATGGGAAGCGATAGGGATAGTATTAGATACTTTAAATACCAAAGTGCCTTGTAAATGTTTTCTTAACAATGTCCCAGTGCTAATATTGCTACATTTTGCACAACACATGTGAGCAGTTATCTATGGACTAATGCCAGTGTAGTCTTGAATTTGTCTTTATCTCAAGGGAACCCATTATGAATATCCTCAAAATCATCTACCATGAAATATTTAAGAAAATGTTTTGCTAACTAAGTATATAACACACCAATCACATAATTATGTATTTTATTGTTCATGTTTTTATGTAGTTTTGTCCTGTATAGCATTGTCAAGGAAAATCCTTATAATACAAATTATTGTACCATTTGTTGTTATTTAATTAGGCCTAATAAAGTGTGAAAAGAGTGATGGTTGTCTCCGGTCCATAAGAGGGCGCCAGTTACCCCAAAGTGAGTTTACGTTGATGTTTGCGTGACTCTGATCCCTACGTCATATTGTCGAGACGACCATCAACATTTGTCATCGAGGCGCGGTTTTATTATAACCTCAATGCGAGGGTCATGACTTTTTATAAACGTGTGGTGGATTACTGTTCATTATTGTTTTATCGCCATTAAAGTACTTGGTCACGATGCTCTCTATTTTAAAATTTCTTCAAAAAAATCAAGTAAATCAATTTCATTCATTTTAATGCATAACGTTAGACTAGCTAAATTTGAAGGTTGAGTGCGAATATTTTGTGCTCACTCAATCAAATCAGACAGCAAGTGACACTGACCATTTGACGTGAGCTAGCTAACGTCACATGTCATTTCATATGTCTTGTGAGTTAGCAAACGTTCGCTAACTGTCTTTGAAAACATTTGTTTTAGGCTATTTTGGTTTCTAGACAGTTGCAGAGGACTCTGTCTTCTCAGACCGATGGAGAGACACGAATTGCACATATTCTCAAAGAGAAGTTTCCATCGGCCACGTCTCTAAAAGTTGTGGACATATCAGGTAAATAGACCTCGAAACATGGGTGTCAAAAGGGGTCCTGATCTAGCTAAATCATTATGCATAATGAAATGTATGTTACTACGACGCTGAATGTGTTGTTGTCTTACTGGTATTCAGTGGACTCACTCGCGTGGTCATCCTTCCATATTAGGTCTCGTTTACTCGACTATTGGAACGAAATGCGAGAAGCTCCTAGGATAGTGCATTCTTCTTGTGTGGATTATTGGCGGTTGGCATCCAATAATAATAGTGCTTTACCGCAACGACCTGTACTTTATTTACTCTCTCACATGTTGGAGTTCCAGATGCATAGATGCACTCATAAGTTCAAGAAAATACTTAAGGAAGAACAACCAAAAACCCAGCCCAAACTGCCTGTACTACCATACCCAGCACTATCTCTAACCACAGACCTGAGTGGGCAACACTACCTCTTCCAACATCTTCTGTAGATCCTTTGCAGAAATATCTACAATATCCAGAAAGGGTTCAGCTGCTCTACCCAACAATTCCAATTTTATCTGACCAGCTTTCTACTTGTGCAGCACAATTCACAACCACTTTTACTATTTACTATTTGTCCTCCCTCTGAGCAGGCAACATGGAGAGCCCTGAGCCCTACCTCCTGATTCATCCTTCTCACTGCTTCTGCTTATGTAACACTCAGTCCCACCTGTGTCTGTTTCACCTTTACCAGGCAGTCTGTAGCCCTGGCCTCATGACTGCCTCCACAATTACTACACTTTCTGGGCTCACCCTTCAAACATTTCTCCACTATGTGGAAACCTCTACACCTTGTACATTTAGGCTGCCCCATCCTACACACTGATGCTACATGACCACATTTCTGGCAGTGGAAACACTGCAGAACAGCTGGCATGAATGCGCTAACCAGATAGCTCAATATATCTCAACCAGATCAAAAGTACCTCCAAATCAAAGCATAGCAAAACCGACAGGCTCCTCCTCCAATCCATCTCGATTACAGCTAAGCCACATGGCCTCACACACCATGAACCTTCCTCTTTAGCTGCTCAACCTCTACACTTAGAGGCACTGCTATTACGCCCTTGAGTGGAGCCCTGCTCCGTAAACTAAAGCATATTATTTCTCGTTCTCCCAGTCGGACCATGCACAATGCTCAGTCCCTCTGGAAGGTGGATATGAATCCTATCCTAACGAATAAGCTCATCTCTATCTTAGCATACTGCATACATACTTCCCTATCCTACTCTCCACCCAACTTGAGACCTCAAACGGGTCTGCCAAAACCCCATGATTGACTTTTTCTAAGTACCAAACTCCAATCACCATAGAATCCTCATAGACAATCCGCTTATTTGGATTCCCCAGATCTGCTTGCTTTCCATTCTTCAAAGGCACAGCAGTCGCCCGATCTTTCTTCTCAGACTCCTCACTTCCATTTTTACCTATCTCATCTTAACTCTCTTCACTTCCCTCACTCCATATCTCTCCCTCCATGATCACTATTACCGGAGAAAAAAAGGTTTTCAGCTTCATCTCTTAATTTATTTGTGCGAGGGCTAGTAAGTCTACGCTCGGCTAGTGCTCGGCCTAGGCAGGGGCGTCATGCACCCATTATTTTAGAGGGGTTACGAAGTACGAGAGGATGGAGGGGGAAGTTGGAGAATTTTTCAAATACCCGAAACAGCTTTTTTTCTGAAACCTAGAGGCATAAACATTATGCCTAATTCTATGTAAAAAAAAAAGATTTTTCTGGATAGGTTATCTAAGCATACCTCTGTACCTGTTCACTTTTAATGAGGGTGTCATTCTGACTATTGTAAATAACACATATCAATATACTGCACTAATATGCCTAGGATATTACATACAAATTACACCACAGTACATGGGATCATAACACACATCAATACAGGCACATATCATGGCATCATAATTAATTCACAACTATAATGATATAAGGTGCCAGATTACATTGAAACCAAGTATTTTTATGCATTTTTCTAAACATACCTATTGAGCTGTCTGTATATTCCTGCCTGGTGGTTATTTTTGTTATGCTTCCCTGCATCTCTGCTAAAATATGGGTAAAATATTGAAAGGAATGTGAGTCTTATTCAGTACATTTAGTAATTACTTGCTTTTCTAAAGTTTAGCAAAATTGCCAGCAGACATGCCAGCTAAGATAGTTAGACAAGCTGCGCTAGTTATGAGGTTGGGAGATTGGGAACCTATCTAGCAGGCTAGCTAAAGCAAACTTCATAAAGTGGCTAGAATTACAGAGAAACAACAATATTGTTTTATTTATTCATCAAAAATAAATCAATAGGCCGCATAGCTTAATCAAATGCATTTATAAACTTACCTCCTGTGAGTCCTGCAGCTAAAATCAAATCAAAAACAGGACAAATCTGAGGGGGCACGTGACCTTGTTCCTCTTATGGGCATGACGTCTCTGATTCCTTGGTGCGCTCATGACAATTGTGTGTCATTATGTTTTGTGTTCTCAGGTGGCTGTGGTGCCATGTATGAAGTCCACATAGAATCCAATGAATTTAAAGGGAAAAGAACTGTTCAACAACACCAACTAGTCAACCAGGTAACCTATGGAGATACATTCTGGAGAGATCAATTAGTTTGCACCATTGTATGGAAGCGTAGGCTATATAGCTGTCAAAATGTTACATCTGCTTTGGTTGATTTTGTTTTGTACCGATCGGTTGTGTGGGGGGAGAGAGAAAGCAACAACAAATAGTCATGTATGTCAAGTATTATGTCAAACCTTTCAGGTGAAATTATTATCCTGTAATGCATTTTATTCCATTTGCAAAATTGTTGCAAAAACAGCACAGCTGAAAAGTGCTATGTTCTCATCCACAGGCACTCAAGGAAGAGATCCAAGGAATGCATGGACTACGAATATTCACAGATGTTCCTCGAGAGTAAGACCAAGCCCTTTCACAAATTGTAGGTCTTTGAACATACACACCTCAAACGGAATGCTCATATGCTGATTACATTTTGATCTGAGGATGAACACCCCAAAATCTTAATTGCTGATGTGTCTATGACAGTAACAAAGGAAACAGTTTGTCATGTTATTTCCTGACAGTTTTGTCAGAAATAATCTGTAGAATTTATGGTAGGGACACATTTTACAATGTCAATTGTGTAATAAATGTAACTCTAAAACCATCATATATTTTTATTTATTCACCATAAAAAGTTCAATTATTGATTATGAGATTATTCGAATGCTGCCTTTACAGAAGACATTGACCTAAAAAGCTATGATAAGCACAAAATGACGCTGTCAGGATTCATTAGTAAATTGCCAAGTCAATTAGCCCCCTAACCAATTGAGTTGGCTTATAGTGTTTTTAACCATTGTAAAGATAGAATGCAAATACATTGTAGTGAACAGTCAGAAAACCTCATGACGACTAGCTATGCAACTATTCTTGTACATTTAATCTGTCATTGAAAATCCTTCCTATATTTGTGTTTTTGTTTAGTGTAGTAGCTGTTTGTTTAAGTCATGAGACACAGTCATGAGACAAGTTTCGATTCCGTTTCCAGTATTTATGTTCTGTCATTCCTCCTTGTTAACCATAAATGTAGAAATAACAGTTGCTGTCAAAGTAGATGCACTTCAATAAATAGTATGTGATTCAAAGGCCAAAAATACAGGATCCGTATGTCTTTATCAAAGGGATACTTCAGGATTTTGCCTACACTACTGTAGAAGTTATCATTTGCAGGTGTCTAACAACCTCGTTAGATTGTAATAATCACTGTGTGGGCCTACTCCAACTGTGTGGCCCCAATGCGACCCATACTTGGTAAATGTGTACTGCAGTTTTTTTCTACTGTTTAATTCACCATTAGGTGGGGCCCCCTAGCTATTTCCCCAATATTTTTGTGGGTTAGTACTTCAAGTGAAAATAAATTTTACTACATGGTAGCCTACTTGAGATGTACATTTGTTGCTCGCTTATTCATAAACAGGTTATAATTGGATAATAGACATGAAAACTATTGCCAGGAAATGGACATGAATCATTTCCCCAAATACTGATATACAGTGTCATGTAGCCTATGTGTTGTTGTAGTCAATCAATGTTAGGTCCGTGTTTTGATACTCACAAATATTAGAATTTACGTGCCTGGAAGAAGAAATTTGTGAATAACCCTGTCTGATCACGTGCTCATCTGTAGGCACAATAGTGGAATTTGCTGTTCATCTTCAAAATAAAAGTCCCCCATTGAAAGTGATGCAAAGAAATAAAAATAGTGGATTCATGCCATATTTGGACAGAATAATCCTAAACAAAGTTGGAATATTGTTACATAATTTAAAATGAAATACAATAATGAATTAATTTGACAATAAACAGAAAAATCTGTTGAAATTCAACTGCGTTGCCTTACGTCAGATAATGCGTAAATTCTGCCTGCACTGATCGGTTGAGAGACGCACTTTGCATAGGAGTGATGCCATCTGACATAAAACAATGATCCCATTGTGGATGTATTAGACTACATAATTGTATTGGGGGAAATACATAAATACATTTCTTTATTTTACTATTTTCTACATTGTTGTAGTAACCAAAAAAAGTGTTAAACAAATTAAAATATGTTATATATTTGAGATTCTTCAAATTAGCCACCCTTTGCCTTGATGACAGCTTTGCACACTCTTGGCATTCTCTCAACCAGCTTCATGGGGTAGTCACCTGGAATGCATTTCAATTAACAGGTGTGCCTTGTTGAAAGTTAATTTGTGGGATTTCTTTCCTTCTTAATGTTTTTGAGCCAATCAGTTGTGTTGTGACAAGGTATGGGTGGTACCAAGTCCATATTATGTTAAGAACAGCTCAAATAAGCAAAGAGAAACGACAGTCCATCATTACTTTAAGACATGAAGGTCTGTCAATCCGGAAAATGTCAAGAACTTTGAAAGTTTCTTCAAGTGCAGTTACAAAAGTCAACTGGCTCTCATGAGGACCACCACAGGAAAGGAAGACCCAGAGTTACTTCTGCTGCAGAGGTTAAGTTCATTAGAGTTAACTGCACCTCAGATTGCAGCCCAAATAAATGCTTCACAGAGTTCCAGTAACAGACACATCTCAACATCAACTGTTCAGAGGAGACTGTGTGAATCAGGCCTTCATGGTTGAATTGCTGCAAAGAAACCACTACTAAAGGACACCAATAATAAGAAGAGCCTTGCTTGGGCCAAGAAACACGAGCAATGGACATTAGACCGGTGGAAATCTGTCCTTTGGTCTGATGAGTCCAAATGTGATATTTTTGGTTCCAACCACCGTGTCTTGGTGAGACGCAGAGTAGGTGAACGGATAATCTCTGCATGTGTGGTTCGCACCATGAAGCATGGAGGAGGAGGTGTGATGGTGCTTTGCTGGTGAACTGTCAGTGATTTATTTAGAATTCAAGGCACACTTCCACACTTACACACACTTCCACAGCATTCTGCAGCGATACGCCATCCTATCTGGTTTGTGATTAGTGGGACTATCATATGTATTTCAACAGGACAATGACCCAAAACACACCTCCAGGCTGTGTAAGGGCTATTTGATCAAGAAGGAGAGTGATGGTGCTGCATCAGATGACCTGGCCTCCACATTCACCTGACCTCAACCCAATTGAGAAGGTTTGGAATGAGTTGGACCGTAGAGTGAAAGAAAAGCAGCCAACAAGTGCTCAGCATATGTGGGAACCAAATGCCAGGAGTGTGCAAAGCTGTCATCAAGCAAAGGGTGGCTACTTTGAAGAATCTCAAATATAAAATATATTTTGATTTGTTTAACACTTGTTTGGTTACTACATGATTCCATGTGTGTTATTTCATAGTTTTGATGTCTTCACTATTATTCTACAATGTAGAAAATAGTCAAAATAAAGAAAACCCTTGAATGAGTAGATGTGTCCAAACTTTTGACTGGTACTGTATATTCATTGTACAGCCTTACCTATGGATTGTGCACCCATGAAACGGGGTGTCAGCCTACTCATTGACACCCACATAACACAATTTCATTATCAGAATCATATGTGTAAAGGAATAATTGTTATTTTTTTTAAATGTATTATTTATAAATGTTTACAAAAATGTTGACGTTAATGCTGTAGTTGGAGGCCACATTTTCGGTGAAAATCACTACAATAAATGTACCTTAGCTGCCAGCCTGGCCTGATATTGCGACACTATCTAGCTGCCTACTTACTTCTCTCCTTACTGAATGACGTGTTGTTGTGTTGCCAGCTTTGCAGCACACATTTTCCCCATTGGGCAGTAGACTGTATCACGGTGACATCTAGATGGTTGCTACCAATATTTGAAGTTTTTTTTTTATCGTGTAGGCTGCTATCCTACTCGAAATATAATCCCGTGGGATGGAACAAATTCACCACGTTAGCGACATGTGATACAATTGGCCCGTGAAGCAACTACTGCCCAGCTGGGGGAGCACCTCAATACAAAGCCGTTGTACTGATCATTCCTACGGCCTTGTCGTTACGTTAGCTGACATCCAGATGGTGACCAATACTATAAGTTATTTCCCACTCGTCCATTGAAATAAACATCACATTCTTTTACAAGTTTTAATTAGTGCCAATTCCATGCTACTGTTTTGCCAGCTAATCAGCATAAACTAGGCTCATCAGGACGACTGACTGAACCGAAGCCTTTCGTCTCCACTCGACTCTAAACTGCGCGACATATGTGATCAATTTGGGCACTAGGCGTGTCCATGTTAATGATTTATATATATGTACACTAGATTACTTTAAGGGGGCGCTAAATTTAACTCTCTGTACCTCCATCTTGGCACTTCCCCACCGGTGGTAAAACAAATCTTTTGAAAGCTACATAAATACATGGATTAATGTCTACATTCGTTTTTGCCACGTTTATTATATTACAGACAACTTAATGCAAACTTTAAATTATATTATGTGAGCTAAACGTAAAAAAACGAATAAAAAAATATATTTTTAAATACTTAAAGTATATTTTTTAGAGATTAATAATGTTATTGTCCCCACTACAACAAAACAATACTTAAATACATGTAATGTTGTCTTTGAAACATGTAATTGAGGAGTGCCAATATGGCCGAGTGGTGGCTTCAAATCCTCTCATTGGCCAATATACAACATCGGCAATCCAAGATTTATAAACATCTTTAGTCGGAATAGCCTCTCCCTCTTCCAAAAGAGAACTGATTCGGCTCATACTGCGCATTCTTAACTTGGAAGGAGGAAGGAAGGACCAGTTACAATCTCGAGCATCCCCTTCCAGCCCCATGAAGCCCACCGACATGGCTAAAGAAGGAACGGAGATGACAGAGGAAACTGAGCACATGATAGAGAAGAATGGAGCAAAAGAAACAGAAACTGTAGTATCTGCAGGAGATGCTAAAGAAATGCGAGCCGTAATACTGTCCGGTTTCGGGGGTCTCAACAAACTCCGGGTAACCAAGAAGGCGATGCCTGAGCCACAGGAGGGAGAAGTGAAAATTCGCGTCAAAGCATGGTAAACGTTGCATATTAAACTGTTGATTAATTGTTACATTGATGCCTGCCTAATGATCTTAAAATATCAATGATGCGAAGTTACCACATTCATACGTGTATTGCAACATGTTGCAGATTTTGATTCAGTATGGGCGAGCCATGAATAAACCTTGAATTGAAGTAGGTTAAACTCGACCTGAGTAGTTTGTAAAAGTGACACGATAAAAGGACTCATTGCATTCATGAAGCCACATGTCCTCTGATGTTTCACTGTCTGTAGTAGATGATGAATAAGGACTGTCTGTGGAGAAGGCATGCAAATGAAAAGCAAAAACACCTGCAATGTTGGAATTAATACAAATTTGGCTTGATAAAAGTATTTGCTTGGCATGTTTTTGACTGATCATCTTAATGAGCTTTTATTGGGGGAATAGTTACTGTAAATACCACAAGCCAGTTGAAATTGATTTTCTCACTACAACTGGCTCATGCAAAGTCCTACACTTGTGGTATTTGTGCTCTATTCTCTTATGATTGCCTACTTGGCATTTAGTAAGTTCGATTTTGATGAGGGATTGGATAAATGTCTTTAGTCCAACAATATTGTTTTATTGATAATATTGAAATACACAAACTATACCTTCAACAAGTGAGAAGCAATTTTTTCGTAAGAGGGAGAGCCTGTTACAGATATGCTCTATCACAGATTGGCTATTTATTGTTCAGTACATGTTAATCATCATGGCCTTGGAACTGTAGCCCCTTTTAATAGTCTGGAATTCAAGCATGGGTTTGTAGATATCAAACAGCTTGTGTTGTGCTTATGACTGCTCAGGCATTTATTTATTAACATATTTTAAGTCTAAGTAACATTTATCAAATAGTGAAAATGTCCATCATGCAATATTGTGTCTTCTCCAATATCATAAGTTAATAATAATAACTTTGCTTGATTGTGAGGTTAATATCAATGAGACATTTATTGTTGCAGTGGCTTGAACTTCCTGGATCTTATGGTGCGTCAAGGTAATATTGACAGTCCTCCGAAAACTCCACTTGTCCCTGGATTTGAGTGTTCTGGAATAGTGGAGGCGATGGGAGAAAACACAAAGGGATTTGAGGTCAGTGAATCTAGATCACAGTATGTCACAGATATTATGTTGTGGATTAGTAGCACAACTAAACTCAGCAAAAAAAGAAATGTCTCTTTTTCAGGACCCTGTCTTTCAAATATATTTTGTAAAAATCCAAATAACTTCACAGATCTTCATTGTAAAGGGTTTAAACACTGTTTCCCATACATTCCCATAAACAATTAATGAACATGCACCAATGGAACGGCTGTTAATACAATAACAGCTTACAAAACGGTAGGCAATTAAGGGTACAGTTATGAAAACGTAGGACACTAAAGAGGCCTTTCTACTGACTCTGATAAACACCAAAAGAAAGGGTCACTGCAATAATTGCTATGTCCGTACTGTGAGATGCCTAAGACAGCGCTACAGGGAGACAGGATGGACAGCTGATCGTCCTCGTAGTGGCAGACCACGTGCAACAACACCTGCACAGGATCGGTACATCCGAACATCACACCTGCGGGACAGGTACAGGGTGGCAACAACAACTGTCCGAGTTACACCAGGAATGCACAATTCCTCCATCAGTGCTCAGACTGTCCGCAATAGGCTGAGAGAGGCTGGACTGAGGGCTTGTAGGCCTGTTGTAAGGCAGGTCATCACCAGACATCACCGGCAACAACGTCGCCTATGGCACAAACCCACCTTCGCTGGATCAGACAGGACTGGCAAAAAGTGCTCTTCACTGACGAGTTGTGGTTTTGTCTCACCAGGGGTGATGGTCGGATTCACGTTTATAGTCGAAGGAATGAGCGTTACACCGAGGCCTGTACTCTGGAGTGGGCTCGATTTGGAGGTGGAGGGTCCGTCATGGTCTGGGGCGGTGTGTCACAGCATCATTGGACTGAGCTTGTTGTTATTGCAGACAATCTCAACGCTGTGCGTTACAGGGAAGACATCCTCCTCCCTCATGTGGTACCCATCCTGACATGACCCTCCAGCATGACAATGCCACCAGCCATACTGCTCGTTCTGTGCGGGATTTCCTGCAAGACAGGAATGTCAGTGTTCTGCCATGGCCAGCAAAGAGCCCTGATCTCAATCCCATTGAGCACGTCTGGGATCTGTTGGATCGGAGGGTGAGGGCTAGGGCCATTCCCCCAAGAAATGTCTGGGAACTTGCAGGTGCCTTGGTGGAAGAGTGGGGTAACATCTCACAGCAAGAACTGGCAAATCTGGTGCAGTCTATGAGGAGGAGATGCACTGCAGTACTTAATGCAGCTGGTGGCCACACCAGATACTGACTGTTACTTTTGATTTTGACCCCCCCTTTGTTCAGGGACACATTATTCCATTTCTGTTAGTCACATGTCTGTGGAATTTGTTCAGTTTATGTCTCAGTTGTTGAATCTTGTTATGTTCATACAAATATTTACACATGTTAAGTTTGCTGAAAATAAACGCAGTTGACA
The DNA here is from genome assembly GCF_045791955.1 of Oncorhynchus clarkii lewisi. NCBI lineage: Eukaryota > Metazoa > Chordata > Actinopteri > Salmoniformes > Salmonidae > Oncorhynchus > Oncorhynchus clarkii. The sequence continues at coordinate 64,931,900 of NC_092152.1, read as the reverse complement.
ATGAGAGGACGTTTCTTTTTTTTGCTGAGTTTATATTGATCTCACTTTGCATTTTTACCCCCAAAAATATTGATTTGTGTTACAGTTTGAACTGGTTAATGTTGATATTTTGAAATTCATTGGTCGGAGTAGCATGTGAGGTTTGGTGCATTTCTAAAACAAACCTGTAACCATGTCACCTCCAAAATGTGCATTTATCATATTTTATAGCTTACCCTTTCCTCTCTCCAGATAGGAGACCGGGTTATGGCTTTTGTAAATTACAACGCCTGGGCAGAGGTGGTTTGCACACCGCTGGATTACGTCTATAACATGCCTGATGATATGACATTTCCTGAGGCAGCAGCCTTCTCCATGAACTTCGTGGCTGCCTACATGATGCTGTTTGAGGTTGCCAATCTCAGAGAGGGGATGTCAGTATTGGTCCATTCAGCAGGAGGGGGTGTGGTAAGTCAACTCCCGAAAGGAGGTGGAAAGAAAAACACAGCATCTGAAAATGATATCAGTGATGTTACTATAGATACCGCCAAGGTGTGTATCTCTGGTGGCTCTTGAGGGTAATAGCCTGTGGCTATTATCAGACAGCTCAGATGCTGTTTTACATAATGCTGTATTCATGATTGAAGATGATGGTGAGATGAGGCTGAGAAAAGGACATCTAGGAAAGATGTGACTGTGGTTGAAGATAGAGAGTGTCTGGGCTGTGCTGTTTACAGTATATATGCACACAGACTCTTCAGACTTAAAAAAAAAAAATTACAAGACATTGAGTTATCAGGCTCATGAAGCACATTTCCCTTTAGCGAAAGCACGGTTAATGATTCCCAGCTTTAATAATTAAACATAACTAGATATGTAACTATACTCTAGAGATGCTCCTACAGACTGTAATTCATGAACAACAGTTGAGCGACTGCTCAGATTTCAGACGATGCACACAATAGGGTATAACTCTGTTGTTTAATTCACGCATGTAGTACCATACTGTAGTGGAGATGGACAAGAAAACATTTACTGTCTTTACCTAGTGTGTTGAATGATTAGAACAGGATGAGAATAATTATTATAATTATTTTTCATATCAAATATGGATTATGGTTGGTAAAGCTGTGATGCATAACCTGTGGAAATGTCATTGTCTGGATTGGCCTTGTGTAATTGTGTCTTGGAGAGTCTGACTGGGATTGTGTGGTGTTTTTCAGGGTCAAGCTGTGGCTCAGCTATGCTCCACTATACCCAGCGTCACTGTGTTTGGAACGGCCTCATCTTTCAAACATGAAGCCATCAAGGACTCTGTGACCCACCTCTTCGACAGAAACATTGATTATGTACAAGAAGTTAAAAAGTAAGGTTTGTTTTTTGTTTTACAATAAAAATTATTTGGGATAAAATCTTTCTTCTAAACATAGAGTTGCAGAGGTAATTGTTCTGCACAATTTTTATGAATAAGACTAATTTGTTAGCAAATGTGTAATTTCATTGGATCTTACAGGTTTATTAAAATATGTTTAGATATAATTTCACATAATTACTAAGAATCTCTTTTGGTTTATAATGTGCTATTTGATATGTACATATGAATTAACAATGATAATGTGATAACGTAGAACACAGAGCATGTAGAGATCAGGGAGATGCAGATGTTAGTTGATGCCATATTTGGACGTGCGTGGCTGCGGTCCCCATGGCAACACACAGCTCGTCTCCGAGAGCAACGGCAGTGTGTGAGGCAGAGTGCTCAAAGGCTCTCTGAAGGCAACCTGCAACAGGCTGTCTGCTGGGGACGTGGAACAGCTGGGCCAATCAGGAAAGCGCCCTGATGCCTCATAAATACTATGCCCATTCAGATCACTCTGCATGTCGTTGTCTTGTCTGTTCCAAACATATTACTCACCATATGTCTGCTGCAGAGGGACAAGTGAGAGCCATGAGAAAACGAGTTTTGATTAGACATGGAAATAAAAGTGCTGAAAACAAATTGGCTCCCTATTTAAAAAGAAGATGGAGAACAATCTCTGGAGGAAACAAACTGGAGTTTTGTCCAACTAGCGCAAAAATAATATTGCGATATTGTCAAAACGACATGATATATTGTCAAAAATAATATCCCGATATGTAACTATATGGATTTTGTCACCCATCACTAATTATCATGTTTGATTAGCAATCAGTGCAATCCATAGGAATGCTGCCTCCTCAATAGGAGACAATCAGAAAATAACCTTCTATGCCAAGGCCAACTTCATGTCTACTGTCTAATAGGAATAGTGTCTTGGAGGTGAGTCATGCAATCAGGAGGCTGGCTGGCTCGTGTGTGTGATCTTACATGTTTACCTAGCTCGATTAATTGTTTATTTAGCTAGCTAGCTACATGTCTTAAAGCATGTTCATCCGATAATCACATTCTGAATTTATTCTGAAGTGCTTTATAAATGCATACATTCAACCAAGCGTTCCTCTTGAGTTCCTTTCTTAAGGAGCCTAATCCCTGGTTCCCCCTCAGTACTTATTGACAGAGGGAGAATACTGTCTGCCTGCATATCACAATGGTAGTAAATACAGCCATATCAGAGGGAGAGGCAGATTAATAAGCCTTTCATCTCTGTGGCCCCACATTCCTCTCAGGATCAAGAGCAAAGCAAAATTAAATTGGTCTTAAGTCGCCCCTTTTACAATATGCAAGGCCATAGGCATCATAAGACCCCTGAGCAGTTTAGCCATGCAGGCGGGCAGGCCACCAGGCAGAAAGGAAGGCATTAGGACCCCTTGATCAGAACATTGCTCTCATTCTTTCTTTCACATTGGTGCTCTTAAGTGAGTCATGCCATGAAAAATCACACCAATGGTTAACCTGTCCAATGCTTATAGGTCTTTTAATACTGTATCACTTGAAATCAAGAGTGGAATTTGATTGAACAAAAGGCTGATCGAAATGTCAATAAACTGTATTGTTTAGTATTTGCAAAAAATATATAAATGTAACAATTGAAATCTGAGCTAAACATTGAATGACTAATAGATTGATAGGCTTCTGATGAAGCCTGCAGTTGAGGCTGTCTGTAAATGAGGAACATGTTGATTCTTGTTAATTGAATTTCCTGTATTTGGTAGGATCTCTCCAGAGGGAGTGGACATCGTCCTGGACTGTCTGTCTGGGGAGAACACTGGTAAAGGCCTCGGACTGCTGAGGCCCCTGGGAACCTACATCCTCTACGGTTGGTGTCCTATCAGGATGCTACTCATAAATTCGCTACATTGTGCCACCAGTATCGCACATAACGCTCTTGAGATATGATCTGGTGTTAGCCTGTGAATGATGAAGTATCTTGAGTGACATTTTTAATTTAGGACATTTAAAACTTACTGACAGGGATTGTATATAGATTAGGCACCATTGTACTTGTGCTATACTAACAGTGGGGCAAAAAAGTATTTAGTCAGCCACCAATTGTGCAAGTTCTCCCACTTAAAAAGATGAGAGAGGCCTGTAATTTTAATCATAGGTACACTTCAACTATGACAGACAAAATCCAGAAAATCACATTGTAGGATTTTTAATGAATTTATTTGCAAATGATGGTGGAAAATAAGTATTTGGTCACCTACAAACAAGAAAGATTTCTGGCTCTCACAGACCTGTAACTTCTTCTTTAAGAGGCTCCTCTGCCCTCCACTCGTTACCTGTATTAATGGCACCTGTTTGAACTTGTTATCAGTATAAAAGACACCTGTCCACAACCTCAAACAGTCACACTCCAAACTCCACTATGGCCAAGACCAAAGAGCTGTCAAAGGACACCAGAAACAAAATCGTAGACCTGCACCAGGCTGGGAAGACTGAATCTGCAATAGGTAAGCAGCTTGGTTTGAAGAAATCAACTGTGGGAGCAATTATTAGGAAATGGAAGACATACAAGACCACTGATAATCTCCCTCGATCTGGGGCTCCACTCAAGATCTCACCCCGTGGGGTCAAAATGATCACAAGAACGGTGAGCAAAAATCCTAGAACCACACGGGGGGACCTAGTGAATGACCTGCAGAGAGCTGGGACCAAAGTAACAAAGCCTACCATCAGTAACACACTACGCCGCCAGGGACTCAAATCCTGCAGTGCCAGACGTGTCAACCTGCTTAAGCCAGTACATGTCCAGGCCCATCTGAAGTTTGCTAGAGAGCATTTGGATGATCCAGAAGAAGATTGGGAGAATGTCATATGGTCAGATGAAACCAAAATATAACTTTTTGGTAAAAACTCAACTCGTCGTGTTTGGAGGACAAAGAATTCTGAGTTGCATCCAAAGAACACCATACCTACTGTGAAGCATGGGGGTGGAAACATCATGCTTTGGGGCTGTTTTTCTCCAAAGGGACCAGGACGACTGATCTGTGTAAAGGAAATAATGAATGTATCGTGAGATTTTGAGTGAAAACCTCCTTCCATCAGCAAGGGCATTGAAGATGAAACGTGGCTGGGTCTTTCAGCATGACAATGATCCCAGCATGACGTTGCCCGGGCAACGAAGGTGTGGCTTCGTAAGAAGCATTTCAAGGTCCTGGAGTGGCCTAGCCAGTCTCCAGATCTCAACCCCATAGAAAATCTTTGGAGGGAGTTGAAAGTCCGTGTTGCCCAGCAACAGCCCCAAAACATCACTGCTCTAGAGGAGATCTGCATGGAGGAATGGGCCAAAATCCCAGCAACAGTGTGTGAAAACCTTGTGAAGACTTACAGAAAACGTTTGACCTCTGTCATTGCCAACAAAGGGTATATAACAAAGTATTGAGATAAACTTTTGTTATTGACCAAATACTTATTTTCCACCATAATTTGCAAATAAATTCATTAAAAATCCTACAATGTGATTTTCTGGATTTTTTTTCTCTTATTTTGTATGTCATAGTTGAAGTGTACCTATGATGAAACTTACAGGCCTCTCTCATCTTTTTAAGTGGGAGAACTTGCACAATTGGTGGCTGACTAAATACTTTTTTGCCCCACTGTATACAGTGCCTTCAAGAAGTATTCATACCCCCTGACTCATTCCATATCTTGTTGTTTTACAGTCTGAATTCAAAATTGATTAAATATATATTTTTTCTCACCCATCTACTCACAATACCCCACAATGACAAAGTAAAATATTTATTTTTAGAAATGTTAGCAAATTTATTCAAAATGAAATATCTAATTTACATACGTTTTCACACTCCTGAGTCAATACATGTTAGAATCACATTTGGCAGCGATTACAACTGTGAGTCTTTCTGGGTAAGTCTGTTAAGAGCTTTGCAAACTTGGATTGTACAATATGGTTGTTGATCATTACAAGGCAACCATTTTCAAGTCTTCCCATAGATTTTCAAGCAGATTTAAGTCAAAACGGTAACTTGGCCATTCAGAAATATACACTGTCATCTTGGTAAACAACTTCAGTGTAGATTTGGCCTTGTGTTTTAGATTATTGTCCTGCTGAAAGGTGAATTCATCCACCAGTGTCTGGTGTAACCAGGTTTTCCTGTAGGATTTGCCTGTGCTTAGCTCCCTTCTGTTTCTTTTGTATTCTGAAAAACTCCTCAGTCCTTAACGATTACAAGCATACCCATAACATTTCAGCTTGTCATTACGAAATACATTTTTTTTTAAATTACATTTTACTTTGACATTATGGGGTACTTTATTGTGTTCAGGCCAGTGACAAAAAAATCGGAATTGAATCTATTTTAAATTCAGGCTGTAACACAACAAAATGTGGAACAAGTAAACTGGTGTGAATACTTTCTGAAGGCACTGTTTCCTATGACATAGCTTAGACCACAAATATTTGTAAAGTTTCTTGTAAGATATAGGCTCAAGCTCTTCAGACTTTCACCTCGTCTAAGGACACTTAGAATACAGATGGTCCTTTTATTTCGAGGTAATATCCCTACATCTACTCAATAGTCAATCTGGACAGAATTTAAGCGACCGCTTGAACCTCATTGAAAACCAGGCGTGCGTTGTGATTCAGTGCGAAATGTAGGTTAATTCAAATGGATAAAAAAGGACACCTGAATATATTTTACTGCCCCTGGCTTTTATCCACATCTGAATTGTTTAATTACAAGAGTTTTCTTGGGTTTCAGATAATGTAGAATTAGTGTTTCTGTCAGTATGACAGTCGTGGAGTTGTAACACTAATGCGGCATGAATCAATTAATGGTATGACGGTGAACAGAGTTCATTAGCTGTGCCAGATCTAAAGGAGGCAACCACTCCTCCCCCACAATAACCCCTCTTCACCTCACGGCTCTGTACGGTTCACCCATCACTTCAGCCCAACAGTTAACATCGCCACCCTGTCTCTCTCTATAAGCTTGTGCCTTTGTTTTTGTGTTTTCAGGCTCATCAAACATGGTTACTGGGGAAACAAAGAGTTTCTTCAGCCTTGCAAAATCTGTGAGTTAGAAATGCTGAGTCTGTCACTGAGTTTACAGAATGGAACAGTCTGTTTAATATTTATCGAACATTCATTACTTACAATGAAACACAAATGAGTTATTGGGGTAAGTGATGTGTGTGTCTCTGGTTTGACTCCCCAGTGGTGGCAGGTTGAGAAGGTGAACCCTATTAAACTCTATGAAGAGAACAAGGTCATTGCTGGATTCTCGCTGCTCAACCTCCTGTTCAAGCAGGGCAGGTGTGGGCAGGTGAAAACGGTGGTGGAGAAACTCTTCTCCCTCTACAACCAGAAGAAGATCAAACCTGTGGTGGACTCCCTGTGGGCACTGGAGGAGGTAAGGGGACAGCTGGTGGGCAGGGACATTTCCCTGAACACATCTGGCATGATGTCTTTGACTGGCAGGTCTACAATCTGGGAATGATCCACACGGTCACTAAGGAAACACAGATGGGTAGGGAAGTTTTAGAGAAGTTGTTATGGAAACATCTTGGATGGAGTGTCATCTGTTGATTGTCACTGTTGTTAGTGGACGTTGGTTTGGCCTGCAGATGGCAGGTGGGCCGTGCTGGTTTTTGATGGCTGCAGTTATGCGACGTTTATATTCACGCCCACATGAATTCCATACATCAATCTCTCCTCTCCATCTCTGCCAGTGCATCTCTCTGTGTGTCTGTTTTCCTCTTTCTGTTTCTACACAGTCACCAACTCTGTTTGTAAAGAAACACAAATGTGACATTTGGGTGTTTCACACATTCTGCTATTTCTGTGGACTTGATAGTGGAACTGCTAGTGGTTAGCAGGCAGCTCAGCATGGAGGGTCATATAGTCATTTATTGACACAACACTCCTGCTGCTATGAGGTAGATGATTGGTGGTTTAATTATTCACAAGATCCCCTGCTTATAGAACAGTGAAAGGCTTTTCCTCTCCATTCATATTACTGGTGTTTACCTCCACTCAGTTATATTTAATTATACAGATATACAGTATACATACAGATATACAGTATACATACATATATACACATATACAGTATACATACACAGTATACATACAGATATTCACCTAAATCTGTCTCAAGGGGAAAAATGAATAGACACATTTCATTATTTCTGTCCTGCCTATCCAATGTCTAAGACACTACTCTACGTTCCAAATCAAAGTTTATTTGTCACGTGCGCCGAATACAACAGGTGTAGGTAGACCTTACAGTGAAATGCCGAATACAACAGGTGTAGGTAGACCTTACAGTGAAATGCCGAATACAACAGGTGTAGGTAGACCTTACAGTGAAATGCCGAATACAACAGGTGTAGGTAGACCTTACAGTGAAATGCCGAATACAACAGGTGTAGGTAGACCTTACAGTGAAATGCCGAATACAACAGGTGTAGGTAGACCTTACAGTGAAATGCCGAATACAACAGGTGTAGGTAGACCTTACAGTGAAATGCCGAATACAACAGGTGTAGGTAGACCTTACAGTGAAATGCCGAATACAACAGGTGCAGGTAGACCTTACAGTGAAATGCCGAATACAACAGGTGTAGGTAGACCTTACAGTGAAATGCTAACATACAGGCTCTAACCAATAGTGCAAAAAAGGTATTAGGTGAACAATAGGTAAGTAAAGAAATAAAAACAACAGTAAAAAGACAGTGAAAAATAACGGTAGCGAGGCTACATATAGACACCGGTTAGTCGGGCTGATTGAGGTAGTATGTACATGTAGATATGGTTAAAGTGACTATGCATATACGATGAACAGAGAGTAGCAGTAGCGTAAAAGAGGGTTTGGGGGGGTGGTGGGTGAAGGGACATAATTCAGATAGCCCGGTTAGTCAATGTGCGGGAGCACTGGTTGGTCTGGCCAATTGAGGTAGTATGTACATGAATGTATAGTTAAAGTGACTATGCATATATGATAAACAGAGAGTAGCAAGAGCGTAAATAAGGGGTTGGGGGGGGGGGCACACAGTGCAAATAGTCTGGGTAGCCATTTGATTACCTGTTCAGGAGTCTTATGGCTTGGGGGTAAAAACTGTTGAGAAGCCTTTTTGTCCTAGACTTGGCACGCCGGTACCGCTTGCCATGCGGTAGTAGAGAGAACAGTCTATGACTGGGGTGGCTGGGGGATCCAGGATCCAGTTGCAGAGGGAGGTGTTTAGTCCCATTTATCCATTCCAGGAAATGTGAATAGTTTCTCTGGTAAGGCTGACTGACATGTTGTTATTTGAGTAGAACCAGTCAAGGAGATACAGTGTGTCATGCGATTTGATTGAATTACATTGTGTTGGTCAGGTGGCCAGTTCAAATGACAGAGCCGACCTCTGATTCAGAGGGGTTGGGTTAAAAGCGGAAGTAAAGTTTTGGTTGTGTGCACTAGACAATAAAAATAAAAGCCATCCTTTTTTTGCTTCATTTTGTAGCTGAAATTGCTGCCTGCAAACATGTTCTTGCGTCATTCCGGTTTTAAAGTTGCAAAATAATTGGCCTTTCCAGCAGAGAGGGCAGTGCGAGGAAAGCCTGTTTGAACAGTAGGTGACTGACTGACTATATGTTTGATTCTATCCATTTTTTCTTGTTAGAAAAACCCTCCACTTATTTGAACGTTGACCCTGTGCCCACCAGATGACTCAGTGTTGTCTCTCAGAAGGATGGCATAGATACTTATTCACTCCCTCTTTGATCTTGGCTTCTACTCAATGTGCCCAACATTCTTTAAGAAAATAATTTTGCCTGTAATCAGAGAATGTTCATGAAGACCTTTAAAAAAACTATAGAAACTCAGAAAATGAAGTTTATTAGAAATGTAGTGAGTGTTCAGCAGTCCTGGTTTGGTACATGATTCTGTACACTACACTCTTAGAAAAAAAAGGGTTCCAAAATGGTTCTTCAGCTGTACCCATAGGAGAACCCATTTTGTTTCCAGGTATAACTCTTTTGGGTTCCATGTAGAACCCTCATTGGAAAGGGTTCTACCTGGAACCAAAAGGGTACTACCTGGAACAATAGTGTTCTTCAAAGGGTTATCCTATGGAGACAGCCGAAGAACCCTTATTGATTTTAGATAGCATCTTTTTTTCTACGAGTGTACCGTTAACAAGAGGACATTTAATAAATGGGCTCCCTTGTCTTCAGAAAACAGCCTTTGTTGAACAGCCACCTCTGACTTGCTTGAAGACAGCAAGCAATGAATAGAGGACAAGATTTGTTTTATACTGAACAAAAATATTTTGATTTATTTTATTTCATCTTTATTTAACCAGGTAGGCCAGTTGAGAACTAGTTTCTCATTTACAACTTCAACCTGGCCAAGAAAAAGCAAGGCAGTGCGACAAAAACAACAACACGGAGTTACACATAAACAAACGTAGTCAATAACACAAAATAAAAAACGCAACATGCAACAATTTCAACCATTTTACTGAGTTACAGTTCATAAAAGGAAATCAGTCAATTGAAATAAATACATTAGAACCTAATCTATAGATTTCACATGACTGGGCAGGGGCACAGCCATGGGTGGACCTGGGAGGGCATAGGCCCACCCACTGGGTTTTTCCCCACAAAAGGGCTTTATTACAGATATTAATACTCCTCAGATTCATCAATTGTCCGGGTGGCTGGTCTCAGACAATCCCACAGGTGAAGAAGCCGGATGTGAAGTCCTGGGCGGGCATGCAGTTGTGCGGCCAGTTGGGCGTACTGCCAAATACTCTAAAACGACGTTGGGGGTGGCTTATGGTAGAGAAATTAACATTATATTCTCTGGCAACAGCTCTGGTGGACATTGCTGCAGTCAGCATACCAATTGTGTACTCCCTCAAAGCGTGAGACATCTGTGGCATTGTGTTGTGACAAAACTGCACATTTTAGAGTGGTCTTTTATTGTCCCCAGCACAAGGTGCACCTGTGTAATGATCATGCTGTTTAATCAGCTTCTTGATATGCCACACCTGTCAGGTAGATGTATTCTCTTGGCAAGGGGGAAATGCTCAATAACAGGGATGTAAACAATTTCAGAGAAATAAGCTTTTTGTGCATATGGAACATTTCTGGGATCTTGGTTTCTTGTTTTTCTTTGGATCCTATCAGGCGTTGTGGGGGGAAAGTGACAGACTGACTCCCCACTATTCTGCATGGTTGTCATGGTTTCAGAAGTTGATCTATCCACAGCGTTCTGCAAAGTCATGCCAAGATGGGTGGCACCTTTAAATGCTCATACCAGAATAGGAAAGAAAGTGATTGAGGAATTGAAATCCCTAATTACAGATGTATCACACTGATATGCATACTGTAATAAGTTATAATTTTTTTCCCAATCAAGATTTTTAATTAGTAAATCATTTTGAGTTGGTAAATTGACTTTTCTAAAAGGCTCCCCTATCTTAGATCTGTCCATTAGAAGCATTTTGTAGAGTGTTGACTAAACTTACAATCATTTTACTCTGAGGACTGTATGTACTGTACCTGGACATGGCTCTTATTAATCTCTGCTGTTCACTTCTCCCCCAAGAGGGCTCTTCAGAACACATGTTCTCTATCTGGAAGCCTCCACCACACAGAGAGTTCTGTTTTGGATGTGAAGGTGTGTTCTGCCTTATGCCGTCACAGCGTGGAAAAGTGTTATTTAGAAAGTCAGGGAGATTGGTACCTGCTGCTCCATACTCAAATCAAATGTTATTGGTCACGTGCGCCCCGAATACAACAGGTGTAGTAGACCTTACAGTGAAATGCTTACTTATGAGCCCCTAACCAACAGTGCAGTTTCAAAAAATAAGAATAAGAGATAAAAATATCAAGTATTTAAAGAGCAGCAGTAAAAAGGGGGGTGCCGGTACAGAGTCAATGTGCGGTGGCACCAGTTAGTTGAGGTAGTGTGTACATGTAGGTAGAGTTACTTAAAGTTGAAAATAAAAGAGAGCCGCACACTCTAGGAGCTCAGATGCAAAAATGTAATACCAACGTTTCGACAGCCAAGCTGTCTTCATCAGGGTATAAACAGCTTGGCTGTCGAAACGTTGGTATTACATTTTTGCATCTGAGCTCCTAGAGTGTGCGGCTCTCTTTTATTTTCAAGTTTTCTACTCCGCTAGCCAGCACCTCGTCTTAATAGGTGTGCGTTTCTTTTTCTTCTAGAGAGTTACTTAAAGTGACTATGCATAGATGACAACAGAGAGTGGCAGTGGTGTGTGTGTGGAGGGGGGACCTAGAAGCCTCTTGGACCTAGACTTGGCGCTCCAGTACCGCTTGCCGTGTGGTAGCAGAGAGAACAGTCTATGACTAGGGTGGCTGGAGTCTTTGACCATTTTTAGGGCCTTCCTCTGACACCGCCTGTATAGAGGTCCTGGATGGCAGGAAGCTTGGCCCCAGTGATGTACGTGGCCGTACGTACTAACCTCTATAGTGCCTTGCAGCCGGAGGCCGAGCAGTTGCCATACCGGGCAGTCATAAGATGTAATAACATACTAACTACGCGGTCTGTATCTCCTGACTGATACGTCTGCAGACTAGTCACTGCCCGGAGCAAAACTACTCTGCTAATCATGAGGAGACTGCAGCTGGTACCGCAGAAGAGGGCGAGAGAGTGTAAGGGCAGAGAGAGAGAGAGAAATTAGTGGTTAATGAGAAAGCAAGGGATAGTGGAGGATAGTGTTTTGAAAGGGAGAGGTTTGAAGGAAGCTTCAGTGTTGTAACATTTTACAGCATCGCTCACACTAAAGCTCAGCCCTAATAGTCATCCTTGTTTATGATCCTACTGTTCTGCTTGGAAACAATACCAGACCCAGAGGGCGAAATAGATGAGTTGGCCATGTCTTCTCCAAGCAATGTGAATCTTATTACCTGTGTTGTGGCCATGCTTTCTGGATGCCATTTAACCCCCTGAGCTGAAGATGATTATCTGGACACTTTCTATGACAGCAACATTCATCATTCAGCACCAGTGTGGCCAGGGGCCTCGCTGTGATTGTTTGGTATGGTCCTCTACCTTCTGTTCCACAGTAGTCATGAGGAAACTCATGCACCATCTCCCCGTGACATCCTGACCAGGGGATATCCTTTTGTTCTCCACAGCCTCTTAATGTCTCTAGAGTCGGGTTTGTTTTGCAAAGCAATATATCAAACAGGTTTGCACAATGAAAAGCAAGTTTACCTATAAGGCCCTTGTCTTGGAGAGCAGCTTTGAAGCCACAGACTTCAATTACTACAAACTATTTCTGAATGCCCTGAGCATCACAGAGGCAATTCTCTCCTGTGCCATGAGTCAAGTGAAGTCCTGGAGAGGTCCATAGTGAAGTTGAGGGGGCTATTAGAGGAATGCAGCCAAATAATGCACAAAGCTCCCCCTTAGAGATGCACATCAACCAGCTGTATCCTGCTCCTCCAAACCAGTCAGTCTTTCACAGCACTCCAGGAAATGAACATCCCTCCAGAAACACAACTCTAGTATGGTTTATGCTGTGCTGCTCACTCAGGGAAGAAACCAGTTTTACCTTGGGCCACATCCATTTGTCTGTTGCCTAGGAATTGTCTGTGTCCTGACACTTGGACGCATTTCGGTTGTTTACTGTTGTTGCAGAGCTCTCCCTCTCACCCAGCCTGGCTGTTCCACTCTGCTCCCTGATACCTCAGTTCTGGCGTTGACAGGAGGCAGCCAGGCAGCTCTGGACAATCTGATTTATGGTCCTCTCAGACAGCACTTGTTAAAACTCAGCACCAGCAGTGTTTTCCCCTCACCAGCCTACCAGGGAGAAGGCCATTACTGACACTTGCATTACTCAGGATGTACTACCACCGTAGCCAGGCTACCAATAACCCAAGCCTCAGTAGAGTCACTAGTCCACCTTGTCCTGAAAATACGTTTCAATTTCTCATTAATGAGACTGTCATGGTTAAAGTCTGCTGAGTTGTCACCTAAATATTGTGTAACACAAGCTTGAACCACACTATCAGTGCTTTAAGGCTGTCGTCTGTATCCTATCCTACAGCCGAGAAGTATTCTCAACACAGCACCTTTTCTGTTGCGACTTGTTGCCCAGTTGACTCCTGCTCTGCGGTCTCGGGTCGCTGACTAAGCTACAGCATTAGTATTACGTGGTTGTATATCACGGCACAGCTCTCGGCATGGCCACACCAGCTCTAGCGTTACCTCCCCGGCTGAGCCAAACTTGGCACTGTTGCCATAGGAACCACAGCCCTGCATTGATAAACAGGTCGGAGTGTAGCCAGGGACTTCTCTGAATATGGGGGTGGCAAGAGAGTGACCAGGCTGCCACACCCTGTTATGACACCTTAGAGCCATTTTCACTGACCAGTGATGTGTAGAACTGTGAAATCTATCAGCAGCATGGGGGCTCTCTGACACACTGAAATTAGCCGTGCTAAGACAGGCATGTATTATGGGCTGTTATCATTGTTAGCTACTGATTCCACCAAATGGTCTGATCATTCCTGTTTATTTCAGTGATTCAAATGGCTGTTGCCATTCACCCCATGTTTGCTCTGGCTCCTGCACCTTTCTATTACCACTATCATTTGAATTAAGGCTCTTAAATCTTGGCCTTAGCTTCGCTTGTTGATTTAATGACCTCGCACCTGCCAAACCTGGCCTGTGTAAGACAGCATGATGAACACAGTCCTCTCCTCTCGTAGTAGGCAGTAAGCTGAATGTTTCCAAATGGTAGAAGAAACTGAAGCCCCCAGAAAAGGTTGTCTGCTGTTATCTGTTCATCTGTAATACATGGAGGAAAATGGATGCCTGACTAGTATTAGTGAATTGTTCATAAACATGTGAAATGACAGACGTTAATGTTATTCATCCATGTGCAATCCAACTGATTTGCAGAGATGAATTGAACAGCATGTACACGGCTGTAAATAACTAGATAATAACACTGTGATTCCTAAACACTATTCACTTTGATTAATCTATTTTGAAACTTTTTTCCTTATATGCATAGCATTGGAAATGTACATTTCTGTGTCGCTTGACTGAGTGGACTATTTTCTTCTGCATTGTTAAAAGTGTCAAGTCAAGATATCTCCATCACAGCACACTGAGTTTCCTTCAGGTGATCGACGGGAGCTTGTGAATTTTCTAATTATAATTGTAGTACATCATAATTTCCAGAATGATGACAGTTTCTCTTTTGCTCCATTAAGAAGTCTGAAATGCTGTCACTTTTGTTGGTTTGTAATGCACTTCTATTTTCTTGTGGCTATTAGCAGTCCTTTGGGTATTTTCAATCCACAGATGTGGTAGACATTTTTAGATGGGATCTCTTTATTTCTGCTGACAACATCCCAATTTGAAGACTATTAGACATTCATCCTTCATATTGTAAGTACATTTTCAAAAATACAAACTTAGTACAGTACTGAAGGGGTAAGCTATCTTTTCTATATGCACTTACTGAGTTTGAAGGTAGGCCTTGAAATACATCCACAGGTACACCTCCAATTGACTTAAATGATGTCAATTAGCCTATCAGAAGCTTCTAAAGCCATGACATCATTTTCTGGAATTTTTCAATCTGTTTAAAGGCACAGTCAACTTAGTGTATGTAAGCTTCTGACCCACTGGAATTGTTATAAAGCGAATTTTAAGTGAAATAATCTGTAAACAATTGTTGGAAAAATTACTTGTGTCATGCACAAAGTAGATGTCCTAACCGACTTGCCAAAACTATAGTTTGTCAACAAGACATTTGTGGAGTGGTTGAAAAACAAGTTTTAATGACTCCAGCCTAAGTGTATGTAAACTTCTGACTTCAACTGTATATATAAAAACATGTTTTTACTTTGTCATTATGGGGTATTGTGTGTAGATGGGTGTGAAAAAAAGTGCAATTTTAATCCTTTTTGAATTTAGGCTTTTACAAGAACATGTGGAGTAAGTCAAGGGATATGAATACTTTCTCAAGGCACTGTATTTAACAGGAACATATGCTTTGCCCTCTTACTAGCACACCATAGAACAGCAGTGTTGCCAAATTCAATGAAAACCTGCTTTTGTTGTTGTGGGACAATGATCTGAAAAGAACTTGGCCACACTGGCCACCATAAACACATTAAAGGTCTTGGGAACCCACATCCATCTTCTCAATGTCAGCATTTTCTTTTCAGTTTTTAGATTCACTCAAGCTCACATGGTGACAAGATTCTGTTATTTGGTGGCACAAAGGACGGTCTTTTTTGCGTGATGAAAAAATATTTTCCATTATAAAGCATTTGTAACACAGGTCTATTGATGCTATGGCTTTGGTTACCTCTCTTGCTCTCAAGCAATATTCTATGCTACAAACATCTGTTGTGGACAAATTCTTACACATGGACATTCAAAGTCAATCTTAAATTAATCATTGTTTATTGTCAGCGCGCTGGAGAGGTTCCAACTAACTCAATGCACCATAGAACACATTTCTGTCAGAAGCTCTTCCTGGGCAGTCCCAGTAGTTGTCTTATGTACGGCTTATACACAGACAAGTTATATTTGCATGATTTAGCATAATTAATTAATCATTACCATTTTGTTTCATTCATGTGACCTACCAACACCTCACGAGGCTTCTCCTCTAAGCTGAGACCTGGAAATGGAGATCTCGTTTGTTCGTTCTCAAAACAACATCTGGGCGTACTTCCAAATTGCAGCTACTGATAAGAGGCGGATTTGTTCAGTCAACCACTTGCATGAACACAGAAATTGGTTAATAGAACACAGAAATTAGTTATAAGCACAAACATTAAAATTCCCATTACACAGCTCTGCCTGAACTTGCTATAATATGCCTAACAATGTAATCGTTTTCTCCAGACCTTCAGAATTTCTGCCATTCCTGTCATTTGGGGTTTTGTCAATGTTGGATGCTACTAGAAGTTGTGACAGTAGCTGTCTGCCTAGAGATCAATATCCTGTGTGAGGCTGGTGTGGGATGCCTTGGCCTTTTCCTGTTGTAGGAGGAGGATCTGTTCATTAACTAGCTACCCACATTCATCAGAGCACGCTCTCTGCTAAACATTCAGATTGCGGCTGCCTGCTAAAGAATGTCAAGTCATTTAACAAACCTGACGATGCGTTTTCGGAAAGGGCCTTCTGATCCTCATAGGCTTGGCACTCACCGGTACAACACATTACAGTACTACTGCTGGCATGGTCTCAGAAAGGAATTACAAGATATGTCTGTTTAACATCACATGGATACCACCGGGATGTAGCCATACCTGGTTGTGTAAGCAGAAGCTTTTCTGTACATTTTCCCAGTGAGTTCTGTGAAATCCGTTCTGAAGTTATTTTTGTGGTTTGAACAGGTCACAGTTGGTGAAATGAGTTGTGTAATTGTCAGCAGTTGTGGGAGGACTGATACTGTAGCTGTCTGTGGAGCGCTCTGTGTTGTCTTGGGAGGATGTCGTGCAGCATGTGAGTTTCAGCTTTGTATGAGAGAGAGAGAGAGAGAGAGGTGTGTTTATGAGATGTTTGGTCTTTTTCCTGGGAACCCTGTGCTCTGCTGTTGTCAGTGAAATGCAGGGTATTCTCTGTAACCACAGCCCATGAAGAGCCTCATTAAAGGGAAGTGGGGTGGCGAGCCTGGGGCAAAGACTCCCGTTGCTTGTGTGTGTGGGATGAGAATTCAGGGGGCGTTGGTTCGTGTAAATGCTGAGCCTGGAAAACGATTCTCGCCTGGCTGGAGAGGGTGGAGGGTGTGTCTTTAGGATGGAATGAAGGAGAGGTTGCCTGGATACCCATGCAGCATTGCCTGTGTAACAGGGCTATATTGGTGATTACCCTTCCCACTTTATTGTTAAGCCAATGGGTTTTTGGTTTTAGTTTTGTCTTGCCTTCACATACTCAACATGGCATCTTATTGGCTGGTTTGCGTGGCTTGCTTTAAATGGGTTGATGTTTCAGTTAGAATCGCCCCAGTGAAAAAACACCAAACCAGCGGTAAGTTGTTGGTTGCAAAGCACTGTACGTCAAAAGTGATTTTTTACTTAAAAATGATTATTTGAATGTACATGTAAATTGAATGTAAATTATATACATTTGTTTGAAAATGTTATTAGAACATCACACAAGATGCAGCATTTTTGTGCATATTTGTTGTGCATTTTGTTGTAGAGAATTCCAGCTAAAGCCAGCTAGCAACTTACTGTGTCTGGTGGAGGAGGGGGTCGTATATTTTGTACAGTGCGCGAGTGCAGAGTTGGATGGTGAGCCGTACATTGCATGACGTGCAATTTTGTGCTGTTTATCAGAATACATCTCCCATGACTGGTGCTACAAGTTGGAGTTCGTGTCGATGATTGATTGTACACAACGCAATAAGAGTACTGTTACAGTGGTGCCGTGACGGTTCTACTAGATCGGATCATCCTTCGCTGGATTTCCATCTCAGAACTTCGCGGTGGTTGCCGTTCGAGAATCAGATAAGACGTTGCTGGTGCAGTTTATGGCGATATCACATTTCGCCACAGAGGACGCAACTACGTTTTTTTTCCCTTACTGATATTGATGATTTCTCTGATTGAGACTATCTTTATTGGGACTTTCTCTTCACAGACAAACAATATAACTTTTGTGTTACTTGTTTATTTGCAATTCTAACGTACATATGATATAACTAGGGTGAGTTTTACCAGTGTACTAGATATAGGTTACATTTTGACATTCATTTCTTATATTTTTTTTACATATTCTGCTATTTGCATTTTTGTTTTAGTGTGTTGATTTCCCATTATTAAGATGGAAGGTGCTGGGAGAGGTAGGGGTTTCCTGACATTTAATCTGTCACTATCTGTTGGTAGGGGTTCAGCCAAAATTCCAGTTGCTTCTACACCTATGCCTAAACTGGAGGGTTTTGGGAGTTTTGATGATAGTTTCCTCATGGAAACGCCCAAGGATGTGAATGAAAGAGGTTTGCCAAATACACGGAGTGGGGAGGTCTCCATGGATTTCATAGAAGACATTGTACAGCAGATTGGTCATTCCATTGGGGAGAACATTGCCTCCTGTTTGGAGCCAAGGGCAATTGTTGGACATGTTGGGGACAATGTTTGATATCAGGGAGCCGGTGTACTTTAGGGGGGATGGCTCTGAAAAGTGCACAGTGCATGAGTGGGAGGATATGGTCATGGTTTATATGCGTAAAAGGGGCGTATCTGTGATGGACCAAGCAGATGAGGTTATGGGTAGGCTTATGGGAAAGGCCCGCATTGTTGTTAAAGTGGGCATACTCAGCAATCCCTCTGTTGATTTATCTAAAGTCCCATCTTTGACATACTGAAACAACATTTTAGTGACACTTATTTTTCAAGCATGCCCCCCGCTGACTTTTATGCCACATTAGCTCTGACTGATGAACAACCATTAGACTATTGGCTCAGACTAAACAGGGCTATGGAGGTTGCTGAAGATTGTCTAAAGAGACAGAAAAAGTGTTGAAGACCCATCTCATGAGCTCACAGTCATGTTCGTCAGACATTGCCCTAACGCCGAACTGTCACTTATCTTTAAGTGCAAGCCAATATAGCAGTGGACCGCTGCAGATGTTCATGAGAGGTTAGATGAATACAGGAGGGAGCGGAGGTACTCTCACTTATCTAAGGTGACCTCAGCCATCGCAACAATGAAGCAGGAAGTTGGTGCTGTCATGGGAAGGGCCCATGTGACCACTCACCATGCCTGCTGTGAGGCTCCACATGGAATCACCTAATGCGTTGACTTCCCCAGCCCAGGCTACTCATGGCTCAGCTGAGCCGATGGAACATAACCTTGCAATGCTGGAGCGTGTGCTGGAGCAGAGGCAATAGCAGTCAAACTGTCAGTTCCAAAAAGGGAATAGGAGCAAATGGAGGTCTAATGGGCCATGTGAAGTGTGTGGGGATGCTGGACACGATACTTACTTTCACTGCAGGGCCAATCACCTCTGCTTTTTTTGTCATGTAGCTGGCCACGCACACTCTCAGTGCCCCAAGGCCGCAGCTCTGAGCACAGCTGGTGGAGTTCCTAAAGTAATCACTGCTCAGCTCCCGGAAAACTAGTAGGCTTGCATGTAGAAGGGCAGAGTGTTAGGCCTTTTGTCCCCATCAGTGAGAGTTGTTGATTTGGAGTCTGTATATAAAAGTGTTTGAGACGAAATGGAGACTGAGAAGAGTATCATAATGCAGAACACGCAGAGACTTTCCCCATATGATAATTTTTTCTATGCCAATGTGTTAATAGGAGGAGAAGTGTAAGTGAGAGCTATGCTTGTCAGTGGGTCCATGGCTTGTACCTTGAGCTCTAGGGTCTTACCTGAACTTTTGAATGCAGGAGTGTTGAAAAGTCCATCATTGAGACCTACAGAGATAGTCTTGGTTGGTTGTGGGGGGTTGAAGACCAGGCCTTCTGGAGTATGTGAGCTGGAGATGGAGTTGTACGGCTGTAGAGTTGCCGTGCCTACACTGGTGGTTGAGGGCCAGAGTATTGACCTCATCTTGGGCAGCAATCTTGGGTTTCTCATCTTGGGTCTTCTAAAGACCTTAATTTGCCACCTGAAGACTAATGGAGATCTCTGGAAGAGGGTTTATACTCCAGTGTGTGACAGGGTGAGGATAGCAAGCTAATCAACATGATGGCTAATGTGGAGAGATGGAGGGACAGTGAAGTACCTGACAAAGTTAGAACTGTGAGACTAGAGACTATGGAGCTGGCAGTGCTGTTCTCATTGAGCCCAGCAGTTCAAGGTCAACACCAAGGTCAATCCTGGTAGGGAGAACGGTAGCTCTGATGCGGGGGGATGGGTGGCTCCCTGTTAGAGTGATAAACCCTTCTCAGAAGACAGTGACATTGAGACGAAACGCCACTCTAGCCGATGTCTTTCCTTGCATGGCTCTAGAGGACTTTAATGGTTTGTGTGTGAATGATGATTCATCAGCAGCTTTACAGCAGCAAGTGGCTGACATACTCATTGACTGCCAAGATGACTTGACTCTAACTGATGACGATTCCAGACGACTTGACGGACCTGACAGTTCAAGCAGTCCTGGGGTCTTACGTGACTTAGGTTTGATTGATATTGACGTTGACTCCTGTCAAGTCTCTCCTGCTGGTAAGACGAAACTCATCCATCTCATAGCTGAGTACCAGTACATTTTTTTCCAGGCACAAGTTGGATTGTGGAAAAGCTACCGGATGTCTTCATCGCATTCAACTGAGTGACGAGAAACCCTTTCGGATGCCCTACCGACGCATTTCACCAAGTCATTATGAGAAGCGTAAGAAAGCGTTGAATGAGATGGAAGAACATGAAATCATAAGGAAGTCTAGTTGTAAGTACGCCTCACCCCTTGTCTTCGTCTGGAAGAAGTCTGGAGACCTGAGATTCTGTACTGATTTTCGTTTGCTCAATGCTTGCACCATCAAGACACGAACCCACTCCCTCTCCAGGCTGACGCGCTGGCTGCTTTAGGTGGAAATGCCTTTTTCTCGACAAAGGAACTTACCTCTGGCTACTACAATGTTGAAGTACATGAGGATGACCGGAGATTCACAGCTTTTACATCACCATTTAGATTGTACGAATACAACCGTATGCCACAGGGGTTATGTAATCGTCCTGCAACATTTATGAGGATGATGCTAAACATCTTTGGGGATCAGAACTTTCTTAGGCTGCTGTGTTACCTTGTCGATATCTTGGTCTATGCGCCCACTGAAGATCTGGCTATACTGCGCCTGGAAATAGTTTTTGAGCGTCTCAAGGCTCACAACCTGAAGTTGGCGCCAAAAAAGTGTCACTCAATGCAGAGGTCTGTGAAGTTTCTGGGGCATATCATTAGTGTGAATGGTGTAGATACAGACCCTGAGAATGTGATGGCCGTTACAGGAGTAACAGAAGCTGATCTGATGGAAGATGGCACTGACATTCCATCTCAGAAGAAATTGAGGTCATTCCTTGGGATGGTGGTGTATTACCAACAGTTCATTAAAGGTTGCTCGACCATCGCAAATCCTCTCTTTGGATTGGCGACTTTACACAAGGCTCCATGCTGGAAAAAGAAGTGACGCTCACTTCTCAGGAAGTTGACGGCTGCCGACTGGACAGCAGAATGCAGACAGGCCTTATTCCAGCTAAAGCAAGCCTTACTGGACCAGGTTTTGTTGACCCACCCCAACTTCGACAAACCCTTTCTACTGTCGGTGGACGCTTCCAGCAACGGCTTAAGTGCTGTGCTGTCCCAGGTACAGGAACAGGGAGCTACAGCGAGACATATAGCCTTCGCAAGCAAGTCCTTCAGTTATGCACAGTTGAGGTATCCTGCGCACAGGCTCGAGTTCGTTGGGCTATCTGTGACAAGTTCCACCACTGGTACGAGGGGAGCAGTTCACGGTATGGACAGATAATAATCCCTTGACATTAGTGATGCACCATGACATTTTTGGCCGATACCGAGATCCTATATTTTCCTTGACAAAAAAAACGATACTGACAACCGATATTTAAAAAGAATTGCAGCCTTTTAAGCATTCTAGTACAGTTAAATAGTTAACATGAACACAGCAGTCTAAGGGACTGCATCTCAGTGCAAGAGGCGTCACTACAGTCCCTGGTTCGAATCCAGTCTGTATCACATCCGGCATGATTGGGAGTCCCGTATGGCGGTGCACAATTGGCCCAGCGTCGTCCTGGTTTGGCCGAGGTAGACCGTCATTGTAAATAAGAATTTGTTCTTAACTGACTTGCCTAATTAAATAAAGGTTACACACACAAACACACACCACACTGACCAAAAAGTTATTTTGTTGGCATTTACGTATGTCCCCATTACCAGTAAAACATCATTAAAACCAATTTTTTTTCACTTACTTGCTGTGCTGTTTTGTTGTACATTTGTTCAGTCGTTTCATTCTCAACTAGGATTTCAATGGAACACCGTTTGGGTCTTTGCTATGGAACGTCGTTTGGATCTTTGCGTGTCAAAAAAGATACTGTTTTAACATGATTTGACATGTCAAATAACACTATGCTTGTTGACCAATCAAACCAAAAATTCCACTATTGTGCCTAATCCTTATTGTGGCTAGCTTCACAACACATAACCTGGTCCGGTCGAGCCTCACTTGCCAGATGAAGCTAGCTGGCTGCTTATAATGTTAGCTTTGGGCAACAGGGTTAAGTAGCTGGCTAGCTATTTATTCTCATGAACTGAAGTTCAATTTCAATAGGCGAACAACAAGTGGTAAGCTAGCTAATACTTACTCACAAGGATTCCTAAATCATTGATAAGAATAATGAAAATTACTGCAGTTTCTACTGTTCATTGTTTTCAGGCTGGTTGTATTGGTGCTAGCTAGGTACCAGGCTAAAGCTAGCTACCCCAGAAGTTGTGGCCGAACATATTCTGCTTTATTACCAAAGCGGTATTGAAAACACATCATTCGTGGCTGGTGTTTTCTTGTTTGCAGACTTTTTTTTACAGCTTTGACAGTGCTACTGTATCTTTTTTTGACACGCAAAGACCCAAATGGCGTTCCATAGTATGTATGTCGTGAAGCTAATAGCAGTGACGCTATTACTGTGTAACTCCGGTAGGGCAACATCTGAAAACTAGCTCACTTGGTAGTGTGTACCGGTGCTCAACATCACCCACGACAGAGAACGGTTGATTGCCAAGGGAAATTGTCTTATTCTTTCAAATGACTGCTTGACTTGTTGACTGCTCGATCCACACAGAAGACATTGTGGGCTAAGTTAGGAACGCTGTGTTGCACGTGTAGTGCAAAATTTTACACGGCGTCATTACGTCATGTTATATAGGTATGCACGTCAGCTTTGACATCGGTTTTGCACATCACCGTTAAACTAGACATCGGCCGATACCGATGATTCCGATATGTTCACCGATATATTGTGCATCCCTACTTGACATACATCCTGACCAAAGCAAAGTTTGATGCTTGTGAACAGAAATGGGTCGCCAAGCTGGCATCGTATGAGTTTGACATCAAGTACATCCCTAGGCCAAAAAATTTGTTTTGCAGATGCTTTGAGCAGAGAGCCCTTCGTACGACCCAGTGCACTCCATCGCCTGACAAGGGTCCCGTACGAGGCCTTACTAGCTGAAGCTAACGCTGTGCGCACAGACAGAGTGCAAGACATGTTTCGCTGGTCCAACCACACCTTTGACAAAGCCTCTGACTCCAACGACGTGGTCATTAGCTGCCAGGCTTCTGTTGACCCCCCATCTGGTGCTTTATCAAGACATGAAGCTGCAGCTGTTCTTCATTCACACAGGTGTTGGGTGGGTGAGATTGGCCCACATGCACTGCTGTTGCCACAGCTTCCGCAGCCTGTTATGCCATCAGAGCAGACCAATGTCGGTGTTCTGCCACACAACCTACTGATGAATAAGCAGCGTGATGACAATGTGATGAGCAGAGTGATCTTCTTTGTGGAAAGGGGGAGAAGATCATCTCGGAGAGAGTGTGCCCACGAGAGTGTTGAGGTTTTGTGTCTTCTCAGAAGTTGGGACAAGTTGACCATGAAGATGGGTGTACTCTATCATGTTTCAAAGAATGTGGTTACAAAGAGGAAAACGTATCTGTATGTGGTTCCAGTCTAAATGAAAACAATGGTGTTGGAGGGTGTCCATGATGAAGCTGGCTACCAGGGCCAACAGAGAACAGTCTACCTGACAAGACAGAGGTTCTTCTGGCATGGCCTGGAGAGGGAGGTAAAGGAATATGTGAAGTGCTGCAGGAGATGCGTCGTGAGCTAAACTCCCAGTCCGGAAGCAAGAGCTCCTCTTGAGAGCATAATAATAACTGAGCTTCTTGAACTAGGGTGCATAGACTTTTGGTCTGCAGAAGATTATTCAAGCAAGTCCCTGCATGTGCTCGTTGTTACTGACCACTTTACCAAATTGGCTCATGCCTTCTTGTGTCCGAACCAGTCTGCTAAGTCTAGCTCATCAGTTGTGTAACAACTATTTCTGTGTCTACGGGATTCCTCGCCGTATACACCCAGATCAGGGAGCCAACTTCTCTAATAGCCAAACTGTTGAGTGTTGCAGTTGTTCAGAAGTCTAACACCACACCTTACCATCCGATGGGGAATATTTTGTACACTGCGTGAGTGCAGAGTTGGATGGTGAGCTGTGCATTGCATGACGTGCAATTTTGTGCTGTCATAATAAATCTCCATGACTGGTGCTACAAGTTGGAGTTCATGTTGGTGATTGATTGTACACAACGCAAGAAGAGCACTGTTACACCTATCTAACCTGGAGTGTCTTGACCAATTAGGGTGTAATCGGGATCCAGACAGGGAGTACAGTAGGGGTTCACCACTTCAACTATGACAGACAAAATGAGAGAAAAAAATCCAGAACATCACATTGTAGGATTTTTTATGAATTTATTTGCAAATTATGGTGGAAAATAAGTATTGTGTGTGAAAACCTTGTGAAGACTTACAGAAAACGTTTGACCTCTGTCATTGCCAACAGAGGGTATATAACAAAGTATTGAGATAAACTTTTGTTATTGACCAAATACTTATTTTCCACCATCATTTGCAAATAAATAAATTAAAAATCCTACAATGTGATTTTCTGGATTTATTTTCTCCTTTTGTCTGTCATAGTTGAAGTGTACCTATGATGAAAATTACAGGCCTCTCTCATCTTTTTAAGTGGGAGAACTTGCACAATTGGTGGCTGACTAAATACTTTTTTGCCCCACTGTATATGCCTGCTTCACAATTTACCCCCCACCAACTCTCCAACCAGCCACAATTCTCCATCATTGTTAATTAACATCACATTAACAGTCCCTGACCTATTTCTGCTTTAGGCTTGGATTACGTAATTTCTTTTAGCTAAAGAATGTTTTGGAAACAATGGGATCCAGACAAAGAGGTACATTGTCTGTGTGTACCATGGTAATGAGAACAGTGATATAGGCCATCCACGGTCATCATCTCTGAGGGATTGAACAATTCCCATGTAGTGATTATGTAGATCCCCATGAGTTTTAATGAGCAAGATCAGATTACCCTTTTCATTACCCTTTTCCATGAAACCCCTCTACCTTCCATCACGCCAGCAGTTATTGAATGACTTTATAATATACATGATTTCCAATGCAGTAACTCTGATAACGGCTTTGAACACAGGAACAGACACTGATACAGACTGCTGGTTTACAGTCTGGATTATGTTGTTCTGGTTTCATGCTTGAGTTCCTTCCACCCTCCACAGCCCATGAAAAGACTCAATGCCCTTAAGCCTTCAGCATGCTTTGGTTCGGCCGCAAGGCGAACTGAACGAGTGTGCTTGAATACTCCTTTAAAAGACCTTAGTTTGAAAAATGAGAAAAAAATCGTCAATACTACGGTTTGTCCATCTTGAGACGCCGTAGCCATTATACACTTCTTCAAAATAGTCTGAATTATTTTGAATGTTTTTGCCAAGGAGCTCTTAGTTGACCAATTTTACATCTAACTAAGATGTTTAGTTCAGTATTTCTCAAGTGAAAAAGTGTGAATAAAAACGATTCATCTCTCATTCAATTAAGTGTTTGTTGTCATTCAAGAATCCCTACTGTTGACCAATCATCAACAAAGGGGCATAGACTTCGGCTACTGACAAGAGCACGAACAGGCGAAAAAACCCTTGCCAATGACCAAAAATTAACAAAAACATCACAAAATGTTGTCCAAATATATGCACCTACCTGGTAGAAATGCTTTTTTCATGGTGTACCTACTGAATACTGTCTGGATAGCACTCCACTTAGATATCACAAGGCTAAAAATATTTGCCTTTCAAACTGGATAAAATTGAAATTTTAGATTAGATATTTTTTTAATCCGTTTTTAGTCTTAAGGTGAAAGAAAATGAAATAGTTATTCTTCCAACTGGTAAATCCTGTTGGAATTGTTGGAGAAATAACATGGGGATTAGATCTAATTCCACAACCCACCACCCATCAGGTTGGAGTGGCTCACAGCTGCCAGTACTAAAGCAGCCAGTCTCCAGTTTGAGCCACTGGTACTTAGGTTCCTGGACATTGAAAACTACATTTTAACAAGCTATTGTACACTGGGCTATTCTGTGCGGCTGAAGTTGGTAAGCATGTATTAGATTTAAGGTGAACATTATGAATGGTAATTATTCACATGCTGATAATTGTTTACCTACAGGGAGGGATGTGACTCGGGGCTCTACGCTGACCTTTTTTACAGGGAGCACGTGTGTGCCTAAATTGAAACATTTTGGAGCACAAAGAAATTTAAGAACACAATGACAAATATTTGAGGTAACAAGCTGTTTTCTTTATAGTAATGGTGCAAGCGTATCCTCCATGGCACCAGGGCCTGCAGTACAGTCAAGGAATCATTGCAACAATTATCATCTTTATTCTAAGCTCACTGGTGCTCCTAAATTAAAATTCCAGGTCGCACAGCAAAATATTTAGGCACTTATGCAAGTAAAATGGTCGCACTGTAGAGCCATGTGACGCATGTTTTCCATTGCAGAGTGCATCATGTTGAATTACAGCACCACAGAGCCTTCTAGAGCATCTCGCCGTATTTGACTATAGGATTGATTCTTGGTCCACTCCTTTTCCTAATTGCGTTCTCAAGTGGCTTTCTGGTAATGCAAACACTACTGCCATTAGAAATGACCAGGGATGAATTAAAGGAAACTAGAGATCTATCCAACCCCGAGGGGAATGAAACAAAACATCTGCTCAATGGATTTCAGAATCATTGTAGAAATGTTACCAATGATACATTTCCATTTACTAAAGATATTACAGTAATGTAATGGGCGCCTACTCATGACTCTAAATTTCTTCCTTTCAAAACACTCAAAGGCAATTGCTCCATTATACGGCTATGACTTTGAAAATGCACCGTGCCTTGAAAGATGCAAAATATATATTTTGAACTGTTCTCTCAGCGTTTTATTGTGCTCGTCTGGAAATGGACTGCTGTAAATGAATTCATTCTGCAGTAATCACACTGAGCACACAGGCAATATCTCCGAGATGCATCAGGGCAGACTGGTCTGAGATATCCCTTCTCTGCTCTACGCAGCAACAGGTGATAGGGAGCATGGGGAGTTTACAGTCAGGGCACGGTGTGGTGTACTTTGAGCACTGAAACATTGGGATTGGTGAAAAGTCACCACATAGAACAAAGAGTATGGAGGCAGAGATGCAACTTTAAAATGGAGTCTGACAGTAAGGTAAAAAATACATGGAAAGACAGCCCTAAAGTGGTCTCCAGTGGCATTGACTTAGAGGAGGTAATCATTATAGGCTATCTCATCATGGTGTGATGAAAAGTATTTGCATTGCAGAGTTGACCCCTAGAAGTAAGAGGAATATACTTGCAGCACTTTTTTTAGGTGGGTGGGGAGCAGTTCCACTCATCTGTAAATGTCATAAGCTCTGACGGAGGGTTTGGGTATTGACTGAGTCTGGCTAGATGAAGGACAGGGACGCTAATCTTCTCCGGCCATGTATATCAATTCAGAAAAGCCACCAGACCACGTCACGCAATATGCAACATATAGTATTCTAGAAATGACACATATTTTTCAGTCCTGTGAAATGGTGTGATGATTGTCGTGCTTTGGGCACATCCTGGCTGTCTTAAATGTGTGCTGGCTCTGATGACTGACTGAATGATTATACAGTGACCTGCACTGATTTATTTGAGAGAGAATCAATGTGTGCTTCAGAGTCACTGTCTCTGGGAAGTGTAATGCTTGACCTCTCACTTCCACCCAGCTGAATGAACAGGCAGTAACCTTTTAAAACATGACCTTCAGCTTAGCACATGTAGCAACTGTTCCACTCAGATAATAACACTCTGATCATTCTAAATGAGAGCGTGTACTAACACTGATCATATATGATTGGTAGAGTTTGGAATCTGAACACCAATTAGTTGTGGTTGTTGAGTGCAATTTGTTGGGCTGTGTATGAAGATTGTACTATGGCTAACCCTGTAAAACAACACATTTCACTGCACCAATATGTTTTTTTTAACACTGTTAAACGTTGTTAGGCAGGCTATTTGCCCACTGTAATAGCATTCAGTTCTGCAGACAATGTGGACTAGGATTTAAGAATGGGATTTTTAGCTGGCTCCTATTGTAAGAGTTTGGATGGAAGTTGCTGTGAAGAGAAGTGCAAACCCTTATCACCCCGACCGCAAGTCAACTCCTCTGTGCACATACATCACACTCTGTCTCTATGTTTTTCCTGGGCTTGCTGTGTCACCACTGCCATCTAATGTGCAGTGCCTAAAACTGCATGCACTCTATTCAGAAAGTCACATACAACTCCCAAACAAAATCACAAGCTGTATTTTGGGGGATCGAATGTCTAAACTATATGGTATATATTGTTATTACTGACATTGATTTTATGTGACAGTCAGTGTTTGGTCTTATTGTGTTTGTACCCCAGGTAAAAGAAGCCATGCAGAGGATCCACGACAGAGGCAACATAGGAAAGCTAATCCTGGATGTGGAGAAATCTCCCACTCCTTTGGTAAGTACACAACCCTGACCTTTTTTTCTACAAGAACAAGTTATTTATAAGTGGTCTAAAACTGCACATGCATTCAACAAGTTTGAAAAACCTTGAGGAAAAAGGAAATGATTAAATAGTATCATGACTCACCAGTGAGTAATTTATCCCTAGAGAACTCTTGGCCAAATCAACACAGGTTGAGGTTCCTAGATAGCACTAAGTCTGATAACAATGAATATATCTTCCAATGGCACTGGTTTCTATGGTGACCCATGAATATCAGCGTCCCCATTTGGAGCAGCAAACATAAGAAACAAAAGCCTGAGCAGTGTTGACAAAATGTTGATTCACTGTCGATATGTTTAAAGTAACTGTCCAGTAAAACCTAATCTCAAACTCTTTGAATGTTTTTTTTTATGCTTGTAATTTACTTGGCCCTTATGTGATTGGTCCAGCAGCTTTTGTCTTTTTTATGTTTTTATTCTCCAGTGGGGAGAAGGATCATTCTTGAGATAATGGGAGGCACGTGCTCAGGAATGCACACTCACTGCACACAAGCAAGATAACTAGCAATCCAAGCAATCCACAACTGGTGTTAGCAAAAAGAACAATGCCCATGCAACAACTATCTCGCCTGTCACTTCTATTTCAAATCATGTGGTTTGTTTAGGGTGACCACATTTAAAATACCTAAATGCGAGACAACAGGATGATTTTCGGGACATTCGCGGGACAGTTGCCTTCGTGAATAAAAACATTTAGCAGCACGTCCCCGTCCCAGATGTAGCCTATTGAATATCATTATAGAATATGCATAAAATGCATCCTCCAATTGCAACATCTACCTATGGCCCACACATATTGTCTCAAGAAACATTTATATTTTTAATACCCTCAAACACCAAGTTAGGCATACCTCATTTCAAAATAGGCCATGGCTTCATAACTGTCAATCATTAATATTCTTCACATTTTACAAGTGAAATGTCCAAACTGCGTCTGCATGCCGATCATTTGATCTCAATCAGTTTCATGGGAATATGCATTTAGATCTTCTTGAATTCCTATTTTGTGGGCAAATTAGAGCAGATGGTGTTAAACTTTATAGCCTTCCTGCATTTTTTTTTTTTCAATCATAGCACATTCTGGTGCTGTTAAGCTTTGGCCCCCTGATAATTTTTGGCCACTATTCAGCTTGCCATCACTTAATTTCTCATGAGATTTGAGGGTGTTTTTGGTGTAACAGTAACATTATACTATGCTATTATATTTGGTTGTTATGTAGAATACTAACCCACTGGCACACACTGGTTAAATCAATGTTGTTTCCAAGTCATTTCAATGAAATGAATTGACGTCTGTGCCCAGTGACAATTAATCATTATATGATCTTCCAAGACATTGATTCAGATTTGATCTAACATTACTAAATGAGCACAATTGTGAGAAGTAGCAGTGGCAGCACTACACCAAACAAGTAATTGAAGCGCACCTATTCTACTCTTTTGCCTTGAGCAAAATTTGGTGATGCAAAAACAGAAAACTACATGTGTGGTTGTTTTATGAAAATCTGGGAATATTTGTCCAATAAAATATTTTTGGTTGGTAAAATAGTTAGGAAGGGAGACTTCTAAAATGGGATTTAGTGAAGCAGTAGCAAATAATGTTTATTGCGCAACTAATGAGCATGAAGACCCTCACACATTTGGAAATTACTTTATCTTTCAGTCTAATACGGGTATTTACTTTCGTAGCTCTTTTTCAGAAGCATGCTTTTTGTAAATAGTTAGGCCTGCGTGTCCTCTCCAAGTTTAGCTAGAATTTAGCCCGAAAGGATTTGAGAAATTCGATTGGTTGACCATAGGCCTATGACATAAATCTACATCTTGTCTTGCACAGAATATCAGATCTCAACAACTATTGGAGTATTTAGCATCACCAGTAGGCTACCCCATTCTTATGATTTATATATATTTTTCATACACGAAAAGTGAGAGACAGGTTGGAACGAATCAACAAAAAAATCTAAATTAGTGTTGTTTCAATTAGTTAATCAAATGTAGAACATAATTGTTTGGTTGTGGGACGTGGGAAAAAGGGCCAAACTGCAGGATTGACCCGGGACATGTGGTCACCCTAGGTTAGAGTAGGGCTGCTGGATGTTTAGAAGCAGTTAGCATGCTAATGATAGCTATCGATGCAAAATTAGCCAGCTGGCTAACCAACAAGAAATCAAGTCAAAGCAGATCCTCCACACAACAACCATCTCACAATTTCCTTCTATTTTAAATCATGTGGTTTGCAGCTAAAAGTTTTAGGTCAAGAGGAAACCTAGTTAGCTGTTGTTGAGTGCTAAAGATAGCAGCAGCCAGTAGCTAACTAGCTAACGTTATTTAGGTTCCTTTACAACAAAAATATCAGGAATATAATGACAAAGCAAAGGACAGAAACGACTAATACTTGTGAAATAATCACTGTGCATTTATTCATTTATTGCTGTTATAGTAAAGTGCCCTAGTAGTTTTATTGTGCATTTCGAAATCCTGAATCTGTCCATACTATTTGAACCAGGTTCAGGCAATCTGCCCCAGTACCCCCACGTGGGAACTAATTTGAATATCCAAGTGTCTCATTGGCTGAGTCTCATTGGCTGAGCTGTCAAATCATTTTTTTTTTACGAGTATTGGCCCAAACCACTCTGTTGTTTCTAAACTGGCCAAGCAGGGACACATCCTCAATTCTATATATATATATTTTTATTAATAATCTATTTAATTCAGATTGTCATTCATTGTTGGTAATATTTCATAAAAAATCTGGAACACTGGACAGATACATGAATATTTGAATTATTTGTTCCTCATCTTTGAATGTTTTCTTATAGATACAGTTGATACAGTACACTCCATTCTGTATTTGTAGAAATTACAATGTGTTCTGTATTCTGTGTAGATGGCCAGTGACAGCACAGAGACCAGTGAGGCTGGTGAGGAGGAGGAGGAACATGAAGGGGACAATGACAACAAGGAGCGCATGCCTTTCATCCAGTAGGCCAAGGTACGGCACCACAACTGGCCTGGACACCTCAAAGGAAAGAGGTGGAGCGGGGGATTAGTTCCATAACAGATGACTCCACAACTCGAACTACGCACAGTGAACTCAAACTGTTGTACTGTATGTGAGTGTATGTTTGTGTGCGTGTGTGTGGGTCTGTTGTCTTTGTGTCTTTTGTTATGTAAGATGTTTGAAAGACATGAAAACTCATAAGACACTGGTTGTCAAAGTTGCCAATCAGCTAAAGTGCCATTCACTGTCCAGTATTATGATGAGCATTGTGTTGTTGACCAAATGATGTTCAGAGATGCTAAGACCTATCTGCAGCCTCAGTGTTGTGCATTGTGTTCTATGGCAACCTCAACAAGGGAGCAAAGTAGGAACGGAGTGAATAAGTGGTTGATTATGTTGCTTTTAGGGAAAATACAAGAGTGCGTGATTGAGTGTGAAAGAGAACAGTAAGTGAGTGAGAGTGAACCAGGAACATAAGTGATATTGACCATGGTTGTACTCCTGTCTTGATGGTTGAAACAAGAGGGAAACTAGGAGGGTGAGTATTAGCGTAAACGTCTCCTCTAAGCTATATTCCCGTTTCTCTTTTACCACTATTATGGTGACTCAGAAGTGAGATTCATTTCAGCTGCTTCATGAACACTAGTCACTCTGATCACCCTATTACCACTGAATACACAGCAAACCCAGAGCAGATTGGCCCTGGGCTATTTACCTCCACCTGCTGCAGTGAGTCTATCAAAACCACTCTCTGAGATTGTTTTTCACCCTCCTCCCTCAGGTTATTTTCAGCAGTGTGTGAGCTAGGAGAGAGTATTAGGAAATGCCACTGTAAATGCCTGCTACCATGTTTACCGACACATTAGGGATCCGACCTTCTGCGGTATTGTTATGGGATCACCAGTGCCTTTGAGCTAGAAGTCTGCAGCAGTCTTGTAGAAGATTTCAGTATTTGAATTGTACCCATTCCACAGACACTCAATTTCATGGTGGTTCTGCCAAATGCCAGGCAGCATTCTGAGTGTGTTTCCTACATTTCTATAACTAATGAAAATAAGAAATATAACGTCAGCTTTTGGTCTCATCCGTAGTCTTCATTTCAGACAAACAATGCAGATAGAAATGGCATGGGGGTCAGGTGATGATGATGATTAACCACACCTGTTTCTGTTTAGTCTGTGTTCTTTATGCATGTGTGTAATAAGTTGTGTTACGTTTACCTGCTGGTGCCTGTGTATAGTGTGCAATGCCTTCCAAATAGAGTGCCACAGAGAGGGAGGACTAAAGACACATTCACTTACAGATGAGCTTTTGGGCCATCAAGAATGGAAGTACTATTGCTGTGGATACCACAGGAGAGGAGTTATTCATATCAGATGTTAACATCTCATGTGAGATCTGGTATGACAACTGCATTGTGCTACTAGTATTATCCATATGGAAAGTGTGAAATTAATCGTCCAACGTACAAAGCTATTTATTCATAAAAATATGAAACTACCATTGATGTATGGAGATGAAAGCTACTGAATCGCCTTGTTATAAACAGTAAACCTAGCTAAGGCAGATGTGTTTCATATAATTGCAAGCTTACATATTACCTTCAGGAGTATTCCCACACCAAAAAGAAAATGTACAGACACCGTATAACAGCATACAATTTCTTGTAACTTTGTAAGTGAATAGAAAATATGATACATTTTTGTATGTACCCTTCTGTCTGTATGAGAAGAAAGGGCCCAGTTATTACATGGCTGTAGTAATGATTGGAATGTAGCCAGCTGTGCTTCTCCAAACGAACCACCCACTGGTGAAGAAATACAGTTCCACACATTTCATTGATCTTTCATTTGCCACTGACAACATTCGTATGATCTTTAATTAACTAAGTCACATTAAATGTCACAACATTTTATTCAAATATTTTATTAGCTACGTCACAACATTGCACCTATTTCCTTTCATGATAGACTTGGCAATGGTGCTGGAAATCAAGTATATTAATGAAGGACAACAGTACATCTAAATGTGAATGTCTTTTTGGGTTTTCCTGTTAGTCTAGGTCTAGAGTGTAGAGTAACTTGCAGTGTGTCTGTCTGTGTGTTTCCATGGGAGGTCATTATGATGGATAGTCAACTTGCCTTAAAATAAAAAAAATAATAAAAGATAAACAAACTATGTAGGCGTGTTTAGTACTGTAGCTGGAGCCTGATTACAGACTTATATGAAGATATTGTTTAACTGTATTTGTTGGTATTAGTGGTTTTGTTATGTTATACTGTACGTAGTCCAGTTCTGTTTACATAAATAAATGTATCTGCAGAGCATTCTGGGAAAGCTGTGTGTTTTTCTTGGCCTGTGTCATTTTCAGGTATTCTCCACAAGCCACCCTGTGAAAGACTCCCTATAATATCACACTTTCATAGGCTGAGAATGTACAGTATGAAAAATGATTTAAGCTTTAAATCCATGGTAACTTTCTCACTGTAAATGACTTTCCTGTTAACAACGGTAAATAGACTTTGACCATGGTTACTTTAAGTAGCGCTGCATATTTCTTAGGTTCTTGTCTTATTAGGTCATATGGATTCAACATAAATTACTGATTTGCATCTCTCCCAATCACATTGAATCTTGATATTTTCTTATCATCCCTTTTCCACTTATAGCAGTGGGGTATCTAACACCTTTATTATGCAAAATAAATGAGGTTGGTCCTTTGCTATTTACTGGCAGGCCGGTGGCCTTTCACAATGTCACCACCACAACTTCCTCCAATACTGTAATCTATTTGAAATATGGATTGCATTCTTTTATCATTGTGTAGCTAAACCACTTTAACTATGCGGTCATATTGCACCTCTCAACAGCCCTAGACTATTATCTGGATGAGACCAGGGTTCCAGAGTGTTGTTACGACATTGTGATTACTTTTCAATGTTGCTCTTCAGGTTTTGGGAATTAATTCATGCAAATGGTTTCACACAGACATTATATTTACTGTACCATTACATCTAATCACATTTGAAAGGTATCTCTTCATTCATTTTTAAGTGAGGCCACGTGTTTCTGAGACGCCTTTTGGGCATCCTGGCTCTCTCAATCAGACAGCAGAGTTTTTCTTAACACTGCACCCCTCTTCCATCTGATCTGTCTACTCGACAACATCACAGACAAAAGAAAACCTCTGCTGCACCAGAGCAGGTAGCTGGACTTTCTCAGCTCTATTAAGCTCCCTGTTTTCCATGGTTACACAACTAAATCTTTGTATTTTTCCCGCACATTTGAATGAGATATAATTAGAGTTGACAAGCAAAATGTTATCATCCTCATAATGTTTTGACGCATTGGAAGACCTATCTATGTATTTGGTCATACAAATTATTTTGGTGACATGGTATATAAAGTAACACATCTCCTCTTAGCCATCTAGGGAGTAACAACATTTCTTTTTTTAGGATTAATTTACCGTGGGTCAAATGTATCCATGCACAGGAGAGTTGTGGGAGGTCAGATACAGAAGCTGTCAGATATTCTCATACAGAACGTTCTGTGCGGTATTGCAGTCAATGAATTTACGGCTTGATTGTGAAATTGGAAAACGCTAAATGAAATGCACCGTGTCCCAATTAAATATTTATGAATGGGCAGAAACAGGGGCATCAATTTTGTCACCCCTACCCATGGTATTTGAGTTCCCCCTGACGTTTGAAAAAACCCAAAGTTACATAGTGTCAGCCAATGAGAGGTGAATCACTGCAGGAGCAAACTGGGCCTGTATATAGTGAACTGCCCACAGTGCTTTGGGCTCCTGTGTCAGTGTTAAAAGGTGTGCCCCATACTTTTGTCTAAATTTAGTACAGAGATGGCACGTCTGGTTCTCCCCATCTTTTTGGTTCTCTCTCTCACCTTGCTCCACCAGGGATATAGCCGTCCATCTCGTACCAGGAAAGCAGTGCCAGCATCACAGAGAGGTAACACTCGTCACACACACTAAACTAAACTTCAGTGGCTCTACTATGTTTTTCTGTACATTTTCTCTCTGACATGCCTGCCTGCTTGTCTGTGTTACTATGGCGATACAGCGGCAGATGAGGATGATGTAAAGTCGCAGTTGGAGAAGCTGTGACAGGAGGTGAACTCCCTGAAGGAGATCTCAGCTCTGCAGACAGTTTATGCTGAGCTGGCTGCTCTGTGCGCTCATACTAAGTGCTGCTTTATTGCCAGGAAGGTTTCAAAGAGGGAATGCTTCTCATGGGGAAACAGTGCAGATTTAGCAGTTACTCTGTTTCTTATGGGTTAGGCAATTGTATACTGTATGTAACTTTGGTACATGCACTCTTAGAGAAAAAAAGGTGCTATCTGGACCATAAAAGGGTTATTTGGCTGTCCCCATAGGAAATCCCTTTTAGGTTCCAAGTAGAACCCTTTTGGTTCCAGGTAGAACCCAAAAAATAGGGTTCTCCTATGGAGAGAGTTGAAGAACCCTTTTGGCAACTCTTTTTCTAATAGTGTGGAATCGATGCAGAGAAATTCTGATTTTATATTTCTTATGGTAATTCACACTAACCCCAGACATCAGGTTAGCATACACTTTCATTTGTAATTTACTAATATGCTCAGTCACCAGTAGAGGGCAGGAGTACTCTTACCTTCATCCTCATGCCTCGCAGCAGCAATAATGTTGACAGAGCACTGAGTCATGTGCTGGGGAAGATAATGCTGTTGAATTTCTTCGTAAAGGCCTTGGAGCGCATTGCGAAATGCATGATGATGGATATAAAAGTATTATGATGAGACAGGTTCTTTATACAGGGAGGGTGGAAGAACATAGTGTTACTGTCTCATATAGTATGCCCTGTCTGAGTTCCCTCCCACTGAAAGGGCTTATGTCTTATTTTGGGAACTTGGTTTAGGAAACATAGATACAGATGAAAACATTTGCTTTGTCCTACTAGTCCTCATTATGTCTGATTGAAATTCTATAGATTATAAAATATCAGTGAGACATTATACAC
Organism: Oncorhynchus clarkii lewisi; assembly: GCF_045791955.1. NCBI lineage: Eukaryota > Metazoa > Chordata > Actinopteri > Salmoniformes > Salmonidae > Oncorhynchus > Oncorhynchus clarkii. Next base: position 64,894,842 of record NC_092152.1, on the reverse strand, counting down.
CAATATATCATGGAGATATACAGTGGGGAGAACAAGTATTTGATACACTGCCGATTTTGCAGGTTTTCCTACTTACAAAGCATGTAGAGGTCTGTAATTTTTATCATAGGTACACGTCAACTGTGAGAGACAGAATCTAAAACAAAAATCCATAAAATCACATTGTATGATTTTTAAGTAATTAATGTGCATTTTATTGCATGACATAAGTCTTTGATACATCAGAAAAGCATAACTTAATATTTGGTACTGAATCATTTGTTTGCAATTACAGAGATCATATGTTTCCTGTAGTTCTTGACCAGGTTTGCACACACTGCAGCAGGGATTTTTGCCCACTTCTCCATACAGATCTTCTCCAGATCCTTCAGGTTTCAGGGCTGTCGCTGGGCAATACGGACTTTCAGCTCCCTCCAAAGATTTTCTATTGGGTTCAGGTCTGGAGACTGGCTAGGCCACTCCAGGAGCTTGAGATGCTTCTTGCGGAGCCACTGCTTAGTTGCCCTGGCTGTGTGTTTCGGGTCGATGTCATGCTGGAAGACCCAGCCACGACCCATCTTCAATGCTCTTACTGAGGGAAGGAGGTTGTTGGCCAAGATCTTGCGATACATGGCCCCATCCATCTTCCCCTCAATACGGTGCAGTCATCCTGTCCATTTGCAGAAAAGCATCCCCAAAGAATGATGTTTCCACCTCCATGCTTCACGGTTGGGATGGTGTTCTTGGGGTTGTACTCATCCTTCTTCTTCCTCCAAACACAGCGAGTGGAGTTTAGACCAAAAAGCTCTATTTTTGTCTCATCAGACCACATGACCTTCTCCCATTCCTCCTCTGGATCATCCAGATGGTCGTTGGCAAACTTCAGACGGGCCTGGACATGCGCTGGCTTGAGCAGGGGGACCTTGCGTGCGCTGCAGGATTTTAATCCATGACAGCGTAGTGTGTTACTAATGGTTTTCTTTGAGACTGTGGTCCCAGCTCTCTTCAGGTCATTGACCAGGTCCTACCGTGTAGTTCTGGGCTGATCCCTCACCTTCCTCATGATCATTGATGCCCCACGAGGTGAGATCTTGCATGAAGCCCCAGACCGAGGGTGATTGACCGTCATCTTGAACTTCTTACATTTTCTAATAATTGCGCCAAGCAGCTTGGTGAGCAGCCTTCTCACCAAGCTGCTTGCCTATTGTCCTGTAGTCCATCCCAGCCTTGTGCAGGTCTACAATTGTATCCCTGATGTCCTTACACAGCTCTCTGGTCTTGGCCATTGTGGAGAGGTTGGAGTCTGTTTGATTGAGTGTGTGGACAGGTGTCTTTTATACAGGTAACGAGTTCAAACAGGTGCAGTTAATACAGGTAATGAGTGGAGAACAGGAGGGCTTCTTAAAAGAAAAACTAACAGGTCTGTGAGAGCCGGAATTCTTACTGGTCGGTAGGAGATCAAATACTTATGTCATGCAATAAAATAAAAATTAATTACTTAAAAATACAATGTGATTTTCTGGATTTTTGTTTTAGATTCCGACTCTCACATTTGAAGTGTACCTATGATAAAAATTACAGACCTCTACATGCTTTGTAAGTAGGAAAACCTGCAAAATCGGCAGTGTATCAAATACTTGTTCTCCCCACTGTATATTTCAAATTCTTCAGTAATATTTGAACATGGTAGGTAGGGTTATTGACGGAGGAAGTTTGAAGGAGATACATGTACTAAACTGCTTCCCTCTGCTTCCAATTTGTCTCCGTGGTATCAACGCTCACAGGAAGTGTTACCTGACCAGAGGAACCCAAGCGCTACCATGAGGCCAACGAACACTCCATCGCATGGGGTGGAACACTTGCCACTCCACGTGACCTCAATGAAAACAATGTCCTGAGGGATTATGCCAAGAGGAGTGCGCCAGGTACCATGGAGTTCTGGATTGGTGTGACAGACATTGTGAAGGAGGGCCAGTATGTAGACATCAACAGCATGCCCATCAGCTACTTCAACTGGGACAAGTCCAAGAAGCAGCTCACAGGGACAAAGAGGGAGAGCTGTGTCGTGCTCTCACTGGCTGCACAGGGAAAGTGGCATGATGAGGTCTGCCTTGGCAAGAAAAAGTACATTTGTGAATACCCCATTCCCTAACTTGTGTACCACCATGGAGACCAGATGGTTGTTGACAACCTGATGATCATTTATGCTCGTCATTAAAAAAATACATATGCTATGGTACCACACTGGTTTGTGAGTCTCTCTTTCACCTTCACTGAGTCGTCTGTATTATACAGCTAATTTATGAGTTGGTGAATTTGTAGGGAAGTTGAAATTCTAGGTAAACAATTCCCTTCTGTACTGCCACTTGCAAAAAGTATTGTTAATGTGTTCATTGTTTAATAGTTATTTTAAAATAATGAGTAGATAGGGCACACTGTTATGCATACCAAAATATGCCACTCAATGATTGGTACAGGACTAGACCTTACAGTAGATTCTATTCCAATCTGTGATATTGTCCATAACTGACAGACAGACAAAGTTACATCCATACATAGGCCTACATACATACAGGTAACTGCCAAAATAAAGGAAACACCAAACAAAGTGTCTTAACAGGGTGTTAGGCAACCACGAGCCAGGACAGCTTCAATTCACCTTGGCATAGATTCCACAAGTATCTGGAAGTCTATTGGAGGGATGCAACACCATTCTTCCACGGGAAATTCCATAATTTGGTGTTTTGTTGATGGTGGTGGAAAATTCTGTCTCAGGCGCCACTCCAGAATCTCCTACAAGTGTTCAATTGGGTTGCGATCTGGTGACTGAGATGACCCTGGCTTACATCGTTTTCATACTCATCAAACCATTCAGTGACCACTTGTGCTCTGTGGCAGGAGCATTGTCATCCTATGGGGGATAGCCATGGCAGCCAAAATAATGGCCTGCCCAGCATTTTTATGCATTACCCTAAGCATGACGGGGAGTCAGGAACCACATCTGTGTGGAAGCACCTGCTTTCAATATACTTTATATCAGTAATTTACTCAAGTGTTTACTTTAATTTTGGCAGTTACCTGTACGTACATTCCCTACAGACTTGCTCTAAGTACGTAGGTTATCAGTAACATCAGAGATGTTTAAGGATGTGACGATGATACCTTCTCTGGAATCTCGGGAAACTGAAGGCTGTCCATTTCCTCCCCATTGATAGCTGTGTGTTGTGCTTAGGTGGTGTAACAGAAACTATCCTATATCAGTTTCATACAAGTTTTTATTAGTTTCAGTTTAGTTGTACAGACCCTCGGGTTGAAAAAACACATTATGTTTTTGTTCACCGTCGTAAAGTTTTCCTGTTGACATCGAGCGCGGGTAGATGGCTGTATAAATTGTCACACAAATGGAAATGGTGCCCAGCGAAGAGAACCAGCTCGTACCAAAAGAGGTGAGATTATCATAGCCAGTTACAGAACGGGGTTCTGGCAACAACGGGCCCTTAGTAATAATTCTTATGACAGTCAATGATACAAGCAATTTTTTAGAAGTTAGCACAGAAAAGTAGTTGGTGGCATTATCTACTGACGCTTAAAACCGCAATGATCGAGTTGGCTAACTAACGTTAGCTTTCATCTAGCTAGTTAGCAAAGGTTGCTAGCATGCTAACCTTAGCGAGATACTGTAGCTTTAAACCCGATTGTTTCGCTCAAAAAGGCGTAGTAACGTTTAATTAGGAAACTGGTGGACAACAGTGCTAGCTACATGGGGAAAAATAAAATTGTAGAGTATTATTTGCTAGTTTTTGGTTGTGGCTAGCTTTATCATAATGTCGTTAGACATTGCTTTGAGGTGCTGGTAACGTTATCTTGTAGCTGGCTAGCTTGTCAAAGCAAAGGCAAACTAGCCAGCTGGACGAGGTTGTTGATGACTAGCTACCTTGCTAGTTTCAGATCGGGTAAACAATGGAGTCCTTATTGCTGTCAACGTTAGCTAGCCAGTTAGCGAGAGCTAGCCAGCTGGTTATATATTTTTCTAAACATCAGTCTCAAACGACAACATTTTGGTTTCATAGCTAACGTTAATTAACTATGATATATATTATACAAACATTTTGTTATTAGTTAGCTGTGATAATATTATATGTTCAGTGTAATTTAACTAGCTAACATTAACTAGTAATACTACAATACCCTCCTTTGCTTCATACAATTAGGTCTAACTGTTAATAGTTAACAATCTAAACGTTTTTGTGTCAGTATCTCCTTATTTACATTTCATAGGGTTGTTTTTGTATCCACAATTTCCACACGAAGATTTATTGTAGCTAATCCGGCCACTGTTTTGGCTGAGCTATCGTGCCAGGGGCTGTAGAAAAGTTCCAGGCCTGTAGTCAGTGAACTGCCTCCTTTCATTGCAATTAGAAATAATTACATTGCCATTTGACATTGTGTTAATGGATTTCCCACCTTTTGAAAATGATACTATAATCATCACACAATCCAAATCTTATATTACTATCGAAATGTGAATCCATCTAGCTGAGAAATAACATAATTGCAGATCAAGGATAAAGACAAGGAGTGTTGAGACTCTGTTTAGGCTGGTATTAGGGCTGAGACTGGAATGTTGACCTCAGTAGGATGATACATTTCTTTAAAATTGAATTTACTCTAGTTTTAATCTGCTCTGGACAGCCTCTCTCAATAATCAAGTGTTCCCAGTGCTGAAGGTCCAAGCCACTGTGCTCAGCGACGCCTCGATCGGTCCTCTCTCCATCCCCCTAGTCATGCGGCTGAACCCATTATTTCAGCTCTATTCAGGGCTCCACGTCCGGATGCTGATGACAATCTCCAACCTTACGCACATTGCTGCCTGGGCTGCTGTCACTCTGCATTTGAGCATGGCTAGAACTCGTTTTTCAGTTGGATGTAATGTGTAAAATAATGGAGAATCGGCTTCGTTATCCATTAACTAAGCAAGATAACTATTCTTTAATTTGTCTCAATTTGAACTGGAACAGGTTAGGCGACTTGAAATAGTTTTTTTGACAGAACCAAAACTCAGTTTAAAGATGTCATTGTCCAACTAATGAAGGCAATAGTCAGTATTTGAATCAGTAGCTTCACATTAGTCACTCCAGCCTACTTTTGCGTTGTCCAGGGGGAACTGGTTGGTTTAAACTTTGCAGAGCCACCTGCTAGCTTCTGTTAAAGCGCTTGACAGAAGTTGTGTGCAGTGGGATGAGTCAGCGGGTGGAGGGTGTTTTCGGCCTCTGAGGTTAGACTTAGTTCTCAATCTGGCATTGGGCATATGCACACCTACTGATGTATTGTTATAAAATTGTTCCTGTTTCATCAAGTACAACAAGGTCTTCAAGTCTCTTTTATTCTCTAAGGTTATGTAAGCTAGCTTCAAATGCTCATTTAATTTCCTCTGTGGTGGTGGCCTTTGCATAGCTCCATTTCGGGAGCAGGCTTTCCTAGGAGATAACAGGACATTTAATACTGTGTAAGGGCTATTGTATTTACGTTCATTGTCATGTTTGTTTTTCCTTGATTTGGTAAACTTAAGTTTCAGACTTTTCATAAAATGTCCCTAGTATGGTTCTTCTTTCAGGGTAATGTTAAATGTTTGTCAGATGTGCAAATGCATGTTAATGCAATGTAATTCCCATGACAACTCACGTTAGGCCTAAATGTTCTTTTAAAAACCAAATCCCCAAACCGGTTACGGTTAACAAGCCCTCTCTTACTTTCCCTTCATGCAATGGTCAGTTCTCGAGAAACAACATGCATAGAAAAGTTTCAGTATCTGTTTCAGGAAGTCATTAGACCTCAGGTGCTACTGTAAAACCAGGAAGTAAAGATCCACTTTTTTTCTCCCATATTGTCATCTGGATTGAAGAAAAATGTTTCTTACAGACTCGACTGACTTGAAAAGGAGACTGAAGTTCTGCTGAAATTCAGGGTTTTCTGCCAGCCAGTGACTATAGACCAGGTTGTTCTCTCACCTTCTGAAGGCTCATCAACAGAGTTAGTGTTGCTGTAGGCCTACTGATGCAGGGTGTTTGTTTGCTGTAATTTGCCCTGTTGGCAGGAAGATGTTTTTCAGGGTCACCTGACTGGATCAATAATGATTTAACAGAAATCCAGACTAATAACTCTGGTTTTAGATAAGTAATAATTCTACTGTGTTTGTCACTTAGCCTAGATTCTCATATCTGTTCTGTGTAGTGCGATTGTCTGGGCTCTGTTGAACCTACGGCTGCATGTCAGCGCCTTGCAACATTATCTGTGATTATAAATACCCCTAATCTGATAATTCACGTGTGTGTGTGTGTGTGTGTGTGTGTGTTGACATCTGCGGCTTGTTTGTGTCATCGGCCTGACAGATTTTGCCAAGATCACCAGCTTCACATAGTTACTTTAGGATGGTCACTTGTTCTGTCTGTGGTTTTAATAATACCTACAGTATATTACTGGTGGTCTTTAGAAGTGAATTGAAAGCGTGCCATTCCAAATTAGTTCGTCTGAGCCGGTGTGCTTGTGGATACATAGAGAAACTCTAGCATGTTGCGTAACTGTTTCCCTTCTCGGTAACAGCTGTTTGCACTGTTTTAATCTTTTATGTGTTTTTCACCCCTCCTCCCTATGTGTCCATTAGGGTATGTTTTGGAGTTGCAGGCAGAGTATTTTCAATGAGATGAAGAAGAGGTTTTCTCAGGTAGTCCCTCCTAGTCGAGTGGAGTGACTGTGTGCAGCTTACTGTGTTGGGTTTGCTGATGACTGCATGGAGCCTCCGGTTTTTGCGGTCCTGAATGTTTAGCCAACCTAATACCAGCTGGTCACTGTGCCTAGACCATAACAAAATATTAACTAGAACAGAGGGCTGATTGAGTGAGGGCCAGTTTTGTTCACCAAAATGGCAGTAACACCAGCCCAACATGACACACAGGCTACGCATGTAGGTTAAATAAACTGACCATAATAATTTTTGTTTGGGGATGACCCATTTTAATCCTTTAGGAAAATACAAAAGGTTATTGGATTAGGAAAACATTTGACAAATGTCAACACACCACACACATGGATTAGAATTGTGGACAATTAAAGGTCACAATAAGCTAGAGGTCTCGACCGACTATGATTTTTCAATGCCGATACCGATTTATTGGAGGACAAAAAAAGCCGATACCGATTAATCGGACAATTTTTATTTGTAATAATGACAATTACAACAATACTGAATGAACACTTATTTTAATTTAATATAATACATCAATAAAATCAATTTAGCCTCAAATAAATAATGAAACATGTTCAATTTGGTTTAAATAATGTAAAAACAAAGTGTTGGAGGTGAAAGTGCAATATGTGCCATGTAAGAAAGCTAATGTGTAAGTTCCTTGCTCAGAACATGAGAACATATGATGGTTCCTGCTGGTGGTTCCTTTTAACATGAGTCTTCAATATTCCCAGGTAAAAAGTTTTAGGTTGTAGTTATAGGACTATTTCCCTTTCTACCATTTGCATTTCATTAACCTTTGACTATTGAATGTTCTTATAGGCACTTTAGTATTGCCAGTGTAACAGTATAGCTTCCGTCCCTCTCCTCGCTCCTCCCTGGGCTCGAACCAGAAGCACAACGACAACAGCCACCCTCGAAGCAGCGTTACCCATGCAGAGCAAGGGAAACAACCACAGGCTCAGAGCGAGTGACATTTGAAACGCTATTAGCGCGCGCTAAAGAGCCAGCCATTTCATTTCGTTACACCAGCCTCATCTCGGGAGTTGATAGGCTTGAAGTCATAAACAGTGCAATGCTTGATGCACAACGAAAAGCTGCTGGCAAAACGCACAAAAGTGCTGTTTGAATGAATGTTTACTCGCCTGCTTCTGTCTACCACTGCTCAATACTTAGATGCTTGAATGCTCAGTCAGATTATACGTTGCGTTGCGCAGGACAAGCTAGATAATATCTAGTAATATCATCAACCATGTGTAGTTAACTAGTGATTATGAGTGATTGTTTTTTATAAGATAAGTTTAATACTAGCTAGTAACTTACCTTGGCCTACTGCATTCGCGTAACAGGCAGTCTCCTTGTGGAGTGCAACGAGAGAGAGGTAGGTCGTTATTGCGTTGGACTCGTTAACTGTAATGGTGTAATATTGGATCCCCCGAGCTGACAAGGTGAAAATCTGTCGTTCTGCCCCTGAACAAGGCAGTTAACCTACCGTTCCTAGGCTGTCATTGAAAATAAGAATGTGTTCTTAACTAACTTGCCTAGTTAAATAAAAAAAATCTGCAAATTTGCCGCCCAAAAATAACGATTTCCGATTGTTATGAAAACTTGAAATCGGCCCTAATTAATCGGCCATTCCGATTAATCGGTCGACCTCTAGTTATGACATTCATGTGTGAGTAGGAGAATGCCCTAACCACTGACTGTAGTCAAATCGCTCAGCTCCCTGAATGCATGCAAATAAGCTGCTGATAACGTTTTGTTTTAACATTTTGTCATGAAGTAGAAAACTGAATGGAGATGTGTGATCTGCGCTCAAGGTGTTTGTATGTGTCCTGTATTCTACAGATAGAGAATGCGTCAGAGGAGCCCAGAGTGCTGTGCATAGTCCAGGACACTACCAATGCTAAGACGGTCAACGAGAGGCTCACCCTCAACCTGCCAGCCTCCACTACTCTCTCCAAACTCTTTGAGGATGTGGCCCACAAGGCGAGCTATGTGAACGGCACCTTTGACCTGGCATGGGGCAAGACCGGGGACATGGTGAGTCTGTGTCCTAAGACAACGTTATGATCCCAGGTCCCTTCATTGGATCCTGATTGGGGGGGGTTTACATAGACCAAACTCCTCCAACACGTCCGTTGTTTGCTCCTCCACACATGGCTACACTGTCTACTCTATGTCAGCTGTTCTACTGAGCTGCACTCAATGACCAACGGCTTGAAATGGTGCTGTTTGGATCCTCCCCATCAGGTGTAAATGGCTTTGTTTGAATGTACGCCAGTCTATCTTTCCTGTCCCTGAAGTAATCTGAGGCTGGAGTTCTCACGAGTAGGTCAGTGGATTAAGCTCTATTTCCATAGCTGGCTACTCTTTCCCCCCCCCCCCCCACCCCTCCTCACCCGCCAACATAACAGGGGTAAACACTGCTGCTTCATAGCATGCTCCCCCAGCTGGTCCTAAAAGCTCATCTTTTGACTGATCAACATGGGGAGGATTCTCATTCTGAATTCAATGGGAACCAATTTGATTTGACAGGTTGATTATGTTGGGTTGTATTGTGGGGATCTACTGATATTTTTCTCTCAAATCCTAGTTTTATTTTGTTTGCGTCTGCAATAATTTTTTCATGCTCAGACCTGCCTGTCCAAACTGAAGGGTGTTTTTTTTTATTTTTCTGTTCTCCCCTAGGGGTCGCTGGATCCCAGCAGTGAGATGTCCCTCACTGAGTCTGGGTTCGAGCCCGGGAAGAGGAACTTCCTCCAGCTCACAGACAAGGACGGAGAACAGCCTCAGATTGCGTCGGTGAGTGAGTGGGGAAGATAAAATTAAGTTAATGGTTTTAATGAATACCAGCATGCCTAAGGCATTCCCCTGAAGGAGGGATTGCATGCAGTTCGTTCTTGGTAGACTAGTGGTACCTACCTATAAGCTGAAGCTTAATTCTCCTTTGTGTAGGATGAGTCGGGGACAGCGGGCAGCAGTGGTCTGGATGACAGCTCCCAGGAGCGCTTCATCGGCCCGCTGCCCAGAGATGGCACGGTGGGCTGCAGCAGCGACTACAGCAGCCCCAGCTATTCCTACTCCTCCATCCTCAACAAGTCTGACACAGGTACACCCTCTGTCAACAGCATAGACTTGACCTCACTTCCTTTTACGTAACCCCCCTGACCACTCACTTAATGAAGCAGATGCTAAGCTACAGGACTGTTTTGCTAGCACAGACTGGAATATGTTCCAGGATTCTTCCGATGGCATTGAGGAGTACGCCACATCAGTCACTGGCTTCATCAATAAGTCCATTGATGACGTCGTCCCCACAGTGACTGTACGTACATACCCCAACCAGAAGCCATTGATTACAGGCAAAACCCGCACTGAGCTAAAGGGTAGAGCTGCCGCTATCAAGGAGCGGGACTATAACCCGGAAGCTTATAAGAAATCCCGCTATGCCCTCCATCGAATCATCAAAGCGTCAATTCAGGACTAAGATTAAATCATACTACACCGGCTCCGATGCTCGTCGGATGTGGCAGGGCTTGCAAACTATTAGACTACAAAGGGAAGCACAGCCGCGAGCTACCCAGTGACACAAGCCTACCAGATGAGCTAAATTACTTCTATGCTCGCTTCGAGGCAAGTAACACTGAAACATGCATGAGAGCATCAGCTGTTCCGGAAGACTGTGCTCACGCTTTCCGCAGCTGATGTAAGACCTTCAAACAGATCAACATTCACAAGGCCGCAGGGCCAGACGGATTACAAGGACGTGTATTCTGAGCAGGCGCTGACAAACTGGCAAGTGCCTTCACTGACATTTTCAGCCTCTCCCTGTCTGAGTCTGTAATACCAACATGTTTCAAGCAGACCACCATAGTCCCTGTGCCCAAGAACACTAAGGTAACCTACCTAAATGACTTCTGAGCCTTAGCACTCACGTCTGTAGCCATGAAGTGCTTTGAAAGGCTGGTCATGGCTCGCATCAACTCTATTATCCCAGAAACCCTAGACCCATTCCAATTTGCATACCATCTCAGCAGATCCATAGATAGTAGATCCATAGATGCAATCTCTATTGCACTTCACACTGCCCTTCCCCAGCTAGACAAAAGGAACACATGTGAGAATGCTATTAATTGACTACAGCTCAGCATTCAACACCTTAGTGCCCTCAAAGCTCATCACTAAGCTAAGAATTTGGCATGGGTCCTCAGATTCTCAAAAAGTTCTACAGCTGCACCGTGGTTGCATCACTGCCTGGTATGGCAACTGCTTGGCCTCCGACCGGAAGGCACTACAGAGGGTAGTGTGCACGGCCTAGTATATCACTGGGGCCAAGCTTCCTGCCATCCAGGACCTCTATACCACGCGGTGTCAGAGGAAGGCCCTAAAAATGGTCAAAGACTCCAGCCACCCTAGTCATAAACTGTTCTCTCTGCTACCACACTGCAAGTGGTACCGGTGCGGCAAGTCTAGGTCCAAAAGATTTCTTAACAGCTTCTACCCCCAAGCCATATGACTCCTGAATAGCTAATCAAATGGCTACCCCCCCCCCCCCCCCCACCCTTACGCTGCTGCTACTCTGTTTATCTATGCAGTCACTAACTCTACCTACATGTACATATTACCTCGACTAACCGTAGCTCCTGCACATTGACTCTGTACCAGTACCCCCTGTATAAAGCCTCACTATTGTTATTTTACTTCTGTGTTTTAATGATTTGTTTTATTTCTTTACTTATCTGATTATTGTTGGTTAAGGGCTTGTGAGTCAGCATTCCACTGTAAGGTGGAATACCTGTTGTATTTGGTGCATGTGACAAATAACATTTAATTTCATGTCTTTTTCCCCCTCTGCAGGATATGTGGGTTTGGTGAACCAGGCCATGACCTGCTATTTGAACAGCCTTCTACAAACTCTGTTTATGACCCCGGAGTTCAGAAACGCACTGTACAAGTAAGTACCTGTTCTCATGAAGCTCTTTGTGATTGTTTTACTAAACAACTGTATTTAATGGGAAGAGTGTTGTCCTAAAACTATTTTCTACTTGTCCACTGTTCCCTCCAGCTGGGAATTTGAGGAGTCGGAGGAAGACCCGGTCACCAGCATCCCTTACCAGCTACAGAGGCTGTTTTTGCTGCTGCAGACCAGTAAGAAGAGGGCCATCGAGACCACTGACGTGACCCGCAGCTTCGGCTGGGACAGCAGCGAAGGTGGGCTGTCACACTGCTACTTCTAGACAACCCCCGCCAGGCATCCCTGTAACCAGGAGTGGCCCAGGCTCAACCTCTTCTGATGTTTTGATGAAGGAACTGGAAGAGTGTGGGGAAGGGGTACTGTGTGTTTTGTCACACAGTTTGCTGTGTCTTAACTGATCTGTGTGTGTTTTCTCTTCTGTGGTGTCTGCGTATCTGTGTTTTGTAGCCTGGCAGCAGCATGATGTCCAGGAGCTGTGTAGGGTCATGTTTGATGCCCTGGAGCAGAAATGGAAGCAGACAGAGCAGGTATGAAAGAAAAGTGAACCCTAAAACACTTGTCTAAACACTAATCCAGGGAGCCAATGAGGGGCCTCCCCAAGACCCAGATCAAAGGGCCTTCTGTAGGAAGGGGAGAAAGTGCCAGTAAGGCTGAGGGTTAGCTTTTTCTGATCTCAGGAGTTTGGTACGTGAGCTCCTGCGTTTAGCTGTATTTGTAAAGAATGCTCTGCATTATCATTGTGGTTAATCAAAGTCCCATTTTGATATTTGCTATATTTGTGTCCCCAGCAGCAGTTTTCTCCACTTACGGTACTTATTTGAATTTCTATTATTGTTTTTTTCAACTGTTTGTTTGATTTTGTCATATAACAAATTACATATTATATGCATACAAAAAACGTGATTGGGATTGCACAATAAAGTCAGATTTATTTCTGTGGTCCCAATTGGTTTTATTTTGGGAGGGGGGGGTGTTGTTGACATGCACCGAGTGTACAGAATATTAAGAATGCCTTCCTAGTATTGAGGTGCACCCACTTTTACCCTCAGAACAGCCTCAATTCATCGGGTTATGGACTCTACAAGTTGTCAAACTCGTTCCACAGGGATGCGGGCCCATGTTGACTCCAATGCTTCTCACAGTTGTCAAGTTGGCTGACTGTCCTTTGGGTGGTGGACCATTCTTGATATACATGAGAAACTGTTGAGTGTGAAAAACCCAGCAGCATTGCAGTTCTTGACATAAATCTGTGCACCTAGTACCATACCTCATTCAACGGCACTTACATTTATTGTCTTGCCTATACGCCCTCTATACACCCTCTGTGCACACACACAGTCCATGTCTCAAGGCTTAAAAATCCTTCTTTTACCTGTCTCCTCCCTTTCATCTACACTGATTTTGAAGAAGTGGATTTCACAAGTGACATCAATAAGGGATCATAGCTTTCACCTGGTCAGTGAAAGAGCAGATGTTTTTAATGTTTTGTACATTCAGGGTAGAAACATTCCAGCTATACAGACATGAAAATGTTTTCTACTTTTAAATCATTAGCCAACTTTTTACATTTTATTTGATGTTATTGTTGCTGTGGTAGTTCCACTCAACAGTGCCGGAATATAAAAAAGGGTTCTTACCTGATATACTCTTACATTTTAAAAAGGTGATTATTTGAGTCTCTGGCACAGGTATTATGCTGGTGGGCATCTCTAACAAAATAAGCAATTGGATAAGTACGTGAGGACCGAGTCAGTGATAATTCTGTGGACCTTACCAGACCAAGTTCAATTAATACAATTAATTTTTACACACACAGCCAGCCTAGCTGCTTAAAATGCTCGACCCCCAGATGAGTACGAGGGCCGGTAGAGTTAAAATAAAATTCTAACAAGCTTGTTTCAGCTGGTCTGTGGCTTGTTCTTTAGAATAAAAAGTGTTTAATTCCTAAATTATTGTTTAGATGTTTGTGGCTGCTGGTGAACCATGATGAGCACACATAATCAGTGACACTGAACTAGCTTACCTGCCAGACTCTTCAGGGTGTCAATATCAAGCCATTTTGAGGTCTAGCTAAGAATTACATTTTGGGGTTTATTTTTGTTAAACATAATCTCACAGGTCTGGTACCTATCACCTTGGGTGTGAATTTGATGTTTTTGGTGTAACCTCTGAGTTTCCCACTTTGACACTAAAACCAGGGAACCTTGCAAGCGTTACTCTGGAACCAAATAAAATGAATTCTGTTTTTCTAAGATGCAGAGAATGTTTGTCAAAGCCATTTAGTAATATTGAATAACTCTGCACTAAGGATCTCTCAGGCTTTGTTCTTTTGGGAAACCAATTGAGAAGAGTCATCCGCGTACAAAAACAATTTACAAGAGCAGGCTGATTTCACATCGTTAATGTACAGTAGGAAGAGCAGTGGACCAAGGTCGCTCCCCTGTGGGACCCCACAGCTAATCTCCAGTTTTCCATTAACATCCAACACTTGGACCAATTGGTCTCTGACTGCATAAGGCCCTATTTAACAGGTAATGGGCCTGCTGTTGCAGTCACATATTTAGTGAAATGTGTTGACTCTTGGAGAGGAGCCAGGTCATTGTCTTTGGGGAGTTTACGTTATTATTGCGCTGGCATAGAGTTGAGGTTGTGTGAGTAGTATGTACTGTGTGAGCAGTGAAGAGCATGTTTCAGAGTTCTGAGAGATACATGTGAGTGTTGACTTCTCGGGCCTGACTCCCTGGTGTTGTGTCCCCCCTCAGGCTGACCTGATTAACCAGCTGTACCAGGGGAAGCTGAAGGACTATGTGCGCTGTCTGGAGTGTGGCTATGAGAGCTGGAGGATCGACACCTACCTGGACATCCCTCTGGTCATCAGACCCTTTGCGGCCAGCCAGGCTTATGGCAGCGTGGTGCGTGTCTCTCTGCCACCATCTCTTATGTCTCTACCCTTCATGACTATAGAAGTATTAATCCAAGTGTGTGAGGAGATCAAAGCTATGATGGTCATTTGTGTTCACCACGCAGACACGGACCCTGCTGTATGCTCCTGCATTTTCCTAAGACTTTTAATAGTAAGACAGTGTAATGTGACGTAGATGTGGTTAGAGTTGTTACTGATACAGTGCCTTTGTGACTCACTGAAACAGGAGGAGGCTCTGCAGGCCTTCGTCCAGCCAGAGACTCTGGATGGGGCCAACCAGTATTTCTGTGAGCGCTGCAAGAAAAAATGTGATGCCCGTAAGGTGAGTATACAGACTAGTGATCTTGTTGATGTTGAAGACCACACTTCCCTTTGGGTCAAGGGAGAACTGATTGGGGAGGATGTTGAGTGAAGGTCGTCACTGGTCTGGCCATTTGTGTTCTGACCCATGCCCTTTGTCCTCCCTCCACAGGGGCTGAGGTTTCTGCACTTTCCCTACCTGTTGACTTTGCAGCTGAAGCGTTTTGACTTTGACTACACCACTATGCACCGCATCAAACTCAACGACCGCATGTCCTTCCCTGAGGAGCTGGACATGGGTCCTTTCATTGACGTGGAGGACGAGGTGAGACACACCAGCCCAGTGTGGCCTCCTATGTGTTTTATAGTCTAGATAGAATAATGATATCAGGCCCAGGGTGGAATAGTGCCAGGCGTTCAGGTCCACTCAAATTAGATTTTCGATTATGTTTCATGTATTTAGTCATTTCAATGTCATCATTAATTCATGAGTGTAACTGATACCTGAGCTCTGTCTGCTTTCTCTCTCTTTCCATCCTGCTCTTTGTTTTTGATCAATGCCCGCTCTCATAGAAATCTCCTCAAACGGAGAGCTGCACTGACAGCGGGGCAGAGAATGAAGGTAGTTGCCACAGTGACCAGATGAGCAACGACTTCTCGGCAGACGACGGTGTTGATGAGGGCATCTGCCTGGACAGCGCCAGCAGTACTGAGAGGGTCCTGAAGCCAAAGGTACCCAGCCTCAACACTATGTAATACCACACAAACCGTCCTTACACTCTAGCATCCGTACTCTGTGTCTTATAGCCCATCCTGGTCTGTTTGCATGTAGAGCAATCTGCTGTCATTAGATTTAATTGTTAGATAATTGTCTCTCCTTCCCCTGTCTCGTCTCCAGAGTTCATTGACCTTTGAGCTGTTCTCGGTCATGGTCCATTCGGGCAGCGCTGCAGGTGGCCACTACTATGCCTGCATTAAGTCCTTCAGCGATGGCCAGTGGTACAGTTTCAACGACCAGCACGTCAGCAAGGTTATTCTCAGTCTTCAAATAACTTATGTTTACTATGCATGTAATACTAGACAAAACAACTCGACCTACGCTTTAAATAGACTTAAGAAATTGACGCCTGTCATTGTAACATTCTATTGACAGTTGTCAGAAACACAATGGTGGTTGTCCTGTGTGTGTGTCCTTCTATAGATCACCCAGGAAGACATCAGGAAAACATATGGAGGGTCCTCGGGGAGCAGAGGCTATTACTCCAGTGCCTTTGCCAGGTCAGTGGAGCTCCTGTCTCTGTCAATCTCTGGATTGATCTGAAATCAATATGTCCCTGAACACATCTCACTCCCATGCCTGGCTCTCCCCTCTTACAATCTCATTGTATGTACCTACTAATGCATGCATACATGGCCAGAACATTACCAGTATCTGTTCACTTCACACACCGCAACGTTCAATACCAGAGGAAGCTTTAATAGGGATGAACTGGGGCTTTTTTACTTAGTGTGCTACATTTTATTGAAGTCTCCCTGGGAGAAAAACAAGAGGGTTGTTATTCAGGCTAGGACAAAGCCCTGTTGATAACTGAGCTTTTACGTAATGCACTGTTCTTTCATGTGTTTGGAAAGGAAGATGGAACTCTATTTGGCTACTCATTTTCCTTTACTCCATTTGCATTTAATAAGATGTTTTTCTGTTCCAACAGCTCTACGAATGCGTATATGCTGATTTATAGGTTGAAAGACCCCTCAAGGAATGCAAGTAAGGGAAACGTATTAATCAAGTCTAGTTCCATTATCAAGTTTGCTTTTACATTTCTAAAATGACTGTTAAACTGTATTAAGTTACATATGTGGGTATAACAATCTACTTTCCAAGTCTCTCTCAATGACTTAGACCCCCAGTTAGTTATGGTGATCTCTTGACTGATGGGCCGTGTTGTTACCACTGCAGAGTATCTGGATTGTGATGACTTCCCTGAGCACATAAAGCATCTGGTCCAGAGGGAGAAGGAGTCTGAGGAGCAGGAGAAAAGACAGAGGGAGATCGAGCGCAATACCTGCAAGGTACATCCTCCTCCTGTGGACTTTCCCATGGGCAACGGTGTCGGTCATTTGACTGAATGTTCTGTTGTTTTTCACAGCGGTTGTATTGTTGTTAATTGCTCTGTATTTCTCTGTCAGATCAAGCTGTTCTGCATGCATCCGGTGAAGATGATGGCTATGATGGAGAACAAGCTGGAAGTGCACAAGGACAAGACGCTCAGAGAGGCAACAGAGATGGCCTACAAGGTACGTCAGAGTGGAAGCTAAACGCGGAGGAAAGCATTGAAAGCTAATCTCACTCAGCAGCTGCAGTGCATACCAGCCAGCGGTCGGTGTCAGAATAGAGAGTGGTCCAAGGATAGACATGGTTCTAAGATTAAAATGGGGGTCGCAATGGCCAAGAGAAGCCTCAAAACATTCTCTTATGTGTCTATTAGCAATTGGATGTGTGTGTGTCTTTGGCCACCCATTCTGCCCCCTAGCTCATGGAACTGGATGGGGTGGTCCCGCTGGACTGCTGTCGCCTGGTCAAGTACGATGAGTTCCATGAGTACCTGGAGCGTTCGTACGAGGGCGAGGACGACACCCCCATGGGGCTGCTGCTGGGCGGGGTCAAGTCGTCCTACATGTTTGACCTGCTGCTGGAGACCCGCAGAGCTGAACAAGTCTTCCAGCCATACAAACCTGGAGGTCAGTAAAACACATTCAAGACTTAAAATATAATACTATAACTAGCAACTCTTTTAGCCTTTTCAGAAGTGAGTTGTTTGTGTGTGTCTCTGTAGAGGTGATGGTGAAGGTTCACGTGGTGGATCTGAAGACGGACACTATCGCCCCTCCCGTCAGCATCAGGGCCTATCTAAACCAGTCAATCACTGAGTTCAAGCAGCTCATTGCACAGGTAAGTTAGTTCAGACACTCCTCTTTAATTCTTCATTTCTATCTAATCCAGTCTAATCCAGCCTGATACAGTCTATACTTGTAAGACCATAAAATCTGCCCGTATTTGTTTTGGGATCTTTGGTGAATTATCTCTCCGGTGTGTGTATTGTATTGTTAAAAGGCCACAGAGCTCTCAGCCGAAACCATGCGTGTCGTCCTGGAGCGCTGCTATAATGACCTTCGGCTTCTCTACGTGCCCAATAAGACACTGAAAGCAGAGGGTTTCTTCAGGAGCAACAAGGTCGCACTCCACTTTATTATTGTCCTTTCCAGCTTGGGTCTGCTGTGTTTAATGTTGTGTATCTGTAAACATTTTTCAGCAGTGCTTTGATCTCAGATGTAACACACATCTAATTTGTCCATTCTCTGGTTTCTCTTAGGTTTTTGTGGAAAGCTCTGAATCCCCAGATCACCAGGTCACCTTCACTGATTCCCTCTTGTGGAAACTACTGGATCGCCATGGGAACACAATCCGCCTGTTTGTCTCGCTGCCTGTGCAATCCCCCGGCACCAACCGAACTATTTGCCAAAAAGTTGGTGGTGACACTGAGGAGTGCTCTGAGGGGTCAAAGGACAACAGGAATTCCGTAGAGGCCATCCTGGAGGAGAGCACAGAGAAGCTGAAGAACCTGTCCCTCCAGCAGCAGCAGGGCTCCAGCACCAGTGACAGCCAGAAGAGCTCAGACACCAGCGACTTCGAGCACATCGAGTCCCCCTCACCCTCTCAGGAACCAGACTCCTCCTCCGTATCTGCTGTTGTTGCAGTCGACAACCGAGAGCTGGAGAACCGGATCCGGGCGGCCAGCGGAGGGGCCTACTCTGACCCGGAAACCCAGTTCCCTGGGGAGGAGCGCTCAGACTCTGAGGTGAACAACGACCGCAGCACGAGCTCAGTGGACAGTGACATCCTGAGCTCCAGCCACAGCAGTGACACGCTGTGCAACGCCGACAGCGGCCCCATCCAACTGGCCAACGGCCTGGACTCACACAGCATCACCAGCAGCCGCCGCTCCAAGGCCAACGAGGGCAAGAAAGAGACGTGGGACACAGCCGAGGAGGACAGTGGCACGGACAGCGAGTATGACGAGAACGGGAAGAGCAAGGCAGAATCCTATTACCTCTACTTCAGAGCAGAGCCGTATGCACAGGAGGACGGCTCTGGGGAAGGAGGCCAGAAATGTACGTCTTCTCTCTGTATGATGATTCTGTACTCAGCAATGATTTCGATTGTACAAAGTGTTTCTCAACCTTTTCTGTAATGGGGCTCGGGAAACTATAGTCTCCCTCCCCTAACATTTCCATTAGAGATGAATGGGTATCATTTCCTTTGGCAGACATGTTATCTGAGTTTACTGATGGACATATCTGAAGAGTTTGTCTACGATGTGAGAGTTTGATATTGTACTATATTTAATCTTTGGACAAATGGGGTTAGTTTTTTTTACTAATTTCATTAATCAAGTCCTGTAAATACATGTTCAAATGATCAAATCTTAATATTTTTTTTGTGTGTATATATAGTGTGTGTGTGTGTGTGTGTGTGTGTGTGTGTGTGTGTGTGTGTGTGTGTGTGTGTGTAGGAGATATCTCTAAAGAAATCCACTCACTCCTAGATTATAAGCAAATCCAATGCAGGTCAATGGAGAGTGAGGCCTGCTACAACATTCAATCAATCAAATGTATTTATTAAGCCCTTCTTACATCAGCTGATGTCACAAAGTGCTGTACAGAAACCCAGCCTAAAACCCCAAACAGCAAGCAATGCAGGTGTAGAAGCACGGTGGCTAGGAAAAACTCCCTAGAAAGACCAGAACCTAGGAAGAAACCTAGAGAGGAACCAGGCTATGAGGGGTGGCCAGTCCTCTTCTGGCTGTGAACGGGTGGAGATTATAACAGAACATGGCCAAGATGTTCAAATGTTCATAAATGACCAGCATGATCAAATAATAATAATCACAGTAGTTGTCGAGGGTGCAACAGGTCAGCACCTCAGGAGTAAATGTCAGTTGGGTTTTCATAGCCGATCATTCAGAGTATCTCTACCGCTCCTGCTGTCTCTAGAGAGTTGAAAAAAGCAGGTCTGTGTCAGGTAGTATGTCCGGTGAACAGGTCAGGGTTCCATAGCAGCAGGCAGAACAGTTGAAACTGGCTCAGCAGCACGGCCAGGTGGACTGGGGACAGCAAGAAGTCATCAGTCCAGGTAGTCCTGAGGCATGGTCCTAGGGCAACCCGGGGGGGGGGCAACCCGGACAGGAAGATCACGTTAGTGACTCAACCCACTCAAGTGACGACACCCCTCCCTCTTTCTCTCACAATCTCACATGTGTACACACCACAGACATTCACACGCTTGCACACCCATGCGCCCGCTCAAACAGCTGGTGGGAAAGTCCAACTGTTCTAAATGTATTTACAAATGCAGGTCTTTGAAGCTAATCTTGTTTAGTCTGATGTCCTAACTGGTTTATTTGAAAGTTTAGTTTGTGGGAACTGTAAAATTGTTATTTTGTAAATAAGTGTGGATCGTTCATATGAATTTAAAACATTTTGATTTGAAGGACACCTTCCATACATGTTTGTCCATGGTAGAAGAGGTCAGAAAGTGCTCAAAGATTAGTTTCCATACCCTACCATGAGACATCCATGCACACCTGCATGTGTGTATGTCTGTGGTATGTGTGTCCCCCTGCTTGTGAGAGAGAGGGAGAATGATGTAGCAGGCCTCACTCTCCATTGACTTACATTGGATTGGCTTGCGCTGTAAAGTAAGATTTGAAGTTTAAGATCTGAGAGCGGGAGAACGCTGTACAATGACTCTCCAATCTCCATTAAATCAGCGAGTATTGTATATACTCTAGGTGGTGGGTGTTGACAACAAAAAAACAGCAACACTTGTCCAAAGAATAAATATAGTACGATACAGAAATGGCTGTAGTTCACAAACAACATTGAGTTGAGTCATGAATTATATATTTCGGCTTAAATATCAATACTATATGCTTTTAAACAATTTAATTTTTAAGTATATTTCAAAATGCATATGCTGAAGTCGTTTTTTAAGGTTTTTATTTCATTTAAATTATAAAATGTGAATGGGTTCATTTAAGATAAGCACTCATGTCAGTTATCTGACAGACCGGTGAGCAACACCTTGGGGGTTAAGAAACACTGGTTTAGATGGTCTTAGAACAAAATCCACATGTAGTATTTATTTACTGTTATATGATTAGTTTGTTCCAACTAATTGAAACTTATGTTTTGGTGCTGTTTGCCTGTCAGGTGTACTGGTCCACGTGGATAAGAGGATAACTCTGTCAGCATTCAAACAGAACCTGGAGCCTTTCGTGGGGGTCACCTCTACCCAGTTCAAAGTGTTCCGCGTCTACGCCAACAACCAGGAGTTTGAGAGTGTACGGCTCAACGAGACCCTCTCCTCCTTCTCTGACGACAACAAGGTCCGTAGCGTCTCACTATCTGCCCCTTTCAAAACACCATGACTCTTCTCAAAAGATAATGGTGTGTGTGTTTGTAAATATATATATAAATATGTACAGTGCCTTGCGAAAGTATTCGGCCCCCTTGAACTTTGCGACCTTTTGCCACATTTCAGGCTTCAAACATAAAGATATAAAGCTGTATTTTTTTGAAGAATTAACAACAAGTGGGACACAATCATGAAGTGGAACGCCATTTATTGGATATTTCAAACTTTTTTAACAAATCAAAAACTGAAAAATTGGGCGTGCAAAATTATTCAGCCCCCTTAAGTTAATACTTTGTAGCGCCACCTTTTGCTGCGATTACAGTTGTAAGTCGCTTGGGGTATGTCTCTATCAGTTTTGCACATCGAGAGACTTGACATTTTTTCCCATTCCTCCTTGCAAAACAGCTCGAGCTTAGTGAGGTTGGATGGAGAGCATTTGTGAACAGCAGTTTTCAGTTCTTTCCACAGATTCTCGATTGGATTCAGGTCTGGACTTTGACTTGGCCATTCTAACACCTGGATATGTTTATTTTTGAACCATTCCATTGTAGATTTTGCTTTATGTTTTGGATCATTGTCTTGTTGGAAGACAAATCTCCGTCCCAGTCTCAGGTCTTTTGCAGACTCCATCAGGTTTTCTTCCAGAATGGTCCTGTATTTGGCTCCATCCATCTTCCCATCAATTTTAACCATCTTCCCTGTCCCTGCTGAAGAAAAGCAGGCCCAAACCATGATGCTGCCACCACCATGTTTGACAGTGGGGATGGTGTGTTCAGTTGTGTTGCTTTTACGCCAAACATAACGTTTTGCATTGTTGCCAAAAAGTTCAATTTTGGTTTCATCTGACCAGAGCACCTTCTTCCACATGTTTGGTGTGTCTCCCAGGTGGCTTGTGGCAAACTTTAAACAACACTTTTTATGGATATCTTTAAGAAATGGCTTTCTTCTTGCCACTCTTCCATAAAGGCCAGATTTGTGCAATATACGACTGATTGTTGTCCTATGGACAGAGTCTCCCACCTCAGCTGTAGATCTCTGCAGTTCATCCAGAGTGATCATGGGCCTCTTGGCTGCATCTCTGATCAGTCTTCTCCTTGTATGAGCTGAAAGTTTAGAGGGACGGCCAGGTCTTGGTAGATTTGCAGTGGTCTGATACTCCTTCCATTTCAATATTATCGCTTGCACAGTGCTCCTTGGGATGTTTAAAGCTTGGGAAATCTTTTTGTATCCAAATCCGGCTTTAAACTTCTTCACAACAGTATCTCGGACCTGCCTGGTGTGTTTCTTGTTCTTCATGATGCTCTCTGCGCTTTTAACGGACCTCTGAGACTATCACAGTGCAGGTGCATTTATACGGAGACTTGATTACACACAGGTGGATTGTATTTATCATCATTAGTCATTTAGGTCAACATTGGATCATTCAGAGATCCTCACTGAACTTCTGGAGAGAGTTTGCTGCACTGAAAGTAAAGGGGCTGAATAATTTTGCACGCCCAATTTTTCAGTTTTTGATTTGTTAAAAAAGTTTGAAATGTCCAATAAATGTTGTTCCACTTCATGATTGTGTCCCACTTGTTGTTGTTTCTTCACAAAAAAATACAGTTTTATATCTTTATGTTTGAAGCCTGAAATTTGGCAAAAGGTCGCAAAGTTCAAGGGGGCCGAATACTTTCGCAAGGCACTGTATATGTGTGTATATGTGTGTGTATATCTGATCCATGACGCTCCTCTTGGTCTTCTTACAGATAACCATTCGATTAGGCAGAGCACTGAAGAAGGGCGAGTATCGGGTGAAAGTGTACCAGCTATTAGTGAATGATACAGAGGTAAGGACCGGGATGTGCTGATGTTTCTTCAGACACAGAAGTGATTGTTATTCGGTGTTGTGCAATTTCCTTACTTAACAGCAGCCTGTAGGTGTGTCACTGATGGATTTGTATTATGTGACAGTTGTATATGTCATTGTGTTTCATGCTTAAGTGTGTGTGTGTGTCTCTCCTCCCCAGCCCTGTAAGTTCCTTGTGGACACAGTGTTTGCTAAGGGCATGACTGTGAAACAGTCCAAAGAGGAGCTAATGCCTCAGCTGAAAGACCAATGCAAGCTGGACCTCAACATCGACAAGTGGGTTCCACCTTACACACTTAAAAACATCTAATCTGCATATCTAAGATGATCTATGTACACAATCTAATGCACATGAATGTATGGGCACACATCCAACCATACATCAACTATTATACACTTGAATCCCTTACCTACATATTTTCTTATGAAAGCATTTGTTGGCACTGACTACTTGACTGTAAAAGGTTCCACAGTTGTCTTTGTGGTGATACAATCAGAATGTCAAAGTCTCTAGTAATTTACCAGGCGTAAGTAAGTGCCTTGCTCAAAGGCACATCAACAGAGTTTTCACCTAGTCAGCGCGGGGATTCAAACCAGTGACCTTTCGGTTACTGGACAAATGCTCTTAACCGTTAGGCTACCTGCTGTAGATCCTCTCACTTCAAAATATCATGGGCACCTTTGTTCTCTTATGGATGGGTACTGTGAGTGACTTTTTAAAGCACTGACTCACAGCTGATGCTTATTGCTAGAAGTGTTGTTGAATCCTAATTGTATGTGGGGTCAGGTTCCGTCTCAGGAAGAAGACGTGGAAGAACCCAGGGACAGTGTTTCTGGACTACCACGTCTATGAGGAGGACATCAACATCTCCAGTAACTGGGAGGTCTTTCTGGAGGTTCTAGATGGTAATACTGGTTTGCTATTGTTTCGACTACTCTCTTCAGAGCCATTTGTAAATCGCCTCATGGTCATCATAGCCTGAATAGAGACAAACTTACACTCAAATATATTACTGCTTTTATATCAAAAGCCTATATTAGGTCACGTAAAAATGGTTTTAGAGGAAGATTTAACATAATTACTTCTGTAAAAGGGGAAAAAAACCTGTAGAACTGAATTGTCTCTCCTCTGAATGAGTATCACTTGTGAGAGAGCGAAAGAGAGGCAGACAGAGACAGTGGGTGTGTGTGCTCAGCCAGCCCCAACCCTCCTCTCCTGCCCCTTTCCAGGACCGGAGAAGATGAAGTCCATGTCCCAGCTGGCTGTGCTCACCCGCCGCTGGACCCCCGCCCAAATGAAGCTGGAGCCCTTCCAGGAAGTGGTTCTGGAGAGCAGCAGTGTGGAGGAACTCAAGGAAAAGGTGTGTGTGTATTCACATACTGAATGTCGGTGCCAGGCCTTGTACATGTCTGAGGCCACATACACACTGGATTGCAAGGCAGCACTGGGATTGTCTTACCCACTAAGTGCTGCTCCCAGCAACATCACTGGGTCTGATGCACCACTTGGGAGTAGTGAGATGCACTGTAACTTTTCACATCACAGTATATAACATCAGCCTCTAGACTTTGAGATGCATAAGTAGATGTTGCAAGGTAAATTATAGGGCATGCTAAATTAATATTTAAAAGGCCATTTGTGACATCAATTCTCTCTCTCCAGCTCAGTGAAATAAGTGGTATTCCTCTTGAAAACCTGGAGTTTGCCAAGGTAGGTAAACCGTTTTTGACACTGTAAGGATTTATTTTTTGCTCTTGCATTGATTCACTCCACTTAATTTCCTGAAATGTTTCCCAGTTTACTGACTGGCATCCTGATTGTCTCCTGCAGGGGCGTGGAACATTTCCTTGTGATATTTCGGTTTTGGAGATCCATCAGGATCTGGACTGGAACCCTAAAGTGTCCACTCTGAATGTGTGGCCTCTGTACATCTGTGATGATGGTGCTGTGGTCTTCTACAGGTAAACCCCTCATGTTCAGGGAAAACTGCAGATATTTGGTTCAATATAGGTATATTCTGCAGAAAGTCTCACAGCTTGTGCTCTGGTGTTTCAGGGACAGCACAGAGGAGCCTATGGAACAGTCGGAAGATGAACGCAATGAGCTGATGAAGAAGGAGAGCAGCCGGCTGCTGAAGACTGGCCACCGGGTCAGTTACTCACCTCGTAAGGAGAAGGCCCTTAAGATCTACCTGGATGGGGGCCCGGTCAAGGACCCGGGGCAGGACTGAGGCCCATCTGAGGCCCGTCCCAGTTAGCTGGCTGGCCTGCCTGCCTGCTGCAGTGTAGCTTGGCCCGGCCAGGGGACCCTGTCTGGCGTGGGGCCCCACGTTGACTCGACGACGTCACCAGAGCAGTGCGTTTCACGCCCTCTTTCGTCCTCCCATCTGAGCTCTAGGGGAAAGAGTGGCTCAGAAATCATATTGTGCACTATAGTTTATTGTACTGTGAAGTTTAAAGGGAAGTGCAAAAGCTATTCAATTAAAAAATAAAAAATACCATACCGACAAATCAATTTAATGGAAATGTTCCAGACATGGGTGCACGATCAGAGTAGAGCTGTGTAGCCAGGGGGAAAGAAATGTCTTTCTGTTTCCTCTCTTCTCTGCGACACTTTATTTCTCCTCATCTCCCTCTAGCACTTGGTTTCTCGCTCTCCCCCTCTGTTATGCAGACTAGCAAGAGACTACCTGACCCATCTGTGAACATGTACCTGGTTCAAATTCTCCACATTTGAAATTTTACCAGGCTAGAGCGATGCTCGTCCCACCCACCCACTTTAGAGACTGTGAGTATAAAGCCAAGAGTATCTACAACAACAAACTCACTTTCAGTTTTCTTCCAGTTTCTTTGTCTTCTTTAATCCAAACTGCAGTTTATCATCTTTGGCAAATTGATACGTAGTTCACACTCAACATTTGAATGACCTCTGTATCTCTGATTCTATAAAGTGGTCATTTTTTAAGTTTGCTGACGTTTATGCTGTTTTCCCAGAATGCCACAGTGTGCATCACTGTGGAAACTCCTCTTACTGCTGCTCCACCCCCTTCGCTTTATAGGAGCTCAGCCTCTGCCATTTCCTCCTGATTCACTGATATGTGTTAGTCTTCCAATTACCAAGGAAATGGCAACTAGACCACCAAGTAGACTACGTTAAGGCGCTCATCATTTTGTTCAATGTAAATTATTTTGATGTTATTGTGAGTGACCTCTGGCACACATTAAAAACATTTTGTCTGTATTTAACCTTATGTTAATTTAGAAACATGTTTATTTCCTCTGTCGTTTTTATTTCTGCACGATGTGAATGGTGTGCGTGTCTGTCGAGGCCACGTGCATGCTGATTGCTTGAGGGGCGGGAGCCCTCAGTGGTTTTGGGAGATGGTTGGGGGCAATATATACCTGCTGCTGCTTCTCATAGACTGAGACCAGAGGGCATAGACCCTACTGGACCAGCTGACTGGGTCTCCACACTGCAGGGCCCAGCAGAGCTCCTCTGGGCTTCTAATGCTGCCTGACACAAGTTGTTCACAGTAGAAATGCCAATAAAATAATTTGTTTCTTTGTTTTGAGGTTTAAATCTTGTGTGAACATAGTTAAGGTGATTTTAGAATGAAATTAAAATGTTTTTTTCATAACTGCAGTATTCTGTTATTGTAAATGAAGTATTTTGATTCCCCACTTTACCAATGCTGCATTTATATGTATTGAACATGGTATACATATAAGAATATTTACATCTCAAGAATAGACCGCTACATTTTCAAAGCCTTTTATTTTCTTATGAGCGAAAGTTGTGCAAGCTGCATGTGTCTGGGTTATAGTTTCCATTACCAAGTTGTGAGCATGATGAGCTGACCTGTCAAAGGGCTCCATATATTCAGAAATGTCATCTGTTCTTGTTTAAACCACTATTTAAAACAAAAACCAGGACTAAGCAAGCTACTTCACATGTATACAGTGCATTGTGTTTATTCTTTCTTCGTCCCTAACTTGACTTAATTCCTTTGAGCAAAGGGCCTCAACAGTGCATCTCCAGCAAACTATCCATCCTGAGGGTAGGCACATAAGTGAGACATCAGAGAGCAGGAGGGGGTACATATTTGTTAAAACACAAACTCTTATTGCGGTATTGGAGTGTAGTCATCATACACACTACCTTTGAACAGCGTAAACGTCTAGGAATTGGGGATTTCCCAAAAATGTAAATTTAATCTAATACATACATGGTGTTATGCACTACGTAATATCTAGAGCTTTGGTTAACTTCAAGCAGATAGAGAGAACTGCAATGGCTTGAATAAACAATGACAAGCTTATAGATGGAAGAATCTTACATGTAAGCCTTGTGAGACGGTGAGCAACTTAATTTTCTAGGCTGAAATCACTGGAGACCCCTCTATCTGATTGTCTACAGGCCTGAAAAGGTTGAGCTGCATGGTTACTCCTAGACAATATAGTCAATTTCTGAATAAAGTGTGTCTGTCAGGTCCTCTTCACTCGAGTTCTGTCTTTTCAGACACAGGGAGCCTCGTCTGTCAAAGAGATGAAGAAATATCCATTTGTAGCATCATACTGGGTCAACAGCATTTTGAGTGATGGCTATGGCTTTTGTCTACCACGTGTTTTTGCAAAAAAAATGTAATGACTTATGCCTTAATTTCAATTGAATATAAATGTTGCAGGTTTGCAGCACATAGACTCTTACCCGAGATGTTGGCACTGGAGGTCCCCAGCACAGGGGCAGTGTTCCCTTGATCCCTGGCCCTCTATGTCCCAGGACAGCAGCTCCATAAGGTGGTTGGGGGAGCCATGACAGCGCTCACGCTCTATTGGCTTGGCCGTGCACACAGGGAACTGCAGGGCTGACCACAAGGTAAGGGGAGAGAGATGGGTAGTGACAAAGGTAAGTGACATTACTACAGAAACTTAAATACAGGCGTACAGTATATGGACCGTGTTTGGAGGGGAAAGGGTTATGGGCTTTCAAATGATCACTTAACTATCTGAAACTTCAATGCACCCTGCTTCACTTGACTTCGTGACTATCATAATTGGCTAATTACATTGAGAACAGAGACTTTGTGGTATTGCAATTTGAAGCCTCCCTTTTTTGGATGTCAAAGAAATCCCTGTAGGTTTTTATCTGGCTGAGTCATAGCCAAATGGAAGGAGCCCATTTCACTCACCACAGATTATGTTAATTTCATGTAGAATGACTCATGGTGTATAATTTAGCAGAGGAATTATGTTGTGTGTGTGACCTTGTGGCCTGCACCTTTATGGAACGCACAACAGAGGTCTGGGCTGCAGTCGTTCTGGTATTGGCAGATGCTGCCAGCTTCCCCCTTAGTGGCGTTCTGGCTGCACTGGCCCCACACACACAGCTGTCCTGTACAGCACTCCTCATTCTTTTTGCAGGGCTGGAACACACACACACACACAGTGACAAACTGTTAGATGACATGCATGGCATCATATAAACCCCATGGTCATGGAATTGCATGACCGGTCTCGTGTAACTCTCATAAGCTCTCTAGGTGCAGCAAATTCCTGCTACTTGTGCAAGCTGAACCAATATTGGGATCTAATTAATAGTGTGCTGCTTGACATATAACTGTGTTTTTCTGTGCAGGACATTAACACAGGCCTTATCAACTATGAAGAACTATTCTCAGCATACCTTTGACTTTGAATGCAAGCTAGTATCTACAGTATTATGTGGATGGATTTCCACTCTGCCCTGCCAAAAACATTGGTCTTAAATTCAATTACATTGCTTGTGTCTGTAGAGTAGGCTCTCTCATTACCTCTCATCCTGCTCCTCTCTTTGTCCTCGGATAGAGGGGGAGAGAGGTGGAGCTCTTATTCAATCAGACACATGCTTTAATATGCAGCCAAGAGGAGAGAAGCTCTCCCCCATGAAACACTCCAGTTACACTTGTGGCAACACTGCAATGCAGTAACAATGCAGAAGCAGCTGCATCATATTGTTTAAGCAATCTGCTGCTCTGTGATTGCTGTGTGTGTGCATGTGTGCACTAAGGCACTGTTACAAAACCTGGAGATGGTCTGAAGTTGTACATAATAGGAACTAGAAAGTAGTCAAAGACCCCTGGGAAATATGGGTCTGCATAAATACATTCAAAGATGGGTTCAGTGTCAGGGTTTGTAAAATGTGTGTGGCACTGTTAATAACCATGAAATGGACCTACCACGTCGAGGGCTTTGCAGGTTAGACACTTGGATCGGTGCGTCTCATACCGGCAATATTTCCCCTTCTCACAATCCTCATCAATGATACACTCCTGTGAGGTAAGGGAAGAGGGGACATTCAAAACACCCTCCTTCACAGATTCACCTGCAGAGGGTCGCTATATGGTACCAAAGCCGCTCACAATCCAGAGTTTTTCACTAGAAAACAGATTGTACTGGGAAAATTGGCTAAATCAAACATGGTAGTCTTGAAGAGAAATGCAGAGGTTGTAGCCATGTACTATTGCAAACTTCTTTACAAAAGTTACTTTAAAATAACTTTAAAGTACATTTTTGAGGATGTGATACGTTGTTGCACGATGTCCTCCAATATTTTTCTGTGCCAAAAGTGACCTGAATAAAATGGGCCTGCTGTTGAAACTGGGACAATGGGCTAATTGTCCCAAAATGTTAAAGTAAACATCCAATTCCCTCTCACTTGTCTCTCTACCACATATGATAAGGAAAAGACTGGCAGGAATAGCACGCTCTGAGACTTGTCAATTATTTTAACTAAATATTAAAACCTGTAACTGCAATAAAGGGCTGAGTCGTGGCTGCCATATATAATTATCGTACAGACAGGATGCAGCTCTGAAGAGAGCTTATCAACCAGCCACCATCCTGCACATGTCACTCTGCCTGGATAAGACACAGCTTTAGCCTGGCTTATAGAGAATGAGACAGCGCAGTTGAGACTGGAGAGGCGTACAGAGCCTGAGTCAAGTGAAATGAGACGCCCAAACATGACAGCCGCTGTGGCCGCATGCAGAGCAGCGCAGAAAGAGGAAACACAGCCCATGACTTGATGCATTTTTCATGAATTGTGACTTGCATTAAGGATGGAATTGTTTTCATCTTATGCCCACTGTCTTTTATTAAACACAAAACACCAGTTAGAGTTGTAGTGTTCCAGTTATTGTGGACTTGAATTTTTTTGTAAATGATGGAGGGAAATTCCAAAGATTGTTGTTGACTCACATGATTAATATGATTTTCCTTGCCACTGGACTGGACAACTGTTCTGGTGATGTGGGTCTCTTCTGTTCTGTTGTCTGTCTCCTAAAGAAAGAGAGACACATTTCCAGTTAGGATCACTTCTGTAGGATTTCTGCAATTTTGCTTTCAGTCTTCATAACACATGTGGGATGCCAAAATAATACTACCATACAGTATTACAATTCATAATAGCATTTCAGCATTCTAGGTTTGAATGGAATACAGTATAATAATGCATTTGCGTTTGACTACTACTGTACCTTGTGTACTGTCTCTATGGTGTGAATGGATTGGTTTTCAACCACACTCTCAGAAGTGCTATCGTTGTGATAATTTGAGGGAAGGTTATTGGGATGCAAGCTGGACTTGGCACTCTCATTGTCCATCTAAAGAGGTTTGATGCAAAAGATCAATGTTATATTGAGGTCACCACTGTTTTTTTTACACAATGTGCATGTTAAGATTGACTTAGACTCATCTCAACCCACATGGGCAACTGTTTTTATTAGTCTAATAAAGATTTATGTCTCAAGTTAAACTTGTTGTTGCTTTAACAAAAAAGTTTCAGATCAACTAAAATTATATGATAAGAGAGTACTGCACTATTATCTGTTGCATTTTACATAACATTAAAAATCATACAAATGAAAGGGGTGCTATGGGACATAATAGGCTCATTTATTTATCAAAGCTCTGAAAATATACATCTGAATACACCTAACCATTAACCGACCTGGTGCACCGAGTCATCCAGTTTATTATGCGTGTCCTCCATCAGTTGCTCTACCTCCTCAAACATGTCGTTTAATGGCGTGTGTCCTTGTGCCATATTATCCCCAAGGATCTGGTTGATGTCCAAATCCACGGGCCTGGCAGATTCAGGAAGGAGGATGCCATGGATAGACGTTAGGCCCAGGGTTAGAAGAGAGAAATACAACATCCTTGCTGCTGCACGAAAAGGCACCAGAATGAATTAGGTTCTTTGGACGTTGCCTCTGCGCATTGGGTGTGTGCGGTGCTGCTGCTGCACTCTGTCGGAAGAGGGGGGGAGGGGGGAGGAGAGACTGTATTGCCTTATGCATGTATTTATATTTTGAGAAAGATGTAGTTTATTTTGCCCCAAGTTATACTACGACTGTAGGCTATAGCCTAGTCGACAGGTGCAAGCCAAAGTGGTACATTTTCGATGCTCTTACCTTTCATAGTGGCGCCAGAGGCGAGCCTATTCTGGGCCAGCGGCAGCAGGCTGTGGGAGGATGCGGCGAATGGAGGAGGGACGGTGGCACACCGCAATGAGCAGACTTGCCCAGAGCCTTTGTTGACGTTGAAACATCTAATGAGACCACCGTCAGTGTTGACAACGACTCTTTATTTTGACTCTTCAATTAGAAGTTTATAATTCACTTGTTAATATGTTTCACAATCATTATGCCTAGTTACAATGTATTACAGTTGTGATAATTAGATACACAGAAATAGAGTCTGCTGTGACTGTATGTAAACGTGGATGCATAATATTGCAATGTCGCATGTTTTCTCCCATTTACCACTAGATGGCCTCATTTGCATGGAAATTATTTTCAGTAGCCTCGTCTAAACCACTGCGGAGTAGCCTAGTTTATAGGTTTATGGTTACTGCTAGACGTTTGCGTTAAACGCCCACCCACTACCACGAGCAACCACCTGACTAAGTAACCATCTTATGTAACCATACCAAACATAAACATATTATGCTAATTTGAGTGTCCTGGATTTAGCCTTACTATGTTAAGTCGAGTCTGAGACCAGGCTGTTTAGAGAGGTCACTCCTTGGTATGAGGGCCTTGTGATGACATTGGGGCAGAGAGGTGTCACGGTGATGATCTGACCATGTCATCGCCATCATCTGAACATGTCATTTTATGTCATGGAAGAAACAGTCAATACTTTGAAAGCAGTCCAATTTTACTCACTGCGTTATTGATTCCCAAATGTAGCCTATTAGATGATACATACATTTAGCATAATTTGATGCATGTTCTTTGTTTTGTTTGTTTGTTCTTGAAACATACTGGACACTACACTGAACCGCTGGATATTATAGTTTTGCTAGAGCCTGTGCACGTGCCTCAATCATTTGCTGAGTGCATCTTGCGCCTCAAAATTTGAATTATTACAATGATATGCATCATGATTTAGGCTATATGCTGATATTACATTTGGTTAATTTATTTGTTGCTTAATTAGCAAAAGACCAATTAAACTGAAATCCATCTTTATTCTCCATAAAAAATAATCAGAGTATACTACAATCTATGCTGTAATTTTTTTGCACTGTGGCTACATCTACAGTATTTGCGTGTAAAGTTGTAATGACGCCTTTTATCATTTAAATTTCGAGCACAGTGTATCAGAAGTTACCATTGGGTCTTGTAATCTCCAGCACCGCCCTCGTGCAATAGACGGGAGATACTATAGTGAGACAGTAATTTAGCCCAGTAGTAGTTCAGAGTGAGTGACTGGAAGAGACGTACCGACACATATAGCCAGCGCAAATTCTATTAGAAACATTTTCTCTGACCGGTCATTGAGGTTTTGAATATCCCTCTTCAATCAACTGCCAAGACTGGACCAGTTGATTTATTTTTTCTAATCTGTAAACTAAAGTAAGTCACACTTCCAATTACGCATGTTTCACAAATCAGTGACCGCTGGGCAGATGTCTAGGCAATTGAGCAACATGACAGTTAAGTCTGAACACTGTGACATAGTTCATTCAAGTTTGTAAAATCGAATCTTATCTGAGGAATTTATTTTGTTTCTCTACTGTGGGATTTGTACATGTTTTTTTGCCTTAGTATTCAAATAAATACATTCTGATAGGATTAGATACAGATTCCTGTACATACAGTAAGAGCCTGTGTGTCTGAACTGGACAATAAAGCATCTGGTTTGTCTCCATACTCTGATAAAATAGCTCTGTGTGTTCAACCATTATAATAATGATGAATGTGTCTCCACCATAATCCAGGTTTAAAAGCCTTTATGCTTGATGTGTCTGGCTGAGTTTTACAATGTTATAGGCTACTACCATGGCATGGTATTTTCTTTAAAGTTACATTGAGTTACATTAAGAGCGAGGCAGTAAATTACTAACACTGTACTATTAGTTTGAGTAGTGTGATTTGTCACCAGAGATAAGTGACTATTGAAGACTAAAGGATCATTTGAGTATCCAGGCTGGAACTTTTCTCCCATATATGAGAGAGGTTGTGAGAAATGTTCCAGCCTGAATACTCAGAGATAATCGTTTAGTCTTCAATCATCACTTGTCTCAGGTGAGACTATGTTTATGCCAAATTAGAATTGGTCACAATTTTGGATTCATTTGTCAATTGAAATCAAGCTTTTATTTATGTATTTATTTATATAGCGACACAATGTGCTTCACAGGAAAAAAACATAAATACAAAATTATGAAAATAAATACCTAAATATTTACTACACAACAAACATAATAGGATAAAAAACAAAAGAATAACAATAAAAACTGAAAGACTAAAAAAGCACCCTAAGGAGAAGCTAAGCTAAAAAGGTGTGTATTAAGATCTCTTTTAAATATGTTCGGTTTCGGCCCCCCTCAGGTTCTCTGGCAGGCTATGCCTTTACGCTTGATGTACAGTTGAAGTCGGAGGTTTACATACACTTAGGTTGGAGTCATTAAAACTCGTTTTTCAACCACTCCACAAATTTATTTTGAACAAATTATAGTTTCGGCAAGTCGGGTAGGACATCTACTTTGTGCATGACACAAGTCATTTTTTACAACAGTTGACTGTGCTTTTAAACAACTTGGAAAATTCCAGAAAATTATGTCATGGCTTTAGAAGCTATCCACAGTAAAACGAGTCCTATATCGACATATCTTGAAAGGCCGCTCAGTAAGGAAGAAGCCACTGCTCTAAAACCGCCATAAATAAGCCAGACTATGGTTTGCTGCACATGGGGTCAAATATGGTACTTTTTGGAGAAATGTCCTCTGGTCTGATGAAACAAAAATAGAACTGTTTGGCCATAATGACCATCATTATGTTTGGAGGAAAAAGGGGAGGCTTCCAAGCCGAAGAACACCATCCCAACCGTGAAGCACGGGGGTGGCAGCATCATGTTGTGGGGGTGCTTTGACTGCAGCAGGGAATGGTGCACTTTACAAAATAGATGGCATCATGAGGGAGGAAAATTCTGTGGATATATTGAAGCATCTCAAGACAAGACAGTTAAAGCTGGGTCGCAAATGGGTCTTCCAAATGGACAATGACCCCAAGCATACTTCCCAAGTTGTGGCAAAATGGCTTCAGGACAACAAAATATTGGAGAGGCCTTCACAAATCCCTGCCCTCAGTCCCATAGAAAATTTGTGGGCAGAACTGAAAAAGCGTTTGCGAGCAAGGAGGCCTACAAACCTGACTCAGTTACACCAGCTCTGTCAGGAGGAATGGGCCAAAATTCACCCAATTTATTGTGGGAAGCTTGTGTAAGGCTACCCGAAATGTTTAACCCAAGTAAAACAATTTCAAGGCAATGTTACCAAATACTAATTGAGTGTATGTAAACTTCTGACCCACTGGGAATGTGATGAAATAAATAATATCTGAAATAAATCATTCTCTCTACTATTATTCTGACATTTTAAGTTCTTAAAATAAAGTGGTGATCCTAACTGACCTAAGACAGGGATTTTTTTACTAGGATTAAATGTCAGGAATTGTGAAAAACTGAGTTTAAATGTATTTGGCTAAGGTGTATGTAAACTTCCGACTTCAACTGTATCTGGCTGAGTTTTACAGTGGTATAGGCTTCTACCATGGCATGGTATTTTCTTTACATTGAGTTACATTAAGAGAAAGACAATGATTAAGCAGTCATTCATTGAACGTTCATCACCCTTTTATCTCAGGAAAACTATATTATTATTATTATTATTTGATTGTTTTCTTAATCATAGTATACTGTTAAGGCTTTATTATATTGTATTCAAATCAACAGGTATTACTGTCTGCACAAGCCAGTGAGCATTTTCTCCCCCTGCAGCTCTTAGTGGTGAAATACAGAGTTACACAAAGGCCCTGTTTCTGTCAGATGAATTCATGTTCCCCTTTCAGAAGAATTATGGGACGTTCTAAGCTTACTCACTAACGAGTTTGATTTTGAGTTTGAACTTGTGACTTTAAATAATAAATACTGTACAGCAGGCTTTGTCCCAGGCGAGGCACATTAGCTACAGCATACAAGGTCAGATGATCACAGATCAGTTTCAGAGACATCTGTAAGGTATTTAGATACGCTATATATAATATGTTATAAGCACACATTTTGGATGACTGAAATCTGAATGGAATTGTCCATTTTCTTTTGGGTACTCTTGAAAGTGTACCTACAGTATGTGGTGGTATCTGTCTGATTTATTTTTATCTCAAAGTCACACTAGAAAATAGGCCACTGTGAGTACCTGGCCATGAGAGAGCAGCTGTGACTCAGTAAGGACATTTTGAGAAGGCAGCGGCAATCATACAGTCATGTAATTTTCCGCCCCCTCTTGAATGAGCAATAATTTCCTGTGCATCCTGTGCCGGTTGAAAACATGGCACGCTCTTCCTCACCGTGCTGTAAGACTTAAAGTCCTGCTTTATTACTTTGTGCTTCACTACCTTACTGATAGAGTATGTGTCAACATCTCAATAGACGACATGTCTACGTGTCTGAATCTGTCTCAGGCATTGGTTGTCCATGTGTGATTTAAATACTCTGTTCTCCCTGGATTTGAAAAACATTGCACGCTCAAACAGAAAACACACATTTTTTTCTCCTGTCTTGTTGGAATTTCCTTAGGAATGTTCAATCTTGATAGTATTTCTTGTGCTTAACTGAAGTTAAGGAACAGTAAAAATAATATTGTTCACTAAGATTTATACACTTGCTGTTAGCCAAGGGAGTATACTCTTAGAAAAATGTGTTCTTTGGAGTGCTGTATAGAGCTTTTAGGTGTTCCATGTATGAAGCAAGCGATAGAACCCTTTTTGGTTTGATGTGGAACCTTTTTCCAATACTATAGAACATAGACAAATGTGATTTCTTCAGAGCAAATGTTTTTGTGCAGTGTATACAACAGACATTAACAAATCAAAAGTTTATCTGTAGCGGTCCTCTTCTGTCATTTTTCTTCTCTTGTTTGTATCAGCATACCTATGCTATCTGGAATAACAATACATCATCAGGTTTGACTTGCTCTCCCCAAAAGCAGATTTCTAGAAAGATCACAAGGTTTTATATTGGGAGTGAATGTAGAGATGTAAAGATGCTGAAGGTTTATGGTCTCTCTCTAGATGTCACAGTTGGTCTAATTGAGGGGGTGGGTGGGTAAAGATCAAATCCACGCTGATTTATTACGTTTTAATATGTCTACATGAAAGTTCCCAAATGTTGTTAAAACTCAAGAGTTAGTGTGTTGCCAAAATATCTGAATTTGCCCCCTTAAGGGAGTTTCCCAAACTCAGCACGAATCTGCTGTTCTTGTAATTTTGTCAAAATTTACTAAGTTTGTAATTAGTGGTTGTGCCGAGGCTTCAGGGGCAGACTGGGACAAAATTCAGCCCTGGCATTTTAGCCACACCAGCCCCCATCCACATAATAATTCACATTTCCCGTTGCTGCAGGATACTTTCCCTGCTGTAGCAAACTGGCTCAAATTAAGATCATACATTTGTGTGTCTCTATTTTCTTCCTACCTCCACTGTACTCACCTCTGAGCTGTCTCTGCTAAGCCTCCTTTCCCACAGCACTGGTAACAGAAGACCAGGGGACCCCACTGCCTGTGCTGGGCCCAGCAACATCCTAGTTGTGAATGAATAAGCACATGTATTAGATAAAAAATAACAAAAATTACTGAATAAATGCTTAATAGATGACCATTGGCCCATAATACCTTATAAAATCCTCAGAGTGCCTGACTGTCATACATGTCCTCCCCTATCTTAAGGGTTAATTTCTATTACATACTGTGCCTTTGGAAAGTATTCAGACCCCTTGACTTTTTCCACATTTTGTTACGTTACTGCTTTATTCTAAAGTTGATTAAATAGTTTCCCCCCCTCATCAATCTACACACAATACCCCATAATGACAAAGCAAAAACAGGTTTTTAGACTTTTTTGCTAATTTATTAAAAATTAAAATGGAAATATCACATTTACAAAAGTATTCAGACCCTTTACTCTGTACTTTGTTGAAGCACCTTTGGCAGCGATTACAACATCAAGTATTCTTGGGTATGATGCTACAAGCTTGGCACACCTGTATTTGGGGAGTTTCTCTCATTCTTCTCTGCAGATCCTCTCAAGCTCTGTCAGGTTGGATGGGGAGCATCGCTACGCAGCTATTTTCAGGTCTCTTCAGAGATGTTAGATCTCGTTCAAGTCCAGGCTCTAGCTGGGCCACTCAAGGATATTCAGAGGCGTGTCCTGAAGCCACTCCTGCATTGTCTTGGCTGTATGCTTAGGGTTGTTGTCCTGTTGGAAGGTGAACCTTTGTCCCAGTCTGAGGTCCTGAGTGCTCTGGAGCAGGTTTTCATCAAGGATCTCTCTGAAAGGCCAAGGCCTTTCTCCCCCGAATGCTTAGTTTGGCTGGGTGGCCAGCTCTAGGAGGAGTCTTGGTGGTTCCAGATGTCTTCAATTTAAGAATTATGGAGACCAATGTGTTCTTTCCAAATCATGTCCAATCAATTCAATTTAACACAGATACTCCAATCAAGTTGTAAAAGCATCTCAAAGATGATCAATGGAAACAGGATGCACCTGAGCTCAATTTTGAGTCTCATAGCAAAGGGTCTGAATACTTTTGTAAATATGGTATTTCTGTTTTTTTTATTTTTTTATTATACATTTGCAATATTATTTAAAAAAAAATTTCACTTTGGAATTATGGGGTATTGTGTGTAGATTGCGGTGGAAAAATAGTTTAAAAATCTATTTTAGTATAAGGCTGTAACGTAACAAAATGTAGAAAAAGTCAAGGGGTCTGAATACTTTCTGCAGGCACCGTAAGGGCAGTGTGTGCTAGCTTCCATTAACCAACACAGAAAGACCTCCCCAGCATGTGTTAATACTATAGCTTTTTAAACAATTCATGAAGCTTGGAGCGCAAACCCCTGGTTGTATCTCAACTTTCCAAGCAGAAGTTGTAGTTACTGTATATTTTAGTTGGAAATGGTCTGATATTGTGATAGCCACATATTAAAATTGCTTTCTGAAATGTTGTTCTGGGAGTACAACTACTTGTTAATGGAAGCCCAAGCGGTTGTTTACTGTAGTTCAACAGAAGTCCTTAAGTTTTTATGATGAAATCTACACAGAAAAAACTGTTGCAAATACCATCATGTGGTCACATCCAACAAGACCAATATAACCAGAGGACAAAGCGGTCCATTCATTCCATCCACTGCAGGATCTTCTCACCATTTGCTGTTGTTATTTCAACAATGGTGTGAATGCAGATGTTGTCTTGTACCACACCTTGCAGGGCAAAGGGAACAACCTTATCCCCCAGCAGAATAATAATACACCCTTTGCATAAACAAATGACCCTGCCCCAAACTAATTAAAGCACCTGTATACTATGCTGAGCCCCTCCCAGCCATCTCCCAGCACTCATAAACATTACATCACAAAAACACACTGATAACGGACTGCAGAATGGGCCCAGAGTCATGAGCACGCCATTGGATTGGCACTGTAGGCACTGTATATATTATAGAGGAGCCACAATATTAAGAAACTGTCAGTACATCTCTACAGCCTTTTAGCGAACAAAATAGGCTTTCCAGCCTCCAGTGGCGATGCCTATGTAATGTAATCCGACACCAGAGTCACTGTTACCAGTGATGCCAACTTAGCAATTTTATTGCTAGATTTAGCAACTTTTCAGACTACCCTGGAAACTTTTATTTCAAACAGCACCTAGCAACACATTTAGCTACTTTTAAAAATGTATTTGGAACTTTTAGCAACATTTGAAGTGACTCAAACGCTAAAATGCACTAATTTTCCCTCTAAATGACACAAAAACGATTTCTCTGTCACACTCAGTCACAACACACGTGCCTGGCTGCAAAAGTGCATTGTGAGTGATGTCAGCAGCGGGCACTTAGCTCGTGCACGGGCAGCAGCAGGGCAGCAGCAGGCCAGCAGCAATTTCAGTAAATTGCAAATCATTGTTGGCTGACTGCCGCCGCAGTAGTACGTGTTCGGCGAGCCAAACCCAATGAATATAGTTGGTCCCGAATGTTTGATCTTGAACAGAACTTACAACATCAATCAACATGTCTCAATCAAAATTGTACAGCCAGAAGTACAGAAAAGAGTGGGAGTCTGTACCTGAACAAATGTCAAATCATATTTTTTGCAGAGATGGCCAGTCAATTTGAGTAACGTTATTGTGTATTCTACATAATGACACAGATTTACGTTATCAAGCAATGACATCACAATGTCAGTTAGCAACTTTTAGCAACAAATCAACCTGCCTCTAGCAACTTACCCTGAAAATTAGTTGGCAACACTGCTCGTTACTCCATCTCATAAACTTATACTCACTCGCTGACTGAACAGACTGAGATTCAGAAACATTGAAAAAACCATTTAAATACAGTCTTTTAATTGACCTTTAACAGAGGATTATTTAGCAATTATTACACATTAATTCAGTGTTTCATTGTAATACATTATAACTTTAATAAAAAGCAGTAGCGCTGTATTTAATGTCTTTTAGAACTCAGCAGAACCAGAATGTTTAGAAAATAAGTTTGTAAATTTCACACATTTAGCAGCGTAGGCCTCGAGGCACCACCTTTTAACAATCCATGATCTGGGCTGACTGATGACAGAGAGTCAGAGCGGGTGTTTTTACTGAGGCATGTTTGAGTTTGAATGTGACAATTTTTGTGACCTCAGCTCAGCCAATCAGAAAACCGGGCCGTCCCAAATGCTCCAGTATATTATTGACAATAGAGAAATTGCACAAAAATCTTTCAAACCAAATCTTGACAGGCACATGGACCTCCTGCCATGTCCGTTTTTTAAATTATTTTGTTTTGTTTTTACCAGCCAGCCCAACAAAAAGAGGGTCTGGCCCATCTGGCATTTGCTAGAATTGCCAGATGGACAATTTGCCTGTGTGAGGCTTGATTTATACACGGATGTTAGAGATAAAAAAACGCACCAGAGCACCTGCTCTGGGGCCTCAGGTTAATCTAATTGTATAACTAGTTTGACATGAACCAAGCCTTTGGATTCAGAGCTATGTCTCTCTCAGGGCTCACTACAGTAAAGAAGATAAGAAGATAAATAAGCTGAAGTCAAGAAAACAGCAGACAGCATTCCAAATGAGCAGCGTCTGTCTGTAGGCTTATTCACAATATCCCAGAGCAGAACTGTGTGAACTTTCTTCTTCCTCTTTGCATTATTTCCTTCCTAGAGCCACACTGTGAAAGTGAGCACATGTTTCCAGGCAACAGCTCCAGCACCAGGACAGAACGAGGATGTGGGAGGTTGAGGCTCAGAAAGCAAATCACTTGCAGGATTTATGCATGGTTTAAATTGGTTGATCCTTTCAGTAGGATCCCGCTCTGCCAACTTAAACCACCACGGTCATCAGCAGGATATAAATCGGCAACTAGACTACATTAACACGTTTCCCCTGGCTTGTACAAGCTCAGAAATCGGTCATTAAGGGAACTTAAAAAGAGTTTTTGACTCAGTCCTTGTGCTTTAACCTCCAGCAAAGGCAGTTTCACAGTGGCAGCTCTCCATCCCTTTGATCTGGACAGGAAAACAGACAGACTCACATATCAGATGACCCAATAACACATCAGAGTTCTGCCACATGTAGCTGGAGGCAGTGGTGGAAAAAGTACCCAATTTGTCATACTTGAGTAAAGTAAACATACCTTAATAGAAAATGACTCTAGTAAAAATGAAAGTCACCCAGTAAAATACTACTTGAGTAAAAATATATTTAACTATTAAAAGTAAATGGAATTGCTCAAATATACTTAAGTATCAAAAGTAAAATTATAAATAATTTCAAATACCTTTTAATTTTACTTAACTAGGCAAGTCAGTTAAGAACCAATTCTTATTTTAAATGACAGCCTAGGAACAGTGGGTTTAACTGCCTGTTCAGGGGCAGAACGACAGATTTGTACCTTGTCAGCTTGGGGATTTGAACTTGCAACCTTCTGGTTACTAGTCCAACGCTCTAACCACTAGGCTACCCTACCTTACATAAATTCCTTCATGTTTTTTAGACAGGGGCATAATCCAACACTTAGACATAATTTACAAACAAAGCATGAGGGGCGGCAGGTAGCCTAGTGGTTAGAGCGTTGGGCCAGTAACCTGAAGGTTGTAGATCAAATCCCGACCTGACAAGACACAAGTCTGTTGTTCTGCCCCTGAACAAGGCAGTTAACCCACTGTTCCTAAGCTGTCATTGTAAATAACAATTTGTTCTTAACTGACTTGCCTCGTTAATAAAATAAATGTGTGTTTAGTAAGTCTGCCAGATCAGAGGCAGTAGGGATGTTCTCTTGATAAGTACATGAATTGGAGCAATTGCCTGTCCTGCTAAGCATTCAAAATGCTACTTGTATGGAGTAAGAAGTACATTATTTTCTTTAGGAA
Organism: Oncorhynchus clarkii lewisi; assembly: GCF_045791955.1. Taxonomy (NCBI): domain Eukaryota; kingdom Metazoa; phylum Chordata; class Actinopteri; order Salmoniformes; family Salmonidae; genus Oncorhynchus; species Oncorhynchus clarkii. The sequence continues at coordinate 64,852,628 of NC_092152.1, read as the reverse complement.
TGTAGTGAAGTAAAAGTAAAAGTTGTCAAAAATATACAGATACACCGAAAAATGATTTAAGTAGTACTTTAAAGTATTTTTACTTAAGTACTTTACACCACTTGCTGGATGCATATCATGACTTTCTTTACCCTCAAATTACTGTAAGGGTTAAAGTATAATTGTGTTTACAGAGCAACAACCCCTAAGCACTCCATCATTGTGTCTATGATCACAATAAATGGTCATCAAGTGTCATGGACAGAGTCCAGCAGTCCTTTTTCTGAAGAGTGGCACAGATCCTTCAGGTCTGATGGAGCTGTTCTCTTTGTGGTCAGCAACACAGTGTATTTATGTTTGTAGAGTGGTCTTATACAGATGTCAGGCTATCCTCCAGGACATGTGCTGTTTTCCTCTGGAACATGACACCTGTCTATTCTGAGCATGACTTCCCTGAAAGTTGCCTTACCGGCTCCTCTATTCCTTCCCTGTGGTCATACAGTGTCATATAAACCCCTCGGTGCCATTCTGAAATATGGAACAGAATCTTTGGATCCAATTGCCTCTGCTGACTGAATGTCTGTCTGACTGTCTGGGGAATGTCAGTTACCAAAAAATCTGCCTTGTGCAGTCACTTCTCACCGTAAGAATCTTGATCTCACTCACATTATGAGGACCTCATGTTACTGTATGGCCTATTGGTGTAATGATTGCATTGAATATGGCATTATTCCAGTGTTTCCCTGATTTTTCAATGTTGATTTAAGAACATCAGAGCATTCTTTGTGGGATCTTTATACATGGCGAGAGTTCACGGCGTTTGTCAGCTATTTGCTCATTTATTTGTGTGAAATGAAGAAAAGAATGTGCCACTGGATGAGGTCAAACTATTGTGCTAAGTGGATTACATACTGTCTGTCACACTTCAAATAGCTGGACAGACATTATTTGTGTGCTTGGTGTGTCTGAAGTTTGTCCAGATAAATCTTTCTCCAAGTCCAAGAGGACATGTGGTTAACACACACTGCGTGGGTCAGACAGGCCTCCAGACGGCAGACAGCTGCTTCACCTCTCCAGCGCCTGCTTCTGTGTAAATTCATTATTTTCTCCTCTCTAGATGAATGACATTCACTGGAACCGGACAGATAACGCAGTGTTTTTAACCGTGTCCAAGACGCTCTCCTTTGTTTTGGCACCGCTGCCTGAAGAGGCAGCCAGGTTTCTCAGAGTTGAGATAGTACAAGCGAGTTATGAGGGCTGGAGAGGGGCAAAGTTGTTGGTGGGATGCTGGAACATATGGTTTTCTTAGATTGTTTTCCAGCTCTGAGGCGTAATGTCTCCTTATCAGGGGTTGAGGGCTTCCTTCCTGGTTTCCTTCAGTTCTCTCTGTAATTAACTGCATTACGTGTCATTCCCAGCCCTCACACTGTTTTCCTTTGAGTCGTCAGCTTCTCATTGTCTTTTGATAGCTTGAGGCTGTGTGGAGCAACACAGATGGACATCACGTCATTGTTTTGTGTTTTACTGGTCTAGCAGTATGTACTATATTGCTCAGTTTCTATGGCCATGGCTGATGCAGCAATAGGCCCACTTATTAAGTTATTGGCCAGTGTTTTCTGCCTAATACCATGTATTGCCTGGTTGGTTGTTATTAGACTAATACAACCTGACACTGGTGTTGTTGTAAAGGTATTTTAGGTGTTAAGGTGACTTGGGATTCTCCTCACTAAATGCGCTCCACTACAAGTCTCATTGCATTAATTAAATAGCTGGTGTTTGAATAATTGTTTTGCTCTCAAAGAAAATGTGCCGATTTATTTACAGTATAATGCGTATACAGGTATGTGTGTGTTTGAGGGAGTGTGTGTCTCTGGCTAGCTCCCTTTAGCTGTTCTGCCTTGGCAGGCCAGCTGTAACAGGTACATACTTCACATCTTGAGAATTCCTCCTCTGGAAACTGATAGCATGTACACTCATCCCTCTGAAAAATGCACTGGATTACCTGAGCTCAGAATAACCTTCAGGAGATATACTATATGCTATATACTGTAGCTCTGCCTCAGTTTCGCTGTAGAGTATACTCTGTCAGAGTCATGAGTCAAGTGTCTTTGAATAACAAAGTTATGAGAACTATTATCTAATACAATCACAGGTAACTGAGACACCCGTGCTGTATTGTGAAAGCACCAGTGATGGGATGGTTTGTTTGATTCATTGTTAAAATGATATTACAGGCATAAAATGAGTAGCCAGTGTTTGCAAATGGATTAGTAATTAGCCAAGTCATAGATGGGCAGATGCGATTTTTAAAAAACAGGTATGATTGTTGAAACCTGTACCGTATGGTGAAATCGAGCGTCCAGGTTCGCGTAAAAACAGCTTGGAACGGCCATCGAGCCCAGCTCTTTGTGTCTCTCTTTCTCTCGCTCTTTCTCTCTCTCTCTCTTTTTTTTGTATGTGTGTTTTTACGGGTGCTTTGTGGGATGGTGCTGTCTGCCTGCGGATTGCCTTTCCATGCGATCAGATGGAGATCATGGGTGAGGTCATGGGATTCCATCTGGGACAATGTAGCCTCAGCTTTTCTAGCTGGCCGTACAGTGCCTTCGAAAAGTATTCAGACCACTTGACTTTTTCGACATTTTGTGACGTTAGTGCCTTATTCAAAAATAAAAAACTTAAATATCACATTTACATAAGTATTCAGACACTATACTCAGTACTTTGTTGAAGCACCTTTGGCAGCGATTATAGCATTGAGTCTTCTTGGTTATGACCCAACAAGCTTGGCACATCTTTATTTGGGGAGTTTCTCTCATTCATCTCTGCAGATCCTCTCAAGCTCTGTAAGGTTGGATGGGGAGCATTGCTGCACAGCTATTTCAGGTCTCTCCAGAGATGTTAGATCTGGTTGAAGTCCGATCTCTGGCTGGGCCACTCAAGGACATTCAAAGACTTTTCCCGAAGCCACTCCTGCATTGTCTTGGCTGTGTACTTAGGGTCGTTGTCCTGTTGGAAGGTAAACCTTTGCCCCAGTCTGAGGTCCTGAGCACTATGGAGCAGGTTTTCATCAAGGATCTATCTGTACTTTGGTCCGTTCATCTTTGCCTCGATCCTGACTAGTCTCCCAGTCCCTGCCGCTGAAAAACATTCCCACAGCATGATGCTGCCACCACCATGCTTCACTGTAGGGATGGTGCCAGGTTTCCTCCAGATGTGATGCTTGGCATTCAAGCCAAAGAGTTCAATTGTGGTTTCATCAGACCAGAGAATCTTGTTTCGAATGGTCTGAGAGTCTTTAGGTGCCTTTTGGCAAACTCAAAGCGGGCTGTCATGTGCCTTTTACTGAGGAGTGGCTTCCGTCTGGTCACTCTACGAGGTCTGATTTATGCTGAGATGGTTGTCCTGCTGGAAGGTTCTCCCATCTCCACAGAGGAACTCTAGATTCAGGTTCTTGGTCAACTTCCTGACCAAGGCCCTTCTCCCCCAATTGCTCAGCTCTAGGAAGAGTCTTGGTAGTTCAAAACATGTTCCATTTAAGAAGGATGGAGGCCACTGTGTTCTTGGGGACCATCAATGCTGCATACATTTTTTGGTATCCTTCCCCAAATCTGTGCCCAGACACAATCCTGTCCCGGAGCTCTATAGACAATTCCTTTGACCTCATGGCTTGGTTTTTGCTATGACACGCACTGTCAACTGTGGGACCTTATATAGACAGGTGTGTACCTATCCAAATCATGTCCAATGAATTGAATTCATCACAAATACTCCAATCAAGTTGTAGAAACATCTCAAGGATGATCAATGGGAACAGAATGGACCTGAGCTCAATTTCGAGTTTCACAGCAAAGGGTCTGAATACTTATGTCAGTAAGGTATTTCTGTTTTCAATACATTTTTACATTTGCTAACATTTCTAAAAACATGTTTCGCTTTGTCATTATAGGATATTGTGTGTAGATTGATGAGGGAAAAACATTTGATGAGGGAAAAACAATTCGTGAAGCTTGGAGCGTAAACCCCTGGTTGTATCTCAACTTTCCAAGCAGAAGTTGTAGTTACTGTATATTTTAGTTGGAAATGGTCTGATATTGTGATAGCCACATATTAAAATTGCTTTCTGAAATGTTGTTCTGGGAGTACAACTACTTGTTAATGGAAGCCCAAGCGGTTGTTTACTGTAGTTCAACAGAAGTCCTTAAGTTTTTATTATGAAATCTATACAGAAAAAACTGTTGCAAATACCATCATGTGGTCACATCCAACAAGACCAATATAACCAGAGGACAAAGCGGTCCATTCATTCCATCCACTGCAGGATTTTCTCACCATTTGCTGTTGTTATTTCAACAATGGTGTGAATGCAGATGTTGTCTTGTACCACACCTTGCAGGGCAAAGGGAACAACCTTATCCCCCAGCAGAATAATAATACACCCTTTGCATAAACAAATGACCCTGCCCCAAACTAATTAAAGCACCTGTATACTATGCTGAGCCCCTCCCAGCCATCTCCCAGCACTCATAAACATTACATCACAAAAACACACTGATAACGGACTGCAGAATGGGCCCAGAGTCATGAGCACCGCCATTGGATAACTGTGGTTGAACCATTGACAGAGCTCGGTAGGCGTTGCCTCTGGTTCCTTGTTGATAGAGCAGTTCAGTGCTATGTGAGGCATGCAGCGTTGGAATGCGGTCTGTGGCTTGGCTGTCTCCAGAGAGAGGCCTATAGGGTTTTGTGTCTGACACTGGGACAGGAGCCGGGGGTCACTATGGTGTGTGTATCAGCCTGGGGGACAAAAGTTGACACCCCTCCCACATTGTCCTCAATACGAGCTTGCATCCCATTATCCAGGATGAATGACTATAAGGCAAAAAAACAACAGCGAACAGGATGCAAAATATACAGCTAGTTTGGGCCAAACAGGATTCTGTAAGATAGGATGATTTTGTTTGTATGAGAACTGTTTTCAGTGACCACAAATAGTGCTCATGTTCCAGGAAAAATCTATATTTTGTTATTTTTTTCATTAGTCCATGGTATATAGTCCCAAAATGCATCATCATGAGTGACACTTTGCTTCTTGAAAATCCTATATCTTGAAAATTTGACTGCTGACATGCAAAACATTTTGAGACTGTATCAACAGTGGACTAATGGAAAAAACTACCTGAAGATAGTTTTTGAGTGGATCTTTCCTTTTAAGTATGCCTATTTAGAGTTGTTTCCCAAAACGCATCCCCGAAAGCTGTCTGAGAACGAAGACTTGGTTCAAGGACTTGACAACAGAAGACAAGTCTCATGTATGGAGTTGCTTATCATGTGTCAGTGACATAATAACACTTTTCTTCATGGACAGATGGCATATCGTTCTCTCAACAGCTGCTGCACAGTGGAAGACGAGAGGTGGTGTCACTCGGCCCAACTCCAGTAGGCAGCAGAGCAGATACACTGCATGACCCTTTGCTGCTATAACAGCCTCCACTCTTCTGGGAAGGCTTTCCATTAGATGTTGGAACATTGCTGCGGGGACTTGCTTCCATTCAACAACAAAAGCATTAGTGAGGTTCTTCCACACCGATCTCGACAAACACTTTCTGTATGAAGCTCGCTTTGTGCACGGGGGCATTGTCATGCTGAAACAGGAAAGGGCCTTCCCCAAACTGTTGCCACAAAGTTGGAAGCACATAATTGTCTAGAATGTTATTGTATGCTGTAGCGTTAAGATTTCCCTTCACTGGAAGTAATGGGTCTAGCATGGAACCATGAAAAACAGCCCCAGACCATTAGTCCTCCTCCACCAAACTTTACAGTTGGCACTATGCATTCGGGCAGGTAGCGTTCTCCTGGCATCCGCCAAACCTAGATTTGTCCGTTGGACTGCCAGATGGTGAAGCGGGATTCATCACTCCAGAGAATGCATTTCCACTGCTCCAGAGTCCAATGGCGTTAAGCTTTCCACCACTCCAGCTGATGGTTGGCATTGTACATGGTGATCTTAGGCTTGTGTGTGGCTGCTCGGCCATGGAAACCCATTTCATGAAGCCCCAGACTAACAATTATTGTGCTGACTTTGCTTCCAGAGGCGGTTTGGAACTAGTGAAGTTACGCGCTTCAACACTTGGTGGTCCCATTCTGTGAGCTTGTGTTGCCTACCACTTTGCGGCTGAGCTGTTGCTGCTCCTAGACATTTCCACTTCACAATAACCACTTACAGTTGACCGTGGCAGCTCTAGCAGGGCAGACATTTGACAAACTGACTTGTTGGAAAGGTCACATCCTATGACGGTGCAAGGTTGAAAGTCACTCAGCTGTTCATTACGGGCCATTCTCCTGCCAATGTTTGTCTATGGAGATTGCATGGCTGTGTGCTCAATTTTATACACCTGTCAGCAACAGGTGTGGCTGTAATAGCCGAATCCACTCATTTGAAGGGGTGCCCACACACTTTTGTATATATAGTGTTCCTCCCCCAGGCCCTGTAGTGTTAGTTGAGTGGGGGACGGCACTGCAGCAGGTCCTGTTGGGCTGGGCTCACCTCTCCCATGGCCAAGCCCAGCACAGGCCAGCCCTCTCCATGGATGATTTGAATATCAAAGGACTGCTGTTCCCAAACCTCACAGAAGCCATGATCTCCACCCAAAACGTTCCCATATTTTAGGAGAAGTTTCCATATTTTGCTTTGATGTTGTGCTCTGGTGTGGATTCCCTGGCATGATTTTCAAATGTTTGATTAGTGGTTTTTGAAGGAGGGGATTGGGTTATTTTTCTTGTGTCAGTTTCTGTGATATGTGAGCCTCAATCATAATTAACGAAGAGTTTTCAGTCTCTCTCAGTTAAGGTGTGGCCTGAGTACCACCCTGGCCACTCAATGATACAGAGAGGTTGTCCTCAAACTAATATTCTGTTTCACTTTTATCCTTCGGACCTGTCGAGACATCAATACTATCTTAGGGAATTCAACGGCTTAGAAATACTAGCGGGAAGCGGAAAAAATACACAGCTCTCAACGTGGTCTCGACAGTACGTAAATTACGTAAATTATTATATTATTACATAAATCTATGGACATTACATTTAGTGTGTGTTACATTTCATATGGTATGTATTAATTTGTAGCTGTTTCTATGATATGTTTAGAATGACAACTCATTGATAAATTACGTATTGCAATTCGTACAATATGTTGTGAATTTGCAAAACATACAATATGTTGTGAATTTGCAAAACATACAATATGTTGTGAATTTGCTAAACATACAATATGTTGTGAATTTGCTAAACCTCTATGTTACAAATTCCCATGTGTTGTGGCTAATGTTATCTAGGTGGCTAATGCTAACATTTGTTTTTTTAGGGCTTAAGGTTAAGGTTAGGTTAGGGTTAGCTAAAAGAGTTAAGGTTAGGGTTAGGGAAAGAGTTAGCTAAAATGCTAAGTAATTGCAAAGTAGCTAAAAGTAGTAAGTAGTTGCAAATCTGCTAATTAGTAAAAATGCATATCACTCATACTAATTTGAGTGTCCCAGTTGTACACTTACTATGTAATGTAGACCTATGAGACCAGTCTACAACTCTAGGTAGTACATCCAGGGGTAGGAGATGTCCCTCTTCTGCAAATGATTCTTATTTTTTTAAATATATATATATATATATATAATATAATATATATATCTATATATATCTGTCCAGTTTTCAGCTGGAAGGCGAAAGCCACAAGACAAGCACTTTTTTCTCCCTGATTAGCAGTATGTCCGTGTCCACTAGTGCCAAGTCAGTGATGTGCAAACAGGCATGGACAGAACTGTCTGACCTCAATGAGCTGTCTGGTATTTTTATCCATAGTTTTGGTCATTAGAATGAAACAAGCTGTTTTTTCTCGATGGAAGCCATGATTCATTATTGTGTTGATATTCTCTGTGTTACTGTATGACCTCCTGTATGTCATTTAGTTCATAGAAATGGGAGTACTGCATGTTTTGAAACAGGTTTCTATTTTGAGCTTTTGAACTTGAGCTGTGACTTTTGGAAATGTGCACTCTTTTATAGTCCATTGTTGTCCAGAAATGAAGACAATCGTTATCCCAGGATCTATCTATAAACAATCAGTTAGTATGGCATGCTGTATTAGTTTGTCAGAAAGTAAAAATGCTTTCTATGAGAGTTCAAACACATCTATTCTTACATTGGAAATGTTACAATGCCAAATGTTTCAATATGTAAGTCATTGATTTGAAGCAAAATAAATGCAATGAAACCTGTTCTGTAGAAAACCAGTGATTGTTGCAGGCTGGTTAATTGACTGTCTCCCTAATTATCTTCCCCATGCCCTATATGAACGAGTCTTTTTCCTCTGTGATTATTCTGAAGAAGGCCATTGAAAGTCGAAACGTCAACCTTTTAAACTTACCTAATAAAACAAATATTTTTTTTATGGAGGGTTGCCCCTTTTCCTGTCCAATATTTGACTGTTTTAAACAATTTTCCACTGTTCCATAAAGCCATCTGTTAAGGATTCTACACTTCTAAAGGCCATGCGATGACATCAGACTCAATATGTTTTCTTTGTACCTCCTCAGATTGGGCATGACCATGGGGGCCAGGCTGTGGGTGTAGCCACTGAGACAGCTGGGGGAGAGCGAGAGAGGAGGAAAGGCAAGCCGGCACCAGCCAAGCAGCCTGCACTCCCGCTGGGGAAGATGGGGGAGACAGAGGAGGAGAAGGACCAGGCAGGGAAGCTGTTTGAGAATTTCATCCAAGCCTCCACCTGTAAGGGCACCCTGCAGTCCTTCAACCTCCTGTGCAGGCTGCTGGATCTAGACCCTCAGGACCATGAGACGTTCTACTGTAGTCTGAAGACCAGGCTCACCTCCTGGAGGGCCAAGGCCCTCTGGACCAAGCTGGACAAGAGAACCTGCCACAAGGAGTATAAGAAGGGCCAGGCTTGTGTGGGCACCAAGGTAAAGTAAGAGCCACTCACCATGACATTCAAATAACACTTGCTTTGTATCATTCAGAGGTGTTGAATATACCTTTGGTATTATTGGCACAGAGCTCTGTTGCATGGAAGTCTTTGGAGACAAAAGAGACAAAGAACTCCAAGACCATCAGCGTGAAAATTGTCTTGACAGTGCCCAGTGCACACCCTACAGTAGTTTGAAATAAGATCCCAATATATTCATGTGGAAGTAATATTTATGAATGTTATGCATTTCACTTCTCGTTGTGTAACTGTGAGTTGTATGACTGGTCTGACCCATTAGCTTATGATTAATCCAGATTCAAGTCACAATAGTGAGGTGTGACTGATTCTCTGCATTTTTCCCAGCTGTAATCGGTTTTAGACAATCGACAGTTTGTCCTTCCTTAGTAGAGAAGTGCTCTGTCATTGTGGAGGGTTGTGACATAGGCAACGTCATGGTCATCACTTTAAACTGTATCTGTCAGAACACATTAAATCCTCTACTATCCTTTACTGCAGCTGACGCATATAAACAGCTGAGAAAGTGTGTTCTTTTCTTCTGATCAGACAGAACTCAAGGTTCATCTCCACACACACACACACACACACACACACACACACACACACACACACACACACACACACACACACACACACACACACACACACACATGCCCACACACACACACATGCCCACAATCAAACAAACACACACAGACACTTAAGGCATCTGCATGCTTCAGGTCGGTTGGTGCCAGTTCGAACTCACCTAGGCGAACCGAACAAAAGTGGCAGGGTGTTTGTGCATTTTGAAACCCCATAGCCAGTATATACTTCCTCAAAATAGTCTGAATTAATCTAAGATAACTCAACAAATCTGTCATTAATTTTGATGTTTTTGCTGAGGATATCTTAGTTGGGCAATTTTACATCTAACTAAGATGTTTTGTTGCAGATGCAGCATTTCTCTAAATGTGTCCGAACAGCCGAAAAACCCCTCCAAAACGAACAAAAAAACACCACAAAATGTCATCCTAATATATTTACAAACTCTTCCGAACTGTTGAACGGCTGGGAAGCATGCCAACGCCTTTACTGTAACTCCCCCCCCCCCCCCCCTCCATCACTTCGGCACTATCCTCATTCCTCCTCATCCACAGCTCTACAGAGTCTTGCCTCTTACATCACCCTCAATCAGTCACCAGAATACTTTCATAACACACATCCACAGACAGCATCACTCAGCAAGTGTGATTATTTTCCTTGGTTCTACTGAGGGGGCGGTGTTCTTTATTGGGCCCTCCTAAAAGGTTGGAACCATGCCCAGAATGTTATTAAAGTGTGTTTTAAGTTATTCAAAATAAGACAGCTTTTTACTAGTTCTCTCTGATACCAACTATAAACCAGGTTGGAACACCATATACCCCCTTGATCTGAGAGTATGCCATGATTAGGTGCTATCCCAGTTCTATTGAACCCTTCATTAAACTGTCTGATTGTCTTTAGTCCCGTGCCAAATAGTTTCAGCTAGGTCTCCTCAGTCTGACAAGCCACAGGACGGCGTAGAATGGTCTTATTTATCAAAGTAATAAAACAGATGTACAGTCTCTTGGTTCTGGGTAATTAACTATACTGTTGGTACAGTAGGAGAGACTCACGTAAGTATTTGATTTACGCTGGCTGTGTGGATGGAAACAGGAACGACCTTGTAAAAAAAATTGAGGCTAGAATTCAACTTACCCTCACTTCTTACGTTTCAAGTCTGTTTACAGAATAAGAGATTTAAGGAGTAAAATAATTGACGGACATCTCCCACAGATAGTGGTACAGCATATGGCTCTCCTGTTGTGATTAATTGCGGCCCACCTGCCACAGCTTGATAAATGACTTTACTTGACTTTCTTCACAAGGAGTGGATGGCGTAAGCGATGCGTTAGGGTTTGGTGGTGGTTCACAGAGAATAATAATGTTTTAGCATTCCTCACCCAGCCTCCAAATGCCTGCTGTAGATACAATCTGTATAGGATATGAAGTCATCCCCAGTTTGTTACTGCATACAGCTGCCTATAATGCTAATGACACACACGTACTGTTGGTTTCTTATATATACATTTTTAATAAGGAACACAGTGAAGGCCCGTATTTATTTTTTAAAATATGAAGCAGATACACTGAACAGAATGGTCATATGTTACTGGGCTTAGTCTCTTTCACTGATTATGCTGTTAAATGTAAGCGCTTTAGGCCTATTGAAGTGGCTTCTTGAGCCTGAGATCTGACAAGCTTATTTTATTAGTATCAGAGTTGCTTTGTGCTCGTCTCATCTGAGAGGTCTGGAGAAGTGAGCTGAAGTGGGAAGAGGCCCAGTGAGAGAGACGGTTAGTTTTCCAGGGCGGTGCCGCTGTCCAGTGCCAGATTCTATGGAAACTATTTGGACCGGCTATGTCCTGAAGGTGAGCTCCTGACCTGCACTTCAGCGCCAGTATACCTCAGCAAAATACAGACACTGTTTTCTATTAAGGGACTGATTTGTCTGTTCTCTGCATTTTTAAGTATTATAGTTATCAGGCAATCAAACTCCACATTATGACACATACTATCATTGCAATAATAGCCTAGTTAAATCATACGGCAAACAGCATGATCATTTGTGGTCTCAGTTGTGCAAACACAAAGCTCCTTGAGCTCGGCCATATGTTTGGAATGGCTTTGCATTCATGAAATGCCTTCAATCATAAGTGCTACATTTCACTTCCTTTTTCTTACGTGAACTGTTATGCCTGTATAATGTTGGCACATACCTCATGTATGAAGCACATGGAAACGTTTTCATTGTATTGTTGTTTATTACACTGTTCAGTTCCCCAGTCTCCTGCCCTTTAGACTAAACTACAGTGAAGACATGAACTCTTTACTTCACAACCCACTGAATGCGGGTTAGAATTAAATACAGAACAACTGTTTTTTAAGGATTATTTCCCCTCTCATTGTAGAGGAGCTCCCCTTTATAACAGGTTGTCTTTGTCATGCTCGTAAATCTCACCCTAGATGGCCCAACATTGAACAGTGTGTCATCAACATTTCCATGCTTGGCATCCTCCCTTGCCAATTGTGACATCTTGACAGATGGACCTATTTTCCCTTAATTATATGGTTTGATACTGTGGAAAATTGTGCTTCCACTGAGCAAATAATTCACTATATGGAACCTTCTACGGTATGATTTGAAAGTTCAGAGACACACTGTGCCCTCCTTGCCTGTTTCCCAGGCCTATTTCATGCCCAGACATGAGTATTGCTCCTTTTCTCCTGTTCTAATTCCCATGAAATCCCAGATGGCTGTCTGAGAGTGTTGCCAGTTCATGTTGTGGCTCTCCTGGTGGTCTCTCTCAGTGGATTGAGTACCTTAAGTCTGACGTTTTGTCCTAAAACAGCGTGAGCCATCACTGTGCGCTGGGCCAAGCTATTGAGGCATCACATCATGTCTGCAGGTGCACAGGCTCGCTCGCTCGCTCACTCACACACACAGTCAGTTTGTTTTACTCCGGTGAAGCCAGAATAAGCATGTGTGTTAAGGAGCTCCACTCAGCCCAGTGTTTGGGGGTGTTCCTGTCAATCTAACCTGGCTGGCCTGTTGAAGTGGCTGGACAGCATGTACACACTAGAGACCACCAGTCAGCTAATGTCTTAGACCTTAGAGGACATACTATACTCCTTAAAGAGATATAGCTGTAGAGTTTAATGAGTCATTTGTACTCATTCAAAACAGTGCAGTTATGGAGGATACGGTTTGGTTCAGCAGTATCCTATAGTCTTGAGCTCTATAGATTGATCAGGATTCCAGAAGACAATAATTGCCAGCTGCCTGACATTGTGTCCACTTTCCATTTGATAAGCATGTTTGAGTTGGCCTCCAGTGTACATTCTGCATGTAGTGAGTATGATAAACTGTGTACGTGACCAATACACTTTGATTTGATTTTGATTTGATTGCCATCTAATAGGGCTCCAGGTGCAGTAATGTAATGAACGGGAGAGAATGAAAGGTGAGGCGGGGGGCGGGGTCTTCCACTCCTGGTGAGGGTGAGCGAGTGAGGTCACAGGTGGGGGACAGACAGGAAGTAGCTGTGATCTGACTCAGCAGAACTGCAGTGGGCCCTCAGGAAGCCCTCCCATCTGCGATAACACAGCACTGCATAGAAACAGGGAAAACAAACCGCTCATCTCTCATAGCACCATAGAGACAGACTAAAACAAAAGTAGTGCTTTGATAGTGATTATCTAGTTCATATCAGGTTTGATAATACCCCACATTGTGGGATGTGTGGTTAGGCACATCTGAATAAACTGAGCTAATGTTCTTCTGTGTTTGTGAATAAGGCATTGTTCCATATGTTTTTTTCTTTTTCCTCTGTGGCGGTGATGCTTAACACACCTGGCACGTCTCAGTGACTGTCTGATTCTTCTGACAATGGTTAAAGAGCCCATTCACTTTAATCACTCCTCGTGATGAAAAGAACTGGACCATTCCTGTTCAGACACAGCCACGTGCAGCCACCTGGGTTTGGCTAGTATACCCGATGAGTATTGAATACCTCATACTCTTACCCCTGTTATGTTCTCCTTCGCCTTCTGATGACACCCTGCAGCAGACTCACACATGCAGAATGAGAAAACAGAATGACTAAAGCCCAATATTATTTTTATTGCCGGGAGCAGCGGTACCATTTATGGTGTGATCTGGGCAGCTGGCACGTTTAGCTCTGTAAACAGCACCCTGGGAGAGAGCGGGAGTGAGAGAGGGGTCGGGATAGAGGGGCGAGAGAAAGTGAAGGAGAGAGAGTGGGAGAGGGAGAACGAGAGAGAGAGAAGGATAGAAAGCTAGAGAAAAAGAGAGCGAGTATACCCCATTCAGCACAGAGCTACAGTATACAAACATGATAAGGCCCCCGAAGCTGGGGCTGAAACACGACCGTGTCACAATATTGATCAGATTGACACCTCCTGTGCGTTCCTGTGGCTCTTCAGGCAAACACACAGGGTGACAGGAAGTGAGTCCTGCTGTTCAAATATACTGCTGGCCCTCCCTGCACACAGGGGGGATTTAGAGGTCAGGTGTGTGGGTTGACTGGGCTGGGGAGGAAATAAGGGATCTAAAATGAAAAGGTCACAGTGGGCTGAGATGGCTGAGCCTGGTTGAGAGAGGCTCTGATTGGTTATAAGGTTAAGGAAACAGGAAGCCACCCAACTTGTTGGCCACTGCAGGGGCTACTGTCTGACTCAGGAGTGGTTGGATGGTGAGATGATTCCTCCGAAGAACTAACACTCCAAAACAGTTCCTTCTCATCCTTTCTAGAAGGCTGGATGAAGTCATGTTCTCACCACACATTCTCAGAAGGATCCTTTAACCCAAAATAACTGACTTCATGCATTTTTGAGTGAGGCAGATGAGTGAGGCAGATGCATGAATCATGTCTTTGATAGGACTAGGCTGTAATAAGGATCTACGGTTGAGGTAATGACACATACTCTCCCAGCGCTGGGTCAGAGTAACACACAACATACTGTAACCATAAACATCCACCCCAGACACTTTACTTGGCAATATACAGTAAACACGCAACTCCTCCCCTCTTATTTAATCTGCTATTGAGTATGTCTACAGGTTAAAACAATGATTCTATTTTCAGTAAGTATTATTTATGATGATGATAAGGCACGTTACAGTATATGATCTCTTTGGCAGGCATATGGTTATGATGCACACATGTATCGTATTTTGTGTAACAGAAATGTGACTATGAAATACAATTTTGAGTCCTTTATTTGCACTCATAATGATAATGGTGTCCCTCTGTCTTTCTTGTCCCTGCAGTGCCTGATCATTGGGGGAGGTCCATGTGGCTTGCGGACGGCCATCGAGCTGGCACTGCTGGGGGCCAAGGTGGTGGTGATTGAGAAGAGGGACACCTTCTCCAGGAACAACGTGTTGCACCTGTGGCCCTACACCATCCACGACCTCAAGGGCCTCGGGGCCAAGAAGTTCTATGGCAAATTCTGCGCTGGAGCCATAGACCACATCAGTAAGTACTTTTACATGTGGGGTAAGCATCTCATCAGGAAACCTTTCCGCCCGTACAGCCATAGCAGTTGTTATTAATAAGTGACATTTCCCATAGCCCGACATGTACTTACTTTTGCAATGGAATATTTTGCTTATCGATATTGTTTGATTCAGCTTATGATTATGCTATTGTATCCTCTTCCCCTCCAAAGCTATTTTTTGTCTGGTAGCCTTGATGCTGCCAATCCCTTCCATTACATAATGCCAAGGTTGTGAGCAATAGAAGGTGAACCTTCCATCTGCGCTTAGCTACAGAGATACAAAGCAGAGCTGCCAACTGCTGGTGTTGAAGGCAAATCTTTCTACAGCTCTCAAGTGACAGAGGCCAAAGGCCAAGTTTTGTTGTAAATGCTCATTTGCTAATGTTAATTTGTAAATGCATGGATACCGGTGCAGTGTGCATGTACTAGGTACTGTATTAGATAATGCAGAAAATACAGCTGGGTTTCTTGCACGGTTCTCAGAACTCCTAATTCTTGTCTGTGTTTGCCAGGTATTCGTCAGCTCCAGCTCATGCTGCTGAAGATCGCCCTGCTCGTAGCTGTGGAGTTCCATGTCAATGTGGAGTTTGTCGAACTGCTGGAACCTCCAGAGAACCAGGAGAATGACGGTGAGTGACAGCCCACTTACAGGCCGTCACTTACAGTAGCTGTATGTCCATTGAGCTCCATCAACATTGGCCTAGTACAAATCAACCCATCATCCCTGCTCCTTCCTGCTAACCATTAAGGGTGTTTTGGATGCAGTTCAGGGGTTCAGGCAAGGGCTAGGTTACAGCATTTGGTACCAGACTTCCAATATCTGACAGGTTAGCTGGGGTTGAAGGGCTTCATGCAATGCATATGGAGAACATCAACAGTGCACCTTAACATGAGCCTTGCATCAGCAACAGTCAGTAAGACTGTTGCAGATGATTTTAATTTGAGCCAGTTTGCTACAGCAGGAAAATAATCATGCAGCAACATGAAATGTGAATTGTTATGTGGATTATAATTAATGGACATTTTTTGTAGAGGTTGATACATTTTTCTTAAGGGAAAATCAAGTCTGAAATTTCAAAGTGGAAATGACCAACTTCAGAAGCCTTTTGAAAAACCTCAAATATACTACAAGTTTAAAATGTCCTACATTGCAGGAAAGTTCTCCTGCAACAGGGTGATCAAATTAAGATCCTACATCTGTATGTAGCTGCCCAGAGGATCCCAACACAGTATATTCTCTCCCACACCATATCATTCCGCTGCTTTACATCACTGTACCTTGAGCTACAGGGAGTTACTGAAGTCCATAACTAGTACCTTTTGGAGTAGTTCTGCCTCCCCATTCAACAGTGTATCTCCTTGGCAACCAGCAGTAAACAGCAGCACTGTTAGAGTAGTGCACTGATCACCCTTTATTTGATATTTGCATTGCCATGGAAATCAAAATGTTTAAAAGTCATAATCATTGCTTCGCCATTCCTATTCAGCTGCTAATGGTTAGCAACCTCGCCAGATGCTAATGTTATTTTATGGTTGCTGCTGAGCAAAGTACACAGTAAATTCAGTGAGCAGAGCAGACCTAGTGGCTTTGTTTAAGGAGCAGCAGAGCCAAATTACGGCCATGGAAGTTAATTAAGAGCTGATTCGCCGGTGTAATTACAACCGTGCCACCTCGGCTAAGTTCTTATAACAGTACAGTACTAGCTGCTTCAAGATGTGAACACTGCGGGGTGTGTGGTGATGTGGCGCCGAGCTGAAAGGCTGGCTATCTGAAATACCTCTACACTTGACCCCCCTCCCTCCTACAGAGCTTTGTTGATTGGACTCCTGGACTGGAGGTCATTAGCTATCCCATGTGTGGCCTCGACAGCGACGTCAACCAACTGATAAAAACAAGAGTCTTTACTAAATTTGGATACAGAATGGTCCCCCTACTTTTGCTGTCACAGGGTGCTCGGTGTCCTTGACATGATGGAATGCATTTTTGACGTGGTGATATTACACAGCGGATAGACAGCCAACCCAAAGTTGCTGGGGTCTCACACTGCCTCTGTGGCTGACATCATTCACCACATTTGATCCACTAAGTGCTAAAATGTTGTTATGTATTGAATTATATAATGTAGATGGTTAATGCCCTGGTATCAATTATACAGTACAAGTGAGACTGACATTTTAATTAATGAATTATTTAACCAGGCAAGTCAGTTAAGAACAAATTCTTATTTACAATGACGTGCTAGGAACAGTGGGTTAACTGCCTTGTTCAGGGGCAGAGCGATAGATTTTTATCTTGTCAGCTCGGGGATTTGATCTAGCAACCTTTCAGTTACTGGCCCAACAGGCTAACCACTAGGCTACCTGCCGCCCCACATTAATCAATATCTTATATAATTACTGCACGGTATAGTCTGCTGAGTTAAATTACACAATGTGTGTGACCTCTGTGTCAGCCTCTTTGTTAAGAGCTGTCAGGATTAGCAAACCATTTTCCCCACTGGTGTTGATAGGCATCATAAATATTGTTCCCCAGAAATAACAGGCCTAAAGACCAACCAAGTAAATATTGTGTCTGTTTCTCTAGCCCATGTCCTCTCATTCTCTCTATCTGGGTTGAACTCTACCCGTTTGTATACTGATAAGTATGTTTGTTTGAGGTGTGTGTCCCTGTGAATGTGGAACTGTACTGACCCTCTCTCCCCTCCTCTCCTCCCTTCCTGCTCTCTCTCCTCTCCTCTGTCTGTGTTTCAGGGCCTGGCTGGAGAGCTGAGATCAGGCCTGCCGATCACCCCGTGGCAAACATTGACTTTGACGTGGTGGTGGGGGCTGATGGGAGGAGAAATACCCTGGAAGGTGAGAACTCTGGAGGGATGGGAGGGTGACGGGTTGTATCCATGCAGAGTATATCTACATACCGTTAATGACCTGACCCCAGACATAGGATATGGTGATATGGTATTGTATATGATATCATGCGATGACATCCGTGGAATGGCTCTCTCTGAGATTGCTCAATATGTTTACTAAACACTACTTGCTCCAAAGCTAAATTTAGCTACAAGTTAAAATGCAGTTGGATATTATCTGGAGCGCCTTCAAACACCATTTCTATCTTGAAAAGTATGTTTACGTAGCTTTGTTGACAGTAGCTTGTTTCAAATAATATCCAGGACACCTTTCTCATATCATTATTTTGTCTGGATAGCAGCCTAACAACTGTAACTAAGAAACATACGATTGTTATTGGCTGCACAAAGCATCCATTTAAAAAAGCATAGTCTCATCCAAGAAAGTTAGGAAGGCATAAAATCAAGCTCGCCTCGGTAAAACGATACCCTATGTCATTAATCTCTCCTTCAAAGGGCAAGGTTACACATGAAATCACCATATCGTTGTAATAAAAAAGATCTGGGACCCTGTTTGTGTCGTCATCTGGATGCTGTTCAACAGTTGATGCATGCATGTAGGACTCTCCCTCACAGATGCCTGTCATCTCCTCACCAATCCACATCAGATGCTTATTCCTAAAAAGGGCATTTTCTGTCTCCAAACAATGAGGCGTTTAGGTCATCGTCTGATGACGAAAAGCCTGAGGCAAACTTTCTTTTTAGAAGTCCTTCTACTTTTGAACTGCCATGCAAGCCCTGTCTGAGAGGAGGGTTAAATATACCGCAATCTGTTCTGTACCCAGCTAATCGTCTGAGAGGAACACAGCTGCATTGGAAAGAGTGATGTGAGGGGGGGGGGGGGGGATGCCCCAGTGAATTAGCAGTGACCGTAATGGAACATTTCTGGCTCATATTAAAATGCTACCTCCTAGAAAAGCATCTCTCAGAAGCTCATACATTATTTTGTAGGAGGAAGAGAGGCTGAACACATTAGAACATTCATCTCCCTTTCCTTCCTGAGTCACAGGTCTAGAGGTAATGAGGATGTATCTTCCTTCACTAAAGGGCTTTGGTACAGAACCCTCCTCTTCCCCAGGACAGTTATAAGCATACTAACATGTGGCCTGTGGGACATACATCCTGGAGTGACATATCCCGGGTATTGGCTGTGGTTGGTTGCCTTTTCCAGGCTTTAGGAGCTTCGGTAGAGCTTTGACACCACAAAGAGACTTCAGCATATTCTCTTTCACAAAGGCAAGGTTTTGCATGTCATTTAAAAAGTCAGACAGCTTTTTATAAAACTGTAACTGTGAGAATAGGAGCAACAGGAACCCAAGTGAATAGCAGTCTGGCATTAAAAGTCTGAGCCCATGCTTCAGTCTATTTTAAGGCTTGCCTGCAGTTATGTTTGGCCCTGGATAGGGCACAGAAAGTTAATATTAAATGAGCCTCTAAAATGTCTCCATTAAAAAAAAAAGAAATTCAGGATCAGTGAGAGGATAGCATTAAACTTCAATGCAAGAAGCATTTCCCCAATGTTTCTATCTGAAGAGGAACTGAATTCTGTTCCGTTGTTGTTGATATCCGAAATAGCAGAAGTGTACAAAATTGCAGCCAAAGTAGTACATATTGTAAAATCTCACCGTGAAAAAATGAGACTGCACCTTCTCTTACGATAGTCCATTACATGCAAGGAGTGACTGCACTCTACTCCACCTGAAGTTGTGAAAGTTAATCAACCTGGAAAACATATTTATTAGATCATAACATTTTAGTACTGACCCAACTCTCCTGCCGAGGCTTTTGTTCCCTGGTGATATAAACAGTATCACCTCGGTAACAAGCCTCTCTGATCCTAAAATAACTGGCCTGTGATTACAGCTCAGTGCTAGATTTCCTCTGGATTAGTATGACTCCGCTGGCCTAGCCAGAGAATAGTAACATCCCATCTCTCTCTCTTTTCTCTATCCCTCTCTCTCTTTCTCTATCTCTCTCTCTTTCTCTCTCTCCCTCTTTCTCTCGCACTTAGGGTTCAAGAGGAAGGAGTTCCGTGGGAAGCTGGCTATCGCCATCACGGCCAACTTTGTCAACAGGAACACCACGGCCGAGGCCAAGGTGGAGGAGATCAGCGGTGTGGCCTTCATCTTTAACCAGAAGTTCTTCCTGGACCTCAAAGAGGAGACAGGTGGGCTTGAGATCCCCCACAGCCAATGATTCAGCCAGAGGAGCAGACTGCCCCTAGAATGCACTTAAATTCACACATTGTCAAACAACAGCAATCTTCAACCCTGTCATTATCATGGGGGGTTTTAACCTTCCTGTCTGTGTCTGTCATTTGTTGCAGGTATTGACCTGGAGAACATTGTGTACTACAAGGACAACACACACTACTTTGTCATGACAGCAAAGAAGCAGAGCCTACTGGACAAGGGTGTCATCATTCATGTGAGCAAACATTGTTTAGATCAGGGATCATCAACTAGATTCAGCCTCGGGACGATTTTTCCTGCTGTCTGAGGGTGTTGTATTCAGATGTGTATTCAGATGTGTGTGTGAGAAAGGAAGAGAAATAGAGATAGGGGGAGAGAGAAGGAGAGGTGAGGAGTTAATAGAGGAGGGTGCTGGGTCGGAGGAATCTCATCCTTGGTGGTCTGCCAGCTGAACAGCCCATGAGCCGGGTGGGCACCACAATGACATCCATGAAAGCTAAGTGTTATAAACATCCCTAAAGGAGCACATATTTCACTTGCTTATGAAATCCTCTCAGCGCTCGTTCTCACTTCAAATTGCCAGGGTTCTGCATGAGTCATCCCATGAATTCATTCATAAAGACAATGTGGGACTTTGAGACTGGCGTCACAGTACAATTTAAAGAGCATCCATCTTTAATGGTCCTCTAATATACAAGGTGAATAACTGTTATTACACCTAGGGTATCAATGTTGCATCTCATTTTGCCTCTTTTACTTCATCATTTTGGTCATGTTCTCTCATAAACACAATTCCCCTGACTTTGTCTCGTAGGACTACATAGACACAGAGATGCTGCTGAGCAGTGAGAATGTGAACCAGGAAGCTCTGCTGGGTTACGCCCGCGAAGCTGCTGACTTTGGCACCAACTACCAGCTTCCCACGCTGGACTTTGCCATAAATGCCTGTGGCCAGCCGGACGTGGCCATGTTTGACTTCACCAGCATGTATGCCTCGGAGAATGCAGCGCTGGTCAGAGAACGCTTCGGACATCAGCTACTGGTGGCACTGGTTGGGGACAGCTTGTTAGAGGTGAGGAGACTGTGACAACAGGGTTCAATCATGCTTTAAAATAGTTGGACATTAATACTGTATGTTCAGCAAAATGTACTGTTATGCTGATGTTATGTGTCTGTGTGTGCAGCCGTTCTGGCCAATGGGTACAGGGTGTGCGAGAGGCTTCCTGGCTGCTTTTGACTCAGCCTGGATGGTGAAAAGGTGGGCTGAGGGCAGGACCCCTCTGGAGGTGCTAGCTGAGAGGTCAGTGGTCAGTACACACACACACACACACACACACACACACACACACACACACACACACACACACACACACACACACACACACACACACACACACACTAAATATATATATTTCTCCAGGGAGAGTCTTTACAGAATCCTGCCGCAGACAACCACTGAAAACATTGGCAAAAACTTTGAGCAGTACACCATTGACCCTGGGACTCGGTATCCCAACCTCATCTCCACCTGTGTCAGGCAAAACCAGGTACGAAGGCCGTTCTCAAGGATCACATTGCTTACTGCAGTATTCACTTTCTGCTGTCACCAATATCAGATTCACCCTTAACATTAACACAAGAAGGATGGACTGTGCTTGTCTTCTTATCTCTTATCTCTTCTTCTGCCTAAATCTCAGCTGTGTCTCTTTGTTATTTCTTCCAGGTGCGTCACCTGTACATCAATGGAGAGCTGCCAGTGAAGTCGTGCTCTCTGGAGCGTAATGGTACAATACGTCACCCTGTGAACCTGGCCAGACGAGGTGAGCCACACACGATACAAGAGAGGCCAGAGAGACTGTGGAGTTGGGAGGCTTTAGTACAGTGTTTGGATACCGCTGTCTAGTATGGACTTACCTCTGATCCAGTGCATGGCTCCAACCTACAGAACATGTTGTGATGTCTATTCAACTGGTTCAAGTAACTCATTTGAAAATGATGACGGATGAGTCCCTTGGGTTTCATGGGCCCAAATATCTGCAGCACTCATTCATTCAGTGGCTATTTACCCAAAAAGTAGGAGAAGATAAGCTATTCCACTCTAGTTCTATTGAGTTCTCTCCCGTTCCCTGTGCTCTGGGAGTGTTCTGAGACAGAGGCCCACAGAAGTCTTTAAGGTGAGGCAGACCTCTCTTGCTAACAGGAGTGTCAGACTGAGGACCGCATTAATCTCATGCTTAGGAAATAAGTCACCTTCTGAGGTTTGTTTTTTCAATGATCCCTGATGAGAGGGGGGTTTTGGTGAAGCCTCTGGACTGTGGACAGGGTCATATAGGGTACAGACCCTCCCCCCTATATTCATCATTTAATTGGAGGCCAAAGCTGGTGGTTCTGTGTATTGTGAAAAGGAAAAACATGACTTGATACACTAGTAGTTAAACGCATCTGTGAAATCTTTAGGATGATCTCAGATACCAGACCTAACAAAGTCTAGCTGGTTACGTTTCAAGATATTTTTGGCCCCATGGATCATGTTAAACATGAGTACGGTCTCCATCATCAGAAAATGTTTCTTCCATGTATACAGTATATCTTTAAGCACACCCTGGCCTCTACACAATGCACCAAACACAATGTTACACAACCATGGGTCCTATTACACAATGACAGACAGGTTCAACATGTCCTGACAGAGTCATATGCATACCTCAGCCCCTATTATAACTTACCTCTTATCAGTCTTACCTCTCATTAACGTCACCTGCTGTCACTCTCCCACATCTATGATCTCACTTCCTGTTAGCTCTGTGTTTGTGTTGCCGGGTGAGTGGGTGGGTGGCTGTTAGCTGGGTTGTGTTTAGTATTTTATTTATTTGGATCCCCATCAGCTTTCGCAGAAGCATCAGCTACTCTTCCTGGTGTCCACAAAAACACAACACATGACAAGTGACAAAACACTGATACACTGATAGACGGGGACAGTTACACAAATGTAAAATAGGGCAATGGAAAACAAACATCTATGTTGTTCTTATTGGACCAACGAAGGTAGTGTCTCCCTTTTTCACGCCATTTTCACCCTACTGAACACCTTGTTCCTGTCTGTGTGTGTAGAGTCGGAGATCAGGCCGGGCAGGCTGCTGACGTGGTGCCAGAAACAGACCGAGGGCTACAGGAACGTGAGCGTGACAGACCTGACCACCTCGTGGCAGAGCGGCCTGGCTCTCTGTGCCCTCATCCACCGGTTCAGATCCCACCTCATGTATGTAGAGCAAAACACTGCAACACACAACTACCCTGTAAACCACCACAGTAAGACTGGCCTCATGTACCTTCCTGTGACTGTAAATAACCTCCATGTGTGAGACTTCTTTATGTCACACCCTGGCATGTAGCACTTCGTCATTGTAAGTCGATAGACTGGCTCCTCATAAAATGCCTCTATGGTATATTGTGTAATGGGGAATTTGTACATTAGGCTAACATTTACATCAAGACACCAGTAATAGCACAATTTCTTACACCCACACCGTAATATTGTCTCCTTCTGACGGTGTCTAATGTAAACTATGCCAGGCATGAAAGTATGTCAATGTATGTCCTGGTGTACTATCTACACACAAGCCCCTGCCTCTCACTCACAGCCCATCTTTGTGTGAGAGTAAATGAAAGTGGTGGGTGTGAGATTCATCGAAGAGCCTTTTTCCCGATGTCAGTTCTCTCTCTCTCTCTCTCTCTCCTCTCTCTCTCTCTCTCTCTCTCTCTGTTACTGATAGGTGTGATGAAACAGAGCACACGGAAGACACAACTGCTTTTAGAGAAACCCTATAGTATGTGAAAGGGAGTTTGGAAAGCATAACTATGTATTACATGTCACATTCAGTATGTAGGGCAGTTTGTTATTTATGACTTCTTCTTTGTGGTAAAGGGAGGGCTACACTGCTAGTCTAGAACTGTTTCATAACTTCTATGTTGACACCAGCTTAGTCTTATAAAGCCTTCACCTAGTTACCTACACAACATTACAACAACATTGCGTGATATCATTTCAATCGGTTTCCCTCAGAGAGTTTGATTCGCTGAATGAGGAGGATTCGGCTAACAACCTCCAGCTGGCATGTGACCTGGCTGAGCGGGAGTTTGGCATCCGGCCCTTCACCACTGGGGTGGAGATGGCTGCTGGTCAGGAACCAGACAAGACCAGAATGGTCACCTACCTCTCCAAGTTCTACGAGCTGTTCCGTGGCACCCCCCTCCCCATCTCAGGTACGCCTCACACCCCTCACCCCATCCCCCAGCAGACACATGTGTCCTGAAGCCCCAGACTTCAGATTTCACTCCTACACACACACACACACACACACACACACACACACACACACACACACACACACACACACACACACACACACACACACACACACACACACACACAGAGTAGCAGCCCTTTAAATCATCAGGTCTTTTTTTAAAGGCTCCTTCCCATGTCAGAGTTATTTTTAAATGCAGCAGAAGCATTTGGCTCTGAACACTTCATTAGGAGGAGCAGACAGGGTGGAGAGGCATATGGTCCTACTGCTCTGCCCTGGCCACTGGCAGGTGTATGCTCCCCCTGTAGACACACACACTCACACACACACATTCATGCTACACTTACATCACAAGGCTGCCACCAGACTCTCATCATTATTGCTAAATACTGCACAATTTAAATACTAGCACCCCTATCCCCATTCCCCATAATGAGTGTAAATATTGGACTATAAATTGTGCCTTCCTGTATTATACTTATGGTAAAATATTCAACTGAGCCATTTACTTGATGTTCGTATTCTTATAATTTCTTATTTCTTATTGTTGTTGTATTGTCACGTAGGAACCTGCAAGTAAGCATTTATATGGACTGTGTATACCATGTGTAGCCCGTACATACGACTAATAACAAAACCTGAAACTCCACACTTTACCACCTCGTCATTGTCACCGTCGAAGGCCCTACCACTCCACTGTGTCCACTGTATTAAAAGCCCAGCCTCTCACTTTTTCTGTTTTCACCAGAGCCATTTCTTTACATATCAAGCTGTCTCTGTCCTTAATGTAATTCATCCCTTTGCTTCTGGGCTGACCCCTGCTTTCTTTCAGATAAGTTATGTCTTTCTAGAGACACTTTTGCCGGTGTGTAAGAGGGTATGAGATTTCATTTAGCTTCCTTTGAAAGGAGCTCTGCGTTGCACAACCTTATCAGTCACATTGTCTGGCATGAGAGGAATGCACATCTGCCCAGCACAGTGCAGGTTACCTTACAAATAGCTTCTGAGTCTAGGGTGCCTGGAGAGAAAACACTATACCTTACTCCAGTTTCTGGTCTGAGATGCCTAAGGTGAACAGAGCATATTATTGCCACAGGGACATCAGTTGTACTAGCTTTATGGTCTCTGTGAGGTCACATGATATGCCTCTCTCCACAGCAAAGCTGGTTTCCCACATGATGGAATGAGGATGCACTATTTAGCAATAATTGTATACATTCTTATGATCTGAAGTGAAGTGTTCCCAGTATTGGTTTTATTAGGTGGCATTTCTCAGGAAACGCAGATGGTCTTGCCCCATCTGGTTCTTTCCAACACAATAATATTAGGTTTCTTTTAGACATAATGTAAAAAAAAACATTGGCCATTGCTTTTATTTGGCATTCATGGCTGAGCTCCGTGGAATATATCATACCTTTTAATGCATTCGTGTTTCATTGCAGATTCTAGAGGGGCCGACGAAAACAGTGAAGACTATCCTTCAAAGGCAGTCAGAAGTATGAACAAAGTTCTGAACTTGGTACCAAGAAAAAGGGTACCAAAGGTAATCACACTCCTCTCTCAAAGGTACCTGTCTGCCTTGATAACTACTGCAACTTGAGAGCCATTTCAGCCTCCCTGTGTTATCATTTCAAAAGTCATTTCATTTGAGGAAGTGGACGGTATTGGGGCCTTCCACAAGTTAAATGTATTCTTCTAGAGTTTTTTTTTGAGATGGGCTCTTTTTAATTAGTTCACTTTCATGTTGAATCTTTTTACCATTGAGTGCAGTCTGAAATATTTAGTCATATACTATGGCCTGTTTGTTTTCTTTCAGGATGAGAAGAAGCTAGAAGATACTGACCCAACGTACAAAAGGAGACGAAAAGTCTGCAGTTATTTGGAAGAGGTAGTTATTATCATCAACTACAATTTCATAATGACATTCTAAGCGCACCAACGTCAAATACGACAAAATACTATTTATTTTGGCCCTGATAGCTCAAGTCACTATTTCTCATGACAGGCAACCAACTTCTCCAGTCAGAGTGTGTCCTGTGTGGATGAGGGGAGGGGGGTAAAGGAGAACAAGGTCCGCTCCATGGCCAGCCAACTCCTGTCCAAGTTTGAGGAGAGCAACCCCAGCTTCACCCTCCGGAGACAGGTCAGAACCACCAAGATATGTCCTCCATTCCCCCTCCTCAGGACTTTGTCAGTTTTGGACAGTGTCCTCCATAGCTTATACAGTACTGTAGTATGGTATAGTACCTGGCATGTTTGTTCTCAGATGCCTTATACCACAGTGTGCTATAGAACAGAGACGTCACTACAGACACCCTAGTTCGATTCCAGGCTGTATCACAACCGGCTGTGATTGGGAATCCCATAGGGCTGTGCACAATTGGCCCAGCGTCGTCCGGGTTTGGCCGGTGCAGGCCGTCATTGTAAATAAGAATTTGTTCTTAACTGTTTTGGTGAGATACTTAACTTATCTTGCAAGTCACTTTCTCTCTTTTCTTCCTTTTCTGTCTTTCTACTAACCTTTTTCCTTGGCTTTGTTTCTGGCTGACAAACCCCATCAGTCTCAGTGTGATTGGGGTTCTGAGAGGGCCCCTCGGCCACGCTCCATGGACATGACTGAGACCCCACGCTTCACCAACCTCAGGCAGCAGACCCCACTCAACCCTCCCCCCAAGACACAGGTAGAGGACTGGAGCAGCCTGGTCAACATACTGTAATACACACGCATACCCATGCTGATACACTCTGCAGAACACACACTGTCACTCAGTTTTGGTATACACTCACTCACAAACCAGTCATCCTCTACCTGGAGTGAGAGTGTTTAATGCTCCCTGTGGGTTGGAAATGAAAAATAAGCCCCCCAGTGAAGTAGATTCACACGATAAAGAAAAGCATGGGGCATAAATCTCCCTCCTATTCTCTCCAGCTGTTAAACTACTGGAGCCTGTTAGCTGCAATTGCTTCTTGTTTTTTCATCAAGCTTACCCTGAGTTGATGGAGAGCCATAGAACTGCAGCTCACATGTGCTGTGTGTTTCCAGTTTCCGTCTGCAACCTGTGCCAAATATGCAGCTGAGTGCATCGCTCGGCCCCCACCACAGCCTCCTCCCAAACCCAAGCTCTCTCCCCAGCTCCAAGCCCAGCTTCAGTCTCAGTCTCAGCACCAGCCCCAACCCCAGTTCCAGCCCCAACCTAAGCTCCAACCCCCATCCATCCCAAATCCCATCCTCAGGAAGGTCAGACAGGCTGATCAGACATGTGCTCAGACGCAACCTCAGACGGTTCCTCAAAAGCCAGAGAGCACAGAGTACCCTGGCTACTCTCCCTCCTGCCACTCAGCAGTCCTAGCCATGTCTAGAATGCTCCAACGCCTTCAGGAAGTGGAGGAAAAGATCACCCAGGTGACCTATTCCCCTCTCATTTCCTTTCCTCTCCTTTCCTTTCCATCTGTCCGTTTCTCTTTGTCTGCTCTGTCTTTTTCTATTGTTATTGCCTCCTACTGTGTGATCATATAAGACATCCTTTTTAGGAAAAGGCTGAATATGAGTGTTGAGATAATCATCGTGATTATACATTTAGCATTGTATAGCACATAGTCGGCTGGTGAAGTCAACCCCTAATCATCCACGCTGACGACCACAATGGCAAGAACAGACCCACAGCCCTGGCAGAGACAAAGAGGCACAGAGGCTGCTGACTGGCAAGTTTAGCCAGTGCGCTGCCCTTGTAGCCTTGTTCTGTGCCAGTCCTGTGTGTCTGTCTGTCTCTGTTTGGGTCTCAGTCTGCTGTTCCAAGAGCACATGTCTAAGTGTGGAGTCATCTCTGCTGGTGTGTCAAATTAGTGTTAAAAAACTGCCACTCTACTCAACACAGCAACACTATTGTTCCCCACCACCCATTAAACAATGTGCCATCTAGCTCCTTCAGTGGGAAAGTAGGACCAAAGTCCACTTATCTTGCTTGATCATTACCTTTGACATTTTAGTAATTTGGCAGACGCTCTTATCCAGAGCGATTTACAATAATGAGTGCATACATTTCATACTTTTATTTGTCTGTACATTATAACTGATTTGGGAGTTAATAATCCGCCTAATTATGTTACTATTCAGACCCATTCATCAGACAGGGAGTATGTGGTACTGTGTTGCGGGTGCAGCTTTCTCTTTCTGATGCCTGTTCTTTGTCTCTGTGTCTCATTGTATGTGTCCTGCAGAAGAAAGCTCAGACCCAGAATGCTAGAGAGTTTCATAATAAAAGTATCAAGGAGAAAGCGGTCCACCTGAGAGCACTGTTCTCTGGGGATGTGACCTCTACGTCCCAGGTGACTATCTAACCCCTGAACTCTGACCCCTCACCTCTCCCGTCCTTCAGTGTGTTTGTCGTGTTGCACGCTCTAGTCTTGTTTGACATTACTGCTGCTGCACAGAGTTCATATAATCCTCCCTGTGTTGAAATTCAACATCCATCATCTCCAGAAACATTACCTTTTTGGCAATGTCTTCATCAGCTGCTCAGAGTCTGTAGCAACAGAACACAGCTAGCGCAGGTGATTTCAGGTTATTGTAGGACAGTGTTCTGTTAAACAGATGTCGGATCTTAATTTGAGACAGTTTGCTAAAACAGGAAAATAATCCTGCAGCAACAGGAAATTTGAATTATTATGTGGATTATAATTAATGGCATTTTGTTTGTTTTTTGTGTTGATACATTTTTCTTTAGGGCAAAGAAAGTCTGACATTTTAAAGTGGGAATTACAAACTTTAGAAACCTTTTTAAACCTTGAATACGCTACACGTTTGCATTTCCTGCTGTGCAAGAAAATTCTCAGCAACAAAATAGTGATCAAATTAAGATCCTACATCTGTAATTTAAATCGCCTTCACTGTCAGTCAATATATGACTGTTTACGTTGTGGGTTTCAACAAGGCTTTTTTAAAACAATATAACACCCTGTGAAAACACATCAGGCAGTTCGTTGTTTAAAGCAGAAATCATCGTGATTCTATATTCCCACTGAGACAGACCTGCAGAAGAGAGCTCAGGCGGAAAACTAGGTATCCTCCTCTCTCAGCTCTGTCTGTGATGGTAATTCGCCTACTCTGTGCTCAGAGACTCAGAGGGTTTCAGCATGGACACTGTTGAAAGGTTGCACTGGGTTCTCTGTGCTTCACTGGAAGAGGCTGCAGTCATCAAACAAGGTGTTTAGTGCTAGAGTAGTCATCATCATCATCATACTGCAATTTCCATTACAGGAAAATATATTTTATCATCAAAAAAGAAACTGCTCACCTTCTTTAAATGAGTTTCCATCTCAGTGGAAACCAGGGTAAGCTGTTGTGTTGAGGCTCAGCAGGTTGGGGTTTAGTTAATACTATGATAGGAGAGTGCCACGGAATACCTTTGCCTAAAGCCTATCCCCCTGTGCACGCCAGTTCTCATTGTAACTTGTATCTAATTATTAACACTCAAAGTTCTCCTTTAACAATCCTCTCCCTCTCTTTTCATTTGCAAATCTCCCCTGTCCCATTCCTCACCTAGCTTGATTCTGATAAACAGGCCATTCCCTCAGAGTCTGATCCCATTCTCCCTAACCCCAGTCCAGAAGTTACCTCATTATACCTTTACCCAGAAATCACAGTTTCTACCTTCTCACCTCCTCATCCCTATTCCTCATTCTCATCCTGTCTGCCCCAACCTGAGGTAAAAAAGAACCACATCCATGTCTGTCTCACTGTCTTGTATGTGTTCCTATCACTGTGTGTCATGCTACAACCTTTGATCATTTAACATTTATCATGGCGAAATACACGTTTTATCTAAATCCGTCTGAATTTCCATTTCAATGGAATGCAGTGTCATGGAATACCAGGCATTTTAGGCTTGAGGCCCAACCCACTAAGCATGCAAACTCTAATTTAACTCCCATCTGAGGCTCATAATATCTTCCTCTCTTTGACTTTCCCATTCCCACACTAGTCTGGATCTGCTAGACAGAGTCAGACCATTCCCTCACCTTACATCCTCCCTGCTCCCCATCCTAAAATCTCTTCATCGGTACTTTGTCCAGAAATCACCCTTTCTACATTTTCACCCCCTCATATATATTCTCCATCGTCCTCCTCTTCCTGTCTACTTCAACATCAGGTATAAATAACCACATCCATGTCTGTGTTTCAGCATGTCAAATCAAATCAAATTATATTTGTCACATGCGCCGAATACAACAGGTGTAGTAGACCTTAGGGTGAAATGCTTGCTGTGTCCCTATCGTTGTGTGCTATGCTAAAACATCTGTGATCATTCAATATTCATCCTGCAGAGATATTGCACATCTTTAATCTGTAGCACTATAACTGAGTTGGCATCGAAATGGAATGTAGTGTTCTTGAGTTGAGACTAAGCAGGTTGGGGCTTGGTCAATAGGACGGTAGAGTGCCATGGAATGCCAGGTGCTGTAGCCCATCAAACTGAGCATGCCAACTATCATTTAACCTATCTGATTCTCAGTCTCTCTTTTAACAATCCTCTCCCTCTTTGACTTTCCATTCCTCTGTTTCCCATTCCCACCCTAGTCTGGATCTGCTGAACAGACCATTCCCTCTCCTCCCATCCTCATTGCTCCCACTCCTAAAGTCACTTCCCTCCTTTGTCCAGAAATCACCCTTTCTACCTTCTCACTCCCTCAAACCGTGTCTTCATCCTCATCCATTCTACTCCAACTCAAGGTGAAAACAAGCACATCCATTTCTCACCATCTGTCTGTCATCATGAAACCCATATCCCCTAATGTCAGAGCAGACATGATGCTATTATTTTGATGCACTAATCTATCCCTTATCTGTCACTGAACTGTTAAACTAAGTTTTCTTCTCTGTTTCCTCTAATTCCTTCATTCTTCATGGAAAACCAAAGACCAGTCAATCTGGGGCACTAGATATGCAGCTTTGTAAGAAAGAAATGCAAAGAGATCCCTTGAATGAGTCACATGTGGTGAGTGACTCTTGTGTGCCTCCAAACCATAGCACTATTTATGGCCACATCATTTCTATATGCAGAGCCTGCTGCCTCTCAGAGAAACACAAAATGCAGTGCTGTCTGTTTGATTTGAAACATTATGTAATCTGGTAAATTGTATATATTTTAGAAGTATATATTTGTTTAACTTTGAATCTAATTTGCCTGTAAATTACAGTTGTAGTTATTAACATCACAGTCATGTTGCTGTTTCAGTGTCACAGCAGTGGCTCCACATATATATCCCAACAACAACGCACTGCAATACTACAACCAAAGCCAGAACCTGGTTTTAATAACGTCAAACAGGTATTTTGCCCCCAGCGCCACATGCCTGCTAAAGTAACTTGTACTATCCTCTAAATCACAAAGGACACGTGTAGACACAAAGGTCTTGCATGCAAGAAGCATTTGAGATGTCTTTTAGCTATCCTAGGGCCTCTCATGCAATGGTTGAATATATTTTTGTGGTGCTGCACTTTGTGGGTTAGACTGCCCCTCCCTGTCCACAGATTTCTGATCATTTTGAGCCAGCGCCATGCAGTCAGTGCAATCTGAAGCATCCAGACAGGCCCACCAGCTAACCATAATGAGAAAACATTCCCTCCTCTTCTGTGGCCATACTTTTGAGCTGAGACTCTTATTTTGATGAAAGAACTTTACTAATTTCCCCAACAGTGGCCTTAGTCAGAGAACAAAGTAATCAAATCTCTATCTATCTATCTATCTATCTATCTATCTATCTATCTATCTATCTATCTATCTATCTATCTATCTATCTATCTATCTATCTATCTATCTATCTACCTATCCTGGTCTGGTCTGGTCTGGTCTGGTCTGGTCTGGTCTGTGAGTGATGTGGACTATCACTTTTGCTTTCATCATTCTGACCTTTATTCTTACTCTCTTTCTCCCTTCCTACCTCTCGTCCTCCCTGTCTTCCTCCTGTCTTTTCCTCCTTGCTGCATGTCAGAGGACGGTGGGGAAGGTGTCTCTGGCTATAGCAGCCAGGGCTGAGACGCTGGTCACCCTCTATGAGACTGACCACAGGCCTAAAGCCTCCTCCCCCTGTTCACCCCCAGCCTCTGCGCCTCTGTCTCCGGTAAGCATGTCTGGCTGAGCATGCAGCCTCTCAGACTGTACCAGCCTTGAACAACAGCTCTTATCTAGGTGAAGAACATAGACTATGTCCCAGGCCCTGGCGGGGGATTGTGTAAAATAAGGATTGGGATGATTATTCTTTGCAGGACTCTATGACTCTTTATGCTTTGTGAACTAAAGGCCAAACTCGGCCATAAGGCCTTTTAGGGTCAAAGTTGTGGAATCTGACACAAGTGCATCACTCCCTTATTATCGTCATTTACTGGGCTGACAGCATTTGTAGCACTGTCTGCCTCTCTGTTCTGTTTCCCAGGGTTCCTTGCGGAGGGAGTTCCCCGGGTCTGGTGACCAGTGTCACTCCTGTCAGAAGCGTGTGTACGTGGTGGAAAGGATCAGTGCTGAGGGACTTTATTTCCACAGGGAATGCTTTCGCTGTGACACCTGTGGCTCCATCCTGCGCCAGGGAGGCCATGCCTTCGACTCTGAGCAGGGTATGTGTTTCCCAACACTAAGGTTTAGATGTTTGCTTGCTGTCAATCAATCAATCTATCAAATCAGCAGTTGTGACAAAGTGCTATACAGATACCAAGCCTAAAACCCTAAAGAGCAAGCCATGCAGATGTAGCGGCACGGTGGCTAGGAAAAACTCCCTAGAAAGGCAGGAGCCTAGGAAGAAACCTAGAGAGGAACCAGACTCTGAGGGGTGGCCAGTCCTCTTTTGTCTGTGCCGGGTAGAGATAATTAACTGTTTATGTGCCAATTTTTCTAAATCCTCCTTTGATCATGTTCAATTAGGCAAGTTGTACTGCAAGCTGCACTTCACACAACGTAAAAATGGAATGAACCATCGGAGGACATTCAATTCACATCTGGTAATTGTTCTGGATCATTCAATCATCCACTTGCCATTGTCATTTTGATGTTAATTTGTGGGACATCTTTGTGACTAAATGGGTCTTTCCCTCAGGGAGCTGGGGTTCAGGAGGGATCAGGGACACAGACTCCTGACTGTGACACAACAGAAGGACGGCAGAGCCAGTCACCAGGTACCATCAGCTCCCGCCTGAGGAAGTGCCTGAGCTGGCCCCTGAGTGTGACCCGGGCTGTGTGTGACTCCCCCCGCCTCCTGTCTCGCTGGGTGCATGGTACGGCCCATGCTGTGGGCCTCCACTTTAGAGCCAATGTGCAGGACTATGTCTTCCTGTATGAGCTGCTGAGCCTGGGAGTGCCCCTGCTGTTCATGCTCCAGGAGGTGTTGCTGCAGATGTACTCTGAAACCGGGCCTGTCTCCCAGTCCATCCAGCCCCTACTGCTGTGGCTGGAGGAACACCTAGGCCATAGGCTCATGTAGAGGCCCACCAGGGAGGGAAGCCTAATCCTAACCCTAACCCTATCCCTATCTCTATCCCTAACCTTCATGCAATAGGGTCTGAAGCCTGGCCGAACATTAACTGGCGTATCTTGCATTTGTGCCATGTCATATGATGGCAAGCTACCGTTTGACCATGTGTACAAGCACCTTGTTAATATTTTCTCACAGAATATGTAGCTGTCAGTGCATTAGATCTAGTCCTACACCAACCAAAGAACAAGTAACATTTCCCAAGTGGTAGCTTGGTTTGTGATACGTGCGATGTTTCATGAACATGACATTTTTCTTTATGATGAGGGGTAATGTGCTGTACATGGTTTCATGGTGGTATAAATCATTCACGGTATGTGGTTGATATGACTGCTGAAATCATCCAATCTATATTGCTCTAGAGTTGAGTCTTTCAACAACTGGCTGTCAAAGTCGAGCCAGTTTTTACATGGCTTAACTCAGGTTATGACAGATTTTTTTGTGTGGAAAAAGTAATCTAAATGAAAAGACTGACTTGAAGCACTTTAACTTGGGGAGCTGCCTTGACCTGTGGCTGATGCCTGATGAATGGTGTGGGAGTTAATGGCTGCCTAATGGCTGTCCAGGCCTTGGATAATGACTAGTGCTGACGCTGCACGTTTACTAAACCCTGCTGAACTCACAGGTCAGGGTCGGGGTCTGGGTCGGGGGCCAACGTGGATCTGTGCTCGACAAGGTTTTATCATCTTTTTTTCAATTTCAATATTGTTTGACACAAATTAAAATGTTTATGTTTTTATTGTAAGATCTCGTATGACACCGTGACCATAGTGTACTTTCGCAACACATTATGATAACTTTTATTGCTTTATTTTATGGCCCAGTGCCTCCAGTATTTTTGTGCATTGTCCGTTGTACTTAAAAAGGGGAAAAGGTTTCATGGACATGGGCTTTGGTTTACTACAGTTCATGGACTGTTTAATGCTTACTCATTGCTGCCACCTGTTGGTGAAACAGATGCAAGGCCAAATTCAATTTACTGTATGATAAGGTGGAATAAGAGACAATCTTCTAAAGAGTTGTTGTATGCTTGTAATAGAGGAGGTTTTTCTTCATGTTTTATTATTTGTACAGGTCTATTTCACTTCAATATGTTTTTCAGAATGTTAAGAATATTGCTGAATTGAATTGTTCAGAAGGACTGAATCAGACATGATAACACAGGCTTTGTTTGAATGCTGTGGTGTGTATGTGCTTGCCACTCATCTCACTGTTAATAACCATGTTAAGTATGATAGCAGGATCTCAGCTTTATTACCAATACAAAATCCAAAGATACAGTTGGTGCACTTTAAAAATGAGAAGTGTTTTCAGCCCTAACCAGAAGTTACATAATTCATGCAGTACACTGTACAGTGCTAAATTGCATGTTGTTGAATAGCACAATCTCATGTTATCTAACAATTACAAAGTTTCTATGCATTGTAACTGGATTTGATCCTTCCTCAGATTTTTCTCTATATTCTAACCTACTATATTTCCTTCCTTTCATTTCTATTCTTGTTCACTTGGAAGTCTATTTTCAACTTTCTGATGATGGGCCTCCTGATTGGTTAGGAGACATGCCATTCTGAAGGTGATCACCTGCATGGTCACATGGTTTTGTGAACAATGTTTTGGAGTGGATGCTTTGTTAGATTAGTCCAATTACTGTCAGCATTTCCACACACAAGTAAAAAATGCTTCTAACCCCTGTGTTTGAGCTACCGACAGCAGTTTTTAGCATAGGATTTTTCTATTTCGTCTGCATCCGCCGATATTAGATCCCAAAAACGATTATTCTCACAAAAATGTCTAATCTACAAACTATTATGACCGTACTCTGAAAGGCTGAGATTCTCACAAACACGTAAATGTAATCTGGTCTGCTCTATGACGCTCATAAGCCAATCAAGAGTTGTTAGGAGGTAACAAGTTCTTCTTAGTAGATCATAGGAAATCGCAGGACATAGTGTTTATAAACTCACATAGTTGCTGTCACAAACTCCATACTCCACACAGTTGTCACTGACTAGTTGGATATTAATTTCCCACTAAGCAAACCATTTTTGAATTTACAATTGTAATTATTATATACTCATTTTTAATCAGCTTTTCTGGGGGCTGGACCTTGTTTTTTTTATAGACATTTGTCAATAAAACTCATGAATGCAACTGTTTATGTCAAATGTTATGTTCTACTTGTAGCCCTGGTTGTCCTGAAAATAAAATGGTAAAACACGTCAATGTGAGGCTAAATATGTGGAATTCCCTGGAACCTATGAAGTTATTAAACTACTAATGTCTGTGTCCAGCACCCCCAGCAGAACCATAACTACAGCACACACTTGTTATAGGTTGAAACACATCATAATACCATGATGTTCAAAGTCACACCTTCTACGAGACTGTCTTTTCAGTGTCTGCATGCATAACACGGAAACTGTGGTGTTTGGACTGCATTGGTCTTCCCGAGTGCATGTTGAACGATTGACAGACAGCTTTCTGTCATGTAAAGGCATGCCACTTTTTCTCCCATCTTTTGCCATCAATCTTTCTCTCTTCCAGACGCTGTCACCCAGGATAACTTTTTCTTGACCCACACAAACAAAGGGAATGAATCTCCCAACAGGTTCATAGCTCATGTTGTCTTAAATGAATACATTGAACAATGTTTTATGGGACTTCAAATGCAGCCTGCTTTTCTCATGGAGATTCTGTGTTGCTTTATGTATGACCTAAAGCAACAAATGTAAATAAAGTGATTTGTCATCTTGATCCAGTTTAGTGTCATTCTTTCATACTATCACAATGTTGTTCTCCCCATGGGTTGACATGGCACATAGAATAGTACAGATAGGGGTAACACGTTTAAGTCGAGCCGTTCAGCATCACATAGTATACAGGCTCAGTACTCAAAGTAAATCCTAAACATGAACTCCTTTTACAGAGCATGTCCTATATTTAGTCTACTTACCATGTCTAGTCTCCTAAATTAAAATGTATGATTGGATGGGTTAAGTTCCTCTATCCCAGGCGGACATGTTCCTGGATGGGTTCCTGGAGCTCTTTCTGTATCCGTGAGAGCCAGAAAGGATTCTTTGGTGATGAGGTCAAAGGGGACATGTCAAACCATACAACTCTCTCCCCAGCCAGTCCACTGTAGTCCTGCCAGATATGGTTCATGGTTCTCACAGGAAGGAGTCAGTTCTCTTTCCCCATATGCTCCATCAGTGTCTTGTGTCTTATTCAACAGCCATGAAATCATCTCTCATCATACCTGATTAAGATGTTTTATTGTCACATACAGTACACAGGATAGGTGCAGTGAAATGTGTTGTGTTACAGGGTCAGTCATAGTAGTACAGCAACCCTGGAGCAAATTAGGGTTAAGTGCCTTGCTCAAGGGCACTTCGACAGACTTTTCACCTTGTCGGCTCGGGTATACGAACCAGAGACTTTCGCTTACTGGCCCAACGCTCTAACCTCTATGCTACATGCCACCCCACACCACTAGAATAACTTTTTTTTAAAGCATATACTTTAGAATTTGAAGTGTTTAAAAAAAATGGTGTGTACTGTTTTATAAAGAATAGAATTATTTCAAAGGAAACATACAATCAATGTATTATACTAGCTGCCAAAGCATATGTCCCTGGCTGTATTATCACCAGTATCCAAAACCTTCCATTAGCTTTGCTTTTAAGGGGAAAGCTTGATTTAATGTAATCACAACAGAGGTATATACTATTGAAGCACTCTTTTTTTCTAGTATCATCCACTTGTCCCTTCAAACTATCACCACGGAAACCAAAAAAACAACCTTCAGCCAACAATTTTGCAAGTCCTGATGATGCTGCTTGTAAAAATGTCTGTTTCCTTGAGTCCTCAGAGCCTCTCACACAAACATCAGAGGGAGATGTTCTAAACCAAACTTCAACTTTAAGCATACTGTTGATCTGGCACATTTGCTAGACCGGGGCTGGATGGGCCTGGACATTTTGTTCAGAAGCTTTGCATCACACAGTGTGACGGACCAATGGTGTGTGTGCTGTGATGTAATCGAAGCTACTGGGGTCAGCAGGTTATGCCTCACTCCCTCCTCCAGTACAGCAGAGATCAGGGAGAAGCTGAGGAAATGTGACCCCTAAAAACATTGAAAGGTCTACAGAAGGCCAAGTGTTTCTTGACTAAATAACAATGGAGGTTTGTAAAAGCAATGTATTCAGTGAGATAAATCATGACACACACAGGTATGTGTCTATTTGGTGTTGTATAAAGGTAGATATTTTATTTCATTAATCTGCTGCCTTCAGAGCATTCAACCCTTAGCATAGATTTGAGATTGTCAATTGAGGAATGCCAACTGTTTTACCTCAGCCATTGGAGCTATCAAGTCAAGGGTAAATGTGCATAGCTGACATTATTTAGTAATTGAGTGATCAACAGGACAGAATATAATAAATGATTTGTAAAAAATGGAGGTAAAAAAAACTGTTTATGCAAGCGGGATCCAGGGGCAAGCTACAATTTTTTTAAGTGGCATTTGAGCTATTTAATGTCTCCAGAAATTACAGAACAATTACTTGCAAAGGGAAATTACACTCAACTGAAGTGGCACACTCTCTTGACAGTCAATTAGAGTTGACCGCCTTGACATGGCATTTTCTATTCAGCAGCCGTGCTTTGTAAATCACTGCCTTATAGTAATATGCAGCTGGTTAAGGGACTGTTTTTCTTATCTGGCCTGGATGAGACTAACGTTGAGCCTCTGATGCCACCCACTGGCGGAATCACTGTTTCCAATAACAGTGTGATATGGCTCCACTTTCTACTCTGACTCACACCTTCCCCTCAGCTTGATCCCTGATCTATGCCACTGTCCCAGGAGAGGGAGGGTGATGAGATATTAATATATAGTGCCTGTATGTGCGGGCATGTATGTTTGCCTGTGTCTCTCACTCTCCCCTACTTTGTCTCTCCTCTGCCACTATAGTGCATGTCTGCCTCTCTGTCTGTAAGGTCTTCCTCTCTTGTCTCCACCATTTCCTTTTCCTGTTGTACCTCTTGCCCCTTCCTTCCTCCTCTGTCATCACCCGTTGCTGTGCAGCTCTGCTACGTAATAGCAATACCCTCTGGACTCTAGTTCTCACAGTAATTTTTATGATCTCAACTCTGGGAAAATAAACTAAATGGGTCAAATTACGTTATCTAAGTTATTAACTGATCACGTATGAGTCATTTACGGGTTGGCAACTACCATCTACCACAGCTCATAACAGTGTAATGATTCTA
Organism: Oncorhynchus clarkii lewisi; assembly: GCF_045791955.1. NCBI lineage: Eukaryota > Metazoa > Chordata > Actinopteri > Salmoniformes > Salmonidae > Oncorhynchus > Oncorhynchus clarkii. The sequence goes on along the minus strand of NC_092152.1, from coordinate 64,813,378 downwards.
TCCTACTGATTCTATTTCATGTCCTCTAACATGTCATTGGAACAGGTAACCACTAGAAAGCACTGTTGTTTAGAAAGAGGCTCATATCAAGAGATCATGGAAATGACCCAAAAATGCCTCTATGTAATTGTCTAATATGTGGGTTCAGGCATTGGCCAGCATAAACATGTTTAAAAGAACCAAGGCCTACAGCATACCAATAGAATCGGAAACACTTTCTTTCTCTTTCTGTCTCCAACTTTCTCACTTGTTCAGCTCACTGAACCAGTTAAACCATCAGCTTCAGGCAGGTTTATGTTGGTATCACAATATGCATGGTGGCTGATTTGATATCTCTCCTATCAGACCACACTGGCTGCTCCATGCTTAATGTCATTCACAACAGGATGAAATCTTGCCTGAATAATCGTATTGCTCAAGGGAGGGTCTGTTTGATCCCCAGTGTTTGGCTCCCATCATATGGCTCACCTCTCTATTGTAAGATAAGGCAGCTTGGTGACAAACAGGCCAAGTTTTACAGGACAGACTGCATTATCTTCCCAATAGAAAGGTTAAGGTGCTCTGAATACCACGACCATCAGTCACATCTCAATCTGACAAACAATTAAACCTGTCAGATCCAACATGTGACCAATACTGACACAGATTCTAATGAAATCTATCAGTTGAAGGAAATTAAAAAGTTCTGCTTCTATTTTAGGAACTTGCTAAATAGCTAGCTATCAGTTGTGATAACCACTTCTATTAATTTGTTTCATACATTTTGTATAACCATACCTCTTGACGTCAGTTATTTATCATGGAACAGATGCTTGGGCAAGTGGAGGTACCAGATGCTATATAATACAGTACCTAAGGGTTATCTGCCTATTAACTGGCTAGTGATATTAAATTAAATTACCAGCTGAGAACAAATCATGCAAAGTCATTTATACTCGGCACACACTCCTTGCTTACGTAATTGAAGAGAACAGAGATGCAGTTTAAAAGCATTTACCCCAACCAAACTGCACAGATGATCTCTTTGGCATTGGATTACTTGTCTGTCACGGACACAGCATTTAATGCCTGGAGATGGAATTGGTGAGAGCTGGGGTTAATTGAGACCAGTTATGGAGGGCAAGTCAAGTATCACAGTGATAACTCAAGTCTGTTTTGATGTGTGCACATGTGTTTGTGTGTGTCACCACTGCATCTGAGGAGCCCTCTGCCTGTGAACTTGACCGTCCTTCACCGTTCTGAAACAACAGCAATGCATCAGTCAAAATACATGTTGTTAATTCAGTACGTTATGATCAGCGTGTTCTGGGAGTCCACCTGCGAGCCGCACTCATGACCTAAGGGTTCAGATGAGACAGTAGTCCGTGGTGTAGGGTGACAGGGTGCATGGCCCTGAATGGTGGATAGAGAGGTGGGACTCCACTGAGAGGAAAGGGAGCGTTTTAGAGTTGTGTTCTTTGTGTCTGTGGAGATGACCACAGCGGGGAGTTTAGAAGGCACAGAGGAGGCCGGATGCTGAGGTCGAGGGGATGTGGAGGTGTAAGGAGGAGGGCTGTGGGCTCAGCGCTCAGCGCTCCCACTCCTCTTTAACGTGCTCCTCATGCCTCACACCACAGCAGGATCCTCCAGCACAGGGGAAAATCTAACAGAGCTGACACGGCCATGGGAGAACACATGCACTGACAAATAATCACACAAGCCCTATCACAGATCTCTCTCATTAATTGTATCTAGTCTAAAGAGTTACATTCCCACCTCCGCATGTGATCAACACAACAGAAGCTGCAGGGACATGTTGAATGTGATTTCAGAAACGTATGAGGTTTCAGTCATGCAAAGAATATGTGAAGTGGCCCTGCTCTTACCCCTCACTGTCTTTCACAGAACTGAGTATGGCACAGCAAGGGGCATTGGTAGAATGCTGGTGTAAAATGGAATCCACTGCAGAGGTCATTGTTCGTTGTTGTATCTGCCTGTCCGCTCTGCTCATCCCCGTGGACTGCAATGTGACTGTGGATTGACCCTGAGAGCATTTCATATTTTCATGTAAATGCCCTCATCTTAAATGGGAAAAAACTGTCGTTCACACAGGTTATATAATAACAATGATTAGCATTAAAAAAGAACAGCAATCTGAGGCTGAAATTGCAATGAAATTACAGAAGCTGTGAGTGGCAATGAAAATAGAACGCTGTGGAGAGGATAAATAAATAAAATTCACAATTTCATTTTCTTAGAACTTTCCAAATCATTCCCTTAAATGAAACAAGACAAATGTTCCCATAAGCAAAAAAAACCCCACATTGTTACAGTAAATGTATCTCAGAAGAGTAATATCTACATGTGTTAATTATAAACCATGTTTCAGGTGAAATACTGTATCTAGGACTTCTATTCCTTTTGCTGTATGACTCCTGATGGCAGAAGAAAAACCTATAAGTTGGTAAGCATGCTCTTAGTCATATCAGTTGAGTGCTAATATGAGTCCATTTGATTATGTCATTCTTAAAGCCTGCCTTAAAACAAGCTTCTATGAGCATATCTGTCCATCTCTTGTCAAATAAGAGAACGTCAGTCTAGTGAGAAATGCATTAGAAAGCTTGGTCAAATGGGTCAAACTCAATGTTAGAGCTCTTGGGTGAAGTGGCCCCAGACGTCCTGACCAGAGGGCTCCTCACTGTCTACACCAGGGCCATGCCACAGATAGTCCAACAGTACTGCATGGGAAATGTCTCCTCTAATGACAGCCCAGGGCAAGGCCAGGGCCATTGTGCATTTTGTTTACATGGCTTTGTTCACATAATTGTATCAAAAGAGAGGGCAAAAGGGCTGCACTGGCTGCACAATAGGCCTTTTGTTCACCCAAAGTTTTTCATAAAACTAGACAGCAAGAGTATGTTACTATTAATGTAAAAACAACACACAAAAATGTATTTATTATCATCTGCATATTTGATTACATCCCAAGATGTTGGAGGTAAATAATGTGGCAGAAATGTGTAGGCCTGTGTAGAGGCTTGAATGTCCTTGCTTTGCTAACAGCTCCCACTTGCCTGGTCAGCTGTGCTAGCTAGACCAAGTTCACCAGATCATTAGCAGAACGAGGTAAATAAGCAATCGTGTATTGATCTGGCTGAACACTGATTGAGTCCGCTGCCTTGGCTTACCCATTCTCCCCCATTAAGGATAGGGGTTCCTTGAACAAGTTTGTTACACTCCATGTTAGGACTGCAGAACGAGTGTGCTGTATATCATTGGTGATATTTCCTATATTGGCCTTGTTCTAGCCCCATGGAAACTCATGTTTAGCAAAAGTAAAATAAAACTGATGGAGAATTATATTGCTGAAAGTAAATAAATCTGGATAGTGGAAAAATACGTTTGATAATTTCGCTGGACTTAATTTTCCTATGAATATAATCGAAAACCCTCTGATTCTTTTATATTGTCGGCTCATGCTTCACAATACCGTTATTCCTCATAGCTGGACATAGGCTATCTTATTTTTTCCATATCCATAAAATGTGGGTGGGAACGGGATGTGTACGGGAATCAAATAACAGGGAGAAGTCGGATGGCTGCGCAAATACTTGGAATTCTGTTTCCATCGTTGTCTATTCCGTAAACTTTGACAAGCAGAAAGTTGTGTTTCTATGATAGTCTACAACAGTCTCAATAGCTTGAATATCCAGTAAAAACTGGAAATGGCTTCTTCGCCACAGAAATCACCTTCTTCTCCCAAATCTCCGACTCCAAAATCACCACCTTCAAGAAAAAAAGACGACTCTTTCCTCGGAAAACTTGGGGGAACTTTGGCCAGAAGAAAAAAGGCAAAAGAAGGTTCGTTCATTAGGCTATATTTTTATTTATTTATTATTAAGGCATCTACATAAAAAGGTTGACATCACGAAAGCTAAAAAATATATAAATAAAATACGATTCCTGTTGAACAGTAAGCTACATTAGGCTATATGCTATAAATAGACACATTCCACCGTTTTTTTTCTTCAGAATTAATCATTTTGTTGAATTGATTAATGACAGTTTTTGCGTGAAAACAAGTTAAGAAACGTTGCTATATGGTGCTTTCATGACAACTGGGAACTCGGAAAAAACTAGGTCAAATCATGGCGTATGTGATCTTCATGTCGGAAATTCGGGAAAGATGCCCGAGTTCCCGACTGTGAATTCTGAGGTGGAAGAAAAAAAAACATTCCCACTCGGAGCTTGAACACACTGAAGAATGAAGTCGGAGATTTCTGAGTTCACAGTTGTTTTGAACGCGGTAATAGTATAGGCCCACGAGTAATTGCTGAGGTGTGTCTATTTCCATGACGTCATTTTGTTATACGACAACGGGGATGGTGATTGAAAGGCCCTCTTCATGTTTGATGTCTGAATCTATCATCAAATAACTGTGATAATAATTTGGATAATTTTGTTTTTGGTGAGGGGGACAGGATCTATTTGAGTTGTATTACATTGTGTTTGTCCAAGCCATTGCAGAAGAAGGCTGTGTGTGTCTGTGTTTACAGTACACATGGCTGAGCTACTGCCATGTAAGGATAAGAGGCTGCTGATATTCCATCACAGATGTGTTCACCAAGGAATGAGGAAAAAGTCGCATGCTCTCTCCAGCACAACCACTGCCTGAGTTCAGACCAGAGGCTGCCAAGGCTTTCATAGTTTCACATTTATTTAAATCATACCTTCAATTAAGTATGAATTAGACAAGCACTTAAGTTTTCGTTGAATCTTTTTGGTAAATGAGCAAGCATCAAGTATGATTAAATGTCTGAAGCACTATTATTGTTTATAATGTTTCTTGGAAGACACTTTGACCCCATTTCTATTAATTACATTTGAAGCGTATCTTTTGATACAGACATGCCCTATATATACTCCTGAGGGGCATGTGAAAGTGAGTGTGCAGCTGAGCCCCATTCACCAAAATACTGAACAAATACCGTCCAACCTGGTCCTGTAGGGGTCTGTTCCATGGAGGGCCTCTCCGCTGCCATGACAGCAACATACAGTATTTCAATCATATGAGCGTTATTGTAAACCATGTTGTGTCTCTGCCTGTGAACTGAGGAGCAGTCCTTTCAGATCAGAGAGACAGAGACAGACAGAGAGGTTTACATTATCCAGATGACGCTTTTGCGTTGGTTATACAATTTGTTGAAGAACCAAATGGATGCAGCTCTTTTAGTGTGAGGAAGGAGGAAGGTGTCTCTGTGGGTTAGGACTGAACAGCAGAGGGAGATCTTGGTGTTGATTACTAACAGGATGTTGACATCTCCAGGGGGCGCTTTCTCTGTTTGGGAGGAAACTGGAAAAAAAACATATCGTAGTTTGTTCTGCAGGCCTTTATCACGTTATGTTATGCAGCTCTGCATCAGTGCTATAGGGATCTTACTGACATATCAACTGGTCCGGACAGGAACTAGCAGTGCTGGCACCATGGCCAGACAGAGTGGTCAGGTTGTCACATCACCTGTGTGAATTCCCCACATGTGCCAATTTGCACGACGCCAGGCGAGGTAAGTGAAATGATCAGGGAAGGAGGCGGATGCTCAGGACAGCAGCATGAGACCGAGCCTAGATCTATGAACGCCTAGCAACTGGATGGAGAGGATGGCTTTGTCCTGTGTGGGGCGATGTGTCTCAGAGAGAAAGCTTTTTTTCAAAGAGGTAATGGCTTTCAGCATGGTCTGAGCTATCAGATCAACTGACCATGAATGCTTAGTTAATAGACATACACTCTCTTACATCTCCTCCAATTTACGGTAATAGTGTGATTGGCTCATTCTGGGAATCTCCCCATGTAGTATTATCACTGGCTACAATGAGGCGCTTCATCTTATTGATCAAAGCTAGACTGAGCTCTCTCTCTCCTGGCTAACCCGAACGTGACCAAAGATAACCGGTTATAATTAGAGACATGCGTTGTGAGCCAACTCTTCCTGGTAAGACCAATGTGCCATAATACTGACAACCTGGCATGAAGAGCACAGCTTAACCTGAAGAAAATAGCCCTAAATTGGGTGGAATGAGTGTAGAGGACAACCTTAGGTGAGTGGAGGAAAGACTCACTCTCTCTGTTATTTGTGTACATGTGAGCTTTACTGCTGAGATGATGAGGGCCAATGTTGTGTGTTGCTGATGCTACTTGACTTGCCCTCCGATTTTCTCTGCTGGACACATTTTTTGTGCCTATTAACTCAATGGAGGTCTCAGCACAGTTGTATAATAATTAGCCTGTCACACATTGAGTCACGCCACTAAAGGTCTCTGCTTCTCTGCTTTTGCAGTGTCTGAGCTCCAGGAGGAGGGCATGAATGCCATCAACCTGCCACTCAGCCCCATCCCCTTTGAGCTGGACCCAGAGGACACCATGCTGGGTAAGGCCTCCACCTTCACTCCTGCAGTGTATCGCATGCCCACGCGCACAGACACACACACACACACACACACACTCTCTCTTTCTTGCTCTTTCAAATCAAATCAAATTTTATTTGTCACATGCGCCGAATACAACAAGTGTTGACCTTACCATGGAATGCTTACTTACAAGCCCTTAACCACCATTGCAGTTCAAGAAGAGTTAAGAAAATATTTACCAAATAAACTCAAGTAACACAATAACGAGGCTATATACAGGGAGTACCGGTACCGAGTCAGTGTGCGGGGGTACAGGTTAGTTGAGGTAATTTTTTACAGCAGTCTTATGGCTTGAGGGTAGAAGCTGTTAAGGAGGTGTTTGGTCCTAGACTTGGCGCTCCGGTACCGCTTGCCGTGTGGTAGCAGAGAAAATAGTCTATAACTTGGGTGACTGGAGTCTCTGACAATTTTATGGGCTTTCCTCTGACACCGCCTATTATACAGGTGCTGGATGGCAGGAAGCTTGGCCCCAGTAATGTACTGGGTCGTACGCACTACCTTCTGTAGCGCCTTACGATCAGTATACTGAGCAGTTGCCATACCAGGTGGTGATGCAACCGGTCAGGATGCTCTCGATGGTGCAGCTGTAGAAGCGTTTGAGGATCTGAGGACCCATGCTACATCTTTTCAGTCTCCTGAGGGGGAAAAGGTTTTGTTGTGTCTTCTTCACGACTGTCTTTGTGTTTTTGGACCATGATAGTTCGTAGCTGATGTGGACAACAAGGAACTTGAAACTCTCGAGCTGCTCCACTACAGCCCTGTTGATGTTAATGGGGGCCTGTTTGGCTAACCTTTTCCTGTAGCCCACGATCAGCTCCTTTGTCTTGCTCACATTGAGGGAGAGGTTGTTGTCCTGGCACCACACTGCCAGTTCTCTGACCTCCTCCCTATAGGCCATCTTCATCGTTGTGTCGTCAGCAAACTCTCATGCTCTTTCTCATTGTCTATATTCTAAACGTGTGTGTGTGTGTGTGTGGTTCTAGAGGAGAATGAGGTCCGCACCATGGTTGACCCTAACTCCAGGAATGACCCCAAACTGCAAGAACTGATGAAGGTGTGAGATAGAAAATGACTGCCGTATGTCACAATCAAAGCATTGGAATGCGATATTATGGGCCTCGTGAATGTACAGTTTGTATGTGCCTGTTAAATTCTATATAAGGTTTTGTATGCAGGTACTCATAGACTGGATCAATGATGTGCTGGTGGGGGAGAGAATCATTGTCAAAGACCTGGCTGAGGACCTCTACGATGGGCAGGTTCTGCAGAAACTCTTTGGTAAAGTATTTCATTCCCTCCAAAACATCCCTTCTATGCTTGCAATGCAGCACATTATCCTCTGGTATTTGTCTGATTCCAATTGGATTTGATGGTCCTCCCTGTGTTCTCGTTGTATGTGACAATAAAGCATATTTATTTATCTTTGTATTACAGAGAAGCTGGAGGGTGAGCGGCTGAATGTGGCTGAGGTGACCCAGTCTGAGATAGCCCAGAAGCAGAAGTTGCAGACAGTTCTGGAGAAGATCAACGACACTCTGAAGGTCTCAATCAGAAACATCAAATGGACCATTGACTGTAGGTGACATGTTTCACAGAGCGCTGTTTCACTCGAATCCCTGGTATTCTATTAATTTGTTAATAAACCATTTGGAATGTGTTGATCAAAATGATTATTATGCCAATGGTGTGTGTAAAAGACAATGTAAAGGTAATGTAATAAGGTCGTTATTTTTTTTACCCTGCTTGTTTGGTCATTTTGTTGGGTGACAGAGAGGCACAGAGAAAGTTCACATTGGACTAATCTGCACCCTGCTGACCCTCTGACATTATGACCATAGAAGTAATCCCTGTCTCAAGTGGTGGGAGGTCACGGTACACAGCAGGTCAACGAAAAAAAATCATTTTTCAATTTGATTTTTTGCCATGTTTATTTTTTAAGAATATGCTGAAGCCATGTTTTTTTTCTCCATTGGTTTATTGTTCTTTGGTGTATTGCAACCTTCTAATTCTCTTAAATTTCAGTTTAATTTTCGGTTTATCCTTTGTAGATGATCTAAAAGCACTTGAGGAAATCAATTGGATTGTTTCTGACTGTGATCAAAGGACAGCTAATCCCTTTGTTTTTCACTCATATCCTCACATACAGGTTCTCTAAATAGTAAATGTAATATTTTTGTGGTAAATGAGCATGTTTGGAATTCCATCTTTCAAGAAGCTGTAATTTGCAGCTCGGTGTATTAGTCACAGGAATCGCTTTGACACAACAGACAACAAGAATGGAATTGGTTGTAACAGTTTTCTAACAAAGGCACATTACTTCTACCCCAAAGACACAAGTTCAGTTTGTACCTGACACGGAGTTCATCGTTTTGTTTTTGACCTTTGTTTAACCTTCAACTTGGCATTGTGAAAGCTGAGTCGCCTATCTTGCTAATTGTGAAAAAAGAGAATTCCTTATCTGAACCCTGCTCCAGTGCACCAGCGTGTGCATCATCTGTTTAATGACAATGCCCAGTGGATGTACTATAACATTCCTCTTGTTCCTTCCCTCTTTCCTTTCCTATGTTCTCCCCTAGCTGTCCATGCTAAAAGCATCGTGGCCATTCTCCATTTATTGGTGGCGCTGTCTCAGCACTGCCGCGCCCCCATCCGCCTACCTGATCATGTGTCCATTCAAGTTGTGGTTGTACAGGTATAGTCCTTTCCTGATACATTTTGTACTATGAAAAGGGAAACCCTGAAAACAAGTGAAATATTTGTCAAATGTCATAATTGTCTGTTTTGCCCTACAGAAACGGGAGGGGATCCTGCAGTCTCGCCAGGTTCAGGAAGAGATCACAGGGAACACGGAGTATGTCTTCACTGTCATCCTTTTTAACTAACTATGTGCAGATGTCTGGATGAAACTACCCAACTTGTCCTGTCTTCCACAAGGCCTTTATCAGACCCTCAGGGTATGAAGAGAAAATTTTGGAAAATTGTTTACAGAGGCAGCCAAGAAAATGAAGGCCAATGTTTAAGGAAAGATGGCCTTAGAAACTTGTCAGTGAAGATTATGTTAATTGTATCATTTGCTTTCCATATTCGAAGTTAATGGAGGTATAAGTATAAGGGACGAGAACCGAACACAATCATGTACTTTGCCTTGGAAAGGTCATTCAAAACAAGGTGATTATAGGGCGAATCACATGTCTGTAAATATCTGTTTACAAATTAGTCAGCAAATGAGTACGCTGGGCATTGAAGCAGTTGGAACAATTGAGGGACTGATGAGGGGAATGGAACGGCCTCTCCCGGTCTCGCGTTAAAGCGGAAAGACAATGCGGACACGCCAACACCTTGGGGGGTTGATATGGACAGTTGGAGCCCCATGCTGATGGGCAGATTTAGTGAGGGGAGGAGGGTTTGGGGGTTCTGCTCCTGCCAGCCACACCACTGCTTTATGGAGCTGCATCTGATTAATAGTGGTCCAACGGGTGCAAATCAGCTCTGGAGATAAGAGGGAGGGGGCCCTGGGCTGTTGTCCTGCGAGGGGCAGCAGCTGCTCAAGCATGTCTCTGCCGGGGAAGATTGGACCGTGAAGACAAGCCACTGCCTCCCGGGCACATGTCCACCAGGCAGGCCCACCACACAGCGTTTGATCGGACTGCTCCTGGGATAGAACCACAACGCAAATCTCTTTGTTTGTCTTTCCGCCTGGCTTTCTTGATTAGACCATCTGCATTCAGTTAATATTTTCCAGTTTAAACAAAGTCCTAGTTCATTTTTTCTTCTCATTTGAACTTGTCTAATGTCGTTCTCCAGCGCTGTGATTACACCGTACGATACCAGTGCTGAAATACGTTGTTCTCTTCTCTTGCAGGGCTCTATCAGGAAGACATGGTAAGCATTTTCAAAATGTGTCATATTACCATGTATTAATTTGAGTTAATTAGCCATTACATTATTACTATTGTATTACTTCTGTGTTACTAAAATGAACATTCTGTTATTGTAATCATTTAACCTCTATTCAATTTCAGAGCGAGATGCGTTTGACACTTTGTTTGACCATGCACCAGACAAGCTGAATGTGGTGAAAAAGGCAAGTCTCCATCCTAATTTGAAAAATCGAAGGTATTCATTGTTTGTGTAACATTAAAATTGACTGAATACCTGCCCTTCTTGCAGACTCTGATCACCTTTGTGAACAAGCACTTGAACAAGTTGAACTTGGAGGTGTCTGAATTGGACACACAGGTGAGATTACTTTGTTTCCCTTTTAATATACCTGCTTATGAACATGGTCATTATTAGTATGTTGTTCTACCTGTCATGCAGTTTGCTGATGGTGTGTACCTGGTGTTGCTGATGGGACTGCTTGAGGGCTACTTTGTTCCTCTCTTCAACTTCTTCCTAACGCCAGAGCATTTTGACCAAAAGGTAGGCTACATTGTGAATCGGACTCATTTTCATCTCTTACAAATAGTTTACAGTGAGCTGCTTACTGGACTGGCATGGCTAATGCTGGATCTCTTTTCCCATATAGGTGCACAATGTGGCTTTCTCCTTTGAGCTGATGCAAGATGGCAGCCTGGAGAAACCCAAGCCACGGGCAGAGGGTGGGTGACTTCTTTCTGTACACATACAGTGGGGCAAAACAGTATTTAGTCAGCCACCAATTGTGCAAGTTCTCCCACTTAAAGATGAGAGAGGCCTGTAATTTTCATCATAGGTACACTTCAACTATGACGGACAAAATTTGAAAAAAAATCCAGAAAATCACATTGTAGGATTTTTAATGAATTTATTTGCAAATTATGGTGGAAAATAAGTATTTGGTCAATAACAAAAGTTTATCTCAATACTTTGTTATATACCCTTTGTTGGCAATGACAGAGGTCAAACGTTTTCTGTAAGTCTTCACAAGGTTTTCACACTGTTGCTGGTAATTTGGCCCATTCCTCCATGCAGCCCCAAAGCATGATGTTTCCACCCCCATGCTTCACAGTAGGTATGGTGTTCTTTGGATGCAACTCAGCATTCTTTGTCCTCCAAACACGACGAGTTGAGTTTTTACCAAAAAGTTATATTTTGGTTTCATCTGACCATATGACATTTTCCCAATCTTCTTCTGGACCATCCAAATGCTCTCTTGCAAACTTCAGACGGGCCTGGACATGTACTGGTTTAAGCAGGGAGACACGTCTGGCACTGCAGGATTTGAGTCCCTGGAGGCGTAGTGTGTTACTGATGGTAGGCTTTGTTACTTTGGTCCCAGCTCTCTGCAGGTTATTCACTAGGTCCCCCCGTGTGGTTCTGGGATTTTTGCCCACTGTTCTTGTGATCATTTTGACCCCACAGGGTGAGATCTTGCGTGGAGCCCCAGATCGAGGGAGATTATTAGTGGTCTTGTATGTCTTCCATTTCCTAATAATTGCTCCCACAGTTGATTTCTTCAAACCAAGCTACTTACCTATTGCAGATTCAGTCTTCCCAGCCTGGTGCAGGTCTACAATTTTGTTTCTGGTGTCCTTTGACAGCTCTTTGGTCTTGGCCATAGTGGAGTTTGGAGTGTGACTGTTTGAGGTTGTGGACAGGTGTCTTTTATACTGATAACAAGTTCAAACAGGTGCCATTAATACAGGCAACGAGTGGAGGACAGAGGAGCCTCTTAAAGAAGAAGTTACAGGTCTGTGAGAGCCAGAAATCTTGCTTGTTTGTAGGTGACCAAATACTTATTTTCCACCATAATTTGCAAATAAATTCATTAAAAATCCTACAATGTGATTTTCTGGATTTTTTTTCTTCCATTTTGTCTGTCATAGTTGAAGTGTACCTATGATGAAAATTACAGGCCTCTCTCAACTTTTTAAGTGGGAGAACTTGCACAATTGGTGGCTGACTAAATACTTTTTTGCCCCACTTGTTTCTGAAAGAAAGATATGTGACAACAGAATTTCAACATTTTGTATTAAGGGATAAAAAATAAAATAAAAATCCCTTGGGGCAGTATTCACTCAACACTCTATATATAATCAGAGCATGCCTTCTAATCATAACAACCAAGAGAGAGCGCACATATTTCCATTTTAGTCATTCAGCAGACACTCTTATCCAAAGCGAATTATAGGCACTACTTTGCTCAAGCGCAAATCAACAGAATTTTCACCTAGTCGGTCGGCTTGGGGAATCGAACCAGCAACCTTTCAGTTACTGGCCCAACGCTTTTAACCGCTAGGCTACCTGCCGCCCTATTTGATGTGGGATTACTTTTCCCCCTGGGTATTACTATGTGACCGTTGTGTTAATTGAACTGAGGCCTGTAATAGTTTTAATGGTACGGTCAAGCACCAGTGAGTGGCACATGATGACTGCATTGGGCTGTAACATTTAAGTGTTCCCCTTTAGCTTTTATTTAAAGGTGGTTGCATGCCAAATTATAGCAATAGGCCTACTTAAAGCGCACTGCAATCAAAACAGCTTCATGGAAGCATCTGTTTTTATAATGCATTTTTATAATTCCATCTTTCCAGTTTTGCCTCACTGGATGTAATGCGCTAATGTAGATCTTATAGGTGTTGTGTCTTAAGTATACAGTAGCTAGCAACAGGAGCTGGTTCCAATTACAGGCAATGTTTGAAGAAGGTATCATATAGCATGTAAATCGTATCTCTGAATCTGGGTCATTTTAGATTATTTTCTAGTAAATGTTTCCCAGACTAAAGTCTGCCTTTGGTTTTTCTGATCTTTTGGCAGATATTGTGAACTGTGACCTGAAGTCTACTCTGAGGGTACTCTACAACCTCTTCACCAAATACAGAAATGTGGAATAAAGACGGGAGCTTCACCATTCATTCAGTTATATCGACATATCTATCAAGCAAATGCCCTGTTTAGATGTATATTTCAGGGCAAACACGATGCATCTAATAGGGAGAGCACACCTGTGTTAGCTTTGTCCTGCTGAAGGCTCACTAAAACACAAGTACAGCACAATATGTTGTAAAGTACTTGGATATGAAAAGACAGATATATTTCAGTATTATTGAAGGTTAACTTAATGAATTATTGATTATGCCGTCGTATTGTTGAGTCATTGCCATGTTGAATTGTTCTTGCCCATGTCATTCCGGGCCGACACAGTTTGAAGTCTACTTGGATTCACTTGCGACTACATGAAGGATCAGAATATAGATGTATTGAATGTATGACAGCTGAGTTTGTGCTTATCAAAGTATTTACTTCCATCTTTTGAAAGAAATCAGAAGTTTTGAATTGGCTCAGAGTGTTTTTGATTTTTGTGCATATAAAGCAATGGGACCACACAGTATGCACTATTAATTTATATACTGCCACGCTGCATATATTTTACCTTTGTTTGGTTTATGTCTAATTTTATATATTTTAATACTGGTCATTGTGCTTTAAAAATAGTCTACCTTTTAGTGACATTTTGGCTCATCATTTACCAAAGAAAGTATTTTAGATAAATTATATGAAGCTGTTAGTCTTAAAAATATTTTGTACTTATCCAAAGCATGATGTATGGCTAATTTTGACTATTTGTTCATAATCTATTCATAAAAAATGTTTGTAAAGTAATGTTCCAGAGCAGTGTTTACTAAAACTACAGAACAGCAAGACCCCAGTACAGTGCCAGTTTCAAGAGTGGAGCATGAATTCAAACGATAAAACATACACTATGTTCAACAGAACTAGCTAGTAGTGCTGAGAATGTAGTGTGGGAATTTGACCAAAATTGATTCCGTTGTGTACTTTAATTTGAAGGTCGTAATCATTTCTTTCTATGTTGTGGTCTGAGTGCAGTTTTGATTATGGGTCTTGTGCTGTAGCAAACTTGTGGCATTCCTTCCCATGGAAACTTGTATGCTCTGTATTATTAATATGCCCTATCATCAAGTGAAATATAGAAGAGCACAAGAAAATGTGGCACCCGAGTGGCACAGGGGTCTAAGGCACTGCATCTCAGTGCTAGAGGTGTCACTACAGACACCCTGGTTCGAATCCAAGCTGTATCACAACTGGCTGTGATTGGGAGTCCAATAGGGCGTCGCGCAATTGGCCCAGCGTCGTCCAGGTTTGGCCGGTGTAGTCCGTCATTGTAAATAAGAATTTGTTCATTACTGACTTGCCTTTTTAAATACATGTTTTAAATACCATCAGGATTTGGTGGTTTTAACAACTTTCATTACACCTGACATTGGACCGTTTCATAGACAAATAATATTGTATGGGACTGTGGGTGTTGGGGGAAGTGGCTGCTTTACAACGAGAACTTAGCTTACAGTATTCCCAAGAAGTAGAGGTGCTCTACATGCAATTCATGAATGGATTTGCTAACCACACACTGACGGAGTGGCTTTGCTAAGTGCTTAGCTGCGAATAGGAAGGTCACATTTTTCCTTTGAGTAACAACACTACTGAGCACAGCACATAATGCATGACAAGGGTACAATAGAAGTTTCAGTGGAATTTCTTTGTGCCTGATTTGATCTATGTAGCATGTTTCTTTTATTTAATTGCTTCTTTTTAGAAGTTGAAATTCACTTATTTCAATTTACAGACACTTAAGATTAGTTAAGATGCTTTTAGTGTGTCATGTCAACTAATTTAATTCAGCACAGAAATGAGTGAGAGGAGAAATGAGTGAGTTACCTAAAGTAGAAAATACTCATAGCTCAGTTCTTTGTTTTCTTGATATTTCTGTTTTTACTCTTGGTCATATCTCTTGTGAACTGAGTTGCTATCTTTCTATACATCATACTGTATAAACTCTGACCCTCTGTCTTCATCTTGCTTTTTGTGGTGCGTTTAACAAATACCACTATTTCCATGAATTGAAGCTCAGAACTGAAGGCTTAGACCTTTAGGGGAGAATGTGACAATGTATTTCGGTACTTCATTGTTCTGACACATTTCTGGTCATGCTATTATCAGTCAAGCCCAGAGACTAAGAGCTCTGCGTTTTCATCAGAAAGCTGAAATGACCATCCATAATCAACCATTGTGCGCAAAGGTGTTTTGAACAGGAGCCTTTGCAGCCATTAAAGTAATTACCCTCCCATCGCATCTTCTACATCCCTCCCTCCATTCATTATATCAAATAAGCCTCTACGCATGACTAACAGACATGATACTCTCTTGCCTCTGTAGTGTAAGAGCTGCTCTTATGCTGAGAAAACAGACGCACACACAAAAGGTGAGGTAAGAAGTGAGTAATACTACTGATAAGTGGTTCATAGTTATTACAGGGTTGGCACTTTATGTTGGCATCTATTGATTGGCACCACGGATTCTGATCTGAAAGAGTGAATTGGTCCTTCATTGAAGTTACTTGAAAGCTCCTATTTTCTATGTAGCATATGGGTGTAAAGGCTTTACCTTGTACTCCTTTTGTATGGATGGTTTGTTACATTTCTTGCTGAAGATTGCTTAAGCCATTTTCCCTGTGTGCAATCAGTTTTTTCCTTTCCAGGATTCTTCACACATATTTCAACAATAGATGGAAGATATTGATTTATGTTTGGTAAGAGTTTTGAGATTTTCTGTAATTAAATCCAGTCAAGAGATTAGCAGATAGGCAGCAATGCATATCACGTTTAGAGACCCATCATTCCTGTTTGTTGCTTAAAGACATTTCTAAAGGGAGAGATTCTTAATTTGCTTAAAGATGTGCAGCACTAAAGTGATTTTTTTTCTAGATGGCAGGACATGAAACTCTGCTTTAAAAACATGCTTTTGTGTGATACCGTAAAACCCTCTGCCTCATACAATCTGCACTCCCATCTGGTTTTAATCACATTTTAGAAATCGGTTATGCCATAATCTCTCTAATGGCCGTGGTTTACCTTCTGACAGTGAAGTTTGTAGATGGAAAGTCCTGCTCGGTTTAGATTAATCTACAGTTGAAGTCGGAAGTTTACATACACGGAAGTTTACATACACTTACACATTTTTCAACCACTCCACAAATTTCTTGTTAACAAACTATAGTTTTGGCAAATCTGTTAGGACATGTACTTTGTGCATGACACAAGTCATTTTTTCAACAATTGTTTACAGACAGATTATTTCACTTATAATTCACTGTATCACAATTCCAGTGTTTTTTTTCTTCTTTTACCCCCTTTTCTCCCCAATTTCGTGCTGTCCAATTGTTGTAGTAGCTACTATCTTGTCTCATGGTCTCTCCCGAGCCCGTACGGGAGTTGTAGCGAAGGTTGAAAGTCATGCGTCCTCCGATACACAACCCAACCTAGCCGCACTGCCTCTTAACACAGTACGCATCCAACCCGGAAGCCAGCCGCACCAATGTGTCGGAGGAAACACCTTGGTTAGCGCGCACTGCGCCCGGCCCGCCACAGGAGTCGCTGGTCGCTAGACAAGGACATCCCTACCGACCAAGCCCTCCCTAACCTGGACGACGCTAGGCCAATTGTGAACCTCCCGGTCGCGGCCGGTTACGACAGAGCCTGGGCGCGAACCCAGACTCTCTGATGGCACAGCTGGCGCTGCAGTACAGCGCCCTTAACCACTGCGCCACCCGGGAGGCGTACATACACTATGTTGACTGTGCCTTTAAACAGCTTGGAAAATTCCAGAAAATGATGTCATGGCTTTAGAAGCTTCTGATAGGCTAATTGACATCATTTGATTCAATTGGCGGTGTACCTGTGGATGTATTTCAAGGCTCAGTGCCTCATTGCTTGACATATCGACATAACTTGAAAGGCCGCTTAGCAAGGAAGAAGCCACTGCTTCAAAACCGCCATAAAACCGCCAGACTACGGTTTGCAACTGCACACGGGGACAAAGATTGTACTTTTTGGAGAATTGTGCACTGGTCTGATGAAACACAAATAGAACTGTTTGGCCATAATGACCATTGTTATGTTTGGAGGAAAAAGGGGGAGGCTTGCAACCCGAAGAACACCATCCCAACCGTGAAGGAAGTTAAAGCTTGGTCGCAAATGGGTCTTCCAAATGGACAATGACCCCAAGTATACTTCCAAAGTTGTGGCAAAATGACTTAAGGACAACAAAGTCAAGGTATTGGAGTGGCCATCACAAAGCCCTCACCTCAATCCTATAGAAAATTTGTGGGCAGAACTGAAAAAGTGTATGCGAGCAAGGAGGCCTACAAACCTTACTCAGTTACTCCAGCTCTGTCAGGAGGAATGGGCCAAAATTCACCCAACTTATTGTGGGAAGCTTGTGGAAGGCTACCTGAAATGTTTGACCCAAGTTAAACAATTTAAAGTCAAATACTACCAAATACTAATTGAGTGTATGTTAACTTCTGACCCACTGGGAATGTGATGAAAGAAATAAAAGCTGAAATAAATAATCCTCTACTATTATTCTGACATTTCACATTCTTAAAATAAAGTGGTGATCATAACTGACCTATAATGGAATTTTTACTAGGATTAAATGTCAGGAATTGTGAAAAACTGAGTTTAAAATGTATTTGGCTAAGATGTATGTAAACTTCCGACTTCAACTGTATCTGTTTTACATGCAATGCTGTGAAAGAAAAACACTATTTCAATGAATGTGTTGACCAGGACTTATGTGTCTTATTTAATGATTACCAGTTATCTCTTTAAGAAGTTACCTCTTCAAGAAGTTCATATCCTTTGTTGGGGTAATCACATTTCCAGACAAACCTATAGCTGTAGCTGTTCTTCGTTCTATTTACATTGTGTCAGGTTACTACAAAACAGACAATTGATTAACTCATCCACTCTCTCCCTTGCTATTTGTATTGATCTGGCAGAGGGTGTAATTATGAAGAGATAAGATATGTGAATAAAGATAGCGCCTGGTCTGTTCTTCTCAATGCAGGGTAGGGTTGGTAGGATTCATGCTTACTGTATAATGGTCTTCCAGTACCTTAGGAGTTGTACTCAAAAAAGAAAATGTTATCCACATGGTTGCACACTTATCCTTCATGTGATGTGATTCAGAATTAGCACATAGTCCTCTATGATGAGACAACAATGAAAGGATCTGCATGGCCACGTTGGCTGCATCATGTGATGGGGTCCTTGTTGTTCTCTGTAGTGCAGGATTGGTACATTGACATGCCTCTGACTACCAGGATGACCATCAAAGGCAGCAGGCATTGATCCATATCTTCAAACACTGCATTATGGAATTGAATTAAAGAGAAATTTAGTGCACAAACATTTAGACATCAAAACCTCAGCTGTTGCCTGGAGACTAGTGAAACTGGCTAAGTGTCTGCACCCTCAGAGAGAGAGAGAGAGAGAGATATAGAGAGAGAGGACGAACGGATGGACGGGCAGATTGTCTGTATGTATGTCAGTTCAGAGGGTAAGAATGGTAAGGAGTGAAATTGCCCCTCCTTGTGAGAGGCCCAAGTGTACTCTGTTATCCACTGTCTGTAATTCAGTCTGCCTGCTGAATTCACTGCTGGAGTATGCAGTAATTCAAGTTTTTCCCTTTGTCACAATTTGGCCTTTTGTCAAGGCACTTTTTACTATTGAATGTTAATTTATATACACAGATAAATATATTTTCCAACTTTGAGTTTACATCATAATTTCCCAGCTTAATATTCAGCATGAAAAAATGACATCCTCATACTTCATTGTTTTCAACTGTCTTCAATTTCTCATTGTTCAATACATCACAATGATTGGTCATGGGAAGTTCATTTGAAGTGGGGGCTGTGTACAGTGTTGAAAGTTTTAAGGTCATATGAAGTTGGACCTTAGAGAGAGAACATTTGCAATTATGTGTCAGTCGTTGACTGAGCTCTGGCTCTACTATGGCCTGGTCGTACTGTACTATGTGTTATTGACTGTACGTTTGTTTAACCCATGTGTAACTCTGTGTTTGTGTCGCACTTTCTTTGCTTTATCTTGGCCAGGTCGCAGTTGTAAATGAGAACTTGTTCTCAACTGGGTTACCTGGTTAAATAAAGGTGAAATAAAAAATAAATAAAATAAAAGTAGTCGACATATGCAGCTCACTCAATGTTCCTTAGTATGTTCACAAAGCACTGTTTCTAAGTGACCACAAGATGGCATCTGCTAACACAGTTGGTTTGTTTGCATGATGCACTTGAATGTCTATAGTTCCCAAACAAACTCCAACGCATGTCCAATTTCGGCCAATGTCAACACAAAAATGGCTACACACTATGATATACTGTTTTGTTATAATAATTTAACCTTCAGGTGTTGAGGAATAATTCTGGTATTTCATTCATTAAGAAAAACATGTTACTTTATGTAAGATACATTTAATTTGAAATCAGTGATCATATTGACCCAGAGCCACCTTAGGTATGACCAATTTCTCTATATATTTTGATTGAAATTATGTGAGCTTTTTCCACCAGAGAGAATGGTCCTCAGCTCCTTGCTAACCCCTCTCTTATCTTCTAATAAAGCGAATCAGTGTGCCGTCAAAGCAAAGAGCCAGTGATGGTCTGCACCTGCCCTCCCAGGGCTGTCTGATTAGGAGAGGTCGGAGGGCAGGGCAGCCGGTTCACCTCTCTCCCCAACATCTCCCCATCCTCCCCAACCAGCAGCACCTCAGGCCTCCCCTGGAGCAGAGGCTCCAGAAGGCTCCAGTTCAAAGCCCTGCCACACTAGACCTGTAGGGCCTTATCTGCCCTGGTGTCAGGCAGCAGGCAGCTATCCCTGGAGGCTTCTGTAGTGACAAATGGTACTGTAGAGCGCAAATCCTTATCTGGGGTAAGACCTATGTAGTTAACACTGAATGAGAAATGTGTCATATAAAAAAGTGGCCTGTTTGAATTAATATTCTAAACTTTTTAAAGATGTCAATGTTAAAAACAATGATCCGTGAACGAATACATATTTATTACAAATTAGGGCTAAATAGAATCTAACAGGATATTGATGTCCACTGCTGAAATACCAATATATTTCTTTGATACAATTACAATTATATTAGGCGTATCTGTTTGGTTCCATCAACTGTCTCTGAATTATGGGAATGCCCCCCCACTAAAATCCTTGCTGTGAGGTTTATGTCCTCCCTTATTCCACCCCCACTCCTATTGCTCTGTGGCCACACCCAGTCATAAAATAGTTTGAAGGCTGTGTGAATAAGGGGGTGGGGACAGAAACCTGCAATGTCTGTTTTGGGGTAAACAGTTCAGCCGTGTTGAGCACTGTCTTCTCCCCTCACCACATGCAGTGGTCCTTTGTAACAATGCACACAGATTCAATGATTAGTCTAGGTAAAATTTGCAAGCGGAGACACACGAGAATTTCAGATGTTACGTTTTCACGCGCACTGATAAATAATTCAGGTCATACAGAAATGTGTTTCCATGCTGTCAGATAACACTTTTATGGCTTCATTATGACATGTAATATCTATTGAAATGTGTACTATTAACTCAGTTTAACTTGTTCACCTACACATAGGAAGGAATAAGGAATAACAACACATTCTACACTGAAATTAGTGTTGGTTCAATATTGTACCTTGTCAAATGCCGTCCAAACTGGGTACAAACATGCACACACACACACACATTTTCATATGGCCACATTTCCTGGATGCAATCTGCCAGGCGACTCATGTGCCCGATAAGGCAATGAGAACTGGCTCTGATGTAAGGCTATGAACCATTTTACAATTTGCCATTATGCTGGGATCCATTGGTGGGCTTCCTGGATATGCAGGGCTAATATTTAACAAGGAGCTTGTGAAACACTGTCGACAGATGACCCCATGGCTGTGAATGAATCACCGCTGTGACTGTACTCAGGTGTTGGTGTGGTGTCACATGTGCTGTGCTAGCAGAGTTTGTTCCTCCAGGGCTTGCTGCATTTGCATAGATAAGACTCCCTTTTGATGGTTAATAGGTTGGTATTGAGGGAACAGACACCACCCTGGAGAAGAGAGAAGCTGATAAGATAAGGGGCCCTTGGAAAGCAGACATGCTGGTTAAGAATCACAGCTTAAAGTAGAGCTCCCCCAAGATTATGCAATTGAGACTGCCTGATATAAGGAATATGGAAGTGAACCACAATTTAAATTAAATTGCAAATGAGGATGTTGTTGACTGGCAATCCATGTGTGTGTGATACTATCTATAGTTCAAGAGCAAAACCCCACCTCTCTCCCTCTTCACCCACCTCTCTCTCTTGCCTGCTCTCTTCCTCTGTCTCTCTTTTCTAAACATGCACAGACAGGTGTTACAAGTGTTGATGGATGTCTTCAAAAAGCCAGCCATTCATCTTCATAGATCTCTCTTTATAAGAATTGGTGTCAAAACATTGCCTCCTAATGGATGGCTTGCACGGACACGATCAGACATGTAGCCCAAACCAGGTTTGCTGTAAGCAAACTTGCTCTATGTTCTTTGACATGTCTTATGATTGTCTGCTCTCCCATATTACCAGTTTGTACTTCATAATTCCCCCCCATGTGGTTGTGTGGTGGCACTGGCATGGTTCTCTCCACAGGCTCACAAGGTCTAGCCAACAGTTCTATCCTGCTTGTGTCTCAGATGATACTGTATTGAAGATATAGTTCTGAATATATGAGTCCTACTGATGTTACATTTACAACACATGCAGCTACCGAAGTATGAGAGGCAGGTGACAGATGTTCAACCTGATAAATGTTTCTAAATGTGCTCCATTTCATGTCCCAGCTGTGGAAGTGTCAAATAAAAAAATGTCAGTTGTATTCACATCATATATTTATCTAGCAACAACATTTGAAATGACTGACATGGTTGTGATAAAGGTATCATACTTGTACTACTTTTATTCAGCTTTATTGAGGTAGATGATTAAAATAGAATGAACTAACTCCACAAAGAAATCCCATCTTCTTTCTCCCACCAATTTGAATTCGACATGTCCTGTGAGGTCATTCTTCTTATTTTTTCCCCGCTTGTCCCTCCTATCTGCCATAATCTAGGGCTGTTCGGTTCGGGATGACGCCACCTGTGCTCCGCCCCCAATGCAAACTCGCTCTTCGCGTTCATTTCATTCCTGTTCTCATTCCGAGCATTCTTCGCATCTCTGTCCGTGCGTTGTCGATTCACGTACACATATCTGGCTGACCCAGAAACACAACAATAACTTTACACAGTTTACAAAAACTATATATCCCACATTAGACAAACAAAGGGGGACGAATTTTATTTCAAATAACAATAACGGAGGTGTTTGAGGTAAGTTTCAATGTAGTTAATAATATGCAAAATGGTTGCAGACTAACACTGTTATGATGAAGTTGCGCCTTTCATTAGAAATAAGAAGTAATGTATGGTATTAGAATGAGTGGGCATATTTTTATATTACAATAAAAGTGTGTCTCGGTGAGATTTTAGGTTGCCGTTTCTTGTCGCTGTTGCAACAGGGTGCTTTCACTTTGTCCACTCAGTGTTGTATTCGACTGACACGAATATCTTTGACATTTTTCACATTTTTGTAAAGAAGCCCGACCATACGCCCTATTATATCACAGTAAGTCCAGTGCATGAACCTCAAACTCCTAACAAGATTCCGGATACGATTGGACGTACATTATTTTATGAATGACAATTTTGGACAAGATGACGGATCAAAATGTTGCTGTTTTCTTCTCCTTAGTTGGCTCAGCCGGGAGTTGGAGATTTCAGTGGAACATTTTCGGAGCAGTGCAAAAACATTCTCCTGAAAGACTTGTTGCTCCAACACCTTTGGTCGTGTATTTTATCCATCGCATCTTGAAGTCACTGTAAGTATATTTTTGTTCTTTTATCAGGTTTAGGCTACAAAAATTCCATCAAATTCTTTGCATTCCATTTTCCACATGCGGAATTGATTCAACCGATCATAGTCAAGATCCATCAATGCTGCCGAATTGATTAGATGTGTCTTTTAAGATAATTTTTGATAATCTTTGACAGTAGAAGATTATGGCCTACATTTAAACATATATTGCCCATGTGCTTTCACAGTGTGGGATAGTGGGCCGGGCAACATACTTTTAGAGAATATAATTTATAAAACACATCTTTTGCATTTACAAAATAATCAAAAAATGTTATTACATAATTTTGGTGTTCTAGTGATAGTGAATGGGAACATTTGATATCTGTTTGGATTCAATGCTAGGTTTTTCTTGCTTTCGGACACTATTGAAACGTTGCAACAACAACACAAAACGACCATTGACACCCAGTCCTTATTTGCAACTCTCTTTGTCTGTTTAGTTTTTAAACAATTGGTAATTCAATATTGATTTGAACTATTTCAAAAATATATTCTTACAAGTAGGTTATTGTGGGCTCTGAGCTATGTTTATGTCTGCTTCATTGCTCTGTTCGATCCTTGTTTTCCATATCCGCCTTTTTTTCGGGATACATTGTTGCCTGCTCAGCTAAAATCTGAATAAATCACAAGGATGGGGGTCGTATTATGTAGCCAAGGCCACTTCTTTCTATGTGTTATAAAGTTTCATCGCATCCGAAGAAACCGTGTGATCCGATGCCTATTACATGTAGGCCTATAACGTTAATCTCAGGAAAGTATAGATCAAGATTAAGGAATGTTAAGGAGGATTATGTAGTTTTTTATTGCTTTAGAATTTCGTAATATACATTCATTACCTATAGATTACACAGATGCTCAACTATTGCTATTTTAAGGATGAATTTGTTGGGGGTAACTTTGCGGGAAACTTTGCACTGCCTTTTATTGTAGGCTGTGTGGATGTTGTGGTTTGCACTGATGCTATTACAGAGCTTAAAAAACATATGAATAAGAATAGGTTATGTAGCAAATATATTTTATAGAGTAGGCTATGCAATTATTGTGTAATTAACTTATAGTGTTGTTTAAATTATCTCAAATAATGTAAATATTCAAATATATCTGTATATGCTTGTTGGTGAATATAGAAGGTGAAATGTCTTGTTTATTTTGATGCGTGGTAATATCCACTTCATTCGTAACTAAACAAACCAAACTGCATGAGGGTATTCTTTGGCTGTGCAAGTTCTCTGATATAGAGTGGAATTCACCTCTTAATTCTATTAAGTTCCCCTATTGTGTGATTGGGGAAAGACCTCCTTTCTTGCAGTTAATTATAGCCTTATTTTTCAGTTTGTCTCTCTTGAAAGTAGGGGCCAGCAAGATACAATGTGTTATTTGTTGATTCCTCTAACTAGGCATTTAGAATTTACTACATTAATTAGGTTGACTTCTATCAGACTTAACCCCTGACATGTCATGATGTTGAGAAGTAAAGCTGCTTGCTGTAGGGGGGAAATCAGGACCAGCAATAGATGCTTTGTTTTCTGCTTATGCAACAAGTGGACCTGTTGGACACTAGCCCGCATGGCATTTTCAAGTGCAAGAATAGTACATTGTCTTTGCTTGACTCCATGAGTTTTTACTTTTGAAAGTGGGCTTATGAATTCCAATTTTACCAGATGATATCAGTTGAACCCCAAATTTGTAATTAAGAATTATAATAATTATCTGGAATTTCTCTTATTCCAAAGTAATACCATCTAAACTTATGTTAAAACCCAATCACAGAAACATTTAAGATTGATAAAAAATAACAAGTCAATGTACATTATGGCAATATGTATTGAAGGTATTTTGAACTTGGCCTTTAACACAGATAGACTGTAGCCTACTAAGTAAGCCCTTCCTCCCCCTTTTCTAAACATAAGCTTTGCATAGTTTTTTGTTATAACATTCATTTAGCCCCAATGACTCATTGGACAGGTATTTGTTAGCACTCAATTTTACATGTGCAGTTTCAATGTGGTGGAAGTGATCTTCACAATGCACTACATCGTACAAAAACACAGTAGTGCCTTGCGAAAGTATTCGGCCCCCTTAAACTTTGCGACCTTTTGCCACATTTCAGGCTTCAAACATAAAGATATAAAACTGTATTTTTTTGTGAAGAATCAACAACAAGTGGGACACAATCATGAAGTGGAACGACATTTATGGGATATTTCAAACTTTTTTAACAAATCAAAAACTGAACAATTGGGCGTGCAAAATTATTCAGCCCTCCTTTGTAGCGCCACCTTTTGCTGTGATTACACCTGTAAGTCGCTTGGGGTATGTCTCTATCAGTTTTGCACATCGAGAGACTGAAATTTTTTCCCATTCCTCCTTGCAAAACAGCTCGAGCTCAGTGAGGTTGGATGGAGAGCATTTGTGAACAGCAGTTTTCAGTTCTTTCCACAGATTCTCGATTGGATTCAGGTCTGGACTTTGACTTGGCCATTCTAACACCTGGATATGTTTATTTTTGAACCATTCCATTGTAGATTTTGCTTTATGTTTTGGATCATTGTCTTGTTGGAAGACAAATCTCCGTCCCAGTCTCAGGTCTTTTGCAGACTCCATCAGGTTTTCTTCCAGAATGGTCCTGTATTTGGCTCCATCCATCTTCCCATCAATTTTAACCATCTTCCCTGTCCCTGCTGAAGAAAAGCAGGCCCAAACCATGATGCTGCCACCACCATGTTTGATAGTGGGGATGGTGTGTTCAGCTGTGTTGCTTTTACGCCAAACATAAAGTTTTGCATTGTTGCCAAAAAGTTCAATTTTGGTTTCATCTGACCAGAGCACCTTCTTCCACATGTTTGGTGTGTCTCCCAGGTGGCTTGTGGCAAACTTTAAACAACACTTTTTATGGATATCTTTAAGAAATGGCTTTCTTCTTGCCACTCTTCCATAAAGGCCAGATTTGTGCAATATACGACTGATTGTTGTCCTATGGACAGAGTCTCCCACCTCAGCTGTAGATCTCTGCAGTTCATCCAGAGTGATCATGGGCCTCTTGGCTGCATCTCTGATCAGTCTTCTCCTTGTATGAGCTGAAAGTTTAGAGGGACGGCCAGGTCTTGGTAGATTTGCAGTGGTCTGATACTCCTTCCATTTCAATATTATCGCTTGCACAGTGCTCCTTGGGATGTTTAAAGCTTGGGAAATCTTTTTGTATCCAAATCCGGCTTTAAACTTCTTCACAACAGTATCTCGGACCTGCCTGGTGTGTTCCTTGTTCTTCATGATGCTCTCTGAGGTTTTAACGGACCTCTGAGACTATCACAGTGCAGGTGCATTTATACGGAGACTTGATTACACACAGGTGGATTGTATTTATCATCATTAGTCATTTAGGTCAACATTGAATCATTCAGAGATCCTCACTGAACTTCTGGAGAGAGTTTGCTGCACTGAAAGTAAAGGGGCTGAATAATTTTGCACGCCCAATTTTTCAGTTTTTGATTTGTTAAAAAAGTTTGAAATATCCAATAAATGTCGTTCCACTTCATGATTGTGTCCCACTTGTTGTTGATTCTTCACAAAAAAATACAGTTTTATATCTTTATGTTTGAAGCCTGAAATGTGGCAAAAGGTTGCAAAATTCAAGGGGGGCGAATACTTTCGCAAGGCACTGTATAAGCTTAAAGCTGTTATTTAAACAATAATACAGCGTTTTCCCCGTCCCTGTTTTGCTAAAAAAGCTAAGAGAAAGCTGGAGAAATGTAACCACTCTCAAATTCATAGACAGAGCTATGGATGCAAGGACTGACCACCCATTATATGAAATATGTAGTTTAACCAGGTTTTGAGGCTATACAGTGTTTGTTTACATTTGCATTGTTTACAAACATTGGAGTTAAACAAGCTTATATTTTGGGTTCCGGTGGGGTACGACAGTAGACCTAATCTCATACACATTTATAAGTTATATTCTTCAAGAATCAATGGGCATACAGTGACTTTGGGAAGTGTTCAGACCCCTCGACTTTTTCCACATTTTGTTAGGATACAGCCTTATTCCAAATTTGGTTAAATATACCTATTTTCTCAGCAATCTACACACAATGCCCCAAAATGACAAAGTGAAAACTTGTTTTAGATTTTTTTGCAAATGTGTTAATAACAAAAACAAAAATACATTATTTACATAAGTATTCAGAGCCTTTGCTATGAGACTCGAAATTGAGCTCAGGTGCATCCTGTTTCCATTGATCATCCTTGAGATGTTTCTACAACTTGATTGGAGTCCACCTGTGGTAAATTCAATTGATTGAACATGATTTGGAAAGGCACACACCTGTGTATATAAGGTCCCACAGTGCATGTCAGAGCAAAAACCAAGGGTACCAAAACATTTCTGCAGTATTCTTAAATGGAAGATGTTTGGAACAACCAAAACTCTTCCTAGAGCTGACCGAACTGAGCAATCGGGGGAAAAGGGCTCTTTATTTAACTAGGCAAGTCAGTTAAGAACAAACAATGACGGCCTACCGGGGAGCAGTGGGATAACTGCCTTGTTCAGGGGCAGAACGATAGATTTTTACCTTGTCAGCTCAGGGATTCGATCCATCAACCTTTCGGTTGCTGGCCTAATGCTCTAGCCACTAGGCTACCTGCTGCCCCAAAACCTTACAACCATCTCTGCAGCACTCCAACAATCAGGCCTTTATGGTAGAGTGACTAGGCGGAAGCCACTCCTCAGTAAAAAGCACATGACAGCCCGCTTGGAGTTTGCCAAAAGACACCTAAAGACTTTCAGACCAAGGGAAACAAGATTCTCTGGTCTAATGAAACCATAATTGAACTCTTTGGCCTGTATGCCAAGCATCACGTCTGGAGGAAACCTGGTACCATCCCTATGGTGAAGCATGGTGGTGGCAGCATCATGCTGTGGGGATGTTTGTCAGCGGAAGGGACTGGGAGACTAGTTCAGGGTCGAGGTAAAGATGAACGGAGCAAAGTACAGAGAGATTCTTGATGAAAACCTGCTCCAGAGAGCTCAGGACCTCAGACTGGGTCAAAGGTTCACCTTCCAACAGGACAACAAGCCTAAGCACACAGCCAAGACAATGCAGGCGTGGCTTCGGGACAAGTCTTTGAATGTCCTTGAGTGGCCCAGACAGAGCTTGGACATGAACCTGATCGAACATCTCTGGAGAGACCTGAAAATAGCTGTGCAGCAATGCTCCCCATCCAACCTGACAGAGCTTGAGAGGATCTGTAGAGAAGAATGGGAGAAACTACCAAAATACAGGTGTGCCAAGCTTGTAGTGTCATACCCAAGAAGACTCAAGCCTGTAATCGCTGCCAAAGGTGCTTCAACAAGTACTGAGTAAAGGGTCTGAATACTTATGTAAATTTGATATATCCATTTTTTGGTTTTAATAAATTAGCAAAAAACTATAAAAAACTGTTTTTGCTATGTCATTACGGGGTATTGTGTGTAGATTGATGAGGGGGAAAAAACGATTTAATCAATTTTAGAATAAGGCTGTAATATAACAAGATGTGTAAAAAGTCAAGGGGTCTGAATACTATCCGAATGCACGGGTATATCATTAATTTATAATTTACAAAATGGATGTAGCAACTAAGGATTCTAGCTTAAAACATGCTCAAAATTGTGAGTTTTTGAACCCTCAATATTCAGTAGTAGTTGTACGCAGACCACCTCTCTCTGAATACACATGCCTTTTTATAGATCCCACCGCTCTACTGTTTTGGCTAGGAATGTGGAAGTCTCAGGGCCGGGAAAAGAAGAATATAGTCTTTCACTTGTGAAATGTGGGGAGAATATGTGCATTGCTGAGGCATTGAGTGGATTGGATTACTTCTGGGAGCAGAGAGAGACCCATTGTCTTTCCTGTTGCCAAGACTGAATGTGTGCGAGGCTGTTGAGCTGCTGAGAGCAAACAAGCCAGTTCTCATTGACATCTGCTTGGGTCATTTTCTGCACCTGTATGAAAAAATGCAAATATCAACATTTGCTCTAGCTTGTACTGCTCTGAGATTTCATGCCAATGACTATTTGTCAACTTGTGATTCTACGTCCTGGCCAGGCCAATGTTGGGTCAAAAACAGGCTGCGCTGACTATGACACCATATGGCTCTTGTATGCTTCTGATAAGCTATCTGTTCCCTTACCTTATCAATAGCATTTAATATGGCCTCCCGGGCGGCGCAGTGGTTAAGGGCGCTGTACTGCAGCGCCAGCTGTGCCATCAGAGTCCCTGGGTTCGCGCCCAGGCTCTGTCGTAACCGGCCGCGACCGGGAGGTCCGTGGGGCGACACACAATTGGCCTAGCGTCGTCCGGGTTAGGGAGGGATTGGTCGGTAGGGATCTCCTTGTCTCATCGCGCACCAGCGACTCCTGTGGCGGGCCGGGCGCAGTGCGCGCTAGCCAAGGTTGCCAAGGTTGCCATTGGCTTCCGGGTTGGATGCGCGCTGTGTTAAGAAGCAGTACGGCTGGTTGGGTTGTGTATCGGAGGACGCGTGACATTCAGCCTTCGTCTCTCCCGAGCCCGTACGGGAGTTGTAGCAATGAGACAAGATAGTAGCTACTACAACAATTGGATACCACGAAATTGTGGAGAAAAAAGGGGTAAAAAAAATAAATAAATAAAAAGCATAATATGCTTCATATTTGAGTCAACTTGTGATTCTGAGCACATGCGTGATTTCTTCTTGACTTGAAATTCCTGGCCTTGAATTGCACTTCAAGGTTTACTAAGCGAACAAATACGTTCATAGTTTTGTAAACAAGTTCACATAGACAAGGCAACAGGTATGAATGAACCACACATGGGCATTACCACATCATTTACAATCAGCAAGCTGGTTTTTCCCTCTGTGGTCATGGGTCATTGTGAACATGTAAACTGTAGTGGGATTACAGCCCAAAGCAAACAGGCACGTCCTGTCGTTTTAATATACTACTAAGTCATAATTTCCTATTAAAATCCATCTGCGGTCAAAACTAATTAAGAGTTATCATAGGAAAAAAGAATGCCATGGAAACTGTTGGATGTTTGAGTGCATTGGTTTTGTGCAGGGGGATTGTGCTTGGGCTGGTGCCACATATCAAGTTTTCCTTCACAATGTTATTTTATGTATTTATTTAGTAGTGTAGGTTGGCATGGAAGACATTTATTTTCTTCAGAAAATCTATTATTTTTCAATCCTCTTACATTTGTTGCATTCTTTAAGAAATGGAAACAGCTGTTAGGAATAAAGGCCTAAACTGATCAAAAGCACAATTACGCATACCCAACAAATATTTTCTATTTCCTGTATGATAACAGTCTGAGAAATGCCTTGTGGGAATCAGAATGGCACAAAGCATTCCTTTATCTAATCAAGGGAAGAATTGATGAAATGAAAGGATGCTGCTTTTGTTATAGCTACACAAAACAAGAGGAGTAGGGCGAGTAAAAGAGATGTGATCTGTCATTTAATCTGGACACAGGGTCGTTAATTGTGTAATTACATGCAGACATTTAGCAGGGGAGGGACTCATCGCCACATCATTGTGTCTGTGATCGGATAGCATGCTTCACTAAAACACACTAACGTACTGCTGGGTTCCAGTCACTCTGTACCCTGAGGTAAACTCTGTTCTAGAAAGAGAATTTTGCAGTATGGTCTGCTGCTCAACAGTTTCAGTAAGGCCGCAGAGAGGCCGATGTAGAGTGCCACCAAAAACGAAAAGCTGGCTCAAAGCCACTGACGTCATCTAAGTAAATCTGCTTCAGGACTGCAGTCATAAAATGACTGCCAGCTAGAGTGCACTTTGGCCTTGTCAACTGCCTTTGCAAGTGTAATTCACTTTTTCTACATATGTATAATTATGACAAACAGCTTTTGTATTAATTTGTTTGTCCCGCTTTGTCTTTTGGTATATTGACCTTTACCTCATCATATGTTAATTTTCAAAAGGTCCAAAGCACTTTCTCTCTAGATAAGTCAAAGAGTCAAAGAAATCTTAAAAAACTAAGTTGTAGAGCATTATGCTGCCATACTGTTGCAGGAAATCTGGGGAAAATAAGAAGGAAAGAGAAAAATAAAATGTAAGAGCTTTCCTCATCTTTAGAAGTCATACAGTAAAGAAACCACTGTTTCAGCACTTTACAATTATAGCCTCATAAGTCATACCATATGTCAGCCTCAGTCAGTTTCTCAGGAAAGTCGTCTTAATCGCGTCTTATTAAACTGTAATGATTTGGAAGTTATTGGGAAATTGTTATAAGTACCTTCCCTACTTTCACACTTTCCGAACTCTTCTTTTTTGGATGGGAAAAAGTCATTTAAATGAGTTACCACATTACCAGACACACATGAGAAGCAATATCTAATCCATGAATCATTAGATGAGTCAGTTCCTGAAACCACTATAAACCTTCAAGTTGTTGGCCACAGCTGAAAGCAGGAAATCCAGGCTTCAATAACTTCCTTTCCCAGTGCAGGCTATACTAGTGGTTTAGTGCCCACTAGCAATAGGAAGATGTACGCCCGTAGAACAAAGGCCCTCAGTCACTTCATTTACTGAAACTGTTTATAATTTGTGGTCTGTATTCAAATGTGGGCTGACCAGGCTCTCTGGCACCGTATTCCCCAGTCCTCTCCTGTAATAAATCCCTACAAGGCCTTTCATTAATGGCTGCTGTATTGTTATCATGGCCGACAGAGATCAGGCAGGCTCGCTCTGCCCTGAAGCTGCCCTGGATTCAGCCGAGGCACAGATAGACTTTGGGTGAGCTCCCAACATTAGTATGCACTCTGTGCCCAGTGAATGAGTTTGAACTCTAGCCCGAAGCACAGCATTCGTAGGTTTCCTTACGGCTTAGATCTGTGTATGTAAATACTACTGTAAGCATGTTTGGCTGGGAAACATTGGTCTAATATGATTACACCTCATAAACAGTTTTAATTGCTCCGTCTGAGGACCATACAGTACATGTTGCTTTGGTCCATTTTTGCGTTGATGCTGGATGTGGCTATGGACTACAGCATGTTTAGACATTCCTTGCATTTATTAAAAATGTTGTCTCAAAATGTTCTGACAAAGTTGTTTGTTTTGGTATCGTTTTGCCCTGACAAATAAATTATATTACAAGGTAAGCACTTCAATAGAGCTCCTTACATTTTGGGCTTCAAATAGGGAAATGATCATTGTCAATGTAAAACTTAGTTTCTTTCAATAACTGTTCAATGGTTTTTGTTTGTGTACACTGCTTGCTTAATTGAAATAGCTCAAGGAAATGAATTAAAGCTTTGTGCTGAAGTTGGGTGAAAAATTCAGTTGAGTAAATCAGAGTTTGAGAAAACCTTGAGTGAGGTTTGAGCTTTTGTTTGACACTGGCAGATTTATATGGTATTTGTTTCGTACAGTGACTCAATATGTACTTAACCAAGCCAGGTCAACAAGGAATTTTCTCCATCAAATTACCTTGGAGCTTCATGGGGGATGATGTGTCTCATCTGGCCAAGCCTTCCTTTAAGTACCAATAAACTGGACAGCATCCGCCACACAATGAACAGCAAACAATAGTTTCTAGAAAATTCCATTTTACCTTTCTACCGGTAGCACCTTGGGCTGGTTTATGGCAGATGGAGGCCCAAACAGACGTCCTTCCTGAGATGGAGGGCTCTGTGATGGTGAGTGTGGTGTGGAGGAGCTGGATGCAGATGGTGGTCTTCATGCTCATCACTGATTTGTTTTTTCATGCTTATCCACAGTGTCCTGACTGAGCCTGCGCCCAGCCTGAAGCCCCCAGACTGCTCTGCTCTCATAACTGTCAGGGGATCCTTTATCTGCCAGACGTTTATTTACAGCTTTAATTTCCTGCGCTTTATGTGCTCCCCCTTCTCTCCTCACTAGTGTGACGCGACCATGTGCAGACGTTGGAATGCCCTGCATATTTTTGACGAACAGAAGTTTATTGCGTCGAATGCATTGATTTCCAACATTGTTGCGGTTGGATGGCATGTTTTTATGTCATGGATTTGTAGTTCGTCATTTCTGACGTGAAGAATGTATCATGGGCACATTTTTTAGCAGATCAGTTGCTAATTTTCTGAATAGACATCTACAGTAAAAGACTGATGGAAATTGGTCCCTTGTACTCCCACTGTATCTGATGTGTCTAGAAGGTGCTACTTGATTCTGATACGTCGTGAGGCAGGTGGGGACTGGGAGAGCTTCTTTGACAGTGCCTGTAAATCAATCCCATTCTCTACCGAGTAGAGATTGATCCCCGAGCGGGCGGCCCGTTGGTCGGGCGCTCTAGGCCTCACATTTGAGTGGGATATTATCAGACAGATTCACTACACCCAAGCCTGCTGGTTTAAAGAGGCATGAAATAAACGCTTGGCCATTGCCAATAACAGAGGGAGCATTAGCGAGCTACTCTACTGAACCTTTTGCTCCCTGCATTGGGAGATTGGTATTGAAAACCGTGTTCATTCATTTCATCAGCACTCCATACCCAGCAGATTTATTCATGAAACCTGGAGGAAAATCCAATACTACGTAGATCAATCGGTTTGTCCCTGTGTACGGCTGGACATTCTTGTGTTCCCCTGCACACCTTGTCATTTTCCTCTCCTTAAAGAGGCTACAGCAGAACAGAAATTGTGCCAATTGGACATTTTTTGCACAATACTGGTGCACTGGGTTCGTCAGTCAAAACTTGCGTCCATAGTCATAGATGGGGTAAAGCTTTTAATAAGCCTGTTTCAGAAAGAATAGATGTCTAACAGAAGAAACGTCATATTTCGATGTTGCTAGGTGTGCATCTAAGAAATGAAAAGAAATGTAAAGCTTTCTGAATGTTTGAATTGTATCATTTCATGAATGTTCTAGAACTTTATATCTCAAGGTCCATACCGTACAGAAAGGGTTTCTGCTCGTCATTCTTGATACATGCCATTCCAGTTATAATGAACATGTTTTGATGAAGCAAACTGTAAATGGAATCTCAGTAATGTCCCATCATGGTAATATGCATAATTGGATACTTTTTGTTCCTAACATGAGGGCTTTGGCATACATTCAACATTACTGAAATAATTAGCCGAAGCCCATGGTACGCCTTTAAAACTCACAGCGAACATTGAGTTTTGTAATCACATGGTAATTATAGTTCTCCACAGTGCAGGCTTAACTACTATGGGTCATTATGGGGTGCGCAAAAGCCATTCACAGGATCATTATTGCACCCTCTGAGATAACAGCACAAAAGGACTCCACATGGAAAATTACATTTGAGACCTCTCATCTGCTATTTCATTACCCAGGTCTGTATGATCGGTGAAATGGGTTCTTTTAATTTAAGGAGCTGGATTCCATTTTAGCGTGAACGAGAGTGGTTTATGTAATCTGCCGATAAGTGTCATCTCCCATAATGCCATGTCACAACTATGGCCCAACCCTTGCCAATGCATTCACTTGTTGCCCGCTTTTGTCCTTATCTTGCTAATAAGACCATTTCCATGGTTCCGACCTTGGTGTGATAGGAGTATGCAATTATCTGTTAAGGCCCCAAGTGTTTCTACAGGTGACATTCCTACCTCTCTCTTTGGCCAGGATAATTAGTGTTCAGATTCTCAGACACTAGGAGACCAGCTCAATAGGAAACCTCACAGTCCCCATGTACCTCTCACATCTCAGGACTATCTGATTGATGCCACATGGTGTTGAAGACCTGGCATCTGGGGACAGGGATGGAGATGGAATCTGGGCGCACATAGTTTTGAGCATGACTTCTGTGATGCACTCTCTCAATCGAGGTTTCAGGAGTATTTTTTCACAAAAAAAGATGTATTTACTAATTCCTAACATCTTTTAGTTCTCTATTTATCACATTTGACTGTCGACAGCATTATTACCTTCAAAACAAATTTGAATGGTCACATGCGCCGAATACAACAGGTACAGCAGACTTTACATTGAAACGCTTACTTTCGTGCCTATTCCCAACAATGCAGATTTAAAAAGTACCTTCTAACAGCATCAGTAATGGCTGTTCTTCCTTGTGGGCCTGGTAGCTACTGGAGGTTTTGTGATAAACAAGGTGTAACATGGTGTCCTGGGGATATGTGGAGTCTATGAACACCAGTAACAGGAATACACAAGGAGATGGGTCTGTTCCATGACAGCCTGTGTGATGAGGTGATAATGATTCTCACTGCCACAGAGTCTTCTGCAGGAATACAAGAACCCGGACCCACTCAGCAGAGAGTGAGCAGACACAACAAAATATGCACACTCTCACACAGATGTGTGCCATTATAAATGTGAAAGGTCGGTGGAGATTATGGGGTTATTAAGGGGTTATTTTTAGGTTAGCTTAATTGAGTAGACATTTTATGATTGTAGTTTGTAGAAATTATTTTGAATTGATCCAATAACCTTATTCATAATCCTTGGCAATAACCTTATTCACAAGAAGCTTGTTTTAAAACATATGGGTTGGAATGTCCTCAACATAGTTGTACCGTAAATTAAAATGTCAAACCAAGCCATGGAGTTTACTAGGGTTACAAAGACAATGGAATCAGAATATAAAATATTGTATAGAATATTAGGAACACCTGCTTTTTCCATGACATAAACTGATCAGGTGAAAGCTATGATCCCTTATTGATGTCACTTGTTAAATCCACTTCAGGGTAGATGAAGGGAGGAGACAGGTTAAATAATGACTTTTAAGCCTTGAGACATGGAATGTGTGTGTGCCATTCAGAGGGTGAAGGGGCAAGACAAAATATTTAAGTTCCCTTGAATGGGGAATGGTAGTAGGTACCAGGCACACCGGTTTGTGTCAAGAACTGCAGTGCTGCTGGGTTTTTCACGCTCAACAGTTTCCCGTGTGTATCAAGAATGGTCCACCACCAGAAGGATATCCAACCAACTTGACACAACTGTGGGAAGCATTAGAGTCAACATGGGCCAGCATCTCTGTGGAACGCTTTCGACACCTTTTACAGTCCACGCCCTGACAATTCAATATTAGGAAGGTGTTCCTAATGTTTTGTATACTCAGTGTAGATGCTTATTATCTGTCCAAAAGTAATCTTGTTGTAGTTGTATTGTCATTGCTAAGGAAAAGCAGGACACAGAAAACATTCAATTATGGGAAGAATGTCTCCCCCCTGAATATTGTACATTTGACAATCTCAAACTTTGTTCCGTAGTGGTTTCCTTTGTTAGAGAAATCTCTTTCCTCCATCTTTTCCAATGACCTTGAGAGAGCGTGACACGTAAAATTGGCCCAAAGTGAAATTCTATGATTGTCAACATCTTTTGAATTGTCCATCCTATATTACTAGTGCAGTGAGCCGAGTCTTTGCATCTTTGGATAGCGCTATTGCCTTTGGAGTTCCAGTAAGCGAGTTTTTGGCAAGCACCCAGATTAGACAGTTGACTTCTCTAGGGACTTTGTTTGTGTCATGTTTTATTACAGAATAGGGTTGAATTTTTTCCCCCCCTGTATTTTACAAATGTTTACAAAACCCGGTATTTCCTGCCAAAACCGGAAGTGTCATTCGAAAGCATTATAAAGCATGTCTGGATTTGATTGGAGCTTTGATCAGCATGAAAATTCCAACCTGATGCTACCTGAGCCTGATGAGACATACATTAAAGACATTTAACGAGTCCAAGCGTAAAAAAGCCCAAATGCCGTTATCCAATACATACAGTGTCTTTGGAAAGTATTCAGACTCCTTGACGTTTTCCATATTTTGTTACGTTACAGCCTTATTCTAAAATGGAATAGATGGTGAGAGACAGAATGCGAGAGAGTGCTTGCGTGTGCACTGATTTAAAGCAACGATATTCGAGTGATAGGCTTTTTTAAAACTCTGCAGCTGTAATTAAAAAAATATATAATCTTTACAATTAAAAAACAAGCTGACCCCCGAAAGCCAGATGGAGATGGGTAAATTAGACGCCAATTCCGTCTTTATATTACTGTAGCATAGACTATTCTGCAGCAAATGTAGGCCTACCTGTCACAAGAAAAAAAGTTACCATGATGAGATGGTAAGTCTACATGCATTGTGAACTGCGCTCCATACTGAGATGGACTGTCTGTCCCCACCCTCAGCGTTGATTCATCATGCAGAGGCCGTAGAGAAGCCAGATTTAGGCATCGCATTTAATTTAACAGTTGCACTTCACACCATTGTCACTTGTGCTCCCTCTCCGGCCTCTAGGTCACCACTCTGCTAGTTATGGGTCACACCTGTCACCATCGTTACTCGCACTTGTGCGTCTTCAGACTCACCTGGACTCCATCACCTCCCTGATTATCTTCCCTATATATATGTCACTCCCTTTGGTTCCTTCCCCAGGCGTCATTGTTTCTGTTTCATGTCTGTGCGTTGTTCGTGTTTCTTGTTTTGTATTATGTTTCGTTTATTGATTAAATCACTCACTCCCTGAACTTGCTTCCTGACTCTCAGCGCACTCGTTACAACCGTGCTGTTCATATAAATAATTTATTATAATTTACCAGTTTCTCATACTTATTTATCCCGGGAAAAGGGAGTGGTTTTGAGCGGTAAATCCTGGAAAATTTCAGTAACCAGGTTCCCGCCATTCAACCGTATCACTGAACTCTCTGAGGTATAAGTTGTCATTTTCTTTGTTTATGCATGTTGATAAATTGATTTTTGCCCTGATTCGCTCTATCACTCTCTTGCTTTCTAACTTTATTTTTTATATCATTCTCTCTCTCCCTCCTTCTCTCTCTCTCTCACTCTCTTTCTCTCCCTGTGTCTCTCTCTCCCTCTTTATCTCTCTTGTGTAATAATGGATGAGACACATCAGTGCCTTATCATCCAACCAGAACAGATACCAGAAATCCTGCCATCAAACAACAGTCACGTGGTGTATCCTGTTAAGCTTCCATCATTTTGTTTTACAGATCCAAATCCCCAATCCTTGAACTGTTGGTGTGTGTGTGTGTGTGTGTGTGTGTGTGTGTGTGTGTGTGTGTGTGTGTGTGTGTGTGTGTGTGTGTGTGTGTGTGTGTGTGTGTGTGTGTGTGTGTGTGTGTGTGTGTGTGTGTGTGTGTGTGTGTGTGTGTGTGTGTGAGTTGTGAAAGAGGCGTGTAGGGGCACATCCTGGCTGCAATGATTGGGGAGACTTTTCAGAGAGGGGTACAGCCTCAGGAGAACCTGTGAACACACACACAGATACAATGAACACAACCTTTTGGTGAGTGAGGAAAGCTATTGAACTCCACTATGATATTATAGGCACATCAGTACAAAATTATATAAACATAGGCCTGGCTTATGACCGTGCCACTGAGATTTAAAAGCATAGAATTTGCCATCCACAGTGTTA
This sequence comes from Oncorhynchus clarkii lewisi, assembly GCF_045791955.1. Classification (NCBI taxonomy): domain Eukaryota; kingdom Metazoa; phylum Chordata; class Actinopteri; order Salmoniformes; family Salmonidae; genus Oncorhynchus; species Oncorhynchus clarkii. The sequence goes on along the minus strand of NC_092152.1, from coordinate 64,774,765 downwards.
GGCTCTTAGAGAAGGGAAATCCTAATTTCCAATTTTATGTTAGAGTAGACACGATGCAAGAAATCATCCATTGTATGTGAAGAGGGTTATAGGAAAATGTGTGTGGAGAAAAGTACACACTTTGAGTACACACTGTTGTTTCATCATTGATTTGATTTTTGGGAATTAAATTAATCAAATTAATTTAAAGTGGTCGCATTATAGTCATCACATACTTTTCATGTGGGGTTTTGTTGATGTCTGTGTTCTTGTCCATTAGTCTTGATGACTGAAACAGTTGGGCTTAGTTGAGTTGGGAATTTGATTAGAGTTTTACAGAAATATTTCCAGACATTCAATTAACTGTAATGACTCACAAAAGCCACAATGCTCTTTACCTGCTGAAGGTTGCAGGTGTTCGTATTGTTTCACCATTTTTGTACTATTACGCAGAAATATATGAATGGAGCCAGATTGAGAAGCTCCCATCTACCATACAGTTCCATTATTACAGCCAAATGCATTTTAATTAAGCATATTTCTACTTTGTAGACATGCTGTAGGGCAGCTAATGCAATGTTGCTCTACCAGTCTAGCTCCATAATTGTATTGAAAAGTGTGCAGCAAACACCTGCTTATAGTGATACGTTAGTGCACACCAGATGAAATTATCATGTTTGTTGGTGGGCTATTTTGTTTTGAGTGATGTACGATCGTGAGAAAGCACCTCTCCCTGGGTGGGAATAGGATTTGTCTGTAGCCTATGGTGTCCTTGTTCTGGGTATGTCTGAAATGCTTTCCCTGCTTTGAGAGCGAGGTGTAGCAACAGCAGCCCAGCCACAGTATATTGTTGCATGACTAATCTCTGTCTCCCATCTGCCACTGGGGCCTGGACAAACATCACCACTTCAGCATCATCTGGAGACATATTGCACTAATCACAACACTCGTCTCTCTCCCGGTCCAAACACACAGCCAGCTCAGCATAGCATACCTGTTATGGCTAAAGCACCCAGGCACATTCTCCTATGAGTGTATTTATACATAAGGCTGTGTAACATAGACTAAATATTAGAGACACACTTGTTTGATTGCTGTAAAAGAGTTCTTAACAACACAGTGCACTTGGCATGGTTTGCATTTGGATTTGGCTCAGTTCATCTACATCATGTTCTATTGGTAAATGTATTTCCCTTGCCTTTCATTACTCAAGTCTATAGGGGACAGCAATGATTTATGTTCGTCATGTAAGTGTTTTAGGGATGAAAAGTCAAGGTCTTGGGAGTCAGCAAATCCTCCATTCTCTCCTATCAAGAAAGATAAGTGTTTTATTTTCTGTTTGCAAACATGCCTGTCACGTATTCACAAGGTAGGTGGAATCAAGCGCAGAGAGCAGGTGCAGTGAGTCGATAGTTTTTATTCTCCGGAACAAACACTGAAAACCCGAAAACACGGGTGAAATAATCCAACACAGGATTAAGAGATATCGGAGCAAAATAGCACAATACGTAATAACTAAAATACATGAAACCAAAACAATCCCGCACGAAACAAGGGCGGGACAACCTACTATAAATAAGGACGTCAATAAACTAAAATACACACAGGTGAAACTAATAAGACAAAACCAACAGACAAACGAAAAAGGGATCGATGGTGGCTAGTAGGACGGTGACGACGACCGCCGAGCACCGCTCGAACAGGCAGGGGAGCCAAACTCGGCGGAAGTCGTGACAGTACCCCCCCCCTGACGCGCGGCCCCCGCAGCGCGCCGCCACCGTCCTCGAGGACGACCCGGAGGACGAGGTGCTGGGCGATCCGGGTGGAGGCGGTGGAAATCACTCAGGAGAGAAGGGTCCAAAATGTCCCTCACCGGAACCCAGCATCTCTCCTCCGGACCGTACCCCTCCCAGTCCACGAGGTACTGTAGGCCCCCCACCCGGCGTCTCGAATCCAGAATGCCCCGAACTGTGTACGCCGGGGACCCCTCGATGTCCAGGGGGGGCGGAGGGACCTCAGGCACCTCACCTTCTTGCAGGGGACCAGCCACCACCGGCCTGAGGAGAGACACATGAAACGAGGGGTTAATACGGTAATACCTAGGAAGTTGTAACCTGTAACACACCTCGTTTATTCTCCTCAGGACTTTAAACGGCCCCACACACTGCGGCCCCAGCTTCCGACAGGGCAGGCGGAGGGACAGGTTCCGGGTCGAGAGCCAGACCCTGTCCCCCGGTGCAAACACGGGGGCCTCACTGCGGTGTTGGTCAGCGCTCCTCTTCTGCCGTTCGCCCGCTAACCGTAGTGAGTCCTGAACGGCTTTCCATGTGTCCTTGGAGCGCTGTACCCATTCCTCCACCGCAGGGGCCTCGGTCTGGCTCTGATGCCATGGAGCCAGGACCGGCTGGTAACCTAGCACACACTCAAAAGGAGACAAGTTAGTTGAGGAGTGGCGTAGGGAGTTCTGAGCTAGTTCAGCCCAGGGAACATACCTTGCCCACTCACCAGGCCGGTCCCGGCAATAGGACCGCAGAAACCTGCCCACCTCTTGATTTACGCGCTCCACCTGCCCATTACTCTCGGGGTGAAAACCTGAGGTTAAGCTGACCGAGACCCCCAGTCTCTCCATAAACGCCCTCCATACTCTGGACGTGAATTGGGGACCCCGATCAGAAACGATGTCCTCAGGCACCCCATAGTGCCGGAAGACATGGGTAAACAAGGCCTCAGCAGTCTGCAGGGCCGTAGGGAGACCGGGCAACGGGATGAGACGACAGGACTTAGAAAACCGATCCACAACGACCAGGATTGTAGTACTTCCCTGGGACGGGGGAAGGTCGGTAAGAAAGTCCACCGATAAGTGTGTCCACGGCCGTTGTGGAACGGGGAGGGGTTGTAATTTCCCTCTAGGCAAGTGCCGAGGAGCCTTGCTCTGAGCACACACGGAGCAGGAGGAGACATAAAATCTCACGTCTTTAGCTAGCGTGGGCCACCAGTATCTCCCTCTCAGACTCCGCACTGTCCTCTCGATGCCCGGATGACCCGAGGAGGGGAGAGTATGAGCCCACCGAATCAGCTTGTCCCGGACCCCCCTCGGTACGTACTGGGTTCCTACCGGACAGTTGGGGGGGGCCGGCTCTGACCGTGAGGCCTCCTCTATCTCTGCGTCCACCTCCCATACCACCGGTGCCACGAGACATGACGGTGAAATGATGGGAGTTAGCTCAACGGGCCGCTCCTCGGTATCATAGAGGCGGGACAGCGCGTCGGCCTTGGTGTTTTTGGAGCCGGGCCGGTATGAGAGGGTAAACCGGAATCTGGTAAAAAACATGGCCCATCTAGCCTGACGTGGATTCATTCTCTTCGCTGCCCGGATATACTCGAGATTACGATGGTCAGTCCAGATGAGAAAGGGGTGTTTAGCCCCCTCAAGCCAATGTCTCCACACCTTCAGAGCCTTGACTACAGCTAACAACTCCCGGTCCCCCACATCATAGTTTCTCTCCGCTGGGCTGAGCTTGCTCGAAAAAAAAGCACAAGGGCGAAGTTTGGGTGGCACGCCCGAGCGTTGGGACAGCACGGCTCCGACCCCAGCCTCGGACGCATCCACCTCCACTATGAACGCTAAAGAGGGGTCCGGATGCGCCAACACGGGTGCATTGGTGAACAGCTCCTTCAAACGAGTGAATGCTCTGCCCGCCTCTGCTGACCAGCGCAAGCGCACCGGTCCTCCCTTCAGCAGCGAGGTGATGGGAGCAGCTACCTGACCAAAACCCCGGATGAACCTCCGGTAGTAATTGGCAAACCCTAAAAACCGCTGCACCTCTTTCACCGTGGTCGGAGTCGGCCAATTACGCACGGCGGTAACGCGGTTATCCTCCATCACCACCCCAGAGGTGGAAATACGATATCCCAGGAAGGAAACGGACTGTTTGAAAAACTCACATTTCTCCGCCTTGCAATACAGATCATGCTCCAGCAGTCGCCCAAGTACCTTACGCACCAGAGACACATGCGCCGCGCGTGTGGCAGAATAGATCAAGATGTCATCGATGTACACTACCACTCCCTGCCCGAGCAGGTCTCGGAGAATCTCGTCTACGAAGGATTGGAAAACGGCTGGAGCATTCTTCAACCCGTATGGCATGACGCGGTACTCATAATGACCAGATGTAGTACTGAATGCAGTTTTCCACTCATCCCCTCCCCGGATACGCACCAGATTATACGCGCTCCTCAGGTCCAGTTTTGTGAAGAAGCGCGCCCCGTGAAATGATTCCACCGCCGTGGCGATGAGAGGTAGTGGGTAACTAAACCCCACTGTGATGGAATTTAGACCTCTATAATCAATGCACGGACGCAGACCTCCATCCTTCTTCTTCACAAAAAAGAAGCTCGAGGAGACGGGTGATGCGGAGGGCCGAATGTACCCCTGTCTCAGTGATTCAGCAACGTATGTTTCCATCGCTACCGTCTCCTCCTGGGACAATGGATACACGTGACTCCTAGGAAGTGCAGCGTTCTCCAGAAGGTTTATCACGCAGTCCTCTCGACGATGAGGTGGTAATTGGGTCGCCTTCTTTTTACTGAAGGCGATAGCCAAATCGGCATATTCAGAGGGAATGCGCACGGTGGAAACTTGGTCTGGACTCTCCACCGTAGTCGCACCAACGGCAACTCCTCTACACCTACCTGAACACTCCTCTGACCACCCCTTAAGAGCCCCCTGTCGCCAGGAAATCACCGGGTTGTGTTGAGCTAACCAGGGAACCCCCAACACCACCGGAAACGCAGGTGAATCTATAAGGAACAGACTAATCTGCTCCTTATGATCCCCCTGCGTTACCATGTCCAGTGGCACCGTAGCCTCCCTAATCACTCCTGACCCTAATGGTCGGCTATCTAATGAGTGCACGGGGAAAGGTTGATCTACCAACACCAGGGGAATCCCTAGCCTTAACGCAAGCCCACGATCCATGAAATTCCCAGCTGCGCCTGAATCGACTAGCGCCTTATGCTGTAGAGAGGGGAAAAACCCAGGGAAAGAAATCAAAACATACACATGACCGACAGGAGGCTCTGAGTGAGTCTGGTGCTTACTCACCTGGGGTGATCGAGCAGTGCTCCGCCTGCCATCCCGACTCCCAGACGAGTTCCTCCAGCACCGGTCTGACGTGTGCCCTCGTCGACCACAACTGGTACAGGAGGACACTCCTCCTCCGGTCTCCCTCGAAGCTGCCCCTCCTAATTCCATAGGGATAGGGGCAGGAGGGCTGGGAAGTGGAAACGACAGGGCCTGATCCGAACGCCCGCGAGCAGCCAGCAGATTGTCGAGACGGATAGCCAAGTCAATGAGCTCATCCAGTGTGCAGGTGGTGTCCCGACATGCCAGCTCCCTGCGGACGTCCTCCCTGAGACTGCATCTGAAATGGTCGACCAAGGCCCTGTCGTTCCATCCTGCTCCTGCGGCCAGGGTCCTGAACTCCAGAGCAAAGTCCTGAGCGCTCCTCGTCTCCCGCCGCCCGACCCTCCGGTGGATGGTCAAAAACAGCTCGGAATCGGCGGGTGAACTCTGGGTAATTATCCCTCGCCGAGTCCGGGCCATTCCATACTGCGTTGGCCCACTCGAGGGCTCGCCCAGTCAAGCAGGAGACGAGGGCGCTCACGCTCTCCTCTCCAGAGGGAGCAGGACGCACGGTAGCCAGGTATAGCTCCAGTTGAAGGAGGAAACCCTGGCACCCGGCCGCCGTTCCGTCATACTCCCGTGGGAGCGTCAACCGCAGAGCCCCGGAGCCAGATGTGGTCACAGGAACAGGAGGTGCTGGAGAAGGGGGTGCTGGTGATGATGTGGGAAGACCACTCCTCTCCCATCGATCCATCCTCTCCATCATTTGGTCCATGGCAGAACCAATCCGATGGAGCACGCTGGTGTGGTGGAGGACTCTCTCCTCCATCGATGGGAGAGGAGACGCGGCTGCTCCTGCTGATTCCATGGGTGGTGCGGGATTCTGTCACGTATTCACAAGGTAGGTGGAATCAAGCGCAGAGAGCAGGTGCAGTGAGTCGATAGTTTTTATTCTCCGGAACAAACACTGAAAACCCGAAAACACGGGTGAAATAATCCAACACAGGATTAAGAGATATCGGAGCAAAATAGCACAATACGTAATAACTAAAATACATGAAACCAAAACAATCCCGCACGAAACAAGGGCGGGACAACCTACTATAAATAAGGACGTCAATAAACTAAAATACACACAGGTGAAACTAATAAGACAAAACCAACAGACAAACGAAAAAGGGATCGATGGTGGCTAGTAGGACGGTGACGACGACCGCCGAGCACCGCTCGAACAGGCAGGGGAGCCAAACTCGGCGGAAGTCGTGACAATGCCCCTGCGTTTGTTTCTCCATTAAGACAGCTGAGTGACCATAGTTTAGAGGACGTTCATTAGAAGAATATTCAAGGTGTTCTATATTTGTCTTGTGTTTAAAAACATGTTTTATCCGTTAAAAAAAAAGTGCAAACTTTCAGCAAAGAATGTCTAGTGCTATGCTCCACTGATGATCTCACTCTGTTCAAAACGGCAAGAACGACTCACTTGTCAATGTCGAGAGATCAATGAAACAAAGGGTTATCAGTAATTGAAAGATGAAGACATACCCATCAAACTCTGGCTAATTGAGTGAACCTGACCTCATATTTCCTCAGCATGCTCAAGGAGGTGGTCATCCGCTTGGACCCAGAATTCATCTGGTTGTCGAGGTGCTCTCCTGAGAGATGCTCCTTATGGAATAGTGACAGAGGTCAATTATGTAGGGTGATTTATTACTAAGCCAAATGACTGCAGAGTCACTTCAGCCATGCCCAGTGATTAAGCTGTTGTAACTCAATAGATTTATCTGATGTTCTCTAACACTTGTTCAGGTTAATAGACTACAGCGTGCTAATGACAGTGTTAGGTTAAAGACATTCATTCAGGGGACATACGGTAGAGTGCTTCTGGCTGTGGTGTCTTGGTGGGAAATAAACTTCTTGACGCCCTTGACAATGTATTATTCCATTGAATTGACTTTGGCGAATGGTGGCAATAAACGTACCAATAACAAGAGAAATGTGTATTCTATGACACCAGTATGTCATAGAATTATGCGGACATTGATTATATCACAATGTAACTGCCACTAAGTAAATGCATTTCTAAATAGCATTGACTTACTGTAGATCTGTCAGCTGTACGACGTGGATGCTTCTACTGGCCAAGAGAGGTACTCTTGAGCCCCTTTGCTGCCTCAGTCTTTGAAGCTCTTTGTGATTACATGGCATGGAGTGTGTACCGCTGTTTCCCCCCTCAGAGTAATCCTTCAGCAGATGCGGCTTGCCACCATCCCCAGCAATGGATGGAGGAGAGAGGAAAGGTTTATTTATAGTGGTTATATTAACAAAATTAATTTAGAGTACCACTTAAAATGAATGAATTAGCCAACCAAGTTCTATTATACCATTTCAATGATATGTATTACCCCTCCACCCCTACCCCCCTCGATCTTTATACCCCAGATTCAAATATTTTCTGCTCTATTCTTTTCATCTAGCAATATGATAGGCCAAGGCTCTCTGCTGCCCTTCCCTAGCGGTAAATGCTAGTTGTGTTTGAGAGCGCAGCTTTTTTTTTTGGACAGGGTGGGGTGTTGGATTCAATAATTCATTGCACGCTTCAGTGTAACAGTATTCATTTCCTGGTGTGGCGCGTCAGGGGAAACCACCTGTAGAAGAGCGGGGAAACATCAGACCATTGTGGAATGAACATGGCCATGAACTCACTAAACACCCCTCCAAATATTAGTGTTGTTTCCCTCTTTTGGAGGGAAATCATGAGCTAGCATGGAAACCAGACGTGTCCAGACACTCACGTTAGCTCTCGCTCTCTTTCTCTCTCTCTTTCTCTCTCTCGCTCTCTCTTTTCTCTCTCTCTATTTTCTCTCTCTCTCTATATATATATATTTTTTCTCTCTATCTTTCTGAATGGTGAACCCCTGGAAAGAGTGTTCCCAGCCATTTAAGAAAAATAAATACTGTATCACAGAGAAGACTCATTTTTCAGAATCCCTTACGGCAATGGCATTGGCAATGACAAATGCAAAGGCGTTACTTAGTAAAGAAAAAATCTTGCTTGAGGTCAGGTATTACAATCATGACCGTGCTGCATGTGGTTACCGGTGTAGTTTATTATTCAGTCTGGGTGGTGGGAGCAGGGCTGGAGAAAAAGACCAAGCCATTTAGTGGTCGAAATGGACGTTTTTTCCCCTCCCTCATCAGTCTGTGAGTAAGTTCTGCAGAGTCAGCAGTCAGTTCACAAAAACAGAATTCAGTAAACGCTCCCTCCACTCTCTGGGAGGTTTTTTTCTTCTCCCAAACAGCTTGCTCCCATCCCCCCCCCCCTCTCCCCCCTCACGAACCGACATTCTAGAAGAAACATATGCTGCTAGTCCCACTTCACAACAGCTTGTGCAGCTTGAATAGGATCTTGCCTAGAGAGGAAGCGGTCGTCTGGAAGGGGAGAGGAGGATAGGGAGGGAGAGGGGAAGATAGGGAGGGAGATGGGGAAGTGTGGGGGGGGGGGGGGGGGGCGGGGTGCTAGAGTGAAGGGCTACAAAAACATCCACCAAATGAACTCCCCAGTTGTGATTTTCACCGTTAAAATTCAACTCAGCATGCTGAGATCATTGTCTACAGCAATATATAAGAATCTACATTGCTTTCATGAGTTACTTTGTGGACAATAGTTTTGATTGAGGAGAGATGGACCCTTTCAGTTTAGGTACTTTTCTGCCTCGAATTTAAATGTGATTTCCTCCTCCTTCGCTTAGCAGTTTGAATGAGTTTTTAATGGGGATCTAATTCAGAGCAGGTTGTTTACACAGCATAAATGCAAAGAAAATTGAGGAATCTCACAGTGGAATTTTCTGTCAAGGGAATTCACAATGTGGAAAACAGACTCTTTCCTGGAACAAAGAGGACAGGGGATATTTTTTTCCATTTGAAATTTAAAGTGGTACAGATATGGTTGTGTCCTTTCTTGAGTGGGCTTCTCTATTTCTTTTTGCCTCATAAACATTCTACAGTTGTCCTACATGAATTTCATCCAGATTTAAGAGTCTATTTGACAGTCCTGACAGCTGGTATTAAAAGGCTTCAACTGCTCCTGTGCAGGAGATGCCAGGTGCGCTGGATGTGTTTTAGGGTTATGTTCTCATTAGATATTTTATGTCTGCAGTCTTGTATTTTTTATTTGCCTGCTTATCTATTTTGGAAAGTAAAGGAGGGGATTCTACTACAACAAGCTAAAAATGGATCCTGTGATGAAGTCGCTGCACTTGACCTCCATCACATCATTTGTTTTAAATGGGAGATAACATGAAGTATTTTCAAGAGTACCATTTAAAATTTCGGACAAAAACTAGCATGAAGGAACGCTTCAGTCCCTTCCATGGCATCTAGTGAAACTGTACCACAGTCATCCTAATCCTAACATCATAGGTAGATAGCCAGGCCAAGAATCCTCTCTTGTTTGGCTCACCACACTATTGACCAGTGGCCATGAGCAGTGTGTTGTCGTCTTGGAGGCAGATGCCTGTGCTGTGGAGAGTGACGGATAGTTTGTGTTTGTTTATTTGGGAATTCCAGATCTATCCCTACTGTGCTCCAGGCTTCGGCTTGGAGATCCCAAGCACCACCATGGACCCCAGCAGCTGGAGCGGCAGCGAGAGCCCTGCCGAGGACATGGAGAGGATGAGCGATTCGGCAGACAAGCCCCTGGACAATGACGCCGAGGGGGTGTGGAGCCCCGACATCGAGCAGAGCTTTCAGGAGGCGCTGGCCATCTATCCCCCCTGTGGGCGCAGGAAGATCATTCTATCTGACGAGGGAAAGATGTACGGTGAGTACATGGGGTCAGGGATGTGGGTTGGTACATGGGAGGAAGAGCGACGATACCCTCCTTTGTTATTATATATACATATATATATATATATATTATTTTTTTTTACGTAGATTTTTTAAGATGGTAGTCACAACATTTCACTTTTAAAACCAATTGCATATCATCATTTCACACTCAAATAATCTTGGTATGGGAGCTTAAAAAGTGCCCAAAGTGACTGAGGAAGATTTTCAGAGAGATTCAGTGTTAATAAAGGGACCGTACAAGTGAAACAATAGACTGGGAGTGAAAATGTCAATCAGGAATTCATTTGTGGGACTTGCAGGCTGTTAAGGGCTCCTTGGCGGTAGCCATACATTCATGTCTCTTCTCTGCAGAAGTAGAAGTCTATAAGTAAAGCAGCATTAACTATTAGGCAGGGGCAGATGGTGCTGTGGCTGCCACCAGCTGTGGCTGCCACCAACCCCCCCCACCTCCCCCATTCCTGGCTGGGTGATGTCATGGAAAGAGGGAATATTTTCTTTCTGCAGTGTTGGACTCTCTCACAGCCTGTCAGTGTCAAGTGAAAGCAGAAAGCCCCTCGGGGTGTTAGTTTGCAGCTGTCATGTGACCCCTCCGGCCAAACCAAATGTAAAGTCTACGAGTTGCAGCGAAGCCCCCTCAGCTGCCGGTACAAAGAGGCTTCAGACCACATGACCAAGCAGCTCACCACCTCAGCACCACCTCCTCTCTCCCGCAAGCAGAATGGGAGTGCCATTCTGAGCATAACAAATAGGTTTGCCTAGCAAGTTTTAAATGATTAACGCCAAGGACAAGACTCACTAGTGCACAACTGGACACGCCAGTCTCATTTTTGGTTGGACGCATTCTTCTCTCCGATAAGAGATCAAATGGCCACCATCAGACAAGTTATATACCTCAGGCACTTCTACCATTTCAAATTCCACAAAACAGCATTTAACATAAAACAGCACGTTTTGTGTCAAATGCAAACCTTGGGAGAATTGATAGGCCTTTGCTGGCTCTGCTAATGCATAAATAATATGATAATAACCGATTCAAGGTTATTCATTTTCATAAAAATCCATTGTCCTCTGCTTTGTTTGTTTCCAGTGCTGTGTAAAGGGAAGTGCCATGCAGAGTGGTGTCTACAGCTATTCTGTCAGTGGTTGTGTTATTGGTGGTATTGAATGTAACTTGACCTGCCTGGGATCAAGGGGATTGAGCGGAGGTCAACCATGCTTGATGTGCTGGGTATCCGCTTGCATACAGTGGGGCAAAAAAGTATATAGTCAGCCACCAATTGTGCAAGTTCTCCCACTTAAAAAGATGAGAGAGGCCTGTAATTTTCATCATAGGTACACTTCAACTATGACAGACAAAATGAGAGAAAAAAAATCCAGAAAATCACATTGTAGGATTTTTAATGAATTTATTTGCAAATTATGGTGGAAAATAAGTATTTGGTCAATAACAAAAGTTTATCTCAATACTTTGTTATATACCCTTTGTTGGCAATGACAGAGGTCAAACGTTTTCTGTAAGTTTTCACAAGGTTTTCACACACTGTTGCTGGTATTTTGGCCCCATTCCTCCATGCAGATCTCCTCTAGAGCAGTGATGTTTTGGGGCTGTTGCTGGGCAACACGGACTTTCAACTCCCTCCAAAGATTTTCTATGGGGTTGAGATCTGGCTTGGCCACTCCAGGACCTTGAAATGCTTCTTACGAAGCCACTCCTTCGTTGCCGGGCAGTGTGTTTGGGATCATTGTCATGCTGAAAGACCCAGCCACGTTTCATCTTCAATGCCCTTGCTGATGGAAGGAGGTTTTCACTCAAAATCTCACGATACATGGCCCCATTCATTCTTTCCTTTACACGGATCAGTCGTCCTGGTCCCTTTGTAGAAAAACAGCCCCAAAGCATGATGTTTCCACCCCCATGCTTCACAGTAGGTATGGTGTTCTTTGGATGCAACTCAGCATTCTTTGTCCTCCAAACACGACGAGTTGAGTTTTTACCAAAAGTTATATTTTGGTTTCATCTGACCATATGACATTCTCCCAATCTTCTTCTGGATCATCCAAATGCTCTCTAGCAAACTTCAGACGGGCCTGGACATGTACGGGCTTAAGCAGGGGGACACGTCTGGCACTGCAGGATTTGAGTCCCTGGCGGCGTAGTGTGTTACTGATGGTAGGCTTTGTTACTTTGGTCCCAGCTCTCTGCAGGTCATTCACTAGGTCCCCCCGTGGGGTTCTGGGATTTTTGCTCACCGTTCTTGTGTTCATTTTGACCCCACGGGTGAGATCTTGCGTGGAGCCCCAGATCGAGGGAGATTATCAGTGGTCTTGTATGTCTTCCATTTCCTAATAATTGCTCCCACAGTTGATTTCTTCAAACCAAGCTGCTTACCTATTGCAGATTCAGTCTTCCCAGCCTGGTACAGGTCTACAATTTTGTTTCTGGTGTCCTTTGACAGCTCTTTGGTCTTGGCCATAGTGGAGTTTGGAGTGTGACTGTTTGAGGTTGTGGACAGGTGTCTTTTATACTGATAACAAGTTCAAACAGGTGCCATTAATACAGGCAACGAGTGGAGGACAGACGAGCCTCTTAAAGAAGAAGTTACAGGTCTGTGAGAGCCAGAAATCTTGCTTGTTTGTAGGAGACCCAATACTTATTTTCCACCATAATTTGCAAATAAATTCATTAAAAATCCTACAATGTGATTTTCTGGATTTTTTTTCTCATTTTGTCTGTCATAGTTGAAGTGTACCTATGATGAAAATTACAGGCCTCTCTCATCTTTTTAAGTGGGAGAACTTGCACAATTGGTGGCTGACTAAATACTTTTTTGCCCCACTGTATATACTCACCAGCATAATCCACTGTGTCCCCGGACTGGCCTTTCACTGTGCCCTGAGCCAGAGATGTCAGCCCATCACGGTGAAATATTGACTGAAATATACACTCAGTGGCAAGTTTATTAGGTACGTCGTTCACAGAAATGGTTCGCTCCTACAGACAGAGTCACTTGGCCGTGGCTTGCTATATATAGCAGGCAGACTGGCATCAAGGCATTCAGTTACTGTCCGATTGAACATTAGAATGTGCAAAACAAGTGACCTAAGCGAATTTGCCTTGTGTCAACAGTATAGGCTGGTGGTAGTGGTGTACTGGTGTAGGGAATGTTTTCAAGGTCCCTTGATAACAAATCAAATCAAATGTATTTATATAGCCCTTCTTACATCAGCTGATATCTCAAAGTGCTGTACAGAAACCCAGCCTAAAACCCCAAACAGCAAGCAATGCAGGTGTAGAAGCACCTAGGAAGAAACCTAGAGAGGAACCAGGCTATGAGGGGTGGCCAGTCCTCTTCTGGCTGTGCCAGGTGGAGATTATAACAGAACATGGCAAAGATGTTCAAATGCTCTTAAATGACCAGCATGGTCAAATAATAATAATCACAGTAGTTGTCGAGGGTGCAGCAAGTCAGCACCTCAGGAGTAAATGTCAGTTGGCTTTTCATAGCCGATCATTAGGAGTATCTCTACCGCTCCTGCTGTCTCTAGAGAGAAAACAACAGGTCTGGGACAGGTAGCACGTCCGATTGAGCAACAATTGAACATCACAGCTCATCATGCCCCAAAGAAGTCAGGCTGTTCTGGAGGCAACATGCGTAGGTGTGTAAATCTAGTGGGATGATCCTTGTATTGAAATAATGCTTACCACTGAAGTTTATCAGGGGATGTGTTAATGGACAGTGTATTATGTGAGTAACACTCTCTCTTAATTTTCATGCTGCACAATTCAATTGCTTTTCTGCAGCACAATGGCCAACGGATCCAAAGATGTGAAGACAACAAGCTTACATGCTGCACATGAAAGCTCTATACAAGGTTGTTTGTTGTGCCTTGGAAACAGACTGGGTCGAGAGCCAGTGTTCAGCTGTGTGAAAGAGCTTTTGAAAGACAGTGTGTAGAGGAAGATTTGTTTTTGTTATTTTCAGGGGGCTAGGGAGGAGGGGGGACGTGGTCTTTCAGTGCCTAACTAACACAAAGTTTGGTGGGACTTTGAGGCGGGAGGGTGGGGAGGGGAGCAGATTGGAACTGGTCTCAGTGTGTTTGTGGGCTTTTTCTGGGGGCAAGGCTAGCTGTTCTGTTCAACCCTGCAGCTGTTGCTGGGTCCTAGTGCCAAACCCATCATAGCGTGAACTGTGACCCCACTCATACTCACTGAGCCATTAAGAGGACTGTAGCACTGCCCAGTATGGAAAATAGGCTGCCTTTTTATTGGGACTGTTTTGATTTTTAAAAACATGGGTATAGTGTTTGTTTACGTATTATGACTGTGTAATTAAGGAAATAGTAAGAAATATCAAACATCTTACCTTCAAGCAATTTTACCAAAATAATTGAACTCACAAATGTTATTGTTTTATTAAGAAATACTATTTGCACAAAAATGTAATAATTATCAAACATTGAAATTGTATTAGTATTATTATTGGAAGAAGGCCCATTTTTAGAGGGTAGTCTGCTATGGATGTAGTCAGTGGTGTTGTAAACTGTGGAAAGATGCAGCTCTCAATGAGGCAATGTTGTCTCACAGGAGACACTGTGTCTGACTGGAGAGCCAAGAGGAATCTCACAACACAGCCTCTTCCATCTCCCTCAGGAATCTCACACCTTCCTTCCTTTCTCACCAATCATGAATTGTTGGGATATCTGTATGATGACGGTGTCATTCTTTAAAAAACAGAGAACAAAGGGGATATCTCTAGAGGTAGCCCCCGTCAAAGCAGATTTACCAGCAAGAGCCTCATCTTTAGACATTCCGACCTGTTGCATTTCCCCGAGAAAAACTGAAGCGTTTTGTTTATGATGTTAGATATGTGTCTGTTTCTCCCTGCATGCTACAGATTTCCATTAGTGAGGTGCTCTAGCTCACAGGGCATCACTTCAGAATGCCACCAGAGATGATGAGAAAGCCATGAAGTGGTCCTCAGTGCTGATGGAGGGCATTGATTGGTCTGAAACGCCACAGTGATTTGTGTTTTAAGAGGGCGAGCCGGGCCCTGCCAACCATAGAGCATCTCCCCTCACACAGCTTTGTAATCCTGGTTCACAGGGTTTGGTCCTGATGGACAGACAGACAGACCACCACCGCCCCTCTCATGGCATCTGTGACAGGTGGGGGGTGGAGACGCAGGTATTTTGGTGATGAGAGACCCTGGGGATAGTACTTGGGTACCGTGCATAAAGCTCATCACAAGAGGAATCGTCCTGAGTGCCCTTAAGCCCTTTGGTGCCCCCGGACCGAGTGCAGTTAATTAGCAACAGTCTCTATAGCAACTGCCTCATGGTTCAAAACAATGTCTAATTTCGGCTTCTTAGCCTATCGTGGCGGTGTTTACCTGAAGAGCTTTCTGGTGCCCTGAGTCTCATCGGGGCTGGCGCCGTGCCCAGTCTCAGAGGTTAATTGTGACTGGGGTGAACAACAGCACAGCTGCATGGTAGGCAGAGCCTGGCCCTGGGCTGGCTGATGAGAGGATCATGAAAAGCACAGTGAGAAAGTGGCTGTGGCCCCAAGCCCCCAACACTGCTGCTTACTTACATAATTCACCTGCTGTGCAAGCCTCTATTTAACTCAGCCCAGAAATGGGGTTGACGCATGAAATGACATGCCCCACATTATGAATGTATTCACTGTGTATTTGCATTTACGCGCTAGCCTTGCAATACAAGTGAGTGAATCTTTCCCATTTTACTGCTGCCAAAGAAAATCTGAATTCATTCAATTTTCCCAGGTGTTGCCTATAGTCACATTTCTTGTATTTTACGCTCATCACCTTCAAAGGATGGCTGTATCTAATTCATGTGTTCCATTGCAGAGCTGTTTAACTCTGGTGTGTGTGTTACATACCGCAGCAAAATATTCCACTTTGCATCAATGTAGATAAAGCACTGGCACAGCTATCATAAACCAGTCTAAATATCACAATATGTTTGTGTTGGAGCAGTGAAGCCGTGTCAACAGTAATGATTATGATGTGTGAAACGACCATCTGTGCTCTGCTCTTGGAGGCTGTCTGATTGGGCCCTATCTGGGCCTGGCCAATCACTACACTGTATCTGTTGAGTTTAGAGGTGGAAAATGTTTACTGCTTTCTGTCATTTCAGCTTGATGACTAAGGTACAGGTAAGACAGGGCTTTACATGCGATTCTGGAGATTGGGGACACTATCAGTCCACATACAGTCCACGTATGTCTTGGTCCTTCTTGTCTTTTGAAACAAAGCTTTCCCATTACTGCTATGCTGTGTGCTCTGTCATCTCATCAGTGGGCCGACCCATGCCTCTCCTACGGGCACTAAGTGGCACTTGGTTTGCAGGGATGCCAAGGATGAGTTAGGCATAATGAGCAGACCTGGCTCACCCCCGATGGCCCAGCTCTGTGCTCCTCTGGGGCCCGCTTTGCCGGCCCTGCAGTGCTTCCAGAGACAGCGAGCGGACCTGAGATCCCCCGCTGGGCGGATAATGAGGAATTCTGGGATCAGCTCAGGCTCCCTGAGTCACCTGCATTCACACAGATTGGAGTGTGCGGAACTTCAGGACGGAGAGGCATCAGACACCTCCACAATAATCCCCTCTTTGTTCCTGAGCCATTGTGGCAATGGAGCACTGCTGTGTTTTTACACACATAAAGGAAAAATTCCAATTATATTATATTTTTCTCCTGATAAGAGGAACCCTTGAAGTGTAATCGGAGTTCAGTCTGGACGGGCTGGATGTTGGCATTGTGAGACTAGCAGGGGGTTGTGTTGAATAATGTAAAGGATGTAAAGGTCATGAGTTCATAGGTTGACACACCAAAGTTATGTAGTCATTCTGGGTCAGTCAGTTTCTGCTCTCTCTCTGTTTGTTTGTCGTCTGCCCTGCCCCACTCACTACAGTATATTTAGTTTATTCTCAGGAACAATGCTTCCAATTGTCTGCTCCTTAAAATTCTGTCGGATTTTCAAAGGGAGACTGTTGCAGTATAACGAGACTCACATGACATTTCAGCCTCTAAAATTCGAGGAGGGTACCTTTTATATGTGCTCTTTGTGCTGTCACTTTAAACCAAGCTCAACACTGACAATCCTGCTGCTGCTTGCCTGCACCTGTTGTTGTTTTGTGCCTGTGGCAATGAAGAGAGAGACGTGTGCTCGGTCAATAGGCCCAGCTCGAAGAGTAGGAGTACAGGTGATAGAAACAGGTCTGGTTATATTTACAACTGGATTTCATATCACTTATGTAATCGTAATGTAATCAATTTACATTAGAAGGGATTTTAATCTAGATTCTCAGCTTTTTTGATGATCAGTACTGTTATTTTTAGTAGGGGTCTCCCCAGCATGTAGACCCCAGTGTCGACCTGTGTTGATATTGAAGTGACCCTGTGTGTGAGGTGTGACCAGGCATGGCATGTTGGCACTTGTCTTAGATTCCTGTCTCCTGCCTGCCTGCCTGCCTGCTGCGTTAACCAGCCTCAGGCTGTTGGGGGATTGCACCACGCTTGGCTGCTCAGGCAGAACAATGGGCCCTGGACTCTTGTTGTTGTTATTTGTTGACCAGTGAGTGACGGGATGCTATTGGCAGGCGCTTAAATAGTGCTAAAGAGACGGCTTGCTCGTAGACGGAGCAATAGGAACGGAGATTTGATTTTGATTTGATTTGAGATTGTGTGCAACGTTTTTGAATATTGAGGATGCTTTTGGTGTATCCATATGTCAGGGTTGGATGAAGGAAAATTCTTGTAAATCTCTTTCCGCTGGATTTGTTTAGTGGCATTTAGGGACTTTTCGGTATATTATGTAAATCCATCAGCATACAGTGGCTGGTATGAACAGCAGTCTCAGTTTGTATTTTATAGGTCAGGACCTCAGTTGGTTTATCAATGTCCAGACACAGGCTCCTCATCAGAATGGAATGTACCATGGAATCTCAGATGGCTTTCTTAGAGACTGTGAGAACCCAGACACATTTATACACAGACAAAGCAGACACACATACATGCATGTAGGCTAAACACACACACACACACACACACACACACACACACACACACGCACACGCACACGCACACACGCACAAGCGTACACACAACAAGCATGGACCTCTGTCCTAAAATGATCAACACTGAGGCTGTTTTTATCCTTAAATGATTGTACAAAATACAATGTTTGTTTTTCCCATGTAAAGGACACAATCGTGTTTTCAAGTTCCATCCTGTTCTAACAAGAGAAGAAAGAGCGCTTTCTTAAGGTGCCATGTAACTCCTGACCTGCAGGGAAGAGAGAGGGTTACAGTGTGCTCAGTTGTGATTTGACCATAGTGAGGTTTGCTCAATGTTTTATCAGGAAAGGTTTGCATGTGAGAGCAGGGTTAGGTTAGTAGGGAATATTCTGCTGCCTGTGTGTGTCAGGGACTTTATGGGGTGTGTCCCAGCAGGGAAGCCTGTGTGAGTCTCTATAGAGCTGGGCTGGTTTCAGGTTGCACGCTCCCAATTGGCTGCTTTTGTTTGAGTAAAATGCTGGAACTCTGGACTTCTTAAAGATACAGTGTCTTATGCTCTCCATTCATGTACAGCATCAGTTTAACACTGATGATGGCACCATTTTATATTTATGAAACCCATTCTACTGATGAGACTAACCATTCTACAATGATAAAACCATTCTGTGTAATCAATTGTGTAATAATTTTTATTTATTTCACCTTTATTTAACCAGGTAGGCCAGTTGAGAACAAGTTCTCATTTACAACTGCGACCTGGCCAAGATAAAGCAAAGCTGTGCGACAAAAACAACACAGTTTCACATGGGATGAACAAATGTACAGTCAATTACACAATAGAAAAATCTGTATACAGTGTGTGCAAATGAAGTAAGGAGGTAAGGCAACTAATAGGCCAATTTAGGTATTTACACTGGAGTGATAGATGTGCAAATGAGGATGTGCAAGTAGATATACTGGTGTGCAAAAGAGCTGAAAAACAAAATCAAATATGGGGATGAGGTAGGTAGTTGGTTGGATGGGCTATTTACAGATGGGCTGTGTACAGCTGCAGCAATCGGTAAGCTGCTCTGACAGCTGACGCTTAAAGATAGTGAGGGAGTTATAAGTCTTCAACTTCAGTGATTTTTGCAATTCGTTCCAGTAATTGGCAGCAGAGAACTGGAAGGAAAGACGGCCAAAGGAGGTGTTGGCTTTGGGGATAACCAGTGAAATATACCTGCTGGAGCGCTTGCTACGGGTGGGTGTTGCTATGGTGACCAGTGAGATGAGATAAGGTGGAGCTTTATCTATCAAAGACTTATAGATGACCCGGAGCCAGTGGGTTTGGCGACGAATATGTAGTGAGGACCAGCCAACGAGAGCATACAGGTTGCAGTGGTGGGTAGTATATGGGGCTTTGGTGACAAAACGGATGGCACTGTGATAGACTGCATCCAATTTGCTGAGTAGAGTGTTGGAGGCTATTTTGTAAATGACATCGTGGAAGTCAAGGATCGGTAGGATAGTCCGTTTTACGAGGGTATGTTTGGCAGCATGAGTGAAGGAGGCTTTGTTGCGAAAAAGGAAGGCGATTCTAGACTTAATTTTAGATTGGAGATGCTTAATATGACTCTGGAAGGAGAGTTTACAGTCTAGCCAGACACCTAGGTATTTATAGTTGTCCACATATTCTAAGTCAGAACCGTCCAGAGTAGTGATGCTAGTCGGGCGGGCGGGTGCGGGCAGCGATCGGTTGAAGAGCATGCATTTCATTTTACTAGCATTTAAGAGCAGTTGGAGGCCATGGAAGGAGTGTTGTATGGCATTGAACCTCTTAACACAATAGAAGGTTTGGAGGTTTGTTAAAACAGTGTCCAAAGAAGGGCCAGACGTATACAGAATGGTGTCGTCTGCATAGAGGTGGTTCAAAGAATCACCCGCGCAGCAAGAGCGAAATCATTGATATATACATAGAAAAGAGTCGGCCCGAGAATTGAACCCTGTGGCACCCCAATAGAGACTGCCAGAGGTCCAGACAACAGGCCCTCCGATTTGAGTCATTAGAGAAACCAAGGCTGTTGAGTCTGCCGATAAGAATGCGGTGATTGACAGAGTCGAAAGCCTTGGCCAGGTCAATGAAGACGGCTGCACAGTACTGTCTTTTATCGATGGCAGTTATGATATCGTTTAGGATCTTGAGCGTGGCTGAGTTGCAACCGTGACCAGCTCGGAAACCAGATTGCATAGCGGAGAAGGTACGGTGGGATTCTAAATGGTCGGTGATCTGTTTGTTCACTTGGCTTTCGAAGACTTTAGGAAGGCAGGGCAGGATGGATATAGGTCTGTAAGATCCCTGAAGGGGATGACTGTGGCCGCTTTCCAATCTTTAGGAATTTCAGACGATACGAAAGAGAGGTTGAACAGACTGGTAATAGGGGTTGCAACAATGGCAGCAGATCATTTTAGGAAGAGAACGTCCAGATTGTCTAAAATGGAATCCGTAAGAATGGAATCTGTACTGTATCTCTATATTTTTCAACCAGTGCTCCTAAAGCCTGTCATTTAATGTTGGCAGCAGATGTTGAAGCCTGTGATTGTATGACCAAGGTAAAGCCCATAGGATTCTCAAATGTACAAACTGTAAGTCTGTTTGTGAAGAGGATCATGAAGATCAGGTAGGATATATGCTAGCCTTGCCAATACTGCAGTGTTTATCGCAGAGAAGCAGACAAAGGAGCTGCACTTAGAAGACTTCTATATTCATATCTCAACAGCAGAGAAATGATCACATTGGGCACGTTTACTATCATTTACTATCGTGTTTGGTCTGTATCACAGGCAGCTATCTCTTCTAGACTGATTGGAGCTGTCAGACTGTTACAGCCTTGACAGAGAGGATTGTGTGCGATTTCTCTGTTGGAAAAGGATAGAATTCCCTCACAACTTTAAGAGATAAGGTTTTTACTTTCAGCCTGTGTGAGTTAAAGAGAAGCACACAGGAGAAGGAGAGGCAGACCACATCAGGGCCACAAAGTTGGGCTTTTCATTTACACATATTGGTCGCCGCTAACAGGTTTTTCTTTGTGTTCAGATGCCGGATTGATCCTGAGAGATTGAAAATATTGATTTAACCCTGTGAGGAGGCGTGTGGGGGTGCCTCTCTGCCTGCCAGCCAGCGTCATGTTCACACATCGGCCGCGCTCCGCTACAAGTTCCTCAGGGGACTCCTAATTACCGCCGCCCTCACAGATTAGTCCAGCAGCCAGTCTGACTGTAGCCCGACTCCCTGGTTGTTTATTTAATCCCTCCCACCTTCTCTCTCTTCTCCTCCCCCACTACTCCTAAAAGACACACCCCGACCCAACGGCCAGGCCTGCCTCTGCAGTAGTGTATGTGATGATATACTCAGTGGCTCCTAATTGATAGAGTGATTCAGACTAGTGCTGGCTGCGTTAATTGTTCCCCGGTGAGCGCATGTATTGCTCTGAGAGTAGGCTTCAGCCGCAGGCTCGCCTGAGCAGGACAGGCCAGGGAGAGAGGACGTAGAGCCGGCCAGGGCCTCTGAGTGATGGGTGGCGCCCCTAACTCCTCGCCCCTGTCCGAAACACAGTCAACATTTAGCAGAGGTTAGCTGGTGTAATCCTCTCTGTGTCTCCATGAAGACCCGGGTCAGTAACCCGTTGATATCTGATGTCCTGTTAGCTGGAGAAAAAATACCCCACCTTTAACCTCTCACGATTAACCTGACTCATTACCTCAACCACTCACTGGGCTTTTAACCCACTTTAAGGTCAGTTAAAGTGAAGTATTGATTTCTTTTTGGTGTTGGCAGAAATAAATAGATTTCTAAAGAGGTATTAATTACATACAAAGACATTATACTGAGAAATGAATTGATCCGCAGTCAGATTTCCAGCCACCGAATGAGACTTTTTATCCATTAATCAGGCCGGAAGACTAAACACAGTGCCTTTGAGTGTGTGTGTGTGCGCCGATCTCCACTGGGTTGAATTATGGATGTGTATCAGGAGTCGCAGGAACTTGGCAAAAGCCAATTCAGCTGGCCACTTTCTGCGGGTGAAAGTGATGGTCTATTACCACTGAATGCTTGTAGATCCTGGTTGCATACCATGCTGTTACTCACTGTGGAACAACAGTTATATCACATGACAATGATTAAGTAGTGGATATTGTTGGATGGCACGACGACTGAATGAGAAACGTTACTCAAGTTTGGGGTCTGCTGCCTTGTTTGTTCTTTGTTTTCTTAAGACCACCAATATAGCCTAGCCGTTCCATAGAAGAGCTCACCCTTTGTAGCCCTGATCGTCAGAAGGAACTGCTTCTATTTTCTCAATCAATCAGCAAAGTCCTTACATTAGAAACCACAAATTAACAAACTGCAGAAATGGGATCGATGAATCACTTGAAATCAGTGTATCTAAGAGAAAATGTGATTATACTTCAATAAAGATAAGATCTTATCTTCTCATAAGAACTTATATCTTCTCATAAGATCTTATCTTCTCGTAGATAAATACATTTTAGACGGAAGTATTAAAAATATAGGTTTATGGTAGTTTTGTAACGTATTCGTCTGCAACAGATTACTAGCACATCGATTTTAGAGAAATACTGTAAATGTATTTGAGTAATAGTTTTGAGTAATAGTAGGCCCCTGTTTCTAAAATGACAATCATGACATTACATTTGAATGTTACTTTCTATCATTTCACATTGTATGCTAAAGGTTATGTAAGAGATTGGGAACGTCATTATATCTATGTCTTTGAAAGTGGACTGGATTTTTGTTTTTTGTTTGTGGAGCTCATTTTATACATAGTTTTTTATATTAAACGTGATATTATGTAAACATAATCTTAAAAACATCATCTATTCGTGTAAACCCATATGTGAGTTTAGTGAGTTATTCGAGGGCATTCATGTTTTGTAAATGGGTGATATGAATCTCTGTTTGAGAAGTCCACATTACTTAATGACTTTTTAAACCAAATTCATTAGCTCTTCACATTTCTTCTTCAGTGTTACATAAGTGCCCTCATGGATTGGGTTCATTTTTTCATTTTTTCTGTTTCAAATGAGCACAGAATTGTTGTGGTATGTGGCTGTATGAATGAGAAATACCCATGTTGAGTGTTGGGGGCCGAGGTCAGAGCTGAAAGCAAACAGCCACTGATGTTCTATTTCCCTCTCCCAGAGACATTAAGGAGCCTGCCCTACATTTACACAGGCACACAGCAGGATCTACAAATCAAATAGTCAAATCATGGATTGTGGAGTTTTGGGTGAAGGCTACAATGAATGTATAGACTGCAGATGACAATCAGAATCCTTCACTATGTTTCACTTCAAATAATTCAGAACAACATTCTTGAAAACTATTTGCACAAAAAAACGAACATATGGTCTTTATTAATCCTTGTTTCCTCTAACTCAGCAGCATGGCACCATGCGATGGATTATCAAAGCAAGCTGAGTGAGTAGGATGTAGAGGATGTGTATACGTGTGTTTGCGTGTGACCGTGCCCTCTCAGCAGGAGGCAGATGGACGCACACACAGACGGCCGCTCTGGAAGATATATAGGCTTAGATATATAGGCTTAAACGTTCCGTTTGTAAAAGCTAGGAGGGATGGATGGGTGGGACTTCAGTGCACAACACATTAGCTGCTTGTGCCGGCGCCGACAGAGATGGCCGCCTCGCTTCGCGTTCCTAGGAAACTATGCAGTTTTTTGTTTTTTTACGTGTTATTTCTTACATTAGTACCCCAGGTCATCTTAGGTTTCATTACATACAGTCGAGAAGAACTACTGAATATAAGATCAGCATCAACTCACCATCAGTACGACCAAGAATATGTTTTTCGCGACGCGGATCCTGTGTTCTGCCTTACAAACAGGACAACGGAGTGGATCCTATGCAGCGACCCAAAAAAACGACTCCGAAAGAGAGGGAAACGAGGCGGTCTTCTGGTCAGACTCCGGAGACGGGCACAGCGCGCACCACTCCCTAGCATTCTTCTTGCCAATGTCCAGTCTCTTGACAACAAGGTTGATGAAATCCGAGCAAGGGTAGCATTCCAGAGGGACATCAGAGACTGTAACGTTCTTTGCTTCACGGAAACGTGGCTTACTGGAGAGACGCAATCCGAAGCGGTGCAGCCAACAGGTTTCTCCACGCATCGCGCAGACAGGAAAAAACATCTTTCTGGTAAAAAGAGGGGCGGGGGCGTATGCCTTATGACTAACGTGACATGGTGCGATGAAAGAAACATACAGGAACTCAAATCCTTCTGTTCACCTGATTTAGAATTCCTCACAATCAAATGTAGACCGCATTATCTACCAAGAGAATTCTCTTCGATTATAATCACAGCCGTATATATCCCCCCCCAAGCAGACACATCGATGGCTCTGAACGAACTTTATTTAACTCTCTGCAAACTGGAAACAATTTATCCGGAGGCTGCATTCATTGTAGCTGGGGATTTTAACAAGGCTAATCTGAAAACAAGACTCCCCAAATTTTATCAGCATATCGATTGCGCAACCAGGGGAGGAAAGACCTTGGACCATTGTTACTCTAACTTCCGCGACGCATATAAGGCCCTGCCCCGCCCCCCTTTCGGAAAAGCTGACCACGACTCCATTTTGTTGATCCCTGCCTACAGACAGAAACTAAAACAAGAGGCTCCCACGCTGAGGTCTGTCCAACGCTGGTCCGACCAAGCTGACTCCACACTCCAAGACTGCTTCCATCACGTGGACTGGGAGATGTTTCGTATTGCGTCAGATAACAACATTGACGAATACACTGATTCGGTGTGCGAGTTCATTAGAACGTGCGTTGAAGATGTCGTTCCCATAGCAACGATTAAAACATTCCCTAACCAGAAACCGTGGATTGATGGCAGCATTCGTGTGAAACTGAAAGCGCGAACCACTGCTTTTAATCAGGGCAAGGTGTCTGGTAACATGACCGAATACAAACAGTGCAGCTATTCCCTCCGCAAGGCTATCAAACAAGCTAAGCGCCAGTACAGAGACAAAGTAGAATCTCAATTCAACGGCTCAGACACAAGAGGCATGTGGCAGGGTCTACAGTCAATCACGGACTACAGGAAGAAACCCAGCCCAGTCACGGACCAGGATGTCTTGCTCCCAGGCAGACTAAATAACTTTTTTGCCCGCTTTGAGGACAATACAGTGCCACTGACACGGCCTGCAACGAAAACATGCGGTCTCTCCTTCACTGCAGCCGAGGTGAGTAAGACATTTAAACATG